>NW_027507748.1:375968258-376568258 GCF_037356315.1 Lithobates pipiens | reverse complement strand
ATCCGGATGTATTTAGGCTCATTTGCGTAAGGTGGGGCACACCAGATGTGGATCTCTTGGCCTCTCGACTCAATCGGAAGGTACAGAGGTTTGTTGCCAGGTCAAGGGACCCCTGGGCGGACTTGTCAGATGCGTTGGTGGCTCCATGGGGGCATTATCGGCTGATTTATGCCCTCCCACCGCTCAGACTCCTACCCTGTCTGCTGCGCAGAGTGGAGGACGAGGGGATTTCAGTGATCCTGATTGCACCAGATTGACCTCGATATCCTTGGTACGCCGACATAGTCAGAATGATAGTGGATGTTTCTTGGCGGCTGCCGATGTGGGAAGACCTTCTGACGCAAGTTTCAATACTTCATCCTGCTTTACAGTCGCTGGTTTTAACGGCATGGCTGTTGAAAGCCAGGTGCTAAGGGGCCGAGGACTGTCGGATTCAGTAATCTCCACTATGCTGTGGGCACGGAAGTCCTCTTCTCAGAAGATTTATCATCATATGTGGAAGGCCTATATCTTCATGTGTGAGGAGATGGGGTGGCGTCCGCGTACATATTCAGTTTCCAGGATCCTGCTGTTTTTTCAGCGAGTAGTGGATCAGAAATTTGCATTAAGCACCATTAAGGAGCAGATATCAGCTTTTTTCAGCGACTTTTGGCGACTCATTCATTGGTGAGTACGTTTGATTAGGGAGTTCGACCTCCACTGGCTCCGTGATATTTGAATCTAGTGCTCTCGCTGCTTCAGAAACCGCTGTTTGAAAACATTAGGGAGATCCCCTTGTTGACACTCAGAAAGCAATCTTTCTAGTGGCTATTACATCTGCAAGGCGGGTTTCTGAGTTGGCGGCCTTGTCATGCAAGTCTCCCTACTTGGTCCTCCACAAGGATAAGGCGGTGCTGCGCCCACAGCCTTCGTTTCTTCCAAAGGTTGTTTCGGCTTTTCATCTAAATGAGCACATTGTGCTTCTGTCTTTATGTCTTCGGCCGTCACATGCCAAAGAGGTTGCTTTACATTCTTTGAACGTGGTCCGGGCTCTGCGGGTGTATTCGTCTGCTACAGCTCCTTTTTGGAGGTCGGATTCCCTGTTCGTATTGATGGCTGGTCCGAAGAAGTGGCTGACGGTCTCGTAGTCCACCTTTTCTAGGTGGATCAGACAAATCGTGGTTCAGGCTTATGACTCTTGCACCCCCCTTTCCTGTCACGGCACATTCTACCAGGGCAATTGGTGCCTCCTGGGCTTTCTGACATCAAGCGTTCGTTTTCCAGGTGGGTAAGGTGACAACCTGGTCATCTGTTCACACTTTCACTAAATTTTACAAGGTTGATGTAAGTGCATCTGCGGATGCATGCTTCGGCCGCAAGGTTTTGCAGGTGGCCGTTTAAGGTTGCAACTCCTCTGTTGAGGAGTTCTTGTTGTTATGGGTGGAGTTTATTTCTTTCTGTTCCCACCCCTTGTTTTTTACACTGCTTGGGGACATCCCTAAGGTCAAGATTAAAGGTGTTGTGTCCGTCAATGAAAGAAAGAGAAAATAGGATTTTTGTACTCACCGTAAAATCTGAAGTTCATTGACGGACACATCACCCACCCCTCCTATTTATGTTGTTACTGCGTTTTGATGAACTGAGCTGCTGGAAGCGGAGTGAGGGGGTTATAGCCAGTAGGACCGCCCCCTGGGGGTGGTATTGTATGAATGGGATAATGGTGGTGGGGGATATCAGTGATGTATGTGGAAGCCTAGTGTTGAGGGGGGATCTGGGGTGTATAGGATGTATAGGGAGTAGCATTGCTGGGGGTATCTTGGGTGGCCATAGTGCTAGAGGTATCGGGTGTAGAGGGGTCACAGTATGGGGTATCAAGAATGTATAGAGGTCACAGTGTAGGGGGTATCAGGAATGTAGTGGGGTTACAGTACAAGGGGTATCTAATCTAGAGTGCATATGGTAACAGTGCTGGGGGGATATTTTGGGTGCAGAGAGGGGTCAGAGTCCTGGAAGGAATTATGCAGTGTCAAGGGGTTACAGTGATAAGGTAGCTGGGGCATAGAGAGGTCAGAGTCCTAGGGGGATATCTGGGTTGTAGGTGGGTCACAGTGCTGGAGTGTAGAGGGGTCAGAGTGCTGGGAGATATCTTGGGTGTAGAGGGCTTACAGTGATGGGGTAGTTGGGGTGTAGAGGGATCAGATTCCTGAGGGAATATCTGGGGTGTAGGTGGGTCACAGTGCTGGAGTGTAGAAATGTAAAAGTACTGGTGCATATCTGGGGAGTGTGAGGGGGGAACACAGTGCTGATTTGTAGAGGGGTCAGTGTGTGGGGGAATATCTGAGATGTAAAGGGGGTTACAGTGATGGGGGTTTCTGGGTGTAGGGGAGGGGTCACAGTGCTGGGGGGATATCTGGGGTGTAGGGGGGTCACAGTGCTGGGATGTAGGTGGGTCAGAGTTCTAGTGCATATCTGGGTTGTAGAGATGTCAGAGTGCTGAGGGGAATATCTGGGGTATAAAGGGGCTACAGTGGTGGAGGTATCTGGGGTGTAGTAGGGTCAGAGTGCTGGGGGGGGGGTATGTAGGTGTAGGGGGGTCACAGTGCTGGGGTGTAGATGGTTCAGAGTGCTAGTACATATATGGATTGTGGAGGGGAGCACAGTGCTGGGGTGTAGAGATATCAGAGTGCTGATGGAAAAATATGGGGTGTGAGGGGTCACAGTGCTGGGGTGTAGTGGGGTCTTAGTGCTGGGGGATATCTGCAGTGTAAAGGGGCTACAGTGATGGAAACAATGGGTAAAAGCCTTGTGAGCTGCCACACTAATGGCGCGTACACACGTAGCAGACTATCCGGCGGACTTAGTCTGGCGGACTTTCCGAACGAGCTACCTGCCCACACACGGCATTTTTGCGGCTGTCTAATACGGCGTACTAAGTCCGCCGGACTATCTGCCATACTTTTGAAATGAACGGACTCGCCAACAACGTCTCCAGGTAGCCGCTGGCCCTGTCACCTGGTATGGACTTAAAGGGGAATCCCTACGCCATAAAATCGGTGTGGGGGTCCCCCCCAGGTCCATATCAGACCCTTATCTGAGCACGCTACCCAGCCGGCCCGGAAAGGGGGTGGGGACGAGCGAGCACCCCCCCCCTTCCTGAGCCCTACCAGGCCGCGTGCCATCGACATGGGAGGGTGCCTTGGGGAAGGGGGGGCCTGGCCGTTGGTTGTCGGGGTCTGCGGGTGGGGGGCTTATCGGAATCCGGGAGCCCCTTTTAATAAGGGGGCCCCCGGATCCTGGCCCCCCACCCTATGTGAATGAGTATGGGGTACAATGTACCCCTACCCATTCACCTGTAAAAAAAAAAAACAACAACACACAAGGGTTAAAATAGTTTATTGCACAGCTCCGGGGGTCTTCTTCCGTCTTCGGGGGTCTTCTTGCCGGACTCCTCCGCTATCTTCTGCTCTTTTACCAGCTCTTTCACTAGCGGAGGAGCCCGGCTTTCTTCTTCGCCGCCGCCCTCGTCTTCCGGGGTCTTGTCCCCCTCTTCGGTTCGTCTTCTGTTGCCGACGCCGTCTTCTGTTCTTCTCTTCTGGAGATGTTGCCTCGTCGCTGTTTCCGGTCACAATGGCAGGGACGCGGCGCACGGCGTCTTATATAGGGACATCGCCGGATGATGTCCCCGCCCATTATGATGTCACAGTCCCAGAGGATGCTGGGACTGTGACATCATAATGGGCGGGGACATCATCCGGCGATGTCCCTATATAAGTCGCCGTGCGCCGCGTCCCTGCCATTGTGACCGGAGACAGCGACGAGGCAACATCTCCAGAAGGCGGCGACAGAAGACTGCTTGTAAAAGAGCTAGAAGAAGGCGCGGTGGCCCGGCAAGAAGAACCCGAAGAGGGGGACAAGACCCCCAAAGTCGGAAGAAGAGGGCGGCGGGCGAAGAAGAAAGCCGGGCTCCTCCGCTAGTGAAAGAGCTAGCAAAAGAGCAGAAGATAGCGGAGGAGGCCCGCGAGAAGACCCCCGGAGCTGTGCAATAAACTATTTTAACCCTTGTGTGTTGTTTTTTTTTTTACTTTTTTTTCCACAGGTGAATGGGTAGGGGTACATTGTACCCCATACTCATTCACATAGGGTGGGGGCCCCCTTATTAAAAGGGGGCTCCCGGATTCCAATAAGCCCCCCGACCGCAGACCCCGACAACCAATGGCCAGGGTTGTCGGGAAGAGGCCCTTGTCCTCATCAACATGGGGACAAGGTGCTTTGAGGTGAGGGGGCTGCGCGGCCCCCCCTTCCCCAAGGCACCCCCCATGTTGAGGGCACGCAACCTGGTACGGCTCAGGAGGGGGGGGGCACTCGCTCGTCCCCACCCCCTTTCCTGGCCGGCCGGGTAGCGTGCTCGGATAAGGGACTAATATGGACCTGGGGGGTGGGACCCCACGCCGATTTTTCAGCGTAGGGATTCCCCTTTAAGTCCATACCAGGTGACGGGGCCAGCGACGCCTCCTTCGCTGGCCCCGGCTACCTGGAGACACGCTCAAAATGAGCAGACTTTTCTCCGGGCGGGAAAAGTCCATTTATATCAAAAGTACGGCGGACTAGCACACACACGGCCGTACTGTCCGCCAAAATGCGAGTCCGGCGGACTAAGAAAGCATTTTTGCACTCCAATCTGTCCGCCGGACTCGCATTTTGGCGGACAGTATGGCCGTGTGTGTGCTAGTCCGCCGTACTTTTGAAATGAATGGACTTTTCCCTTTTTGGGTAAAAATAGTCACACACACCGGATTGTTTGATCATGTGTATGAGGCATTAGCCTAAATGAACCTGAAATAAACACAGGTGATATAACTATAATCAGCTGCCCACACTTTCCCAGATGGTGATAATGCAATCTATATAACACACTGTGCAGCGCTGATAAATATGGAAACAATACTATATAACTATATGAATCCAGTAAACACTATATATATATATATATATATATATATATATATATATATATATATATATATATATATATAACATATAACATATAACATATAACATATAACATATAAACATTATAAATAAAGTGCATGTGCTCTGTGATATTGCACTCTGTCCTCAATGAGGTTATTAAGGCTGCTTTCACACTGGGGCGGGAGCAGCGTCAGCGGTAAAGCGCCGCTATTTTTAGCGGCGCTTTACCGTCGTTTTAGCGGCGGTGTGCGGGCGCTAGCGGGGTGGTTTTAACCCCCGCTAGCGGCCGAAAAGAGGTTAAACCCGCCCGCAAAGCGCGGCTGCAGCGGCGCTTTGCCGGCGGTATTGCCGCGGTGTCCCATTGATTTCAATGGGTAGGAGCGGTTTAGGAGCGGTGAATACACCGCTCCTTCACCGCTGCAAAGATGCGGCTAGCAGGACTTTTTTCACCGTCCTGCCAGCGCATCGCTCCAGTGTGAAAGCCCTCCGGCTTTCACACTGGAGTTAAAGGGGCTGGTTTTTTTCAGGCGTTACACAGGCGCTATTTTTAGCGCTGTAACGCCTGAATACTGCCCCAGTGTGAAAGCAGCCTAAACTAAACAACAACAGTCCATATATATGAAAATAAAGTGCTCGTGCTCCGTGACTTTCAATTAATCCTTGATGAGTGTTTAAACGAAACAGCAAAAGTCCATAATAACATCAACCATGTGATAATTGTGTCTTCATGTGTTGTGCACACACAACCCCCACCGGGTGTACCCTTACCTTAGGGGCTTAAAAAAATAAGCCTGCAATCTATAGCAATAGCCTGCAGAGATTCTTCTTTGCTTCCTTTATCCTATGCAGGTTTATGGGACACTTGTATGTAACAGAGGCCACCTGCTTCTTCCAATAATAACCCATCTCAGAGGTCACTATTTTCTCCTGGTATGTTCAGAGACTCTCCTCATATACATCACATGTGGGAAATGACAGAGACATGCAATAGCATGATAACGTTTAAACATTTTTAATCTCAAACAGAACTCCACATATATATAACTCACATTTCAAATAAATAAAAATCACCTTTAACCACTTGCTTACTGGGCACTTAAACCCCCCTCCTGCCCAGACCAATTTTCAGCTTTCAGCGCTGATGCACTTTGAATGACAATTGCGCGGCCATACAACACTGTACCCAAATTAAATTTTTATAATTTCTTTCCCACAAATAGAGCTTTCTTTTGGTAGTATTTAATTACAGCTGGGAGTTTTATTTTTTGCTAAACAAACAAAAAAAAATGCAAAATAAAAAATCATGTTTAATAGTTTGTTATAAAATTTTGCAAACAGGTAATTTTTCTCCTTCATTGAAATGCGCTGATGAGGCGGCACTGGTGGGCGGCACTGGTGGGCACTAATAGGCACAGTTAAGGTGACACTGATAGGCACAGATAAGGTGGCACCGATGGGCACAGATAAGGCAGTACTGATGGGCACAGATAAGGCGGCACTGATAGGTGGCACGGATGGGTGGCACTAAGGGGCACTGAAAGGTACCACTGATAGATGGGACTGATAGGTGACTCTGATGGGCACTGGTAGATGACACTGATGGGCACAGATATGTGGCACTGAGGTGCAGCAATGTTGTTGAGACAGATTGTGGGCACTGATAGGTGGCACTGTGGGTACTGATGTATGGCACTGTGGGCACTGATGAATGGCACTGCTGGGTGGCATTATGGGCACTGCTGGGTGGCACTTTATTAATGCTCTGGGGGTTACTGGCAGGTGGGCACTGATACACTGACTGTGATCGGGACTGATGTCCCGATCCCGGCCGCCGGTGATCGGCTTTTTTTTCTCTCCTCGGACTGTCAGCGCGAGGAGGAAAAATAGCCGATTACCGGCTCTGTTTTGTCACATGATCAGCTGTCATTGGCTGACAGCTGATCACGTGGTAAGGGGTCGGGATCGACCCCTTGCTCGGATCGGTGATCAGGCGAGTCTCATTGGACAACGTCAATAGATGTAGTCCCGGCAAAGGAGGTCCGCGCTGTAGCCGTCATTCCGCTATAGCGCGGATTTCAAGAGGTTAATCACTTCAGCCCTGGAAGATTTGGCTGCTGAATGACCGGGCCACTTTTTGTGATTCGCCACTGCATTATTTTAACTGGCAATTGCGCGGTTGTGCGACGCTGCACCCACATAAAATTGACATGCTTTTTTCCCACAAATAGAGCTTTCTGTTGGTGTTATTTGATCACCTCTGCGGTTTTTATTTTTTTTTGCTATAAACAAAAAAAGAGTGACAATTTTGAAAAGAACACAATATTTTGTATTTTTTGCTGTAATAAATATCCAATTTTTTTTTTTAAAAAAAGCTATTTTTTTATCAGTTTAGGCTGATATGTATTCTTCTACATATTTTTGGTAAAAAAAATCGCAATAAGCATATATTGATTGGTTTGCGCAAAAGTTATAGCAAATACAAAATAGGGGATAGATTTATAGCATTTTTATTATCATTTTCTTTTCTAGTAATGGCGGTGATCTGCGATTTTTATCGTGACTGGGACCATTGCCATTTATACAGTGATTGGTGCTATAAAAATGCATTGATACTGTAAAATGTCACTGGAAGTGAAGAGGTTAACACCAGGGAGTGATCAAGGGGTTATTTGTGTTCCCTGGGAGGTGATTCTAACTGAAGAGGAAGTGGACTGCCTAGAGGAAGTGACAGATCGTGGTTCCTAGCTAATAGGAACACACAATCTGTCACTCCTCTCAGAACAGAGCATTCTGTCCCTCGTGCTCGCGATCGCACGAGCATCGGCACCCCTGCTGTGCAGCGGGTGCGTGTCTGCTATTCCGATCCCGCAAGCCGACATATAGCTACGACGGTTCACAGGATCGTGCCGACCTGCCGCAGTATAATGACGGCAGTCAGCAAGCAGTTAAAGTGCTATAGTGCTGAGGGGTGATAGAGTCATTGTGGTCCGGTTCTGCAGCCCCGGTTTACACGATGTTCCCCTTGTCCTAAGGCAGCTCTGCAACACTTCCTGGTACCTCTCTCGTTAGGCCGATCTTGCTCCTCCTACCGGATTTGGTCACAGTCTCGTGACTTCCTCTGGGAATACTTTTTCACTTATTCCCAGAGGAAGTCACGAGACTATGATGAAACTGGTAAGAGGAGCTGCAGAACCGGACCACAGGTGACTCTATCACCCTTCAGCACTATAGCACTTTAGAGGCGATTTTTATTTATTTGAAATGTGAGTTGTATATATGTGGAGTTCTGTTTGCAATTTAAATTTTTTTAATGTAATAACGCTATTGCATGCTATGTCATTTCCCGCATGTGATGTATATGAGGAGAGTCTCTCAACATCAGGGTTAATTTAGTCAACTAAAATTACTAAAACATTTTAATCGACTAAATGAATACTATTTTAGCCGACTGAAATAGGACTAAAACTAAAACAATTGAGATGACTAAAATGCGACTAAAACTAAAATGGGATTTTAGTCAAAAGACTAAAATTAAATTGAAATTTGACTTTAAAATTAACACTGGTCTGTAATGAATGTTCATACCTCAATACCATAAATAATAACATATTAGATTTCCCACTCCAGCAATATATAATGTGTTTGGAAATTGTAGAGAAATGTTAGCTAATGCATTACAATTTAATTACACCCATTCGATTTTAGACGACTAAAATGAGTTTTAGTCAACTAAAATGTACTAGAGATTTTACATAGGACATTTTAGTCGACTAACATTTCATGGAGATTTAGTAGACTAAACACAACAAAAACAATTGCAGAAGACTAAAATGGGACTAAAACTAAAATGCCATTTTAGTCCAAAGATTAAAATGAAAACTAAATTTGCTGCCAAAATTAACACTGCAGAATATAGTGACCTCTGAGCTGGGTTATTATTGGAAGTAGCAAGTGACCGAATGCGGTGCAATATCAGCCATACTATCTGTATGGCTGACATTGTGCCACACAGACATCGATGTAATGTGAACAGCAGTGGCACTGCAAATTACATGCGATGTCTGGCATCGCACAAGTGTGAACCGGCACTAACTGAAAGTCACAGAGCACGAGCACTTTATTTTCATATATATGGACTGTTGTTTAGTTTAATAACCTCATTGAGGACTGAGTGCAATATCACGGAGCACGAGCACTTTATTTATAGTGTTTATATGTTATTATGCTTTAGAGATTTATGTTTTATATATATATATAGATATATATATATATATTAGACTTGTGCACAACGGAAAATTTTGTTTAGTTTTGGTTCGTTGTCATTCGTAAAATACATAATTTCGTTCTGTTATATTTGTTATTATTCATTATACTGAATCTCTAATCATGTCAAATTCATTCGTTATATGCGCTATAATTTCGTTCTATTCATTGAAATTCGATATTTATGTATGGATATGTATTCGTGATAATGATTCGTAGTTTGTAAAGTCGTTTGTTTATTGAATTTTTTAACACACACAATGACAATATCTCTTCTCCTCGGTTCAAATACAATACAACACTCTTCTAACTCAGTTCTCAGGAATGCACTTTGCCAGTAATCCAACCTCCAGCACAAAATTAATCAGCTGATTGGACTGTAAGATTTACTTTGAGCTGACCTTTTGTTTCATTAGATCTTTAACCACTTGAGATCCGCGCTATAGTCAATTGACGGCT
Organism: Lithobates pipiens; assembly: GCF_037356315.1. NCBI lineage: Eukaryota > Metazoa > Chordata > Amphibia > Anura > Ranidae > Lithobates > Lithobates pipiens. The sequence goes on along the minus strand of NW_027507748.1, from coordinate 376,558,586 downwards.
ACAGCGTGGATCTCCTTTTACGGGACTATGTCTATTGACGTCGTCCCGTGCACGAGCGGCCTGCGCGCCCCCTGAGGGGAGCGCGCGCGCGCGCTCTGTGATCGGCGAGTCCATGAGACTCGCCTGATCACCGATCCGTGCAAGGGGTCGATCCCGACCCCTTATCACGTGATCAGCTGTCAGCCAATGACAGCTGATCATGTGATATAACGGAGCCGGTAATCGGCTATTATTCCTCCTCGCGCTGAGAGCGCGAGGAGAAAAAAAATAGGCGATCACCGGCGGCCGTGATCGGGACATCAGTCCCGATCACGGCCAGCCCTGCTAGTGCCCACCTGCCCCCTGCAGTGCCACATGAAGAAAAAAGTGCCCCCCATCAGTGCCACCCACAGTGCCACCCAGCAGTGCCCACAATCTGCCTCAAAGGTGCTGCACCCCAGTGCCACATATCCGTGCCCATCAGTGTCATCTACCAGTGCCCAGCAGTGCCGCCCAGCAGAGCCACCTATCAGTGCCCATCAGTCCCATCTATCAGTGGTACCTATCAGTGCCCATCCGTGCCACCTTATCTGTGCCATCTTATCTGTGCCCATCTTTGCCCATCAGTGCCGCCTTATCTGTGCCCATCGGTGCCGCCTTATCTGTGCCTATTAGTGCCGCCTTAACTATGCCTATCAGTGCCCACCAGTGCAGCCTATCAGTGCCCACCAATGCAGCCTATCAGTGCCCACCAATGCAGCCCATCAGTGCCCACCAGTGCCGCCTAATCAGCGCACTTCAATGAAGGAGAAAAATGACCCGTTTGCAAAATTTTATAACAAACTATTAAACATGATTTTTTTTTTTTTTTTGCATCTTTTTTTGTTTGTTTAGCAAAAAATAAAACTCCGAGCTGTGATTAAATACCACTAAAAGAAAGCTCTATTTGTGGGAAAAAAATGATAAAAATTTAATTTGGGTACAGTGTTGTATGCCCGTGCAATTGTCATTCAAAGTGCATCAGCGCTGAAAGCTGAAAATTGGTCTGGGACTGAGGGGGGTTTAAGTGCCCAGTAAGCAAGTGGTTAAAGAATTACCAAATCAAGTCGAATTTATTCGTTATATCTGCTATAATTTCTTTCGTATTCGTTGTAATTTGTTATTTTTTTTTATTCTGACAAAAATTCTGACAAAAAATTCGGCCGAATTTCGATTCATTACGAAACGAATTGCACAAGCCTAATACATATACAGTTGGAATAAAAAGTATGTGAACCCTTTTGGAATGATATGGATTTCTGCACAAATTGGTCATAAAATGTGATCTGATCTTCATCTAAGTCACAACAATAGACAATCACAGTCTGTTTAAACTAATAACACACAAAGAATTAAATCTTACCATGTTTTTATTGAACACACCATGTAAACATTCTTAGTGCAGGTGGAAGTATGTGAACCCCTAGACCAGTGATGGCGAACCTTGGCACCCCAGATGTTTTTAAACTACATTTCCTATGATGCTCATGCACTCTGCAGTGTAGTTGAGCATCATGGGAAATGTAGTTTCAAAACATATGGGGTGCCAAGGTTCGCAATCACTGCCCTAGACTAATGAGATCTCCAAGAGCTAATTGGAGTGAGGTGTCAGCCAACTGATGTCCTATCAATGAGATGAGATTGGAGGTATTGGTTACAGCTATAGAAAACACACACCAGTTCTGGGTTTGCTTTCACAAGAAGCATTGCCTGATGTGAATGATGCCTCGCACAAAAGAGCTCTAAGAAGACCTACGATTAGGAATTGTTGACTTGCATAAAGCTGGAAAGGGTTATAAAAGTATCTCCAAAAGCCTTGCTGTTCATCAGTCCACAGTAAGACTATAAATGGAGAAAGTTCAGCACTGCTGCTACTCTCCCTAGGAGTGGGCGTCCTGTAAAGATGACTGCAAGAGCACAGCACAGACTGCTGAATGAGGTGAAGAAGAATCCTAGAGTGTCAGCTAATGACTTACAAAAGTCTCTGGCATATGCTAACATCCCTGTTAGTGAATCTACAATACATAAAACACTAAACAAGAATGGATTTCATGGGAGGATACCACAGAGAGGAAGCCACTGCTGTCCAAAAGAAACATTGCTACACATTTACAGTTTGCACAAGAGCACCTGGATGTTTCACAGCACTACTGGCAAAATATTCTGTGGACAGATGAAACTAAAGTTGAGTTGTTTGGAAGAAACACAGAACAATATGTGCGGAGAAAAAGAGGCACAGCACACCAACATCAAAACCTCATTCCAACTGTGAAATGTGGTGGGGGCATCATGGTTTGGGGCTGCTTTGCTGCGTCAGGGCCTGTGTGTGTGTTGGATACAGGGCTTTTTTTCAGGGGGAACTTTTCGTGAAATTTGACTGACCACACCCACTATTTGATGTGAGTTGGAGGGTGTGGGTGGAGGGGTTTTGGGGGTGGTCGTGGTTGAGTTCCAGCACCTATTGTTTGAGAAAAAAGCCCTGGTTGGATGTATAAAGATGTAAAGAGGTTACAATGCTAGGGGTATCTGTGGCCCTGTCATGTTGGATGGGGCCCTATGATTTTTAATGGCAGTCCTGTGTATACTTTTTACAACTGTCCATTTGCACCATTATAGTTGTTACTTTCTTTATATAACTATTTCCCACCATTTCTTTGCTGTACAGAATGATTGTTTGTGTAGTTAATGTCTGCAGTCTTCTTTTCAGAACCTTGGGATCAGTGTTTACATGTTTGATGTTTGTACCAGTGTTTTGTTGTTTTTCAGCAAATTTCCAAAACTAACTCCCTTGTTTGTCTTGCTTGATTGTAATTTTCTTACAATTAACTGCTTTGCGCAAAACGCACCAAGGCTTATTTTTTTTTGTTTTATCTGTGCATGTCTGTACATCTTCATAATATTGATTGACATAGTTTCATTTTATTGGAATTAAGCTGAATATATACCAGGACCTGGCACAGTTTGAATTTTTCATTTTATTTTAACCCTGATATATGTATAATTAAAGAATGGTAAGACGTTAATGATATGTCTATTGTTGAACCACACCTCTTTTAACTGAATGCCTTGCCCGTTTATTAAAGTAAATTCTCCACCTACAATGACTTCATAGATGCACAACACAACTATGGAATTATTGCACTATCCTGACTTATGTCACTTGACTGGAGCCCTGGGGACAGCTGCAATACTGTAGGGTGCCCAACATGCAGAGTAGCATCTGGGTACTGGTACCTCTCTCTGTGTTCCAGCACTCAGCACAGAAAGGAGTGATGTAGCACCCAACATTTAGAGTGGCAGTGAGTGCTGAGCACTGGACCCCACCTCTGTGTACCAGCACCCTGCACAGGAATGATGACTGCAGTTATCTCTGCCCCAGTACAAACAAAGCCACAGCCAGGAAAGAATACGGCCGACGGGTGCACCAAGATGGCTGTCGATCTGGAGCTAAGTCAAAGCTGCAGCCTTTCCTAAGGCCGAGGCCGCGGAGCGCTCTGGAACGCAACAGGGGGGCGGTGCCAATCGTATATTCGCACCATAAGACGCAGGCACATTTCCCCCCATATTTCTGGGGGAAAAAAGTGCGTCTTATAGTCCGAAAAATACGCTAATTACATACAGTCCCAGTTAACACAATTTCCCCAGAATTCTCACCCATATCTGCAGCAGATTCCCTGGGAGCAATCTCCTTCCCTCGTTCCGACCTGGGCAAGCTCTGGGTAGTGTCCATGACAACCGGAGTGGCTCCTTCGGTAACGGTGGTGACAGCATCTCCCTCTGGGACCAGGGCTGGACTGGGACAAAAATTTGGCCCTGGACTTCATCCTGATTGGCCCACTTTAATTTTGCAAACACGCACAAAAACAAGTGAACAAGTGAAGTGGGAGAGCTAACATCATACAGGAATATTGCTACATCCTCATTGGCTGGAATTTTAGAAACCGGTTTTGCTGCACAACCATTGGCTGCCTTTCAGCAATGCAGCAGTGCTGAGGCTGAGCCAGGTTGCGCACTATGAAGTGAGGCGATGGGCATTGCAGATGACAGGTCTCTCTCATGCCGGCCAGACATGGCCAACCCTGATAGCCACCCAAGCCCCCCCCCCTCCCCCTTCACTGTCCATTAGCCGTTCTACTTTATTTCTATTATAGGCAGTACACAGTGGTGACTCTAGGAACAATATATATGGGTACATAAGATACCACAGTCAAAACTGTGGGGGGGCAATGATAATTTTTCATGGTATAAGTACTTGAAATCCAGTGACATACTGGAAAATATAGTGTATATAGTGCAGGAATGTGGAAAAGAAAAAACTTGGATAAAAATGTGGCCATACACAAGGGCAAAATATGGCTAAACTGTAACTATAGCAAGCCATTCTAGATCTAAGCTAAATGAATAAGGCCTTCACCCTTCACCATTACAAATTGGCAGCATTGTCAAACTGCACTCCCTATAATGTGTGGACCTCATTGAGCTGCTATAAATCTCAATGCCTATACCTTAAAGTGGTTGTAAACCCTTACAAACCACTTTGACCTACAGGTAAGCCTAGATTAAGGCTTACCTGTAGGTCCAAGAAATATTTCCTAAACCTATACGGTTTAGGAGATATTTGCCCGAAGACAGGCACCGCTGTCTACGGCGCATGCGCCGTAGACAGCGGCGCGCAGGCGCACTGAGCGTGGCATTTCCAACAACGGAGCTGCCGCGCGTGTCGGCTCTCGTGCACATGCGCGGGAGTGACGTCATCGAGGCTCCACCGAATGACAACGGCGGAGCTGCGAGACCCCACCGAAAAGATGGATGCGCCGGACTACAGGGGACAGCGGTGACATCGCTGGCTCCTGTGTCAGGTAAGTGCCACATAATGGACTACTATGCGATGCATAGTAGTCCATTATGCTTTGCCTTTGCAGGGAATGAAAAAGGAAGTAAACCCATTAGGGTTTACTTCCTCTTTAAATAATGATATATTAAATATCACGAATAGAAGTCTCCCTGAAAAGCTCCACAGAAATATCCTTCTGCATCCACCAAGAATGAGTTTAGCAGCAATCCATCAATATAATGTACATATCACCCATCACTGGGCATATACAGAGGTGCTCTCATGCAGTGTACATGGTCTGAGGAAAAGAAAATGAGTGCATCCTAATACTGCTCTTATTAGACCTGTCAGTACAAAGCAGATACTTTATTCCTTATATCAATTTACCGCAACCTAACATGAGAGCATGGAGTAAGGGCCAGATCACACTGCTGCGATGTCAGAGATCGGATGTGATTCACACCGCACTGCAGTGAAAATCACATGCGATATCTGTGCAATGCGATTTCAGCCAAAAAGATTGTATGGCTGAATTTGCATCGAATTTGCACAGAACCCTTTTTTGTCCGCAGCAGAATCGGATCACATGGGTGTTCACACCCATGTGATCCGATTCCTGTCCGAGTTTGCAGATCGTACTGCGATTTGTGAACTGTTTTGGGGGTGTCATTAACTATAATTGACACTCCCGGCAGTTGGCATAGGGCAGTGTGAACTGCCGCCTGGAACATGCGATGCGGGAACCTTCAGTGGATTTGCAAGGTTCCCACATCGCAGCAGTGTGAACTGAGCCCTAATAGATCATTGGAGAAATAAATGGTTTAAACATATAGGACATCCATAGAGACCCAGGCAATGCTACTTGTGACTTGACTAGAGTCCCCATGTGTTTCTTATCAATGGCATAAGATACTGCGGCTCTACTATATGATAAAATAATGTTATCTCTCCACATTTCAAACACATCCTGATTACTGACCCTCAGGCAATGATTCCGGACACTCAGATCAGCCACACCAGAGCCCCAAATTGAAGCAGCAATACAGCAAAACTTGCAAACTAAGATAAGGGGAGAGAGAAGCTGCCAGACTCTAGAAAAGAACCCCTTCAGTCACTATGGAGAGTGACTGCACTGTTACAAAGTTAACCCCTATGGGTTCCCAGCTTTCATTCAAATCTAGTTTTGTTTAATGTTACAGAGATTACCACTAAAACTGATCTTCACACTTTTTGCTGATCCATTACCTTGTACTTTGATCTGGTGTTGCTGATGTACCCTCAGGCTCACTTGTCATATTTCCTGCTGCTTTTTGCTTGTTTCCCCCATTGGTCAAAACTGTGCTGTAGTTCGGGAGCTAGAATGGGTATGCCTGATGTCACCTGACATAGTGGCAGCTGCCTGCAGATCCCGAACAGCAACAGATAGCAGGGAAACGAGCAGTGGGGACACAGGCATAGGAAGGGGGTCCCTCAGACAACACTCAGGCAGTGCAGAAAAGTTGGGCACGGGCAGCAGAAGAAGAGGATCACACACAGCACTTCCTCTCTAAGAGCATGACCCCGGAGCTAGGGTTGCCACCCTTTCTTCAAGTCAAACCCGAACACTTTTGTGGTGCAGAGCAATTTTTTGTATAAACTATACATATATTTTGCTACTAAATAACATTTCTAATCATATGAAGTTAATAACAAGAGTCCCCCTTTACATCAGAGTCCACAGAGTTCCCCTTTTACATCTGAACTCGCAGAGTTCCCTTTCACTGTAAGGGGGGACTCTGCAGACTCTGATGTAAGGGAGACCTCTGGGGCTTCTAACATAAGGGATGCACTGGGAGCCCTGATTTAAGGGTGAACACTGAGAACTCTGATGTACGAAGAGGACTCTAATGTAAGGGGAAACACTATGACCGCTGGTGTAAAGGGGAACTCTGATGTAAGGGGTGCTCTGAGAACCCTAATTTGCCTTACTGTACTTACTCAGAGGCAAGAGAGAGAAGGGGGGAGACTTCAGTCACAGACAGAGATGGATGGATGGTGAACCCACTCACCCCTTAGCAGTCAGCACCAGATGGATCTGAGGCTGCTGGACTTCAAATTTACGGCTCCCACTTTCCCTTTCTGAGGCACAGCGCCGGGGATTGGAGTGTGAGCAGACACAGAGGGGTAGGGATGGGGTGGAAGAGGTGCAGATCGAGCCCTCTCTCCTCTCCCATCTGTATGTGTTTGGGGGGGGGGGGGTTGTTAGTGCTGGCTTTAGGGGCTGTGAAAGAGTGTAACAGACACTCTCAGCTGAGACACCCACTGCCAGCAATCCTGCTGAAAAGCCATAGTCCAGTCTAAATAATGTGTCCGGGTTTCAGACAGTCTGAAACCCGGACACATGAACCCAAACCCGAACTGTCCAGGTGAATCCTGGGCAGGTGGCAACCCTACCCGGAGCAGAGGAGGAGGTGGGTGGAGCTAAGCACTCGGCGCGGAGGAGGAGAAACTTAAACCCTGCTCGGCTGTGAATGCTGGGCCGTCTCAGCCTCCTTCTGTGTCTGACGTCACTGGTTGCTACACGCTAGGCGGCAGGTGGCTAGCAACCAGTTTGGAAATCTCACTTGAGAGACAAAATTTGTGCCTGTGTCAGCTATGTGGCGGCCAGAGTAAGATGCGGGGCCGCAGGTACCCACTACACAAAAAAAGGAAGGCATTTCTGTCACTGAAACAGGCCCACTGAGCCATCGGCCCACCGGGAAACTCCCGGTAGTCCCGATGGCCAGTACATGCCTGTCTGGGACACTGGTTGTAGTAATCAGCATAGAAGTTGTAGGCCTTGCCACAGGAGCGTAGACAGTAAACTCCTCGTGGCAACGCCCATGGCCCAGTCCATGCGGTACGCCCGAGATGGTATGGTGGGTTGCTCCACTTAGAACAAGTATTCTCCACACTGCAAACAACGGGCAAATGGCCGGAGACTTGTAACCAGTCCCTCGCACTTGTTGCAGAGCATTCCCAATGCCTCGACTTCTCCAGTCGTGTACAGTACAAAACGCCCCTGCGGTCTCAGGCGAATTCCTGTATTGGTTAGCAAAGTCCCAGGCAGTCTCACACTTGTGGGATTCCCCACAGAAGGCATCCTGGGTCCCATGATGGACGATGTTCCTGGCACTCGGAACATTTTCTTTCGCAAAGAAACGCAACCTCTTTCCTCTTTCTCCTACGACACACTCACGCGGTGCCTCGTGCAGGGAAAAGAAACAGGCAAGACTCCTCCCACTGGTTCCTCCGGTCATGCAACTCGCAGACTTTTTCCAACTCTGCCCACAGTTTACGCGACAACAGTGGCCATCAATCATTCCTTGCAAAAAATGGAGCAGTCCAAAAACATAACCCTCTACCATTTAGATTCCACGTGGACAGCTCTTTTTAGTTGTGAGGGGTAATGGTAAATACCGAACTCGAGCCCCCACATGTAGCACTGACCCCAGAAGGAACTGCTGGTTTTATTGGGCTTACCGTTACCTTCTTGACTGCTTCTCTGTCTAGGGTTTCCCATGGTAAATGGCCCAAAGAAATGTGGAAATTGACACTGAATCTTCTTTTGGGTTATTTATTTGAAGTATAAACAGAGTCTCTTAGTTTAGGGTAGAGGGTTAAGTTTAAGTTCAGGTACTTTGGACTGCAAAAATGACAAGTCTCTTATAGAAGAAATCCAGAGAATAACCATTTCACAGCTGGATTTTACAACGCCCGGATAGACCTGCTCTCACTAGGCCTAGCAGCTGGTGGAGTGTTAAGCAAAGTCTCTGCCACAGACTTGAATGTAGAATACTTGAGAAAAGTCTCTGCCACAGACTTGAATGTAACTGAGGGACATAGACAAATTTAAAGAGCTATCATACGGTACCAGTATCTCTCAGCCGATCCGGCAATACCATATGAGTGTAGATCCATGAAGTGTCCTTCAACTAAGCCTCCAAGCTCCTTCAGAGAAGCCAGCCTTGCGCACGGCCTTCTCCTGAAGAGTCCTCCCCTGGATGCTTCTCCAGTTGCTGGGCCTCTCCCTTAGATGAGACGGCACCTGACCACCTTTGAATCAATAGGACCCAATATCCATTCAGGCCTGTCCCTGCAGTTGCGTCGCCTCGGGCTAGCCAGCCCCGAGACTTGTAAATGCTTGGTTCCGCACCCCAGGCCAGGAGGGCCATGGGGGCTGGTCAGGAGGACCAGAAATAGACAGACAGAAAACAATCTCCGGAACAGAAAACCCCTAAGCCCGTGATCTCAGCACCTTAACCACTTAAGGACCGCCGTATTGCCATTATACGTCATCAGAATGGCACAGGCAGGCACAATCACGTAGATGTACGTGCCTGCCTTCCAGCGGGTGGGGGGTCCGATCGGACCCCCTCCCGCTAGATACGGCGGTCCCTTTCAGTGCCGGAGCGATCCGCGATGAGGGGATGGCCGTTGGTTTCTGGCCATCCCCTCTCGATCGCTCCTGGCCAGTGACGAACTTCCTCCCCTGTGAAAATGTAAACACAGGAGGAGGAAGTGATGTCACACTCCTCGTGGCGGTCTTTTTGAACCGGACAGCGAGGAGTGAAGACATTCAAGTAAGTGCACCAACAGTCCACTGACACATAGGTACACATAGGCACACATTTCACCCCAGTCACCCCCCGATCACCCCCCCGATCGGCCCCCCGCCCCCCCCAGTCACAGTGTCACTAATGCAGTGTTCATTTATTTATTGATCACTACATTTAGTGTCAGTTGTGACTGTAAAAAGTGTCAGGGCAGCTAGTGTTAGGCCCCTTTAGGTCCAGGGTAGCCCCCTACCCCCCCCTAATAAAGGTTTAACCCCTTGATTGCCCTCCCAGTTAACCCTTTCACCCCCTTTTACCAGTGTCACTAAGCGATCGTTTTTCTGATCGCTGCAATAGTGTCACTGGTCCCGCTAGGAAGCTAGTTTTTTTTTAGGTTCAACGCCAGGTTTTTATAGCGTTAGGTACCCCGATATATAACCTAATAAAGGTTTTAACCCTTTGATTGCCCCTAGTGTTAACCCTTTCACCAGCGATCGCTGCATAAGTGTCACTGGTGACGCTGGTTAGCCAGTTAGTTATTTAGTTATTTAGGTTCCCCGTCAGGTTTTTATAAAGCTTCAGGTACCCCCATATAAATACCCAATAAAGGTTTTAACCCCTGATTGCCCTTAGTTAACCTTTTCACCAGTGATCACCGTATAAGTGTTACGGGTGACGCTGGTTAGGTAGTTCGCTTTTTATAGCATCAGGGCACCCGCCATTTATTACCTAATAAAGGTTTAACCCCCTGATCACCCGGCGGGTGATATAAATTTGGTTTTAGGGTCAGAAAGGGTCTGCGTCGCCCCAGGCAGTGCTAGGTTAGTGCCAGTACCGCTAACACCCACGCGCAAAGCATACACCTCCCTTAGTGGTATAGAATCTGAACAGATCAATATCTGATCTGATCAGATCTATACTAGCGTGCCCAGCAATTTAGGGTTCTAAAAAAACGCATTGTTAGCAGGATCAATCCAGATACCTGCTAGCACCTGCGTTTTGCCCCTCTGCCCAGCCCAGCCCAGCCCACCCAAGTGCAGTATCGATCGATCACTGTCACTTACAAAACACAACACACATAACTGCAGCGTTCGCAGAGTCAGGCCTGATCCCTGCGATCGCTAACAGTTTTTTTTGTAGCGTTTTATACAGTCGCTGACAGGCTAGGTGCTTTTTTACCTGTGAGTCTCACTACTGTACCCCTAAATTTAGAGCCCAAAATGGCAAAGCGAAGGTACACTAGTGAAGAGGCCTACACGTTTCTGAGCATGACAGATAGTGAAGAGGAAGACACTGATCTGTCAGATTCAGGCTCAGAATACGAACCTGTAGAGGACAGCGCCTCCATGTCAGATAGCTCTGACGACGAAGAAGAGGTCCCTGCTAACGTCAGGCGTACCCGACCCCGATTTTCTGATGTTGTTGAGGTGCAGGAACCGCAAGTCCCTCGTATGGAGTATAGAGCCAGTACTAGCGCCGCTCATCCTTTTGGTGAACTGGCAAGCACCAGCGGCCTAGTACACCCTGGACGTACATCCAGCACTGCAGTATCACATGGTGACGTGGCGAGTCCCATAAGTGCAGTTCAAGCTGGCGAGGTGGCAAGCACAAGTAGTGTCCCGCTGCCACCAAGAAGACGAAGACAGGCCCGTCGTTCCCATAGTGCCCTTCCTGCAGAATTCGCCAATCCTGATTGGGTGCCCACCACTTCTGCAGCACCAGTACTTCCCCCATTCACTGCCCAACCCGGTATTCAGGTGGATACAGATGATTTTACGCCACTCGATTTTTATTCTCTGTATTTCACGGAAGATCTCTATAGATCTATTGTGGACCAAACCAATTTATATGCTGGTCAACACATCGCCGCTAATCCCCAGTTGCCGTCTCTTGCCAGAGATTGGAAACCATCTTGACAGCAACAGCGTTTGCTCCCACGATACATAAAGCCGTGACTCCAGTGCTGTAGGCGGTGATTTCACCACCACAGTTAAAAAAGAGCATATATGCCGAAGCATGGGGGCATAAGGGGTGGAGGAGCGATTTTGCTCCTAATGCCGCGTACATACGGTCAAAATTCCGACGGAGGGCTTGCCCGTGGAAAAGTTTGAACGTATGTACGCGGCATAACTTTTTTGCGGGAGGATGCCCCCATGCTTCGGCATATATATATTTTAGGCACAGGTTGTGTTAAAAAATGTTTTATTTTTTACAGTTTTTTTGGGCATTTGCTTTGCAGGTATGGTATGGTAAGGCTTTCCTGTGATGTTACTTTGTTTTAACGTTAACCATAATTTGCTTAGCAGGTACGCCATTCAGCTGCAGCGCGGATTTATTTATCTTGACAGCAACAGCGTTTGCTCCCACGATACATAAAGCCGCGACTCCAACGCTGTAGGAGGTGATTTCACCACCACAGTTAAAAAAGAGCATATATGCCGAAGCATGGGGGCATAAGGGGTGGAGGAGCGATTTTGCTCCTAATGCCGCGTACATACGGTCAAAATTCCGACGGAGGGCTTGCCCATGGAAAAGTTTGAACGTATGTACGCGGCATAACTTTTTTGCGGGAGGATGCCCCCATGCTTCGGCATATATAAATGGTGCATGTATGTCCATCATTAGAAGTGGGTGGATGAAGGGAGGTATCTAATGGTGGGCATACCCACCGATCAATCTCTTTTTTTTCGTTCAGACAACATGACTCTCAGTAAATAGCTTGGGGTGTCTACTTTCCAAAATGGGGTAATTTGGGGGGGTTTTGTGCTATTTTGGCATTTTATGGCCTTCGAAACTGTGATAGGTAGTGAGGGGTGAAATCAAAAATTTGCACCCTTAGAAATCCTGAAGGTGGTGATTGGTTTTCGGGGTGCCGTACGCGACTAGACTCCCAAAAAGTCCCACACATGTGGTATCCCCATACTCGGGAGAAGTAGCTGAATATATTTTGGGGTGCAATTCCACATATAACCATGGCATGTGTGAGCAATATATCATTTAGTGACAACTTTTTGTAAAAAAAAATTTTATTTTTATTTTTTGTCATTATTCAATCCCTTGGGACAAAAAAAAAAAATATTCAATAGTCTCAAGATGGCCCTCGGCAAATAGCTTGGGGTGTCTACTTTCCAAAATGGGGTCATTTGGGGGGGTTTTGTGCCATCTTGGCATTTTATGGCCGTCAAAACTGTGATAGGTAGTGATAGGTAGTGAGGAGTAAAATAAAAAAATTATGCCCTTAGAAATCCTGAAGGCGGTGCTTGGATTTCGGGGTCCCGTACGCGGCTAGGCTCCCAAAAAGTCCCACACATGTGGTATCCCTGTACTCAGGAGAAGCAGCAGAATGTATTTTGGGGTGTCATTTCACATATGCCCATAGCATGTGTGAGCAATATATCATTTAGTGACAACTTTGTGCAAAAAAAAAAAGTTTGTAATATTCCCGCAACTTGTGGCAAAATATAAAATATTCCATGGACTCAACATGCCTCTCAGTAAATAGCTTGGGGTGTCTACTTTCCAAAATGGCGTCATTTTGGGGGGTTTTGTGCTATTTTGGCATTTTATGGCCTTCGAAACTGTGATAGGTAGTGAGGGGTGAAATCAAAAATTTGCACCCTTAGAAATCCTGAAGGTGGTGATTGGTTTTCGGGGTGCCGTGCGCGACTAGACTCCCAAAAAGTCCCACACATGTGGTATCCCCGTACTCGGGAGAAGTAAAATATATTTTGGGGTTCAATTCCACATATAACTATGGCATGTGTGAGCAATATATCATTTAGTGACAACTTTTTGTAAATTTTTTTTTTTTTTTTGTCATTATTCAATCCCTTAGGACAAAAAAATAAATATTCAATGGGCTCAACATACCCATCAGCAGTTTCCTTGGGGTGTCTACTTTCCAAAATGGGGTCATTTGGGGGGTTTTGTACTGCCCTGCCATTTTAGCACCTCAAGAAATGAGATAGGCAGTCATAAATTAAAAGCTGTGTAAATTCCAGAAAATGTATTCTAGTTTGTAGACGCTATAACTTTTGCGCAAACCAAAAAATATACGCTTATTGACATTTTTTTTACTAAAGACATGTGGCTGAATAAATTTTGCCCTCAATGTATGACTAAAATTTAGTTTATTCGATTTTTCTTATAACAAAAAGAAGAAAATATCATTTTTTTTCAAAATTTTCGCCCTTTTTCCATTTATATTGCAAAAAATAAAAATCGCAGAGGCAATCAAATACCATCAAAAGAAAGCTCTATTTGTGGGAAGAAAAGGACGCAAATTTCGTTTGGGTGCAATATTGCATGACTGCGCAATTACCAGTTAAAGCAGCGCAGTGCAAAATTGTAAAAAGACCTCTGGTCCTTAAGGTGTTTATTGGTCCGAGGCTGAAGTGGTTAAATACCACCTCCCAGAATGCACAGAAGGAAAACACTCCCACAGGGGTGGTTCCGAAATAAACATGGCATTCAATACACCCAGCTAGACTGCGTTCTCAACCTTGCCGGCGGTGACAGCGACACCTGCGGTCAAGGATAACCCAGTGCAACCCAGCCAGACTGGTACTGAAACCATAAATTTTGTAAAATTAGCCCCAAAACCCAACTGTGGTTTTAGGAGATTTAACTTTGAAAAACATATAACGCATGCTCGTCAGGAGCCAGCGATACCTATATATACACACAGACACGCACTATATTGTCAAAAGTATTGTGACACCTGCCTCTATACACAAATGAACATGGCATCCTAGTCTTAGTCCGTAGGATGAGAATGCCTGGCTCATAGTCTCCATTCTAATTCATCCCAAAGGTGTACTATCTAGTTGAGGTCAGGACTCTGTGCAGGTCAGTCAAGTTACTCCATCCCAAACTCACTCATCCATGTATTTATGTACCTTGCTTTGTTCACTGGTTCGCAGTCATGTTGGAACAGGAAGGGGCCATCCCCAAACTGTTCCCACAAAGTTGGGAGCATGAAATTGTCCAAAATGTCTTGGTATGCTGTTGCCTTAAGCGTTCCCTTCACTGGAACTAAGGGGCCAATCCTAAACTCTGAACAACCCCACACCATAATCCCCCCTCCACCAAATGATTTGGACCAGTGCACAAAGCAAGGTCCATAAAGACATGTATGAGTGAGTTTGGGGTGGAGCAACTTGACTGGCCTGCAAAAAGTCCTGACCTCAACCTAATAGAACATCTTTGGGATGAATAAGAGCAAAGACTGCAAGCCAGGTCTTCTTATCCAACATCAGTGTCTGACCTCACAAATGCGCTTCTGGAAGAATGGTCAAACATTTCCAGAGACACACACTAAACCTTGTGGACAGCCTTCCCAGAAGAGTTGAAGCTGTTATAGCTGCAAAGTGTAAAGGCAGGCGTCACAATACTTTTTGTAATATAGTGTATACACACACACTGACACGCATGTGTGTTTGAGCTTTAGGGTGCACACCTTAATGCAATAGGCTGCATGAACCTATGCCTGTTAGCATTTGGTTTCTGTGTTTTCTATCCCTCAGTTCGAATGACACTGAACATTCCAATGGTATTTAATAAAGATCTTGGGGGTTATTTACTAAAGGAAACTCCACTTTGCACTACAAGTGCACTTGGAAGTAAAGTCACTGTAGATCTGAGGGGGACACGCAAGGAAAATAAAAGACAGCATTTTAGCTTGCACATGATTGGATGATAAAATCAGCAGAGCTTCCAATCATTTCAGATCCACCCCTTAGATTTAGAACGACTGCACTTCCAAGTGCACTTTCAGTGCAAAGTGGATTTGCCTTTCGTAAATAACACATCTATGCTTTTTTTCAGCCACCACAATTTTGGAAAGTGCAAGGACTTTTTTAAACGCAAAACTTTTTTTGCTATTTTGGTTCCATAGATTTCAATGAAGAAGCTGCAGAAAAGAATTAGTGCATTTTTGCAGTGATTTTGAGTTTTGTAATCCTAACAACAAATAAGCCAAAAAAAAAAGATAAAAAATTCCAAACGCTAAATCGTGGCGGTAAATTGCGGTAAATATGTGTGTGCAAAAATGCAAAACGCACAACAAGAAAGTACTGCAGAAACTATCAAAAGCAAACTGCATAGGTGTGAACTGAGCCTAAGGGAAAATCCTCTCAGGAATAGGCTCAGGGTCCTGACCTGTCTCACGTCTTTTTTTAGCAGATGTGGTCAGAACCAATTTAAGACTACCACGAATCTACTTCAACCAAGGTCACTGGTTTTGGGTCCTGGTGACTGGAAAATATCACCAAATTTTTTTCAGTGCATCTTCATTGCAGGAAGTGATGTACGCCTATTGGGCTCACATGGAGAAGATGTTTTTGACTCCTAATACCGTGTAGACACGGTCGTACTTTCTAGCAGAAAAAGTCAGATGGAATAATTTCATCGATATTCCGATCGTGTGTGGGCTTCATCAGAGTTTTTTTTTTTCAAAAATTCTGACGAACCTAGAAATATAACATATTTTAAATCTTTCAGACAAAATCAATTCCTATCGGGAAAACCATTTGTCTGTATGCTATTCCAACGGACCAAAAATGACGCAAGGGCAGCTATTGGCTACTGGCTATTGAACTTCCTTTTTCTAGTCCCGTCGTATGTCATCGCGTTCTAAATGAACGGACTTTGGTGTGATCATGTGTAGGCAAGTCCGTTTCAGTGGAACTCCGTCGGAAAGATCATCAGAGTTTATTCTGATGGAAAAAACGGTCGTGTGTATGCGGCATAAGTGTTTCACTCAGCAGTACCCAATGAAGGAGTCGTTTTCCAGGTGTAAATCCAGCTACTTCCTGAATAATCCCCCTATGTGATAGGTTCTCTTTAACCACTTGCTTACTGGGCACTTAAACCCCCCTCAGTCCCAGACCAATTTTCAGCTTTCAGCGCTGATGCACTTTGAATGACAATTGCGCGGGCATACAACACTGTACCCAAATGAAATTTTTATCATTTTTTTCCCACAAATAGAGCTTTCTTTTGGTGGTATTTAGTTACAGCTCGGAGTTTTATTTTTTGCTAAACAAACAAAAAAAATGCAAAAAAAAAAAAAAAAAAATCATGTTTTAATAGTTTGTTATAAAATTTTGCAAACGGGTCATTTTTCTCCTTCATTGAAGTGCGCTGATTAGGCGGCACTGATAGGCTGCATTGGTGGGCACTGATGGGCTGCATTGGTGGGCACTGATAGGCTGCATTGGTGGGCACTGATAGGCTGCACTGGTGGGCACTGATAGGCATAGTTAAGGCGGCACTAATAGGCACAGATAAGGCGGCACCGATGGGCACAGATAAGGCGGCACTGATGGGCAAAGATGGGCACAGATAAGATGGCACGCATGGGTGGCACGGATAAGTGGCACGGATGGGTGGCACGGATGGGCACGGGTGGGCACTGATAGGTACCACAGATAGATGGGACTGATGGGCACTGATAGGTGGCACTGATAGGTGGCTCTGATAGGTGGCACTGCTGGGCACTGATGGGCGGCACTGCTGGGCACTGATGGGCGGCACTGCTGGGCACTGATGGGCGGCACTGGGGTGCAGAACCTTTGAGGCAGATTGTGGGCACTGTGGGTGGCACTGTGGGTGGCACTGTGGGTGGCACTGTGGGCACTGACGGGGGGCACTTACTTTTATTCAGGATGGCACTGCGGGAGGCAGGTGGGCACTGGCAGGTGGCAGGTGGTCCCTTGTATTGCTGGCCGTGATCGGGACTGATGTCCCGATCACGGCCGCCGGGGATCGGCTTTTTTTTTTTCTCCTCGCGCTGTCAGCGCGAGGAGGAATAATAGCCGATTACCGGCTCCGTTCTATCACATGATCAGCTGTCATTGGCTGACAGCTGATCACGTGATAAGGGGTCGGGATCGACCCCTTGCACGGATCGGTGATCAGGCGAGTCTCATGGACTCGCCGATCACAGAGCGCGCCGCGCGCGCCCCTCAGGGGGCGCACAGGCCGCTCGTACACGGGACGACGTCAATAGACGTAGTCCCAGAAATGTAGGTCCGCGCTAATGCCGTCATTTGGCAATAGCGCGGATCCCAAGTGGTTAAGGAGACATCAAGGGTCTATTAGACCCCCTAGGGCACCTCTGCACTCTTTTGAAGCTACTGCTGCTGAGTCCTAGACATGTGCATCTCGTTTCATTACAAATTTGTTTTTGGACAAAAATTGGCATATTCGTTCATTCAGAAGCACCTGAACTAATGAAAGAATCTTTTGACTAATGCATAGGAAAATAAATTTTCAGAAAGAATGAATCCCGAAAGAATGTAAAATTATTCAACCTACGAGTTTAAAAAATCTATTACATTCAGGTAATTTTGTTTGTCGTATTTTCTGTTATAGTTAAATTATTAAAGCGGTAGTAAAGTTTTTATTTTTTTTTATTTTTTTTATTTTTTTCTTACTTTGACCTACAGATAATCCTATAATAAGGCTTACCTGTAGGTAAAAATA
Source organism: Lithobates pipiens (assembly GCF_037356315.1). Lineage (NCBI taxonomy): Eukaryota > Metazoa > Chordata > Amphibia > Anura > Ranidae > Lithobates > Lithobates pipiens. The sequence continues at coordinate 376,540,673 of NW_027507748.1, read as the reverse complement.
ATATATATATATATATATATATATATATATATATATATGATATTCCCCTTGCATGCAGCCACTGACTTCAGCAGCACATTTCCCAGCTGAAAGGTCCGGCAGACACCGGACCTTCTCGGGAAGAAAACTCCTGCGCGCATGCGTGGGAGTGACGAAATCGCAGCTCTGGCGACACCCGGAAAACACGCCGAGGGAAAATGTCAGCTCCCTCGGCGTGGACCGAGATCATTTGCCAATGCCTGGTTCTAAGGTAAGCATTTAGCTCATTATGCCTTTTGCCTTACAGGTTTAAAAAAAAATCTGCGGGTTTACTACCGCTTTAACTATTATTTTAGTAGTGCACATGTCTGCTGAGTCCAGAATTGATCAGAGCTGATTACCTCCAGTGTCATTCCTCACAGGGGAGGTCAGTGAACAAATGACCTCTCAAATCCCGAAAGTCTCCATCCTGATACCTGCCATTATGGTCCTGGGCACCTAGGAGGGACACATCACTATGGGAGGTGAGCAGCTTGCTGTGAAAACATAAACAATGTCCCAGCTGTAGCTGCTACCACCAACATAAGCCTGAAGCCCCATACACACAGGCTGAATATTGACCAAAATCAGCCATTGCAGTAGAAACTGGCAGACTTTTGGCCTGTGTGTACAGCTACTTGTCCAACAGCGTCTTAGTGTGGCAACCTGGGGTCACTGGTGGGTAGGTGGCTGAAGTCCTGCCCCACCACTGATCAAAATTCAGGGCTCCTGTCACCTATAGTTCCAGGGATACAGGACTTCTTGTTCAGCCTGTGAGATACTACACACAGAGAGGCCAGTTTAAATACAAGGTGGCACACGCTGTTTGTAGCAGACTGAGGGGATGAGCTCACAGTGCCTCTGACTTCTTGTCAGAAGCACTGAGCTAAACAGCTTGGAGCCTTGGACCAATGGTAAAGCACCATTGGAACAAGCTGTCCAATAAAAATGCTGCAGTGGAGGCTGTTCTCTCACTGCAGTGTCATAGAAGAGGAATGTGTCTAAAAGACACATGCTCCCTTCCAGCCCAACCCTCTTAACTAGAAGAAAAAAAGCATGGTTTTATGGGTATAAAATGTACCCATAATCCCATGTTTTTCTCACACAGTTAACAGGGAGAATGAGAATCTACTGCCTGCTGAAAAGGTACTGTTTTAATCAAGCTTAATCATATATTATATGTTTGATTAGTAGGGTGTAGGTCCTCGGGCCTTTGATATGTAAAAAGACCTCTGGTCATTGACCAGCAAAATGGTCCGGTCTGAAAGTGGTTAATTATGGTAATTAACCACTTGCCACCCAGGCCAGTTCTGACACTTCTCCCCTACATGTAAAAATCATAATTATTTTTTTTGCTAGAAAATTACTCCCCCACATTTTATATATATATATATATATATATATATATATTTATTTTTTTGCAGACACCATAGGGAATAAAATAGTGGTTGATGCAACTTTTTATGTTACACGGTATTTGCGCAGTAATTTTTCAAATGCGTTTTGTGGTTTTGTGGACAATAGTGTTTCATGAATATAAAAAAAAAAAACACTAACAATAGCCCGATTTTTTTTTTTTGCGTAATGTGAAAGATGATATTACGCCAAGTAAAAAGATATCTAACATGTCACGCTTTAAAATTGCGCACACTCATGGAATGGCACCAAACTTCGATACTTAAAAATCTCCATAGGCGACGCTTTAAATTTTTTTACAGGTTACATGTTTAGGCCTCATACCCACGGACGTTTTTACAGCCACTTTTATGAGTGTTTTTCACAGCTTAAAAACACCTCTCCATGTTAGCCTTTGGCCTCATGCCCACCAAGGCAAAACGCCAGTAAAAGGTGTTAAACATTTAACGAGACTTAACGTTGTATACGCAGCATTATACCTGGTCCAGCGTTATTCAAAATCAATGGTTCCCTATGGGAGCCCATTGATTTAAATAGAAGTCGCACCAGAAGTCGGATCCAGATGATCTGACTTGCGGTGCGACTTGTGTGCTGAGAATCTTGAAGAAATTTTGCGTAAGTTTCCCCCAAGATCCATATCAGATCCTTATCCGAGCACGTAGCCTGGCAGGTCAGGAGAGCTGGGGACGAGCGAGTGCCCCCCCCCTGGACCATACCAGGCCATATGCCTTAACATGGGGGGGTTTAGTGCTTTGCCCCTGCACCCCCCCCACCCCAAAGCACCTTGTCCCCATGTTGATGAGGACAAGGGCCTCTTCCCGACAACCCTTGCCTGGTGGTTGTCGGGGTCTGCGCCCCCCCCCCCCCACCCTAGGTGAATGAGTATGGGGTACATCATCCAATGACATAAGTCACCCCATCATACCCTGGGTGACAACGTCACAAAGGGCGTGGCCTTTAACTTACATCATCTGGTGGCCCCGCTCCATGCCAATATAAGTCATTGCACATGGCGGACCCAGCATTTCACCCCGGGAGATCACGTTGAGTCAACATTGGAAGAAGAACAGAGGGAGAAGACCCAGCAAAAGAGCAGAAGACCTTTATGTTCTATTAAAATTCTCATAAAAATACTCGAAAAAAAAAAAATCAGTTTTGAAGTTTTGGACTGTGATGTGTTTGATGAATTCCCAGGTGAACTGAACAAAGACACAGTGGAGATTATTTACGAAAGGCAAATCCACTTTGCGCTACAAGTGTACTCGCTGTAAATCTAAGGGGTAGATGTGAAATGAGTGGAAGCTCTGCTGATTTTATCATCCAATCATGTACAAGCTAAAATGCTGTTTTTTTTTTTTTCCTTGCATATCCTCCTCAGATCTACAGCGACTTTACTTCCAAGTGCACTTGTAGTGCAAAGTGGATTTGCCTTTCGTAAATAACCCCTATTAGCTCATCCCTAGTAAGCAAAATACAGGTTTTATTCTGCTGTTTATTTACAATGAACAATGTAGCCAAGATTCTTTTTTTTCTTTTTCTGTGGTCTCTAACTAGCACTAAAATTGGACTATTATAAACTACTATTTTTTTTTATGTGAAAACATTTTGCAGATTATTGTTTGGGTAGGATCTGCAGTTTAGCTAAGCTGATTCCCAGGGCGTTGGAGGGTTAAGAATCTTTAAAATGATTCATTCTATGAGCAGTATAGAAACAAGTGAGTTTCCTGTGACTGTTCCCAGACTGCAGTTGATTAGCAATGCTGCTTTCACATGGGCTCCTCCTGCTTGCCTGGGAGGTGCCTGAATCCCTGTAATCAGTGAAGGATGTGTAGCTGCATATCCCACTTCTGAGAGAACACAACTCCACAACTGGATGTGTTCCCATCACAGCTGTTGGACTGCTCACCGCCTTGCCCTTCTGCTGGACAGAGGACTGCATTATCATGCTGGACTTACTGATAATGATAAAAAATATGCTGCTTTTCCGATAGCCTGTGCTAAAGAAGTCCAGCTTTTACCATAAAAAAAAAAAAAAAATGTACACATTCCAGGACACACGCAAGATTAAATTCAGAAATGGATTTAAATGGCCATAACACTAGAACATGTCCAGGAATGAGTACAAATAATAGCGCCACTTCGATTGCAGATAAGGTGGTTAAGGATGCCGCCAGTTAATGTGCTAACATCAATCTAGCGTGCTTATTTAAACATTGGACCAGTGTCTGCTACAGGAGTGATGGTCGTATTCTAAACACACTGAAGTGGCTCTGAATCGATCGGTCAGTTTGAGAATGAAAGCTGGAATTACCTTCCTACTCTTCTTTGTTGTCATTACTTTGTGCTCCTCTATCAATCAGACCAATGAGGAGGCTGTACACACTGCACAGGTAAGGAATTGTGCTCATACCCCTGCTCCAATCTGCCCATATACCCTATAGATTTTATACAATGTTACAATATAATATTTGCAAGCATAATGTCTTTTTATTTTATTTTATTTTTTTATGTACAAGTGTTTATATACCAAATATTTCTTAGCCCCGTTCTTAAAGCAATTTCATTTTAAAGGAAGCCTACACTAGGGGAAATATGTAGGATGTTGTTGTTGACCATCTTCAAAAATTGCTGGTTGTCTTTGTCTTCACTACACTGATTCACGTCCCCCTGATAAGCATTCAGCGAGTGAAAGTTGAATCTGGTTGCAGGTCAGTGACTCCAAAAAAATGGTAAATCCATAAGATAAGCATAACAGCCAGGCAATCAACGTTTTCAGGAGAGGCCACCAATTGTGGCCTACAGATTTCTTATTTTGGATTTAAAGTGGTATTAAACCAAAAAACAAAAATGTAACATTATTGCAGAGTACCAATCATTAGATGTGATATCTGCATTAGTTTTCTTTTTAGGCTTTGTCCTCTCCTGTTTTTATCTGGTGATCTGGCGATTTAATACAAGTCCTTTATTAGAATGCCTACACTCTGAATGAAGAAGCAACAGAGACACGTTTGGACAACAGCATTGTCATTCTGGGGGGAGTGTTAGATGTACTAGAAGATTTAGATACACTAACAAATAAAAGCCAGACTCCAGCTGAAAATTTTTAACCACCTCAGCTCTGGAAGGTTTTACCCTCTTTAGGACCAGGCGATTTTTTTTTGCTATTTAGCAGTATGCCATTTTAACTGGTAATTGTGTGATCATGCAACACTGTACCCAAGCGTGATTTATATAATTTTCCGCTCCCCAATAACATTAAATGTGACAAAACGCGTAGGGCGAAGCTTAAGCTTGTGACGTCACACCACATGCTGTAACCCGGAATTGGTCAGATCAAATCCCGTGATTGGTATTTTTTACTATTAAGTACTTGTTGTTTTTAATTATTGTGAGTGGTTAGTTTTTTTTTTTTTTAATAAAAGTATACATATGGTTTTACACTATATGAGCCTTCCAGATCCTCTTTTTTTTTGTCACGGCTGAGTATCTTATGCAGAGATCCTCAAACTACGGCCCTCCAGCTGTTGCGAAACGACACATCCCATGAGGCATTGTAAAACTGACATTCACAGACATGACTAGGCATGATGGGAATTGTAGTTCCTTAACAACTGGAGGGCCTTAGTTTGAAGACCCATGATCTTATGTCACTGGATGTGATGCCTTGGTGATCATATGTGGAGATTTGGAGGTGACATCAGATCCTCTACAGATAATGTATTAATCTACCAGCTCATATGACTCTTTTTACACCAGTGGTGCCCCCCCCCCCTCCATCCATGCATCCAGCCCCCTGATCTACATGCAGGATGCCAGACACATGGATTCCAATAGTGGGGTGTTTTTTTTTTTGGAGCACATGATTAGAGCCAGAGGCTCTAATAGGCTTCAAAAAAGGGTGAGCTTGGGGCATAGAGCACTGCGCTCCGAGCCCATCCAGTTGTGTGCCCCAGTAGCCCATCACTTCCTCTGCCTTTTGGCTAAGATCAAGTGTAGTATCTGTTCTTATCAGTTGCCAGGAGGTGGCGCTTGCTTCCGTCCCTGCTCTACGACGAGGTGGAGCAGGGGTGGCGGTTGCTATGCAAAACCTGTTGGCGTGAAGGTAACCTGGAGCGGTTCATAGCTGAAAGGGAAACCTTCTGATGAGGATGGAGAACCACTGGTCGGCGCCAGTGGAGGGGTCCCTGGCCTTCTGGCCTGGATTGGAGCAGCTCTAGCTCCGGTCAGTTTTTCGGGAGGGAACGCTGGTTCCCCTTTCTCCCACCGGGGGAACGGTCGTTACTTCCCGAATGTAATTAGGTAGGAGTGATGGGAGCGAGGGTGAGGCCTGATGGCAAAGGGCTCTCACTAAGCTCCTGGATCTCCATGCCTTTCTGGCTGGGGTGGGGGCTGCTGTGGTCTGGGTTGGTGGGGTCAGGGGTGCTTTTGAAAAGCCTGTGGTGATGTGCCCCCTGAAGTAGCAGTTCAGGGTGCCTTACTTTAACTGTGATTTATCACTTTGATGTTTGGCACCATGGCCACCTCACCATAAAACATGCCTTTTCACATCTGCCTCTAGGGCCGGGCCTTTTGGCTAGGACCAGAGGAACTTTTGATTCCTGGCCGGAGGGCCTGGTCATTGTGTTACACAATGGCCACTCTTTTCACTCTCCTCTTCACTATCCCTTCCCCACTTTATTTTTATGTGTGTTGTGTGTCACGTTTTGTGTTTGTCACTGCATGTATGGTGAGTAGGGTGTCGGTCCTCGGGCCAACCCTGAAAGTCTTGTGGGAGGGTGGACATAGGCCTTCTGGCTTGGTTCGCCCTCTCTCTCTGGGTAGAGAGCCCCTACCCAAGTACCTGGGTGGGTCTGTTTCGTCAGACCTTCCGGAGAAAGGTGGTCGTCTGGTTTTGGCCAGATGGGCCATGTAAGGTACCTCAGTCCCCGTCTGGAGCCTAACGCCCTGGGGGATCAGTGTAAGGTCCTTCCTAGTGGAGGACAGTCGTACACCCGTTGCATGTTTTTGTGTGCACTTTTTTGGGCACCGGGTGGAAGTTTTTGGGTGTGTTTTGCACGCCACAGGCTTTAAAAAAAAATAAAAATAAAAGTAGCCCATTCAGATGAATATGCTGCCTTAATCCAACACAACATGCATTAGCACACTGCAATAAACCAGAAATATCAGAATTGAACCTGCAACAAAGCTGCTCGAAAAAGGTTTGCTTGGTAAAAGCTTGCTGTGAACATTGCTCTTATACAAACTGAAGTGTAGAAAACACAGAGGGAAATCTAGTATGGCACATGGAGTAGCTAGGGCTGATTTACTTACGAAATTGAGAACCTTCACACAATAAATTGTGTAAATTATTAATTTCAATAATTTAATCGTGGTAAAAGCAGATTCCTGTTCACTTGTTAATACCAAATCACATACAGATGAAATAGATTAACAAGAATCTACAAGACAAGATTAAATATTCACACAATTTTTGTTTGAAGATTATGAACCTCTTTAGTAAATTAGCCTCAGCCTTCTGGGCTGAGGCCACTTTACTTTATAGGGTGTGTGATCTGTCGCTGATGATCTCTACTATAGCATTTTCCTGGAGATTTGGCCATCGATGATGGGGAGGGCTAAGAAAAAGCAAGTGCCCCCTGGGTGAGTCCACAGAGCACATCATATTTCGTTAGTTTTTTTGCCTATTTTGAAAGGCAAGCTGATTTGATACAGTACAGTTGATCATGACCTATAGCTAAATGCATTGCACAACTGCTTGCAGTTAAATTTTGATGTGATCTTAAAGTGATGAACTAACAAAAAACATACAATGGGTCTTTTCTCACATATATGTGCGATGCATTTGTCAACAGATGCACTGAGGAATTTGCAGTATGTGCTGAGGATATGCTTTGAATAACTGTGGATTTATCTATAAAGAAAGTTACACAGTATTATAGCTAAATCACAAATATTAGTGCGTGAAAAATGAAACTGTTGTAAAGGAAACTGATCTTTAAACAATGTTTAAATTGCTAAATTTAATGGATAGACCTTAAAAACATTTTTCACAATTCTATATAAGATATAAGAAAGATTGTTAAAGCTGAACTAAAATCAGATTAAAATAAGACACATTAATCGACAACATGTCATTGCATTAAACTATTTTTCCATGTAAGCCGTGTACTTGAATTTGACCAGATATCAGCCTATTGCAGTCTCTGTATAGCAAAACTGGAGTGTTCTCAAACACAGAGATGAGCTCATCACTGTGCTGCTTCTTCTTTCACTGTCCAGTGGCAGGTTCGGGTCGGTCCTTGGCTCAGAGTAAATAGGTTGAATGATACTGGCCATCAGACTGAGGACATCTAGCGGCATAAAAATTGCAGCGGAGGAAACTTTCTAGATTAAAGGTTAATATTGCAGCAAAATGTTTTTTTTACGGTATCCTGCAATGGGCTAATCATTTTTATCTGGTATTTTTGGCTGGAGTTCTGCCTTTAAGAAGTTTCTATGCCCTAACTTGCTCTTGCTAATCGTTTCTACCACCCAGCATTTTATGATCCAACAAATACAAGCATCCTGAAATAATAAGGTGGTACATGGCAAACAAAGTGGTAAAGACTGTACATTTATGACAAAGGGTCTAACAGTGGCTCTTCTCTTGTATTTAATGCAAACAAAAATGAATACAGTTCTGTATTCATTATTACATGTATGTTTTGGATTGCAAACAATCTCTGTACAGCAGAACTCAGTGGGAGAGGAAGCAGCAGCACAAGGAGAATTATTAGAGGAAGAGATAGCAGAGTGACCGATGAGTGCATCGATCTTCTACTCCCACTTTACTATATCCAGTCTTAGGCTGGTGGTGGGTCCTTAACAGTCTAGGAATGAAGTGGGTTGAATGATGCTGGCTGCTAATCAGTGTGGAAGATTAAAGACTCATAGTGCTGGAAAAGGAGAACTGCAAGGGGTAGCTCCATATTGAAGGTAAGTATAGAAGTATAAATGTTTTTTTTTTTTTTTTTTTTCTTCAATGAAATCTCTTTTCTATTTTTTTTTTTCTTTAAAGCCGAGTTCCAGGTAAATAAAAAAAAAAAAATTGCCTGCACTGCAAGGGTTACTTGCTCATTTATGCCCAGGGGAATGATGAAGTGAAATGTATATTTAAATGATCCTCCTGTATCTCCCCACTAGGGATGAGCTTCGTGTTCGAGTCGAACGTACGTTCGACTCGAACATTGGCTGTTCGTGCGTTCGGCGAATTCCGAACGTTTTGGCCGTTCGCGTCAAAATTCGAGTGACGCGCGCGCGGACCACAATGCACTGCGTTGGCGCAGTGCATTGCTGCCCGATGATTGGCCAAGCATGCACTGTGACCCCGCATGCTTGGCCAATCGCAGCGCCGGCAGCGAGGAGAGCCATGATTGGCCACAGGCAGGATGCCTGTGGCCAATCATAGCTCAGACTGTGTAGTGCACGCCCCACACTATATAAGGCCGCCTTTAAGGCCGCCTCCTGTAGTGTGTTACTTTGCATCTGAAGCAGTGGGTGTTCTGTGTACCTTCAACACAGTACACACCAATCGTTTTTGGCTGATTTCCTATCTTGCTGCTGTGTAGTGGTTGTTGTCTGTGCCCTGACTGCAGTATACACCACTATATTCACCTCACCTATATAGCTAGTGATCTAGCTTTAACCACTTAACAACTGCCCATTGCCGATTAACGGCTTCAGGGCGGTTGTTTAACTCAGAGAGGCCGTTAATTAACGGCCTCCCAGAATTCTGCTCTCGCGTGCCCCGAGGTGTGCGCACTCGAGAGCATCCATGACCGCCGGGTCCATAGGACCCGGCGCATCACGGTAAACGGCCGCTCATAGCGGCCGTTTACCACGTGATTGCTCCGTCAAATGACGGAGTGATCACTTGGAAACAAACCGGCGTCATGTTATGACGCCTGTTCCTCCCTCCCCTTTCTGTACCGATCGGTACAGCGGAGGGGAAAGAGATCGGTGTCAGCAGCGATGTGGGCTGCATCTGCAGTGCCCACATCGCTGCTCACCGAATTTAACCCCTCAATTCCCTGCCAATACTCTGCAATACCAGTGCATACTCTGCAGTACCCTGCCATTACTCTGCAGTACCCCTCCATTACTCTGCAGTACCCCGCCATTACTCTGCAGTGCAGTACCCCGCCATTACTCTGCAGTGCAGTACCCCGCCATTACTCTGCAGTGCAGTACCCTGCCATTACTCTGCAGTGCAGTACCCTGCCATTACTTTGCAGTACCCCGCCATTACTCTGCAGTACCCCGCCATTACTCTGCAGTACCCCCCATTACTCTGAAGTACCCCCCAATACTCTGCAGTACCCGCCATTACTCTGCAGTACCCCCAATACTCTGCAGTACCCTGCTATTACTCTGTAGTACCCCGCCAATACCCCACCAATACTCTGTAATACCCTGCCATAAATTGCCATACCCAGCCATACTCAGAGATACCCAGCCATACTCGGTGATACCCTGAAGTACCCAGCCATAGACGCCCCCCATCCCTCACCGCCCTCCGGTGCTTCTACCAACTCGCCAGTACGATCAAAGCCAGAATCTTTTTTTTAATTTTTTATTTCAGGCTTCCCAGCCTAGAGGTGAGATGTGGGGTCATATTGACCCCCAGATTTCACTGTAAAGAGGACCTGTCACCCCATATTCCTATTACAAGGGATGTTTACATTTCTTGTAATAGGAATAAAAGTGATCAAAAATATATTTTTGGGAAAAAAAATGTCAAACTAAAATAAATAAAGTAAAATGAACAATAAAAAAATAAAATAAAAATTAAAGCGCCCATGTCCCCATGTGCTCGCATGTGCCACACATGTGAGGTATCGCCGAGAATGTTAGAGCGAGAGCAATAATTCTAGTCCTAGACCTCCTCTGCAACTCAAAACATGTAACCAGTAAAAAAATATTTAAAGCGTCGCCTATGGGGATTTTTTAAGTAGCGACGTTTGGCGCCATTCCACGGGCATGTGCAATTTTGAAGAGTGACATGTTTGATATCTATTTACTCAGCGTAACTTCATCTTTCACTTTATGCAAACATTGGGCTAACAAGTGGTTAATAATAGAGCTTGCAGTCAGTAGTGTTAGGAGATAGTGCGTGCTGTCTGCGTGCTCTGTACCCAGTACATACCGCTATAATATAGGGCAGGCCCCTACTTTCAAACATCCAACTTACAAACATCTCCTACTTGCAAACGCGAGGAGACAGCAGCAAGTGAGATGAAAAAAGATGGACGACAAAACAAATTATACAGGGGTGATAACCCTTCCCTATGTTTTCCAAAAAGCTTAAAGATATTTTTTTTGACTGGAGCTACACTTTAAAAATGTACCGGTTGAAAATGACAAACAGATTCAACTTAACACAACAAACCTACACAGTCCCAGTCTTGTTTGCACCGCCTGTATACTGCTGTTCTGAGTATATAGGGCCTGGGGCCACACGCATTTCCTTTTTTTAATATGGGTACGGGGTTCCCCTTAATATGTGTACAAGACCCAAATAGGCTGGTAATGGGCAGGGAGGGCTACCCATGCCATTTTTCTGAATGATTTTCAACCATATTGCAGGAACCAGATATAACATTAAAAGCGCAAGCAGTTTTAAATGGTGTTATTTCCGTTTAATGTCATTTTGTGCAGGGACTGTTCTAAACACGGGAAACACGTGGCACTTCACAGGCATACTACAGACACCCCCCAGGCACCATATTTAAAGGAATATTTCACTTTTTTTTTTCACTTTAATCGTCATTAAAATCAGTGCTCCCGCCAAAACGGTAGTTTTTAAAACTTTTTTTTGCAGTGACCCATGTCCCCTGAGGCAAGAGGCAGGTCGCCAAACCCTTTTTAGCACACTATCTTGCATATTAGCCGTTAAAATTAGCATTTTCCAATTCGAACGTTCGAGTCCCATAGACTTCAATGGGGTTCTAACGTTCGTACCGAACGCGGGGGTCGTTCGCAAGTTCTGGTGCGAACCGAACCGGGGGGTGTTCGGCTCATCCCTACTCCCCACACCTAAACCTGTCCCTGCAGATTTTGCAACCTTGTTCTCTAGCATTCTAGGATCTTGACATCCATAAGACCAGAGCAGTGTCTATAGCTGTGCTCTGGAGGAGAATACCAAGGGACAGTCCACAGGTAGATCATGGGGGTGCGTCATCTGCTGGTGGAGCGGAGTATCCAGTAAGTAAACTGGTTTCTCCTCTCCCTCGGACAAAATGAGCTATTAACCCCCTTTCAGTGCGGGCACAGCCCCATTGAAAGGAATTATATTTTTTCTGCAGAGGGTTTGGCTTTAAGAGTACCGCCATTCAGAAAACATTTCAGTCTAAGATACAATTCAACGCTTTCTGTATTCTGGTATAAGAAGAGATGTTGTACCTACAGTAAATCAGCTTTCTTGTTATTTTGGCATATCAAATAGATTTAATCTAATCTAATTTAATCTAATATCCTGTCAAGCTAGAAGTACACATGTCTAGGTATATATTCCAATGACTGATTTTAACTTGTGAAACATCATTGAATAAATGTTTGCTCTGGGTTAGTAAAAGCGAAGCAGGGATGCCCTTTCACATGGTGTGTACAGTCTGGCTCCATCTTAGTTTTTCAGACAAATCCAGAATGAATCACAATATATGTCCACCGGTAAGCGGGTATAAGCTATCGTACGTCCGTTTTACATCCCAGTCAATTTGTCTGCAGAAAAAAATATCCTTTTTTCATATTTGTGGACATAAACGGATGTAGTCCATTTACATCATATCCATTCATATATATTTTTAGGCGAGAAACATATTTTTGGTTTATATTGTTTATACTTTTATCACCTATAAGGTCCCATGCACACAGGGCTTTTAGTCCTGGTGAATGGGGCTCTGGTTTTAGCCGGAGGGTTTAGGTGCACTGTCTGGCCTCGTTGCCGGCAGCCTGTCAAAGTGTATGAGAAGCTGATAGCGGTGAATTCCTGCATTGTTTTCACTAACCCAGAGCAAGCATGTAGCCGACGATGTGTCACAAGTGTGAAAGAACCCTAAAGGTGTCAGTCTTGTAGCCTACAACTTCAAAATCTATTCAGTAATGTCCGCTGCTATACCTAAATATTTCCTTTAGTTCTTTTATGAGCCAATCAATGGTAAAAGCATTTGTGGCAGCTAAACTCATTAAGCCCTTGGACTCGGCATGGTAGGGTTTAAGATCATGTGATCGCTGTGATTGGATATCATGGCGGTCACATTATCCGAAATTTGCTTGTGATCAGGAGCTTTCCGTTAGGTGCCGGTAACTGTGGAGGGAGTGCCCAGGATGCGCACTCTCAACAGCTGTTTTTGCAATATTGCACGCAACTATGTGGTTGCTCGGCACCAAGGACCACCTGCTGAGAGGCCGCATATTTATGTAGCACTGACCCCTGAAGGAGCGGCTGATTTTGTTGGGCTTACCGTTTAACTTCTTGACCTCGTGTAAATCCAGAGGTTTCCCGAGGTAGATGGCCCAAAGAATTGTAGAAACTGACACTGCGCTTTTGGGATTTTTATTTTAAAAAAAGAGTAGAAAAAACACAGTCTCTCAATAAGGCTTAGAGGGTTTAGGTAGAAAGTTCAGGTACTCTTGTATCTGCTCAAAATAGAAAGTCTCTCACTATAGAAATCTAGAGAATAGCCACTCACAACTGGATTCTCACAGCTACCGGATAGACCTCCTCTCACTAAGCGGAAGAGCCGATAGAGTGTTCAGATAAAGCAAAGCCTCTGCCACAGACTTGGATGTAGAATGTTTGTGAATAAAGCCTCTACCACAGACTTGTTGTAGAACACTTGTAGTAACTGAAGGATGTAGACAAATTTAGAGAGCCCTCATACGGTACAAGTATCTTGCAGCCGGTCCGGCGATACCGTACGAGTCTAGATTCACTTGGTGTCTTTCAACTAAGCCTCCAGGCTCTTTCTGAGAAGCCAGTCTTATGCGTGGCCTTCTCCAAAAGAGTCCTCTTCTGGTTGCTTCCTCAGTTGCTGGGCCTCTCCACAGATGAGATGGAACCGGACCACCTTTGAATCCTCCTTCCAGTTACTTTGCCTCGGGCTAGCCAGCCCGAGACTCGGAATTGGATGGATCTGCACCCCAGGCCATGAGGGCCATGGAGGCTGGTCAGGAGGACCAGGACCAAACAGACAGAAATATTTTCTGGACCGGAACCCAGAAGCACGTGATGTCAGTACCTTAAGTACCCTCTCCCAGAATGCACAGGAAGATGACACTCCCACTGGGCTGGTTCCAAGAAAAAGTGTCACTCAATGCGCCCAGCTGGACTGCGTTCTCACACTTGCCAGTGATGACAGCGCCACCTGTGGCCAAGCAGAACACAGTGCAATCCAGCTAAACTGGTACTGAAACCATAATTTGGTATAATTAAGCCCAAAACCAAACTGCGGTTTTAGGAACTTTAAATAGTGAAAAACACACAGTGCGTGCTCTTCAGGAGCCAGGGCTACATTTACATGCGACCAGCGCCAAGAGGGTAAAGTGGTTGTTACAAATTCTTTATTACTTTAAAAAAAAAAAAAAAAGTTATGTGCTGTGGTTTTCAGAGCGGCCCCACACCTTCTGTTGATGATCTTGGATCCTCATTTTTTCTGGTGGCCTCTTTGTAATTCGTTTGGCGGCACTCATGTGGGGGAGGGGAGCTGCTGCAGACTGACACAGTGCTTTTATTGAGGTCGGGCTCATGGGGGGGGGGATACCTTTTTGAAAGTTTTTTTAACTTATTACAGAGAATGCATTAAGGTAAAACTTTTGCCTTTATAACCACTTAATCTGCTCTTTATCACATACAGCAGTCCTGACCAATTAATAACCAGGTAGAGTGGCAGCTTGTAAGATCTATTGTATGTTGTCCATGCCTTCAAGGAAACCTGTACTGCGAGAAATAGGCTGCCATTGCTGATTTCCTTCTGAAAATGTTAGCTGCCTGTTGGTTAATAGCTTCCATACTGTCTGTGTCCCTGACCCAGAGCGATGAAGAAGGTTACGTGCTCTTCACTGGGATTATTTTGTGATTTAGAAAGTCAGACACGGCCAGGTAACTAATTTTGTGAAGGAGGATAGCAAAGGCAACCCACTCATTTTCTTTTCAGCATATGCAGGGTTTTGTCAGATTGCCCTTTCATACCCAGTGTGTTTGGAAGATATGCGTATGGGTACTGATTCTAATTTTTTAGATCCCCCATTCCTGCCTTGCCAGATTTCTGTCTCATATCTTATAAAAATTACAGCTGCATGCGGTGTATGCTTTTAGTTGGCGCACAGATGATTTATACTAGAAGAGCAGCCAAGAATAATGATTTAAATGCTGTAATGTTCAAGTGAATTTACCATGATTAATTTAGGCTCCTTTTATGGGCAAATGATATCATATGTTTTCCCAAGACTTGATTATGTGAAAGCAAGAATCTATGTATGCCTCGTTTGTATATAACCTCATATAAAAAGCCAAATGCTACATTACACTTAAACAGCGAGTTTGCTTAATCTGTTTCTGTTGATTTATTATGTAATAGGACATTTTAATTACCCAGTTTATATACATATGATACCAGTTGCAAAGACATAGGTGTAGGTATTTATGTAGAATACAGGAGTTGGAGGCTGCATTATGAAATTACACCATAGCTTACACAATATCATAAACGGCTTTTTGAAAAAAATCACCTGTATATTTTAGTGCAGAATGACTTCTTCGACAGTGGAGTCAATGGCGTAGCGTGGGGTGCAGCCTGTGCGGTTGCCCGGACGCAACATTTAGAGGGGCACAGACAGGGCCAGAGCCACCATAAGGGAGAAGGCAAACTAAAACCTCTACGCTGTGCCCGGTAGGAGAGGGGTGCAACATGCAAGTTTTAGTTTAGCGGCTGTCACTGAGAAAACGTTAAGAACAAATTTAAGTATGCAGAGAGGGCAGAGGGGTGGGTGGATCACGATCCCAGGTGTGTGCTGGCTGTGAGCGACGCGCTGTGTAGGTGGAGAGAGGGTTAGGCCAGGGTACCGGCTGACTAGGAGGTCAGGGTGGAGGAGGCTCCTCGCTGGCTGATGCAGCTGCCACTGGAAATCCTGCCGGAGATATTATTATTATTATTATTATTATAATTATACAGGACTTAAATAGCGCCAACAGTTTGTGCAGTTATTTACAACTTTAGTGCAAACAGTACAGTTACAATACAGTTCAATACAGGAGGAATCGGAGGTTCCTGCTCGTTCGAGTTTACAATCCAAAAATATATTTTTACTGTGTGGAACACAGCTAACCCTCCTGTCCCTGGTGCTCCAGGACCACCGAGATGTGGGGGGATTGTGTGTGTGTGTGTGTTTGTGATGGGGGGTATCCGAGGAGGTTATCAGAGTGGAGGGAGGATGGGGGGTTCTGGGGGTGTGATCAAAATGGAGGGATCTAGAGGTATGATCAGGGTGGGGGATCTGGAGACGTAATCTGCGTGGAGGAATCTGGGAAGTATGGGGAGGGGGTGTGAGCAGAGGGGGGGTGTATCTGGGGGGTGTGTGATTGGGGAAGGGGGGTATCTAAAAGTCCACAGGTTAGTGGGCACAAATTAATTGCCTTGCCCCGGGAGCTGAAAACCCACGATGTGCTACTGAGAGTGCATAGCTTCCATGTATTTTGGTCAAAGCTTAATTGAACAAGCTGAAGTTAGAGGCCAATTGGCTATCACCTACATCCAAACCAAATTTTGCACTCTCCAGTTTTAGTAAATCAACCCCAAAGTGGAATAAGCAGGTACACAGTGCTTTTCTAGGCATCCCAGAACATTTTTGGATATGCAGGCACTATCGGTGTGGCAGGGAAGTGTGGTAGCTGACCAAGCTGTGTATCTGCCTAAGAGAAAAGTCAAATCGAGAGAGAGAGAGAGAGAGAGAGAGAAGAGAGAGAGAGAGAGAGAGAGGAGAGAGAGAGAGAGAGAGAGAGAGAGAGAGAGAGAGAGAGAGAGAGAGAGAGAGAGAGAGAGAGAGAGAGAGAGAGAGAGAGAGAGAGAGAGAGAGAGAGAGAGAGAGAGAGAGAGAGAGAGAGAGAGAGAGAGAGAGAGAGAGAGAGAGAGAGAGAGAGAGAGAGAGAGAGAGAGAGATCTCCTTCTATGTATAGCTTGTAAGTAAACTATTTAGCAAGTTTCTAACAAACCTAAAGCCAGTAAGGACTCATGCATACTGATGTTGCATGGGGTTCTGATGTTTATAGCCATGAGCAGAGGACACAGGTGCGCCATCCAGCCTCCCTCTGCCAGCATCTGTAAAACTGTATGAGCAGCTGGGCAGTGCACCTAGTGCTATTTACATTTAGGGCAGTATGGGCCCAGCGACGAATGCCTACATTGAATGAGCACATATTGCACTAAATGGAAGTACCACTGAGCATAGGTGTTTTTATTTTTTTTAAGGCACCCTGTCAGCGGTCTTTGGTGAAATATCAAGGGTCTAAACAGGGAATCTGCACCACACTGGGTGATTAGAGTGTGACCAGGCACACCTGGCACACCCTGTGAGCACACCTATACCACTGTCTAGTTGCAGAAGCTGTCAGACTCCTATAGAATTTGATAGGCTGCCAAAAGCGGGGCTGGACAACGAACCTGTGCCTTCCAACTGCAGCTAAACACTGGAATCCCATGTATCAGGGCTAAATGCTCAGTGTGCATGGGGCCTAAAGTCTAAAGAGCATTAAACCACCTTTCATACATACTTGCAGGTCAGCGATTCCCTTAGCATTGAAGCCAGGATCACTATGACATTCTAGGTGTCTGCACCTTGAAAAATAAGTAATTAAAAGCACCCAAATTTCGATCTTCATAGGTTTTATTAAGAAACTATTAATTTTAAATATTTTGAGAATGAAGACTGGTAGCGGCCTTTGTGGGAAAAGTTTCCTTGCATGTTTGTGCAGAGTGGGTTGTGCATGCTGAGCTACAATGCTCCTCAGTCCTGATGTGTCCTCTCATTGTATAGGGCTCATACAGCAGGAAGCCTTTCATGTCCTGAATAACTGGCCGTAGTTCCAGGATCCTGCACTGCCAGCTGGAACTTTAATTTCTTATGTCTGTAAAGGAAAGCAGCATGCATGGTGCAAACTGAATAAGCTGTAAGATCTACAAACACTAATTCCCCCCCTGAGGTTAGGCATTAAAGAGGATACCATTCTTTTTCTCCAGGACTATAAACATTGATCTTCATCTTTTATGGATATGGTTATGAGCTCCCCAAAAAAAATGCTAGCATACAACCTAATATAAAGCCTGGATTTTTAGTTGCTTGATAAAGACCTGGAACTTTCAGAAGTTTTCTATGTCCCTCTCTGTATAGGAAACCTCCTCCATTGAATAGTGGTGTTTTTTATTTATTTATATATTTTTTTAGTAGGTATAAATCTTCAGCTTAACAGGATACATCCCGCTTCATACCCTATGTATTGTATTGTATTCTTTTGAGTTAGTTTTAGTAGGATGAATCATTTTGTTTTATGATAGAAAGTACAATCGCTGTACTGATGGTGGGTTTCTGAGACTACAGCTGTGCTGTTCATGTGCATAAAAATGTAAAAAGAATATTGCTTCTATAAGGGACCAGTATGCCCTGATTCTTCTTGGTTTATACATAAACATGTTGCTATAACTCATATATGCATGTAAAAGTACAATAAACTGGTATTTGATGTTCCTGAGACCTGGGGATTTTTTCCCATGCTTCCAGTGAATTTAAAAGATAATATACCAGTCCTAAATACAATACCAAATATCCCTTATATTGTAAAGCATTGTACATTCTGTTGTAATTTTATGTAAAGTGTATTGTGTTTTTTTATTTACCAGATCTTTAAAGAATTTTGAATATTTTTCTCAATTCTATGCAGAATGTATAGAAGAAAAAAACCTGTCTGTCTATGCTGCCATAACAACCTTTTATTATAAAAAAAAAAAAATCCATAAAAGCACAGATTTTTATATAATCTCTTCTGATACACTACGTACGGGGCATCTATGATCCCGTTAACTGAAATGAGGATGGTTACTTTAATTTATACTTTTTTTTTTTTTTCACAGGGATTGCTATCACAAAAGGTCTCTGGTAGGCTTTATATAAATGCTTTTAATCCTTTTATCTGTAACCTAGACATGTTTTTGTTGTGACACACACGATGCCCATTGTTGGCCCATATTATCACTGTTTGTAATGTTTAAAGCGGTTCTTCACCCTAAAGAGGAAGTTCCGCTAATCTGACCCCTCCCCCCCTCCGGTGCCACAATCGGCACCTTTCAGGGGGGAGGGGGGTGCAGTTACCTGGATAATCCAGGTATCTGCACCCACTTCCCCGCCCCCCCCCCGTTGTGTTCTGGGAAACACACAGTTCCCAGGACACAGCGGGGGACCAGAAGAGACGCGCAGCGCGACTCGCGCATGCGCAGTAGGGAACCAGGCAGTGAAGCCGCGATGCTTCACTTCCCGATTCCCTGACAGAGGATGGCGGCGGGGGCAGCAGCGAGACGAGCGATCGCTCGTCATCTGCCGCCGACATCGCTGGACCCTGGGACAGGTAAGTGTGATTTTATTAAAAGTAAGCAGCTGCAATATTAGTAGCTGCTGGCTTTTAATATTTTTTTTTTTTTTTTTTTAGGTGCAGAACCACTTTAAGATAATATCTGTCTTTCTTGATTTCTCTATTGAATAAAATAAGACTGAATTAAAAAATCCATAAAACAACAAACTTGGCACAACAAGAGGGAGTGAGAAGATCTAACTCGTTTCACATGTGCTCATGCTTAAATATAGTTGCTAGTTGCATAGTTTGTTGCTTTTACAGATATTTTTCATAACATAGGTGGTTTTATCAGTGCAGCTATCCATGATGAGGGCCCAATGTTCTCTTGTGGGCCCTGTGCTCACTGCCTGACACTTTGGAGCCCTATTGGCATTTTCCACTGAACACCAGAATTGGCTGGTCTGCCACTGATGCCCTGTGATTTTCACAGATGAGAGCAGTTCCACCCTGAGCACGTGACAGACGTGAAAAGGTCTGGAGAAGCCGCGGAGAACGTTATGCTGCCTGTAACAACGTTCGGCATGACTGGTTCAACAATGGTCTGGGGAGGCATAAAGGCTAGACTATGGCACCCTGTCTGCCTTTAGGTATCGGGATGAAATCCTTGGACCCGTTGTCAGACCCTACACTGGTGCAATGGGCCCTGGGTTCCTCCTGGTGTATGACAATGCGTCAAGAGTATGCAGCCAGTTCCTGGAAGATGAAGGAATTGATACCATTGATTGGCCCTCACGCTCGTCTGACCTAAATCCAATAGAACACCTCTGGGACATTATGTTTCGTTGCATGTGACACCACCAGGTTGCACCTCAGTCTGTTCAGGAGCTCCGTAATGCCCTGGTCTAGATCTGGGAGCAAATACCCCAGGACACCATCAGTTGTCTCCTTAGGAGCATGCCCCAATGTTTTCAGAAATGCATACAAGCACACGAGGTGAAACAAACTACTCAATAACTTTTTGAGTTTCTGCATGAAATTTCAGCAAAATGGACTAGCCTGCTGCATCATTTTTTCACTTTGATTCATTTTTCTTTTCATGGGATACAGTCAGGCTAATATTACCTACTGGGTTATACTCCATCAGGTGAATGGACACTGGTAGACCAGTGCCTGCAAGGTGGATGACACACTTTATTTGAGCTCCAGGTCTTTAGTCCCACAAACAGTTCTTAAATGAATCAAGGGAGTTGACTGATTGGATCCATTTGACACGGGCTTATATGCTTAGATAAATGGTACACGAGCCTCGCAAAGAAGACTCAAGATCCTGTGAGATTTTGCCTGTAATGTGGCCTTCAGGCGCTGGACCCTGCGAGGTGGTATCCTGGACACTACAGCACTAAGGCATTCCTGCAGGGTGCTGTACAGGTCCAAGGGAGTTGACCCTAAATATAAAAAAGGGTACCCAGTCCTTAAAGGTCCTCAAGTGACAGGAACCCGCCATGAAGGGTGAAGATTGGGCTCTTAGTTTCTAAGCTGCCCTGCGCCTGGATGGTTAAGTGAAACCCCTTTACTTATTATTGTGGGGTGTCCCAGTAATTTGTAACAATCAGTCAAGCTAGCTAGAGGCTGGACACCTGTGTCTGTTGACCATATGGGAGAATTTTGGGCTAGCTGTGGGTTTTTGCAAAGTGTACTCTTTTTGCTTGTGTCTGGCTGTTCTTTACCTGTATGATGGCTCACGACTGTGCGCCATTTCGCCTTGATTCAACAGGGTGCACATGCATTTATAAGAGTGCTGCTATGCTCATTGCTCTGTTAGCAGTTTAGCGGCCATGGCGCAACATACGCAGTAGCCTTTTATCTGGCCATATGAGGATTTGCATTATAAGTGAATACAGCCACGCCCATTTGCTGGGACCACTCGCGTGTATTCGCATGCGTGCACAGAACGTACCAGTGCACATCCAGCTTATTTAAACTGTATAGGCCAAGCACGCTGTGCTTCCAGAAAGCAGCTGTGGGACATGCTCTGAACAGACCCTTGCAGCAATTCATTTTTTTTTCCTTACCCGGGTCACGTGAGTTGCCTTATTAAGGGGTTTCTCTTCTGAGGTGTTTTAATACTACACCCAAGTACTCTTTTTGTCTTCAAAAAAAAGAAGCGGGAATAACACTACAGGGAAGGGCACACCTATGTCACCAGTAGTCCATGAGGAACCTAGTCATATCCCTAGCGTTGTATCCCCTGAAAGACCAGATCCTTCCGGGAAATCTGAGCCCTGCGACTATCTGGTATTGTGCCTACAGTCAACACTGCTGCTTCACCCTTTATCACTAAGGATGAACTGTCCTCGGCCCTAGCTGGGCTAGAGCACTGGATTGCTGGTATGATTGCCTCCATCCCGCAGGGTAGCAGGAAGCGTGACAGATCCCCCTCCCTGGAGCCTACTAGTTTGGAACAGGAATGGGTTGAGGATGGGGAAGAGCTAAAAGATCAGGATTCTGTGAAGGGCCCAGCAAATGAGTCTGCTTCCAAGCAATCTGGACAAGAAGATATCTGGTTGTTGATTGCCCCTCAGTCGCAGAAGCTGACCGAAATGGTTCGTTCTGCCTTTAAGTTGCCTCTTGCAGAGGTGACTGAGCCCCCCTGGTCTTCTTTGGGATCCCTGAGGGTCCAGGGATGTAAGGCTGCACAGGCTTGCCCCCCTGAAACAGGCGGCGTATGCTGATTGGGAGCATCCTGACATGATTTTTGTTCCTCCTAAAGAGGTTTTCCCTTTTTATATCCCATGGATGAAAAATTTGGTTTTGGCTTGAAAGACCCTGCTGACAAGACATTGGAGTCATTATTAAAGGCTTCCTTTTCTTTGGCTAGTTCAGCTATTCTGTTCAGCTAGCCAGCTGTTGCAGCAATTGGTATCTGCCAGTCCGTAAAGGATCAGGTCAAATGGCCCGATAGGCCTAATCAGGAGGATGATCTGCCTGAAAATAAGAAAGATATTTCTCGAGTGCCATATTTTGCTATTGACGCCTTAAAGAATTCAATACAGCAGGTTTCTTGTTTGGCTCTCTTGTCTGTACATATGCGCAGACTCTTATGGCTTAAAAACTGGTCAGCCGAGCTTCCTTTTAAAAAGTTATTGTCAGGTTTGCCTTTTTCATGGGGAACGTTTATTTGGTGATCATTTGGACAAATATATCCAGAAGATCTCCGGAGGGAAGAATTATCTACTTCCTGTGAAGAAAAGCACCAGACATCCCCGTTTTTAAAACCTCAGGGACTGCTTCCTCCTCCAATGTCTCAGCGTCAAGGCAGTTCTGCCGCCAACAGGGCGCTAGGGCCAGGGGCAAGCCAAAGGACCAGAAAAGGTCTGGTTCCAAGATTCTTCTAAACCAAGCTCTCTTTTTGAGGGGACTCCCCTACTCCATTGAGTGGGGGGAAGGCTGCTGCACTTTGCGGACATTTGGAGAATAATTCAGAATGAGTGGAACACTTTAATTATATCTCACTGTCACAAGCTAGAGTTGCGGGGGGGGGGGGGGGAACCCTTCAGGTTTTCAAGATTCATCGTTCCCTCAGATCCTCCAAAAAGAAGCTTATTGCTTCAGGCACTACATCATCTAGTACAATAACCACTTCAGCTCCGGAGGGTTTGGCTGCTCAATGACTGGGCCATTTTTTGCGATTGGACACTGCGTTGCTTTAACTAACAATTGCGCGGTCATGTGATGTTGTACCCAAACAAAATTGACGTCCTTTTTGTCCCACAAATCTAGCTTCCCTTTGGTAGAATTTAATCATCTCTGCGATTTTTTTTATTTTTTTTTATATATAAACAAAAAAAAATTTTGGAAAAAAAAAGCTAATTTTTTTTTACTTTTTGCTTTTTGTAATATCACCCAAAAATATAAAAAAAAACTTTTCTTTCCTCAGTTTAGGCCGATATGTATTCTTCTACATATTTTTGTTAAAAAAATTGCAATAAGTGTATATTGATTGGTTTGCGCAAAATTTATAGTGCCTACAAAATAGGGGATAGTTTTTTTTTTTTTGTTTTTTTTTTTTTTTATGGCATTTTTATTATTATTTATTTATTTTTTGTTGGTAATGGTGGCGATCTGGGTTTTTTTTTAATATCATGACTGCGACGTTATGACGGACACATCGGCCATTTTTGACACTATTTTGGGACCATTGTTATTTATACAGCAATTAGTGCTATAAAAATGCATTGATTACTGTGTAGATTACACTGGCAGTGAAGGGGTGAAGTTTGTCCTAGGGAATGATTCTAACTGTGAGGGGGCTGGGCTTGAACGCACAGGACAGTGATTGCTGCTCTCGATGACCGAGAGCAGTAGATCACTGTCCTTTCACTAGGCAGAATGGGGAATGCTTTGTTTACAAAAACATGTACAGTGCATTTTTTGAAAAGCTTAGGCTGGATCATAAATGGCGAAAAGTCAGCCTTGAAACCAGCTAAAAGTCTAAAGTATTTAGGTCTGATCCTAGATACAATTAAAGCAAGAATATTCTTGCCACCCGTAAGGATCTGTGCCCTGAAGGTTCACGTGCATCAGATAAGGGGCACCAGACAACCCTCCATTCCGCTCTGTATGAGTATTCTAGGGAGGATGGTATCCTCTGAGGCAGTGCCCTATGCCCGGTTCCATTCCAGGCCTTTACAACAAGACATTTTGCAGGCCTGGACCAGAAGAGGAAAACCCCTGGATTATCCAATGTGCTTATCTCCTCGGGCACACTTAAGTTTAAACTGGTAGTTGCAGGATCAGAACCTGTGAAAGGGAAAATCCTTTCTCCCAGTAACTTGGAGAGTACTGACTACAGATGCCAGTCTCTCAAGCTGGGGAGTGACCCTAGAAGGGCTCACAGCTCAGGGTAAATAGTCAGGGACAGAACAGATCCTGCTGGTCAACGCCCTGGAATTACGGGCAGTATATCTGGCCCTGCACTCCTGGACGTTAGGGCATTCCTGAAGCCCCAAACAGGGTTCAGTCTGACAATGCCACTGCAGTGGCCTATATAAACCACCAAGGCGGTACCAGGAGTTGTTCAGCTCTGAAGGAGGTGAACCACATACTAGACTGGGCAGTTCATATTGGAATATTTGGTCATATTGGCACCTCTCCAGTGTCTATTAATGGTGTCAATAGCATAAAAAGATAATTCAGCTGGATTTTTGTTATGTGCTAGTCTGAAATGGTTTGAGACACTGTTTGGGAAATCCTTTCCGTATGTTAGTAATATGCTCACCAACATGCTTAGATAGTGTTCTGGAAGTACTCCCAACATATTGGTACCCACAGGTACATTCCAAAACATATGTAACATTCTTAGTGCCACGGGTGATAAAATTCTCTATGGGGTACTGTTTAAATGTTTGGGACATAAATGATTTTCTTTTTCTAGGTGTTGGTTGGGTGTTTCTACAGGGACCACATCTATCACACCTGAAAAAACCTAAGTTGAACATAGGGACTTGCTGTTGTTTAGGTGGGGTCGGGTATATTTTTTTTAACAACTTTATTTCTCAAGACTGGGGCTTTACGATAGATGAAAGATCTAGTTGGTAAAATTTTGTTTTAAAATTGCAAAATTGGCCGGTATTTCTTTATACTTTTCCAGTTGTTTGTATTGTTTGTTAAAGCCTGTAATGAATGTAACATCACAAGCCTTTTTCTCTTTCCCTTTAGTTTCTAATTGTGTACTTCTCTACATTCTTCCTGCTGTGTCCCTCACTTCCAGTAAGTTGCCATAAGGGTACCCTTTATCCACAAATCTTTGCACTAAGACATTAGTTGTTCTTCATAGTCTCTATGTCAGTGTTTCTCAACTCCAGTCCTCAAGGCACCCCAACAGGTCATGTTTTCAGGATTTCCATTATTTTGCACAGGTGATTTGATCAGTTTCACTGCCTTAGTAATTACCACAGCCATTTCATCTGAGGGAAATCCTGAAAACATGACCTGTTGGGGTGCCTTGAAGACTGGAGTTGAGAAACACTGCTCTATGTAATGTGCAGTTTCTTCTTATGTGAATAAACTGACCCTTTGAAATAGCCATCTTCCATTTATCACTGGAATGCAGCCATTCGTGTCGTGTGTGTTTTTTTTTTTTGGTACTAAGCGTGTCACAACTTTTTGAAGATATGCAAATCCAGAAAATCTGTGTTTTAGCTATGGGCATCAACAGTGAATTTCATGCCATATATGTTGTCATTGATGTGGCAAATAAATTTGTTCAGGAGAGTCTCCGTGCCTTGCCATGATATCATCTATATACTAGTGGTATAACTGCAGGTCTGGCCATGTATTTCCGTATATCACTTCATCCTCCCAGTGCTCACTTATAATTATCATGGACATATTCAACTATGTGGGGAGTAGGACTATTGATGTGGGAGATTTTTTTTCAAAAATGCTGACCACTCCCAACATACTAATTAGGATCAGTGGTTTAAACCGCTTAAATTCTCCATGGATAAACAGATACGTACCTGGTTCCATTGTCACACTGAAACAGTTTATCGGTAACAAGATCACACCAAGAAGCCTCAGATGGTACTTGGGTCCAAATGATGGGATGTTGAACAACATCTCACAGAGGAGTGGCTGGAGTTTTTCAGCCAATGCGAGCAAAAATTGCTAGGGATTATTATACATGGGAGAAAATGTAAATTAAAACATATTGAACAAAAAATAGTTGAAATAAAAGGGTTTGTCCCCCTTTATGAACTTAGCAGAGTACCAAGAGAGGGAATGGAGACTGCAAGGGGCAGTAAAAAAAAAATAGAAAATTACACCAAAATAAAGAAATTAAACTACACTAGGGATTCTAAAGATTATGGCAATAAAACATCTACAAATGGCAAGAAAATATAAATTCAGCTACTAAGGGTAACCCAGTAGGAACTAGGAACATCCAAGTTATAAAGGACAGTTTCTCCAGATCCCAGACAGCAAACGCACATACGTACATACATACATACTCCTTAGCCCAAACCCAAACCATTCCCCATGGGGTGGGTCAATTCACCACATTATCCCATCTCTACTCATAACAGATATAAACCTCTACAAAATGCGCAATACCAGTCACCTAATACCTTTAGAGACCTGCCATCCTATACAAAGCCTTGGAGGGGTAGCGGGAGAGGCAGAGGTGAAAACAATAACAATTACACAAGAGACCCACAGTGGGGGGGGGGGGGTAGAGGGAGTTGAAAGAACCATACAAACCCTACTCCCACACCCTCAATCCACCAACCTATTGGGAGCATATATGAACCGAAGCGCACCGCACAACACAAACTGGGATGCAGAGGGGGCAGATCACACAAAAAGAAAAAGATGGTAGAGGAGGACATAAGGAAAATCCCTATACAGAGAGATTCTAAAGACAAAAAAATCTGGGAGGGAATTGGAACCATTGAGAAAAGGAAAAACATAGTGGTCTACCCAGCAGACAAAGGGGGAGGTATTGTTATTTTAAATAAAATAATTATGACACAGAGATGGAACGTATTCTTAGCGATGAGAGTTCTTTTAAAAAGATTAATAGTAATCCTACTAAAAACTTGAAAATAATGTTATAGGACTTGGTAAATAGAGAAAGTGGTAATAACATCCTTAAAAGAAAAAAAATCTAATTCCGGATGCCCCAAGTATGCCGGTACTTTATCAAGTACCAAAAATACACAAAAATGTTAATAAACCACCGGGTAGGCAAATCCTGAGTGGAATTAATTCTGTATTCTCGAGGTTGGGAGAGTACATTGATACATTGATCTTCCTCCAACCTTTTGGCAGGAATAAGCCCTTCTTATTTAAAAGACAGCAAGGATGTTCTAAATAGTCTAGCAAATATGAAAATGGATGAAACTACTATTCTGGCTACAGTAGACATGGAGTCCCTGTATACCAATATTCCACAGGAAGATGCTATAAATGCAGTAAAATGGGCATTGAACAGTTACACAAATTAAAAAATGTAAACAAAAACAATTTATACTCCCAAGGCCTGGAACTTGCTATGACTAATAATAATTTCTGGTATGGGGGTCAGCACTACAATCAATCTAAAGGTGTGTCCATGGGGGCTATGTATGCCCATAGTGTTGCAAACATTTTCCTCAATAAGTGGGAGGATGAAGTGATATAAGGCAACACATGGCCAGACCTCCGGTTATGCCGCAGGTATATAGATGATATCATGGCAAGGCACGAAGACTACCCTGAACAATTTATTTGCCACATATGGCACCAATTTCACAGTTAACGCCCATAGACAACACAGACATTCTGGATTTGCATATCTTCAAAAGTGGTGACACGCTTAGTACTAAAACATATTTTAAAAATCCAGACTGGAATGGCTACATTCCAGTGAAAAGCTACCACCACCCTAAATGGAAGATGGCTATTCCAAAGGGTCAGTTTATGCACATAAGAAGGAACTGCACATTGCATAGAGACTATGAAGAACAAACTAATGTCATAGTGCAAAGATTTGTGGATCTATTTTTTTTTTTTTTCTTTCATGGCCCAGTCAACCTTTTTTAATTGGCACCTTTAAATTTGAATACACCAATTTATTTATTTATTAAAGGTACTATATGACAACTATATGACATGACTTTCCATTTCATGTATTATATGGATTATTCATAGAAACCAAAAAATCCCAATTTACATTTTTTAAATGTGTCCTAAACTGAATGTTGTTGTTGCAGCAGTAATGTTACAACTGGCAAAACAACTGAATGCCCTGGGTGCTCTGTAGTATCCATTACTTATATGTGCACAGCCTTATTTTGCACGTCTTGGGCTGAACCTGGCTCCTGTTGTAGGAAACCATCACCAATCTTTTGGCAAGTGAAACGTTTCAAATATTTGCCAAGAACAGGGTACACACAAAGGGGAAGACACTGTAGCCAAAGCAAATTACGGTTCATTTTAAACCGACAGTGAAAAACCTAACTTTTTTTTTTTTTGCAAAGGCCATCAAAGATCAGTGTTTAAATGAAAAATTGCATTGCACAAACCATTCTTGACACATGATATAATGAAGGATGTTGTAGTCTACAGTCTGTATGACAAGATCTTAGTGCAGTGGTTCAAAGTACTGTGAAGCAGAAATATAAATAAATATGATTTCCTGGCTAAACAGCTTAGTATATTTATTATTACAGTTACTTATATGGCACCATCAATTTACGCAGCGCTTTACATATGTATTGTACATTCACAGCAGGCCCTGTCCTCAAGGAGCTTACAATCTAAGGTCCTTAAAGGGGTTGTAAAGGTTTGTGTTTTTTTTTCACCTTAATGCATCCTATGCATTAAGGTGAAAAAAAAAAAACTTTCAGTGACTGACCCCCCCCCCCCCATTTACTTACCTGAACCCTCGAACTTGACCCAATGGGGAGACATGCTCTCTCTCTGCCAGGGGTTCTCGGCTCTTGATTCAATTTGATTGACAGCAGCAGGAGCCAATGGCTGCACTGGTATCAATCTATACAATGACGCAGGTGCCGGGACGGGGGGGGGGGGGGTCAGGCTGAGCCCTGCATTCAGCCTCTATGGATGCCAAATGCTGGACTTGGGAGCACGCCCACAAGGTAACCTCCTCGGGGAAGCGCTTCTCCAAGGGGGTTATCAGATGTGGGGAGGAGCCGCTAGAGCCACCGGGGGACCCCAGAAGAGCAGGTTCGGGCCACTCTGTGCAAAAGGAGCTGCACGGTGGAGGTAAGTATGATATGTATGTTATTTTTTTTATTTATTTTTTTATTTTACCTTTACAATCACTTTAATTCACATTCATACATATACATACTAAGGCCAATTAATCTACCAGCGTGCCTCTGGAGTGTGAGAGGAAACCCATGCTGGCACAGGAAGAACATGTGAACTCCAGGCAGGTAGCACCGCAGTTGGGATCCAAACTGACTACCCTATCGCTGCTAGGCAGAAGTGCTAAGCACTTAGCCACTGCACTATCCATACTGATTGGCAGTCAGGCAATTTAACTTGCACCAGATGGGTTTAGGTTACCCTGTAGCCATGCAATACCATTCTTTCTAGTAATGTAGAACTTTTTTTTATGTTGCCTTGAATTGGCAGCTCATTAACAAATGAATGCATCAAATACGGCATGTTAACCTGCATGCAATAATACACTGCAACACAGGCAGATGCGAAGGGGCCCTAAGGCTGGGTTTACAACTATGCATAGCCTTTACCCATGGTCAAACGTGTTGTACTGCAATGCATGATGTGTGGTGTGGTGTCATTCATTTTGGATAGTTCCAGGGGGAATCGTTTGTGCATTGTGGTGCACTGCATTAAAAAAAACTTCCTGCACATTGTCTTGGCAGCCTATTAAAATGGAATGCCTTACCAAATGCAAAATACACTTGTAGCCCCCTCTCCCTAAAATTGGGTGTACATTGTTTTTGACTGAGCTGTAAAAAAGCTCAGATTTGATTGTATATTTGGTTCTGTTCTAAACTTGTTGTGCATTTCCCACTGTTCCCAGTAGATGTCACTGGTACCACAGGACAGTGTGAGAATTACAACTAGGTTGCGCTGTAATGAATATTATTTTTCCAGAAACAGCCCAATAAGAGGTGCCTGGCCACTGTGCATTCTGGGAAGGGGTATTTGTGGGACAGATGCCATGTGCTCTTAGTCGGTCATTACCTCAGGGCCCTTCTGGCCTGAGGATGTGCTGCTACAAGTTATGCAGTAGGCCCAGAAGCCTGTCTGGGGCCTACTAATCCCGATGGGGTCCTTAGGCTGTCTTGCCTGTGTGGAAGAAGCCAAGCCAAGCTGAGGAGATCCAGGGGAGGACCATTGCTGGAGAGAGCCAGGATGAAGGCTGGTCTCTCAGGAGGGCCTGGTGAATCGTTTGGAGGACGCAGCTATATCTAGGTCTCTGGGTTCGGCTTAAAGGTTCTGGTACTGTCAAGCTGTTCTACAGGCTAAACAAGGTAACTAGCTCCTGGCTGCTAAGTCTGTGAGAGAGACTTATCCAGGAGTTCTATTGGCTGCGAAGTCTGTCAGAGAGGCTTGTCCAGATATTCTACTGGTTGCTAGGTCTGTATGAGAGACCTATCCAGGTATCCAAGATCTTCTAAAAGAAAGCTGTTTTTGTCCTTTGGATTCAAGGAGTCTGTAAGTGATCTGCTAAAAAGTGTGTCTGAAACCTCTCCTAAACATCTCTCCTACTTTTCTCAAGTTTTCATTTAAAGCATTGAAAAATACGTAAAGTGATTGGTGCCTAAATTCTGTTCAACTTCCCATTAAAGCCATGGACTCAGCCTTGGGGTGAATGTAAGCTCCCTCCCTGCATCTGGGGGTACCGTTCTGCTCCCAGTAGACCCGGGGGGCACTACACTATTTTCTATTACAGAAAAAAAGCAACATCACTGCTTAAATCTCCATAGAGTTTATATAGTGCTTTAGAAATATTGCTCCAATGGCGCGTAGATTAGGTGGTTAATGTAGCTGCTTGCATACAGAATTCTGAAAGGTATTGTCCACCATGGATCCTATAGATCAGTGATGGCGAACCTTGGCACTCCAGATGTTTTGGAACTACATTTCCCATGATGCTCATGCACTCTGCAGTGTAATCGAGCATCATGGGAAATGTAGTTCCAAAACATCTGGGGTGCCAAGGTTCGCCATCACTGCTATAGATCGTGCTTTATCATGAAGCTCTGTTTATTGAGCACCTGTTGATCTCACTCCGGTATTACACAGACACCGGTGCATTTGATCTGCATCTGATAGAGACATCAACATACTGTTTCATTTGTATAGTTGCCCCAGATTGGTTTGGATTTCCCCATATCCTTGCAATGCTGTTTAATTCCAACCAGATACCAGTGCTGGAATTACACTTTTGGCACCTCCTAGATGAAGAATCTTGTGCCACCTTCCTCCAGTCAACTATCTTGTATAACTCTAACAAGGCTGGGCATTTTAGCCTACAAGGCATCCCCAGCTGTTGGAGGAGATGGCTAAAAAAGCTACCACACTTTCTGTTCTAGAGTGATAACACTGCTCCTCCATAGATACAGTATAATGTGTGAGCCATGTTACCCTAGGATAGAAAGTTTGTTATGTGCAGGATTAACAGGTGAAGACTAAAGAAAACATGAGGTCATTATTGTGATAATAAGCCAGGAAAATCTCTGAGTTCTGTCCAGGATGGGAGATATATTTGTCCCAGGTTCATGCTGTACACTGATTGCTTTTGGGTTTGTGCTGTGTAATGAGCCTGTTTGGGCTTAATGGGGGTACACAAACTTAGGTGTAACAGATAAAGCACTCGGGGCTCTATAAAACTCCCAGGTTGCTTCAACAAGGGGCTCCATCCTGGAACCAGATCTCAGTGCATGGGCAGACTGGGGAGCAGCAATACCTCTGAATGGCAAAATTGTACCCTTGTTCACATTGGAGTGATTTGGCATGTCAAACCGCATGCCAAATGGTGGCAATAGCACCATCCGAATTGATGCAATGCCGCATCGATTCCCAAAAGTCGTTTCTGTACTACTTTTGGCGACTTCGGGGTGCGATTTCCATTGACATCTTTGCAGCAACCCACACAGATGTCTCTGAAATCGCCCCAAAGTCAGGAATGACATGTGGCAAGGAAAATGAACTCGCACAATTTCATTCCCGCTGTCAGTGTGAACCTGGGCTAAGTCTGTGACTAAAATCCTCTGTTTATTTCTATGTGACCAGCAGGTGTCTGAGCAGTGGTAGGCTATGGCAGAACAAGTTGTTAGGTTCCTGTGTTTTTGTAGTTAGATGCAGAAAGTGGCAAGGGTTTATTTTCTGTTTTATTTTACCTGTTTTGATGCCTGCACTGTAACCACAGACGTGTAAATAAACCACAGTTTTTGCTTTCACAAAGATCCTGCTGTCTTGTCTGTGCATACTTCACTGTGCTGTGACCCATCCAGGGGGTCTTGCACACCCCGCTACTGAGCTAATTTCTTACGCTATATAAAGTATGTATACAAAGATTATTCATCGGTCTAGTGATAAACATTATTTATCAGTCTAAAGTTACCTGCTAAAAGTCAGTCTATGGATGGCTGTGATACATTAACGGAATTGCTTTATATTCCATACTATTCTGTATAAACCCTGTAATGGACATGTTTAACCACTTCAGGTCTGTGTGTCAGATCATGTGTACATGATCTGACACTTCCGAGCAGGAGGCACGCGGAAGATCGGTGGGTGCGCGGCACCCAAAGCTCTCTGGCACCGGCCGATCATGTGGCAGAACGGCACTCTGCCTATGTAAACAAGGCAGATCACCATTCTGTCAGGAGGGAAAGGATGGAATTTGTGTCCCTGTATAGTAAAACACGGCTTAGGCACGCAGTTAACCCTTTGATCGCCCCTGATGTTAACCCCCCTTCCCAGCCAGTGTCGTTAGTACAGTGACAGAGCGTATTTTTAGCACTGATCACTGTATTAGTGTCACTGGTCCCCAAAAAGTGTCATAAGTATCAGACTGTCTGCTGCAATATCGCAGTTCTGCTATAAGTTGCTGATCCCCGCCATTATTAGTAAAAAATAAATAAATAAAAATATCCCATTTGTTTGTAGACGATGGAACTTTTGTGCAAACCAATTAATATACGATTATTGGGATTTATTTTCCAAAAATATGTAGTAGAATACATATTTGCCTAAATTTTATGAAGAAATTTGATTTTCCCTTTTTCTTTTTTTTTTTATTGGATAGATTTTATAGCAGAAAGTAAACTATATTGTTATTTTCTTTTCAAAATTGTCATTTGTTTATAAAAAAAAATGCAGAGGTAACCAAATGCCACCAAAAGAAAGCTCTATTTGTGAGGGGGGAAAAGGACATACTTTTTTTGGGGTACAGTGTTGCATGACCACGCAATTGTCAGTTAAAGTAACCAATATCACAAAAATGGCTTGGTCATGAAGGGGGGGGGGGTAAGGGGTAAATGTTCCAGACAGGTTAATAAGGTAAAGAACCATCTACAGAATTCAGTAGTCTAGAAGCTCTATAGAACATTCTTATTTTTTATTGATACGGTGCATACTAGCTCATTATGCTTTTTCCCTTACAGGTCTGAAAAAAAAAATTTCAGCGGGTTTACTACAGCTTTAAGTAGTACAGAAGTTGGGTTTAAACTGTATTTGTTTGGTAGCAACAGAAGACAATATCCACATGTGACAACCACACGGGCCTGACATGGCATCCTGCTGAGGAAACTCATTCTTTATTTAATTTCTTGCAGAAAACAAAAGCTAACAAAATACATTAGTCTGTTTCTTGGCTGCCTATTCATATTGCAGGAAAATCCTCATTTCCCTGTCTCTGCCAGTATCCTGGAAAATGGCAAAAGGCTTGTAGCAATTTCACTGTAAGTTGGCACTAGACATAATGAGACAGCTCTGACAAGTGTGAAATTCTTATTCCTATTGTCTTGATCTGTTAAGTGAATAGGTTATCTTGGCAAATCCTGTCTAAGTGATACACGTAAACAAAGTGAGACATACTATACACACAAATTATGTGTGTGTGTGTGTGTGTGTGTGTGTATGTGTGTGTATATGTATATATATAATAATCTAACACACACACACACACACACACACACACACACACACACACACACACACACACGCACTTTTTTTTTCACAAATCTGTAGTAGGCCACACATTTTCTGCACTCAATCTTCTCATTTTATTAAATAACAGTATCTTCAGAGCATAATACAAAGCTCCACAATCATAATACATGTTATTGATACCCACAGTATACTTTTCAGATCATTCGTTATTTTTGCATTGTTCTTATCAAGAGTTAAAGTGATTGTAAATGATCACCTTGTAAAACAACCCATTCAGTGTAATATAGAAATGAAAGGCAAGACGTGTGTGTATAGCTATTAAAAAAAATTATATAAATACATGTTTTCCTCCCTTTAGAATTATTTATTTTTTTTATTTTTTTTAGAAGTGATCACATTCCCTCTGTTCTCAGCAGCATAAGAGCTGGGGGAGGAGAGCTTCTCAGTGAAAGGCTGTGCAGGTGAGATGTGTCAGGACAATTATGATCTTTGGAGGAGAGCATAGCTAGAAAACTGACCACATTGTGTTCTCCTACTTAGCGTGGTCAGTTTTTGACAGGAAAGCAGAGCGACTGGCAGGAACACCAGAGATTTCACACAAAGGAAGCAATACGAAGAGAACAGGATACTTTTTCATACAAGTACATGGTACAGCAGGCATATATCAGGAATATGAAAATGGGCTTACATACTTTTTAAGGTCAGAAGGTCCATAATAAAACATTCTGAGCTTTAGTATATAATCCAGAATGATAAAATAGTCCAATACTCAATTTATGTTTTATGTGGCTCCACAATCTCAATACAATTCAACCAATAGGAATAAATGTTGGTGTTTCTGTTAGACAAAGGGTTGTGTGCTTGAGTTTTACAAGTCAGATTAATTAATGAAGATGTGATTTATCCACCTATTGCTGTTTTGAGACCTTTTACAAATGTGATTAGAATATATCGTGACTATCGATGTGAATGAAATTAGGTAATTTCCCATCTAATAAGTATTTGCATGAATTATGATGTATTACTTTTGTATGGTTTAAGAATGGATTGGTTACGGTCCCACAAACTGTTGCCAATTTGTAGTATGCTGAGATGATACAATGATGCTGGTGTAAACAAAGGCATTTTAGAGTAAACAATATTCCATAGCTGATGTTCTCTAATACATGCAAGCAGCAGATTATAATTAGGGTGGGTTACGGGACAGCTCTGGGCAATGGCCACCTGCAGTGTCTACCATTCCTCATATTGGGTGTTACAGAATCTGCGGTTTTCAGTGGGAGAGTTATGCCCCATACACATGAGCAGATTTTCTGTCAGAAAAATCTTGGATGTTTTTTCTGATGGAATTCCACTCAAGCTTGGCTTGCATACACACGGTCACACAAAAGTTCGCTGAACTTTCAACCGTCAAGAACGTGGTGACGTACAACACTACAACGAGCCTAGAAAATGAAGTTCAATGATTCCTAGCATGCATTAAATTGTTTCCGAGCATGCGTAGGAATTTTGCATGTTGGAATTGCTACAGACGATCGGAATTTCCGATCAGAACTTTTTCCGACCGAAAAATTGAGAACATGCTCTCAATCTTTTGCTGGCTGGAATTCAGCCAGCAAAAGTCCAATGGAGCATACACACGGTCGCATTTTGCGCCCAAAAGTTTTCATCGGTCTTTTGCTGGCAGAATTTCCGATTGTGTGTACGGGGCATAACTCCATGTGCTGTTCTCTGTCTGACGTGCTTTTAGTGTAAAATGTAACTCGCTACTAATAAGATATGTGCAGCACAAGTGTAATGTTTTTCTGCAATGTGTGTTTTGGACTGTATAAGCTACTTCTTCTAATAGAACTGTGGTTTCTGTCCCCTGCTCTTGTCTGACATTATCCTACCACCCTTAGGTATGTCTATATATGCAGTACTCTCCCCCTCAGCTCAGGAAGAGAGGATGTACTTTGGCATCATCACCTTGGGTGATCTTGTCCCAGCACTGGTCAGTAGGGATGAGCCGAACACCCCCCGGTTCGGTTCGCACCAGAACTTGCGAACGGCCCCCACATTCGTTACGAACGTTAGAACCCCATTGAAGTCTATGGGACTCGAACGTTCGAAATGGAAAGTGCTAATTTTAACGGCTAATATGCAAGATACTGTCCTAAAAAGGGTTTGGGGACCTGCCTCCTGCCTCAGGGGACATGGGTCAATGCAAAAAAAAGTTTTAAAAACGGCCGTTTTGGCGGGAGCACTGATTTTAATGACGATTAAAGTGAAAAAAAAAGTGAAATATTCCTTTAAATATGGTGCCTGGGTGGTGTCTGTAGTATGCCTGTGAAGTGCCACGTGTTTCCCGTGTTTAGAACAGTCCCTGCACCAAATGACATTAAACGGAAATAACGCCATTTAAAACTGCTTGCGGTTTTAATGTTATATCTGGTTCCTGCAATATGGTTGAAAATCATTGAGAAAAATGGCATGGGTAGCCCTCCCTGCCCATTACCAGCCTATTTGGGTCTTGTACGCATATTAAGGGGAACCCTGTACCCATATTAAAAAAAGGAAATGCGTGTGGCCCCCAGGCCCTATATACTCAGAACAGCAGTATACAGGCGGTGCAAACAAGACAGGGACTGTGTAGGTTTGTTGTGTTAAGTTGAATCTGTTTGTAATTTTCAACTGGTACATTTTTAAAGTGTAGCTCCAGTCAAAAAAACGATTTTTAAGCTTTTTGGAAAACATAGGGAAGGGTTATCACCCCTGTGTAATTTGTTTTGCCATCCGTCTTTTTTCATCTCACTTGCTGCTGTCTCCTTGCGTTTGCAAGTAGGAGATGTTTGTAAGTTGGATGTTTGAAAGTAGGGGCCTGCCCTATATTATAGCGGTATGTACTGGGTACAGAGCACGCAGACAGCACGCACTATCTCCTAACACTACTGACTGCAAGCTCTATTATTAACCACTTGACCACTGGGCACTTAAACACCCTTAATAACCAGACCAATTTTCAGCTTTTGGTGCTCTCACATTTTGAATGACAATTACTCAGTCATGCAACACTGGACCTATATGAAATGTTTGTCCTTTTTTTCACACAAATAGAGCTTTCTTTTGGTGGTATTTAATCACCTCTCAGTTTTTTATTTTGTGTGCTATAAAAGAAAAAAGACCGGAAATTCTGCGAAAAAATGAATTTTTCTTTGTTTCTGTTATAAAATTTAGCAGATTAGTAATTTTTTCTTCATAATTTTTTTTTTTACTGGTTACATGTTTTGAGTTGCAGAGGAGGTCTAGGACTAGAATTATTGCTCTCGCTCTAACGTTCTCGGCGATACCTCACATGTGTGGTTTGAACACCGTTTTCATATGTGGGCGGGGCTTACGCATGCGTTCGCTTCTGCATGCGAGCACATGGGGACATGGGCGCTTTAATTTATTTTATTTTTTATTGTTCATTTTACTTTATTTTAGTTTGACATTTTTTTCCCCAAAAATATATTTTTGATCACTTTTATTCCTATTACAAGGAATGTAAACATCCCTTGTAATAGGAATATGGGGTGACAGGTCCTCTTTACAGTGAAATCTGGGGGTCAATATGACCCCACATCTCACCTCTAGGCTGGGAAGCCTGAAATAAAAAATAAAAAAAAGATTCTTTGATCGTACTGGCGAGTTGGTAGAAGCACCGGAGGGCGGTGAGGGGTGGGTATTTCAGGGTATCACCGAGTATGGCTGGGTATCTCCGAGTATGGCTGGGTATGGCAATTTATGGCAGGGTATTGCAGAGTATTGGCGGGTATTGGCGGGGTACTACAGAGTAATAGCAGGGTACTGCAGAGTATTGGGGAGTACTACAGAGTAATGGCAGGGTACTGCAGAGTATTGGGGGGTACTCCAGAGTAATGGCAGGGTACTGCACTGCAGAGTAATGGCGGGGTACTGCAGAGTAATGGCAGGGTACTGCACTGCAGAGTAATGGCGGGGTACTGCAGAGTAATGGCGGGCACTGCAGAGTATTGGGGGGTACTGCAGAGTAATGGCAGGGTACTGCAGAGTAATGGCAGGGTACTGCAGAGTAATGGCAGGGTACTGCAGAGTAATGGGGGGTACTGCAGAGTAATGGCAGGGTACTGCAGAGTATGCACTGGTATTGCAGAGTATTGGCAGGGAATTGAGGG
Source organism: Lithobates pipiens (assembly GCF_037356315.1). Lineage (NCBI taxonomy): Eukaryota > Metazoa > Chordata > Amphibia > Anura > Ranidae > Lithobates > Lithobates pipiens. The sequence continues at coordinate 376,502,804 of NW_027507748.1, read as the reverse complement.
GTTAAATTCGGTGAGCAGCGATGTGGGCACTGCAGATGCAGCCCACATCGCTGCTGACACCGATCTCTTTCCCCTCCGCTGTACCGATCGGTACAGAGAGGGGAGGGAGGAACCGGCGTAATAACATGACGCCGGTTTGTTTACAAGTGATCACTCCGTCATTTGATGGAGCGATCACGTGGTAAACGGCCGCGACGAGCGGCCGTTTACCGTGATCCGTGATGCGCCGGGTCCTGTGGACCCGGCGGTCACGGATGCTCTCGAGTGCGCGCCCCGGGGGGCGCGCGAGAGCAGAATTCTGGGAGGCCGTTAATTAACGGCCTCTCAGAGTTAAACAACCGCCCTGAAGCCGTTAATCGGCAATGGGCGGTTGTTAAGTGGTTAAAGATAGATCACTAGCTAGCTATATAGGTGAGGTGAATATAGTGTAGTGGTGTATACTGCGGTCAGGGCACAGACAATAACCACTACACAACAGCAAGATAGGAAATCAGCCAAAAACAATCGGTGTGTACTGTGTTGAAGGTACACAGAACACCCACTGCTTCAGATGCCAACACACTACACGAGGCCGCCTCAAAGGCGGCCTTATATAGTGTGGGGCGTGCACTACACAGCCTGAGCTATGATTGGCCACAGGCAGGATGCCTGTGGCCAATTATGGCTCTCCTCGGTGCTGGCGCTGCGATTGGCCAAGCATGCGGGGTCACAGTGCATGCTTGGCCAATCATGAGCCAGCAATGCACTGCGCCATCGCAGTGCGGTCCGTGCGCGCCATATGAATTTTGACGCGAACGGACCAAGAGTTCGGATTTAGCCGAACGGACGAACTGCCAATGTTCGAGTCGAATTTACGTTCGACTCGAACACGAAGCTCATCCCTACTGGTCAGGTGTAATTCTCAGAAAAGGAGAAGCTGTATTGTGCAAGCTCAGAATATGTATAACATATATAATACTAAATGCTGAATGTAATTCTTAGGGCTCGTTCTTTTGCCTGCATGGACACACTGGTAATTTTTGGTAATGGTTGGTAACTGTTCTTATAGTATGTGTGTGTGTCCGTCCAGAAACCATGAAATCAGGCCAAAACGGAAGCACAGTTAAATCACACTTGTTTAATAATAAAAGTAAAAAGAACAAACGTAGTCAAAACAAAGTTCAGTAACCAGAACGGATAGTCAGCCAAGCCAGAAGTCAGGAATCAATGTAGTGGAACAGAAGCAGGATCTGGAGCCAGAAGGGATGTCAGTAAAGCAAGTCTTGAACATCTCCTTGAACAGGAGATAGTTTCTGTGATGTGACCAGGGTGAAGGCAGAGCTCCTCTGGACTGGACGGCTTAAGTAGGCAGGACTGACGAGCAGGATATCATCAACAGCTGAGTAACTGTGGAGAGATGGGGGCTGGCAATTAGCTGACAGCTGAACGGCCAGCTCAGAGAAGGAAGGACTGAGCCCAGCCCTGACAGTGTGAAGGTGCACAGTTCTTATTCAAAGCACAAAGGGAAATTTCACAGTGGGATTTGTTTTATTCCTTCTGCTTGAAACCGTTCTTTACATCTGAATTTACTTTACTATATCAAATCATTTTAGCTCTTCAAGAATGCTTTTCTATTCAATTTCATAGAAGTGGCAGTTGTGTTCTGCAAACTTTCCTCTACCTTTTCAGTTGTCTCCTGCAGAGTCTGGTTTTAGATGTAAACCAGGAAATGTACTAAATTTCATGAAACTGTTGGGGGTGGTGTGCACCACATTAACTAAGCAGATAAACTTGTTTCATTTTTATGCTATGAAGAGTGGTACAAGCATTATGCTTGCACCACTCTTTGATAATTCCCCCATAGTGTGTATATATAGCCATTTTTTTTGGTTTTGGATGGAGTAGGGAAGGATTAAAAACCCTTGCCAGTTTATTTGCCATTTGCACACATTGGGAAATGTTCTCTTTACCTTTTTTCAAAGACACAAAAAGGGCATCATTTTAATGGGAAATCTCCCAAAGTGAGAGGCTGTCCCTGGAACAGGTATGCCAACTGAAAGATGTACCCTTACCTTTTGCTTTGAGGACAGCTGTAAAATGTGGATTTCCCCTACTCTGTCTCAGTACCATTAGTCACCAGGGCAACATTTACTTTAGTGAATCTCCCCAGTGGGACAAAGATACAACACAAAACTTGACAAGAGGGTCTAACCCTTCCTCACACCACCCAAAATCATAAAAAAAATTGTTTTGCCTATACACTTTAAAAAAAGATGGCAGCCACACATACTAAAAGAGAAGGTATTTGCCTACACTGCAAACTTCAGTTAGTGATGAACAAATGAATGACACTAATGTGGGCCATTGAAGCCTAAGTTATTCCAGAAAGGCTGAAATCAAATATTTAAGGATGCACACAGCAGAGATGCAGTATATTGAAATCCCACTTTTTTTTTTTTAATCAGAACAAACTTGAAAACTCAAATACTTTAATTTTGTTTTTTAACCACTTCAGCCCCAGAAGGATTTGCCCCCTTTCAGACCAGGCCATTTTTTTGCGATACCACACTGTGCCGCTTTAATTGACAATTGCGCGGTAGTGCAAAATTGATGTCCTTTTTTCCCCACAAATAGAGCTTTCTTTTGGTGGTATTGGATCACTTCTGCGTTTTTTATTTTTTGTGCTATAAACAAAAAGCGTGACAATTTTGAAAAGAATACAGTATTTTGTACTTTTTGCTATAATATCCCCAATTTTTTTTTAAACTTATTTCTTCATCAGTTTAGGCCAATATATATTTTTGGTAAAAAAATTGCAATATGCATATAATTTGCACAAAAGTTCTAGCATCTACAAAATAGGAAGATAGATTTATGGCATTTTTATTATAAAATATATATATAATATATTTTTTTTTACTAGTAATGGTGGTGATCTGCAACTTTTTTTTATTTTTTTTAATCGGGACTGCAACATTGCGGCAGACACATCGGACACTTTTGACGCTTTTTTGGGACCAGTGACATTTATACAGCGATCAGAGCTAAAACTAGTCACTGATTACTGTATAAATGTCACTGGCAGACAAGGGGTTAACACTAGGGGGTGATCATGGGGTTAACTGTGTTCCCTCATGTGTGTTTTAACCGTGGAGGGAATGTGGATGATTAGAGGAGGAGAGAGATCGCTGTTCCTACTTAGTAGGAACAGACGATCTCTCTCCTCTCCCCTGACAGAACCGGGATTTGTGTGTTTACACACACAGATCCCAGTTCTCGCTCTGTCACAAGCTATCGTGGGTGCGCAGCGGTAATTGCATCGGGCCCGGGCACACGCTGCAGGTGCGCGCCCACTGCAACATCTTAAAGAGCCGGTCTGAGGGATAGGAGAAGAGACTTCAGGAATTTTATTATGTACAGTCTGGAGTAAAGAAGGGAGACATGATTGAAATATTTAAATACATCAAAGGTGTAAATAAGCTTCAGGAAAGTTCAAGTTGGAAAAGACTTCCAGTAGAAGTAATAAATCAGTCAAGAGTAAAGCCAGGTACACACTATGAGTTATTTACCCAGCAGGTTGAACAACAAATAAAACCTGTCAGCTCTGGTCGGAGCCGCTGTACTTGCAATCCAATGTTAGTACAGTGACCTCCCCCCTCTGAGCTGTTGTGGGAAGGCACTCCGATCAGCGCTCTCAGCCATTGGCTGAACGGGAGCCGGTCAGCTTCTGTCAGACCGGCTGGCATACACACAGGCTGAATTTCGGATTTTATAAAGTTAACACACCCCTGTTAAAATGTCAGGTTTCTGTGATGTAAAGAAATGAGACAAAGAAAATCAGCATTTCAGAACTTTTTCCACCTTTTAATGTGAACTATAAACTGTACAACTCAATTGAAAAACTAAAATATTTTACAGGGGGGGGGGGGGGGTGGGGGAGTAAAAATAAAAAACTTAAATAATGTGGTTACATAAGTGTGCACACCTTCCTATGACTGAGGCTGTAGCTGTGTTCCAAATTTAGCAATTACTTTCAAACTCATGTTAAATAGAATTTAGTACACACCTGCCATCATTTAAAGTGCCTCCGATTAACCCCAAATAAAGTTCAGCTGTTCTGGTAGGTCTTTCCTGACATTTTCTTAGTCGCATCCTACAGCTGCAGGAATATCTGGCAAGTACTGGCTGTGTGGTACATGTGACAACAATCTCCCTTATTCTCCATATGTCTGGGCTATGGGCTGCAGAGGCAAGATGGAAGCCTTTTCTTATGAAGAACAACATCCAAGCCCAGCTAAATTTTGCAAAAACACGTCTGAAGTCAACCAAAAGCATATGGGAAAAATGTTATGGTCTGATGAAACCAAGGTTGAACTTTTTGGCCATAATTCCAAAATTATGTTTGGCGCAAAAACAACACTGCACATCACCAAAAGAACACCATACCCACAGTGAAGCATGGTGGTGGCAGCATCAGGCTTTGGGGCTGTTTTTCTTCAGCTGGAGCAGGGGCCTTAGTCAAGGTAGAGGGAATTATGGACAGTTTCAAACACCAGTCAATATTGGCACAAAACCTTCAGGCTTCTGCTAGAAAGCTGAACATGAAGAAGAACTTCATCTTTCAACATAACAAGGACCCAAAGCATACAGCCAAATCAACATAGGAATGGCTTCACCAGAAAAAGATTCAAGTTTGGAATGGCCTAGCCAGAGCCCAGACCTGAATCTGATTGAAAATCTGTGGGGTGTGCATAGGAGATGTCCTCACAATCTGACAGAGTTGGAATGTTTTTGCAAATATTGAATGGGCAAATATTGGCAAGTCAAGATGTGCCATGCTGATAGACTTATACCCAAAAAGACTGAGTGCTGTAATAAAATCAAAAGGTGCTTCAACAAAGTATTAGTTTAACCACTTTACGCCCGCGCTATAGTCAAAAGACGGCTCCAACGCGGACTCTAACTGCTGGGAGGGCGTCCCTGGACGTCCTCCTGTTTACTTCCCCTCTGCGCGCCGCTGCAGGCACGCATTGGGGAAGTTCTGTGCTGGCCGTGTCCCTTGGACACAGCCAATCACAGATCGCTGTAAACGGCCAATCACAGCGGCCGTTTACAGCACAATCGGCGTGTCCAATGAGAGGTGATCTCATATGTAAACATATGAGATCATCTCTCATCGCCGGCTCCCCTCACACAGACAGCGGTTGCAGCGGTTAGTGAAAAAAATAAAAATAAACAAATAAAGTGCCCATCTGCCCCCACTGCCACCTATCAGTGCCATCTGCCACCTGTCCCCAGTGCCATCTGTCATCAGTGCCATGTGTCATCAGTGCTACATAGTGTCATCTGTCATAATTGCCATATCAGTGCCACATATTAGTGCCATCTGTCATCAGTGCCACGTATCGGTGTCATCTGTCATCAGTGCCACGTATCAGTGTCACGTGCCACCTGTTATCAGTGTCATCAATGCCAGGTATCAGTGCCATCTGTCATCAGTGTCATGTGTCATCAGTGCCACGTATTAGTGGTATCTGTCATCAGTGCCATGCATCAGTGCCATCTGTCATCAGTGCCACGTCAGTGTCATTGTCCTGGTGCTCCAGGGCCTTCAAAAGTGTAATAGGTAGTCAACAAGTTAGATGTGTAATTTATGCTCCTAGAACACGTGATGGTGCTCCCTGCATGTTGGGCCTCCCTATGTGGCCAGGCTGTGAAAAAGTCCCACACATGTGGTATCATAATACTCAGGAGGAGTAGCATAATTTATTTTGGGGCATTATTTGTGGTATACACATGCCAAGTGAGAGAAATAACCTATTACAATGACAATTTTGTGGAAAAGAATAAACTAAAATAAAAAATCTTCATTTTGCAAAGAATTGTGGGAAGAAATTACAACATTAAAAAGCTCACCACGCCTCTTACTAAATACCTTGGAATGTCTACTTTCAAAAAAGGGGTCATTTGGGGGGTATTTGTACTTTCCTGACTTGTTCGGGTCGCAAGAAACGAGATAGGCCACCAGTACATCAGATGTGATCAATTTTGTATGATTCGCACCACAGCTTGTAGACTCTCTAACTTACACAAAGACCAAATAAGATCCACTAATTTGGGTTATTTTTACAAAAGATATATAGTAGTATAAATTGTGGCCAAAATTTATGAAGAAAAATTAATAATTTGCAAAATTTTATCACAGAAACAAAGAAAAATGCGTTTTTTTTCAAAAATTTTGGTCTTTTTTTCATTTGTAGCGCAAAAAAAATAAAAAAACCCACAGGTGATCAACTACCACCAAAAGAAAGCTCTATTTGTGAGAAAAAAAAGGACAAAAAATTAATTTCGGTACAGTGTTACATGACTGAGCAATTGTCATTCAAAGTGTGAGAGCACCGAAAGCTGAAAATTGGTCTGGGCAGGAAGGGGGTTTAAGTGCCTAGTAGGCAAGTGGTTAAGTATGTGCACACTTATGCAACCATATTATTTTTATTTTTACTTCCCTCCACTAAAAGACTTCAGTTTTTTGTTCAACTAAGTTGTACATTTTATAAGTCACAATAAAGGTGGAAAAAGTTCCAAAATTATTTATTTATGTTTGTTTCATTTTTTTACATCACAGAAACCTGACATTTTAACAGACTTTTTATATCCTCTGTGTATGTGTGTGTGTGTATAAAATATATATAAATTTGTATATTTTATATCTCTCTATAGTTTTTTTATAAATGTTAATCACTCCTGTTTGTTTCTGTGTTTTGTTCTGTGCCATAATTTTAATTTCAATTTGTATATATTTTTTTTTCTTTACTTTATAGACTTATCTTCTCAAATATGGCTATCTTAAAGAAGAACGAAGGGACTACAATGCAGCAAAGTTTGCAGTGGCAGTAAGGTAATGAGAGATTGATCATATATGCATAAAGCATTCATACTGACCTAAATAAAGTTATATGGGAAAACAAGTCTTAGTCCTTCAGCTGGTTACTGTTGACTTTAGATTACATTCATATAGCAGTTTATTAGTAGCCAGGGGTGGCCACTGCCACCAAAAATTTGTAGATTCTTGCCAACCATTGTAAACACTGCTTGCGCATGCTGTGCTCAACCAGCAGCTGCTGTCTGATTTGTATCTTGTACAAGTCAATGGCTGGTGCTACTGATGTTCATATGAAACTGCTCATCTGAGTAGTTGCATGCAAACCGAGCCGACTGACCCTGAAAGCAGACAGTATGCATGCAGAATCAGTATTTCTGTGGAGTTTTTTGGCCACACACAAACTAATGGCAGTGAATTGGCTAGTTTTGTGTATATCCAGAAGCAGCCTTTAGCTACCTTTGAATGCAGCAAACTGCCAAATGAATGTAGCTGTAATGAGTTTTATTAGGATTACACTTTCATCACTTACCACCTAAAATTCTTTGCTCATAAGTTGCTTTCCAAGCAATCAATCTATGACCGCTTTGATTATATACTCTTGTATAATATGTATACAGTGTGTGGGTGTACAGTATATATATGTATGTGTGTGTGTGTGTGTATATATATATATATATATATATATATATATATATATATATAATAATGTGTGTGTCTATCTACTCTTTAGAAGTCACCTGTGCATACAATAAACTACATTCAATTTTGTAACCTAGAAAAGCACAATGGCTTTATAATCTTACTTACAGATTCTCTTTTCCCCAAATTCTAGGTTAGAACCCAATATTAAAAATTACCTTTGTGAGACGTGCCAATATAATTCACAAACCCTTATTAATATAATTGTCTGCATGAAAATTATGTGTATATATAGTATCTCACAAAATATTTACATGTTTGTATATATTTTATTATATTTTTTCATGTGATGACACTTTGCTACAATGTAAAGTAGTGAGTGTACATCTTGTCTAACAGTGTAAATGTCCCAAAATAACTCCCCACACAGCCATTAATGTCTAAACTGCTGGCAACAAAAGTGAGTACACTCCTAACTGAAAATGTCCAAATTGGGCCCAAAGTGTCAATATTTTGTGTGGTCACCATTCTTTTCCAGCACTGCCTTAACCCTCTTGGGCATGGAGTTTCACAGTTTGCCACCGGAGTCCTCTTCCACTCCTCCATGACGACATCACGGAGCTTGTGGACGTTAGAGACCTTGCGCTCTTCCACCTTCCATTTGAGGATGCCCCACAGATGCTTAATAGGGTTTAGGTCTGGAGACATGCTAGGCCAGTCCATCACCTTTACCCTCAGCTTCTTTAGCAAGGCACTGGTCATCTTGGAGGTGTGTTTGTGTTATCCTGTTGGAATATTGCAATACTGGACTGCGGCCCAGTCTCCAAAGGGAAGGGGGATCATGCTCTGCTTCAGTATGTCACAGTACATGTTGGCATTCATGGTTCCCTCAATGAACTGTAGCTCCGCAGTGCTGGCAGCACTCATGTAGCCCTAGACCATGACACTCCCACCACCATGCTTGACTGTAGGCAAGACACATTTGTCTTTGTACTCCTCAACTGGTTGCCGCCACACACGCTTGACACCATCTGAACCAAATAAGTTTATCTTGGTCTCCTCAGACCATAGGACATGGTTCCAGTAATCCATGTCCTTAGTCTGCTTGTCTTCAGTAAACTGTTTTGTGGGCTTTCTTATGCATCATCTTTAGAAGAGGCTTCCTTCTGGGAGGATAGCCATGCAGACCAATTTGATGCAGTGTGGCGTATGGTCTGAGCACTGACAGGCTGATCCCTTCACCATCCCTTCATCCTCTGCAGCAATGCTGGCAGCACTCATACGTCTATTTCTCAGACAACTTCTGGATATGATGCTAAGTAGTTGCACTCAACTTCTTTGGTCAACCATGGCAAGGCCTGTTGTGAGTGGAACCTGTCCTGTTAAACCACAGTATGGTCTTGGCCACTGTACTGCAGATCAGTTTCAGGGTCTTGGCAATCATTTTATAGCCTAGGCCATCTTTATGTAGATGTCAGGATCACTTAGTGCTCCTGCTCCTCATTCCAGCATCTGGGAGGTGACTGTTGCAGTCCCCCTGTTCACCTGTGAGGTGATTGATCTGGTCAGTCAAGTTATATAAGCAAACTGAACACTCTATCCCTTGCTTGTGATAGAGACAGAGTTACCTGTATTGTTCCTGATCAAGCCTTCCATTTGTCTGCCATGCTTTGCTGTTGGATTTCCCTGTGTATGACCTGGATCGGATATTGGACTATTCCCTGAACTCAGCATGCCTTTTACATGGACTGTCATACAACCACACTATCTGTCTGCTAAACTGCAAGTAGTCTGTTGTTTTCTCTGTTCGCATCTGCCCTGGTGTGGTGGCCAGGCACTATATATATATCATTGTATAAATCCTAGGGGCAACCAAGTACCGGTAGGCCTGCTTGCCTTAAAGGAAAGGGGGCTGCTATAGGTGAAGCACATGGTAGCTAGCTATAGTGTCTGGCCACCGGCATTGAGGTAGATGCGACATTCGTGACAGTAGAGCAACAATTCTTTTTTTCAGATCCTCAAAGTTCTTTGCCATGAGGTGCCCTAAAAATGCATTTACATTCAAGATGGTGCAGCTATAAGACTGGAAACAAAACAAAATTGTTTATAGTGCACTCATACAAAAATTACACTTAAATCCTGCAAGGCTATTTAAAAACACCTGAACATATAAAAAAAATATGGGGATTCAGTCACACTATATGGTCATATAGTGCTAAGCCCAGTTACTGCATCAAAGTACCCCATTATCAGTGGGTATGTTGAACTTCCAGTGACCAGTATGAGAGAGTGAGAGCAAAAACACCAAATTTTAACATACCTGCTCCCCATTCACACCTGAGACCTTTTGACACTGAGTCACATGACACCTGGGAGGGAAAATGGCTAATTGGGCTTAATTTGGACATTTTCACTTAGGGGTGTACTCCCTTTTGTTGCCAGCAGTTTAGACATTAATGACTGTGTGTTGATCTATTTTGAGGGGATAGCAAATTGACACTGTTATACAAGCTGTACACTCACTACTTTACATTGTAGCAAAGTGTCATATCTTCAGTGTTGCCACATGAAAAGATATAATACAGTATCTCAGTAAGTAAGTACACCCCTTATATGTTTGTAAATATTTTATGTTCCCGAAAACCTACACATTTTATCCATATATATATGATACTTTTACATAAAACTACTTGTAACTTATGTTTAGTGTCCTTTTTATCTATAATCTAATTTTACTGTCTTTCTTAATGCTCTTTTTTTTTTTTTACAAACCAGGTATTGACCATCATTATTGCATTCCTTCTGCCAAATGTGCTGTATGAATAGATATTTGCTAGTACATGTCTACTCAGATAAGCCTTCAACTTTGCCTAACACCCTCAATGGTCTACTGCATTTATCACAATGAAGTTAAAAACTTTGTTATTTCGTTATCCCACCTTCTTTTGTTCTAGAGAATGTACAAGTATCTTCCTGCTATTTGGATGCTGAATTTTTTTTTTTTAGATTAAAGCCCCACGTGAGGTTATACAAATAAGCCGAGGTCAGGGAGGGGTAGTTTTGACAGTCAGTGTAGCAAATCAACCACATACTGTGTTTTTTTTTGTTTTTTTTTACATTCACTGATGATTTACTATAATAGGCCTAGCACAGGCCATTAGATAGTACAGAGTTCTGAAAGTAGTCAGCAGTATAGTCATAAGGACATTTTTAGCTATTCTTGCAACAAGACCTTTGACTGCACAAAAACATTTTAGAATGATCTATCACCAAATGCATTTTTATACAGGTAAACATATAAAATGTATGTGAAAAAAAATCTTATGGATACAGTGGGGAAAAGTTAAACCCCCTGCTAAGTTTTATTGCTGTGTTCCTGCTGGGGTAATTTGCTCCTCTTATTTACTGGGTGAAAATAAGGGGAAAGACTACATTTTATAGAGGTGGGTGTTTTTTTTTTTTTTGTTTTTTTTTTTTCCTCCAAAAGGTGAAGGGAAATCTTCCAATTGGAAAACATGTTCTGGTGACAACCATCTAAGATAGACATTCCCCTACTTGTGGGGAGATTTCCTCTAACTTTCTGTTGTCTCCAAGACAGGAAGTGAAGGGGAATCTTCACCTTAGCAGGACAGACAGCAAAAATAATGAAATATTACGTATTTTGGAATATTAAACTCTACAGCTAAAGCTACAGTACATTATGATCACTTTATTGAAGTCTAAAATTTTCCATTTCGTGATTTGCTAGAATATGGGTTCATTCAGTTCTGGTCCCAAGTCTTTTGGAAATACTGTCTTGTTTTGGTACTGTGGTTACATTCAATATCATCCCCTGACCGTTTTCCTTTTAGGGTGAAAATATAAAAAATAATTCAGCATGACTTTTTTATTAATATACATTTAAAATATATTCTTTACATATGTCAAAATTATATACATTTGGTTATTTCCTGATGTTTGATGCCATCAAATGCCTTTTACTGGGGGCTTGTGAAAAGGGAGTACACATGGTTTACAGTAATCAGTTCTGACTCTAAGATTCAGTGCTGCATACGAATTTTTTTCTTATTTTTTTTTTCTTAGTCTATAAATTATTTTAACATGTCACTGCTGCAATTTTTCACCTGTGCTTGATCTCTGCCAATCACTCCTACTACTTTTCCACATTCCATCTAACCTGTAGAAAACTTGCATCTGCACTTTATTTTCTTGCTCAGGACTCTTGGTTAAGCCATGTTAAGGTCTGCAGTGGGGGTGTTATGACTAACCTAATCTTTTATAATCTTATTAATAAACTATCTAGTGATTTGGAATTCCCCTATTCACTAAATTGTCTCCACTTTCAGCAATCTTGTGCATGTGTAACAGCTAGACAGCTCTTGCTTGTTTAAACAGTAACCAGCAAGCAACACTACCCAATAAGGATTAAAATTAGGGCTCTTATTTTTCCTGTTAAATCCCAGCTCCAGGCAAAACATATTTTAATGGAATGAGGAATGATTAGTAACTGTTCGTTAATTTATTCGCCACTTGTGTGCCCATTGGAGACATTTTTCCTTTACTTCCGTCACCCTTTAATTGCACACTGAAACACAGGGACAGGAATTTGGGAGAAATTTTCTCAGTGGGGATACAAGCGGTATTCATTTGAAAGTTTTTTTTAAATAAACCCTTTATCGAAAACCTGACGGGGGTTCCAAACTGTACCCTTAACTTTCCTAAAATAAACAAAAGAGCTTACGCGTTAGATACAATTAAGTAACATTTGCTTCTTTCTGTTCTGACGCCTCTTGACGATTTTTCTAGTTCTTGGTATTTCATCTGTGTGTAACAAGAGGCAGGGTTGTGATATGTAGCAATTAATGACTTGAAAATAAATACTTCTGATTGGCTGCACAGGTGTCCAATGGCCATTAAACATATTGATCCATTCAACATCTTGGAGAAGTCTCAGCCTGAGGGATCAAGTAATGCAAATTTGTGTTTCCCCTTATTACCTTTATGACCATAATCCCTAGGCAAAAGATGGCAGATTTATTCAAAAAATACAAGAACTAATGTTTCTAATTGTAAATACAGTATACTCATCGTTCATTAAATTTCGAATCTGTTTCTAAAGGGAAGATCATGTGCTGGTCCTAAAGTGTGCATTTTATTTATTGAATATTTTGCATTGTGTGTGTATATATAGAGTTTAGCCTAGGGCAAAGAACAGCTGCCATTAATTTGGCACAATAAAGGGGCATTCTTTGACCAGCTGTGTGCGAGGGAAGAGACTCGGCCACATGAAGATTTGATAACTGCCAAGGGATGTAGGAGAAAATATGTATTTCTCTGCCTGGCAGACTTGTTTACTACACTTCTATGAAATTCTCAATGCATACAACCTTCTGAGCACATTATCCTTGGAATACTACCATTTTTTTTTTTTTTTTGCCCTTGTTAGCTGGGCTGCTGTTAGAAATCATGGGGCCTCAAACAGCCTACCTTTAAAGGGCCCCCTTCCCCTGCTGAAAGTAACTGAGGACATAGATTTATCAGTCCCTTTCTGTGTAGCCTCAGGATACATACCCTGATTCCCCTCCCCCCCATCTCTAAATGGGCGACTCTACTAAATTTCACATCTGAAGTTACTTGGTGAACCCTTCAAAAGAGCTTGTTGCACACTAAACATGCTATCATCAGCGAATTTTGGAAGGCGAATCAATTCAATTTGCTCGATTGCAACATTAACCATCCTAATTTTATCAGCTTGATATGGTACTGCCCAGCTATTTCAGGCTATTGGCAAGATGCTGTTTTTTATAGGAGAAAAAGCCATGGGTATCCACAGGCTATTATGCCCCTACATCTGTCTCCTACATGTACATAGTGAAGAGAAATGACGGCCATGTGACAGCTTTAACCAGATGGGGAAATTTTGTGTTTCCTGCTGTCAAGAAAAGATTGTGACACATTTGCTGTCCGTTGGGCCCCCAATTAGAAGGTCTTCAGGAAATTTTATTCCACTGCACTGATGGACAAAAATAACACTGTGAGACAGAAATCCTTCCACAATGAGAAATGGCATAGAAAAAAAACTAAAGGGTAGCCTGGGCATACATGCTGTTGGTGAAGCAACCCGATTTTAAGATTTGATTGGAGGGAGTAGGGGAACCTGAATTCTCAGTAGAGCTTGCAGATGTAGTGTGTTGGCTAGGCTGTTAACATTTAAACCAAAAACTGTTATAATTGCATGGATGGTGTGACCAGCATGATTGTTTTAAATTGAAGGAAACTGTTTTTTAAGTTTCCTAAGTTGGTAAAATCCCATTTGGGACCTGGAGCTTTCATGGTGACCTGGGTGGGAGGAAATCCCCAATCCTGAGGCCAGGTTTTTGGAAAAGCCAGGAGATTGCGCCTGTGTGTGTGTCTTCTTGTAGAATCAGAACCAGGGTTCTGGGCTCCATCCTCCTGCAGAGTCCATGTGGGTGCAAGGAAGGAGCCACAAGCATGCATGTCTGCATCATGGTGCAGCCTGTGATAGAGTAGACAGAGGCCCCAAGCCTGTGGGCAGGAGCAGCAGGGAAGCTGGATAAGAAAGTGTTAACAAAGTTACAGTGGTTGTACGTGAATCCAGGGACACTGTTACATGGTCAGGAGGACCTAGGCACAAAGCCTGAGCACTGGTGCTGCTAATGAGAGCCAGGTGACGTGCTTTGCTTTACATTTGGTGGTGGAAACCCCTGCGTCGTTAACAGAGGATATTCTTTCCTTAATAAAAGTGTGCCAACAAGCCCTTTAAACGGCACAACTGGCGTGAGCGCTACCCTGAGCTAAACAACCCCTGAACATTACAATAGTATAGTTTTAGCATGCTTTTGACTACGTACACTTTTCTAACACATCCTAAGATGAAAAGTCATGTGCCAAAAGATTGTAGACTGTTGACGTTTGTAGACACTCCACCAAATGATTAGGTTTTGGTGTTTCTCTTGAATGGTACTGTTAATGCTATAGAATATAAAGACACTGTAGACAATTTTGTGTTTGTGTTGAGGTAAGGTAGTCATTGCACCTAGTGTGTGGACACCGATTGTTTGAAGATTCACGAGATCACCGGTGGAGTTTTGTTTTGTGGTCACGGAGTCATTATATGCTTATGACACAGAGTGAATTCACATAGTGCATGTCTAAATACGGACTAATGTTTTTGTTATAGAAAGAGACATTGCCACCGCTATTGGATACTAATTATTTTATTGCACTCTATTGGATATTGATTATTTATTGTTTTGCTAATATTTATTTATACATAATTTATTTTTTTTTTATTTTTTTTTATAATTTTTATATTTTTTATTTTTCTTTTCACTTGATGCACTTTATGGATTGAATCATAATTTTGGATTTTTATCACAAACATTTTAGTTTTGTCATCTTTATGGGCACTGGATGCACTTTACTGTTTACTGTCACTGGATGCACTTTAGTCTAAAAGGATCCAACCGTCATATTGTATGTGATTGGATACTACTTAGATGGCACTTATTCACTTTTTGGAACTGCTAGTTTAATCAGTCACATGCAGCTATTTCATAATTATTTGTGTATTATATATTAAGATATATATCTATAAATTTATTTGTTTTTTTTGTGTGGAGCGCAACACCATTTAACATACATACAGCATATCTATCTAGGGGAGGGTTTGAGCCCCTGTCAGTGTTTTGCTGCAACCATAACTTTTTTCTTTATTTGTTTAAACATTGTGGCGCGAGGATAATTTATAGCTATTACACAGCCATTAATGTCTAAACCACTGGCAACAAAAGTCCAAAAATTGGGCCCAAAGTGTCAATATTTTGTGTGACCACCATTATTTTCCAGCATTGCCTTAACCATCTTGAGCATGGAGTTCACCAGAACTTCACAGGTTGCCACTGGAGTCCTCTTCCACTCCTCCATGACAATATCACGGAGCTGGTGGATGTTAGAGAGCTTGAGCTCCTCCACCTTCCATTTGAGGATGCCCAAAACAGATGCTCAATAGGGTTTAGGTCTGGAGACATGTTTGGCCAGTCCAATCACCTTTACCCTCAGCTTCTTTAGCAAGGCAGTGGTCATCTTGGAGGTGTGTTTGGGGTCATTATCATATTGAAATACTGCTATGTGGCCCAGTCTCCGAAGGAAGGGGATCATGCTCTGCTTCAGTATGTCACAGTACATGTTGGCATTCATGGTACCCTCTATGAACTGTAGCCCCTCAGTGCCAGCAGCACTCATGCAGTCCCAGACCATGACACTCCCACCACCATGATTGAATGTAGGCAAGGCACACTTGTTTTTGTACTCCTCACCTGGTTGCAGCCACACACCTTTGACACCATCTGAACCAAATAAGTTTATCTTGGTCTCATCAGACCACAGGACATGGTTCCAGTAATCCATGTCCTTAGTCTGCTTGTCTTTAGCAAACTGTTTGCAGGCTTTGTTGTGCATCATCTTTAGAAGAGGCATCCTTCTGGGATGACAGCCATGCAGACCAATTTCATGTGTATGGTCTGAGCACTGACAGGCTGACCCCCACCCCTTCAACCTCTGCAGCAATATTTCTATTTCCCAAAGACAACCTCTGGAAATGATGCTGAGCATGTGCACTCAGCTTCTTTGGTCGACAATGGCGAGGCCTGTTTTAAGTGGAACCTGTCCTGTTAAACTGCTGTATGGTCTTGGCCACCATGCTGGAGCTCAGTTTGTGTCTTGGCAGTCTTCTTATAGCCTAGGCCATCTTTATGGAGAGCAACAATTCTTTTTTTCAGATCCTCAGAGAGTCCTTTGCCATGAGGTGCCATATTGAACTTCCAGTGACCAGTATGAGAGAGTGAGAGCAATTAACGCCAAATTTAACACCCCTGCTCCCCATTCACATCTGAGACCTTGTAACACTAATGAGTCACATGATATCGGGGATGGAAAATGGCTAATTGGGCCTAATTTGTACATATTCATCTAGGGGTGTACTCGCTTTAGTTGCCAGCGGTTTAGACATTAATGGCTGTGTGTTGAGGTATTTTGAGGGGACAGCAAATTTACACTGTTATACAAGCTGTACACTCACTACTTTACATTGTAGCAAAGTGTCATGTCTCCAGTATTGTCACATGAAAACATATATAATAAAATATTTACAAAAATGTGAAGGGTTATGCTTGTTATGCGTGTGTGTAACCTTACCTGACAAAATCTGGTCAACTAACTATCCAAACTTTACTTGCTGGTGTGCGATAAGCACAATAGGTAAATTATATTTTGTTTAAAGATTGTCCTAGAATTCAAAGCTTTTCCATGTGTAATGTTCGATTTCTTATAGCTTTGTTATGCTTGAGCAAAAAACACTAGCATCAACACCTAACACAAATGCAGACCACGTAGTTACTTGTTCATTTTAACAGTTAATTGCATTGATATCTTACAGTGACTTCCAGCGATCATCTCACCTACCAGTCTCTGGACACTTGGATGAAGCTACAGTACATCAGATGCACGTACCACGATGTGGAATGAAAGATGACAATGAAACAAAGTGGCTGTTTAATAGACCACTTTATGTAAACCATCGCAGAAAACGCTATGCAACAAAAAGTGAGTTATTATATACATATATATAATAAATACAATATGGGACAAGAATACACAATATTACTGTACATCAGGAGTGTCCAACCATAGACCCAAATTTACATACTCCATCAAGCGTACCTTACCCCCCTCAGGGTTGCCAGGTACAGAGGCTCCCAGTCCACTTTGTGCCAAATGTGTGGAAGGGAGACAGGAACATTCACTTACTGTGGTCATGCCCCAAAGTACAGGGACTATGGACACAGATAGTAAGATTCCTCCATGACAAAATGGGCTCTCCAGCCACGCTGGACCCAAAAATGTGCCTTTTAGGACTCTTGCCAGACTCGACCGACAGGTACATGAAGACATTTCTACACGAGACGTTATTCACAGCACGAAAGACATTAGCTCGGAAATGGATGAGGACTTATCCCCCGAGCATTGCAGAATGGAAAGTAGAAATAAACAACACCCTCCCCTACAAAAAATTTATATACACCAATAGGGGATGTCCTGAGAAATACTACAAAATCTGGGACAGGTGGCTGCAGGAGTCTAGCACTTGTTCATAGCCGGTTTATGCATAATACATAGTAATGTAAATGACAAGTAGATCCTTCGGCCCCTGGGTAGTGAAGTAACCCAAACCACTGACACAAGGTACCTTTTTGCTTTATTTATTTCATGCATAAAACGTGATGTGACATTGAAGATTTGAGATGGTTATACAATTGTTATTTGAGGATCTGTAGCATTTTTGTAAATGTAATCTGTAACATGTATGCACTGTAAATCGCAATAAACCTGGTTGATTTAAAAGGAGTGTCCAACCATTTGACTTTCCTGGGCTGCATTGAAAGAAGAGGAATTGTCTTGGGCCACAAATAAAATATGCCACCCATAAGGATAGCTGATGAGCAGAAAAAGTCAGGCAGATCACAAGTTACCGATCACTGATATAGATAGTGTACCTTTGTAAGTAATAAAAATGTAATTTTTGTTTAGCCGGCTTCTGTCCGAGCAGCTGCCGTGCACATGGGCTTAAATGTAGGCCGGTTTCTATGGAACCGGTCAATATCGCCCAATATTCAGCTGTATGTACAGAGATATAGACAATATAGCTACTGGCTATGAAAGAGTTCTCTGACAAATTATGCTTTCAGCCTCCATGTTCTGTCTTGTAAAAACATTTAACAATATGTCTTTTACAATGGTTTAAAAATATGCAACTCCAGATTTCAATTCCAAGAACCACAACTGAGACACTACCCTACTGGCATTCTATGTGGCCATTGTCCCTAAAGCATGTCTGATTAAAATGACCTTCATGGACTAGATAAAAAAAAAAAAATCAACATTCCTATTTTCAGTGACCTTTTTGCCTGTTTCAACAATTCTTCCATTTTTCCATTTCACCATTTATGTAATGAAAAATGAGAAGCAGAAAATCCCAAATTCAGACATGGTGACATTCTGACCTTTCCAGACAAGTTTACATCACATTCCAGTATGCTGAACAACATAGCGCTAATTAATTCACCAGTCTTCTCCAGAACATAAGAGCCTACACAGTTTCCTCTGAGATATCCTATAAATGTTCATATGGATTAAGAATTGGTCTAAAATGATAGTAACTCATGTCAGATGTGCAGTATCTCTCATTGGATTGATAGCCAAGCCCCAAAGTTTATTTCTGTCAATTTTACTTCTGGGAAAGTCACAAAGTTAAATGAGTTTTAAACTGCATTTATTTTATTTTTTCTCATTAAAATTTTAATTACAGGTTCCAATGGATTTTTATATATATACACTTAGGTATATGAGAATACTTCTAGGAACCTTCTGGGTCATAGGTTGAATTCCAACCGTGTCTTTAGGGAATTCGGTGGATCAGGGCATACTCTTATGCATAGGGATCTTTCACAGTAGGGAACAGCATACCGCTTCCTTTGCAATGATCTCATACCCTCTTCAGCCAAATATATAATTTATTTGCTTTTAGCAGCAATGTACAGTATATTGCTATGAAATGTGGATTTGAAATAGTGCGAGTTCTGCTGAACTCGCACAATTTCAAACCCAATCCCCCACAGTAATCGAGGGCTGAAATATAGAAGCTGATTATTTTGACATGAACAGCTGCTACAGATTCTGTCTGTTCTAGTTCTAACTTTCTCTCAGTGTAATGCACAGAGAATTGGCACCTGTGTATTGCACTGCATTATAGTGCAGATGCGTTGCACTGTACTGTAGATGTGAGATGGGGTGCAATTGACAATGAATATCAAAGCAGTGTAATACAAATATACAGTGCTTTTCTGTCACAAGCTTTATAATGCGTATTGAGGTATGAACTAACGTAACTTGCTTTGCTTATCTATCCCTAATAGAAATGTGCCAACTGCAGACATAATCTTCTAGGCAACACTCCAATGTTAACCCCAGTTTTACTGAGTCAATAGTTTACTAACTGGTAAACCAGTATTCATGACATGCCAATTATAATACTCTTAAAATGCTCTAGCACTTTAATTGTAATAAAATGTTTTTATCTTTCACAATATGATGCAGAAAAGTAATAGAACCTTAGCTGGTAAATTAACATTTGTAATCTGGGCAGCTGGAAGTAATGAAGGGCAATTTAAAGGCAAGAAAATTCTATAGGTCACCTATAGTCCATACCAGGAAACAGATTGGTATAAACCTGTCCCATGGGCAGTTCAGGGCTTTAAACTGAGTGAGCTGTTGTTATAGGGTGACTCTTAGCGACCCAAGGATCAAATGTCAAAGCAATCATTAATTAATGGGTAGCTTCAAATAGCTGTTTCTATCTATCCTCCAGATGTAGCCAAATATTCAGATGGTTACAACATGTTGCTGCACATTCGGCATGAACAATCCTGCTACTTGGGGCTATAAAAAACAATGAACAATTAAAACTGGATTGGCAGAGTGACAGCGTCGCTTTACATTATGTTTGCCAGCAAAATATTAAAGTATATTGTATGTGTGCTTCATGTAAAAGGGTGGATCTAATCATACACCTACCGGTATTAGAACATAAATTGAGTTTATGAAAGGCGTTGCTTCTTTCTTTGATACCTGCTTGACTCATACTCTGAACATCTAATGCCAATGTAGATTTTAGGAAAAGTGAAAAGTTAGTGTTTTGTCCTGCAAAAACGTATTTTATAATCTTTATTTTTAAATAAAGTGATGAAGTACTGGAATTCCTGTTGGGGTTTTTCTGATATCTGGGGCTTTGCTTAGAGAAATTGACCCACCCACATTTCTTGGTGTAAATGATTTAACCAAACAGAAGGTCCCATTCACACTGGGTATTTGGCCCCAATGAATGGGGCTCCGGTGTTTAGTCGTGGGAGGAGGGCACATGTGTGCCACCCAGACCCACTGCCAGCAGCCAGTCAAACTCAATGAGAGGCTGACAGCTGCTGGACAAGGCTGGGTAGCCAGAATACAGCTACTTGCTCAGGTGATGATCCTTCCCAACAGCAGCCATGATTTTGTCAGAGCTCTCGTACCAGAGATACCCTGTTTCCCCGAAAATAAGACCTAGTGTGATTGTCGGTGATGGCTGCAATATAAGCCCTATCCCCCAATGAGCCCTAGTTAAAGTCCTTGTAGGTCTTATTTTTAGGGTAGGGCTTATTTTCGGGGGAAACAGGGTAGGGCTTATTTGGGGGTAGGGCTTGTATTGCAGCCATCACCGACAATCACACTAGGTCTTATTTTCGGGGAAACGGGGTAGCTTTGACCGATATGTTCTTCTACAGGCTGGCTATAGAGAACAGCAATATGGTGGTCCCTATGCCTATGTTTTTTTGTTTCGTTTTTCCCCTTGCTATATACCAATGTAGCAGCAATTTCCATAGACAGCCACATAACGCTAAAAAATTATAAGCATATACAATCTATTACAAACTTAAGCAGACAAGGGGAGAATCGGTACTCCAGTTTCCTTAAAAAAAAAAAAAAAAAGCATTCAGAAAATACTGGGGTTTATTTACTAAAGGCAAATTCACTTTGCACTGCAAGTGCACTTTGAAGTCACTGTAGATCTGAGGGGGTCATGCAAGGAAAAGAAAAAACAGCATTTTTTTTCTTGCACATGATTGGATGATAAAATAAGCAGAGCTTCCCCTCATTTCAGATCTACCCCTGAGATCTAAAGCGACTGCACTTCCAAGTGCACTTGCAGTGCAAAGTGGATTTGCCTTTAGTAAATCAACAACACAGGGTTAGCCCTTTTAAATGCTTGTTGCTGGCGGTCATTCTGATCCAGTAGCTTTAAGGTGCTATTTAAGATTAAAGGCAGTCCTGCTGCTCTTCTCTTAGGTGTTTTTTTCTGCCAGTACTGCCTGCTCCTTCCTCTGAGTGCCTTCTTGGCATGCTGTATTCACTCTGATTTCGTGTGTAGATAGTTTGTTTCGTTAAGATGCAAACTGTCTGGATGCAGCATACAGTCTGCTAGTACAATTTGTTGAGTAAGTATACTATATAACACAAATGCTTTAGCAATAACATTGTATTAGACATATACTATATATATATATATATATATATATATATATATATATATATATATATATATATATAATTCTACAATATGTACAAATATTCAAGTGTACAGAAACCGCTAGGAAATTTGAGACAATCTTGGACTTTTATGATATGGTATAGAATTACAATGCTCAAACAATTTGTTAAAAAATATACAAATTTATTGAAAACAATTTAATTAAAAATCCCCTAAAAGGGTAAACATACAGCATACATGGGGTAACCCATAACAGGAGACCACCCTAGACAAATACATTCCTCTGAGGTGGACTGGAGAGGGATGGGCATATCGACACCCTTGGGGGATTTGACACTGATCTCTTCTCAGTAAAGAACTCTACATGTTTCTCAGGTAACCGCTTCTTCAGGAGTATGATTTAGAGGAGGATTAATTCTAAAAAAGAAACATATACATAAAGAATCTTCATATACCAAAACATAATGATACAATATAGTGTGATAAGACTGCTGAGTATGGAGCGACCTATCCAAATATTCAAGTATGTCATCAAGCATGATACAGCATAGGTTTTTTCTCCACTGTTAATACCAACAAAAAAAAAACATGCATTGTATATACAGTAGGTATAGGGAGTACCACTTAAGTCCTAAAGCGGCTGATGTTCACAAATACATACAGGAACTGAGTACCCAAAATGGAATAATGAGAAGGATAGCTGAACCAGACCCTGGTGAAAAACAAGAGTAGGAAGAAAAACCAACATTTAGGGGGGTGAAGGAATCCCCTTACTCAAGAACCTCCTTTCTAGCTTTCCAGCTGAGTTTCATACAGTATATACAATGTCTGTTTCGGGAGTGATATTCCACCCTGCTCCCAAGATTTACCAACCACATTATGGCTGGACCATGTGCAAATTGGCTTCAGATAGGGCAAGGTTGCATGAGGGCAGGGTTTAACTTAGCTTGACTGAGCACTGCAAAAATAAAGATGCGTGTAATGTGGTAAATATAATACATATCAAGAAATCTGAAAAGTTTGTAGGAAGTAGCTACCAAAGAATAGCTTGTTGAGTCGAAATCTAATCTGTGCCTTATGTGAAGCTGGTTGGCCCATGGTCCACCATGCTGTGGTTGGCAAGCCTGGGGGGGGGGGGGGGGGGGGGGGAGTAGCTGCTAGTAGCAGCCATTGTATATATGGAACATGTGCTCAGCTGGTAAGGTAGGCAAGGAGTTTTATATATTTAAATCTATTGTACAAACAGATTGATCCACTCTGGATGGAATTTAAGCACACTAAATATACTCTATTGTTGGTTGTATATAATAGAGGTGTGCTGCATGCAATCTGGCCAATTACTTGCAGCCAGTTTATGTGTGACCATAACTCAGAAGAAGCACTGACCCTGGACATACACTGGTTGTGTCCAGGTTCAATATTCACATGGAACCTCTCGGATGAGCGATTTACATGCAAACAGCAGCAGGCGTGTGCCAATGATTTGTGCAGAGTACAAATCTAATGGCCGTCACTGACAGCTGCAGCTGTTTACATCCAGTGTGTGCAACAGCATTTATGACTAGAATCTACTAATTGCCTGTGGCCGCCCCCAGGCTACACATAAACTAGCATTTGAATGTAGCCTATTCCTCAAGTTTACTCTGAACCAGTAACTTATTTCTGTTCTTACAGGTTCCTTGTAATGGTGAGGCATAAATAAATGCTACAGGGTCCTGATGTAAAATGTACCAGGGGCAGATTCCTATGTCTTACAGAAACCTTCCTATGTCTTACAGAAACCTTCATTTAAACCTTGAGTTGCTTGCTTTAAAGTGGAACTCCAGGCAAACCTCTTAATACACACATGAAATACACATATGTGGAGTGTTTTAACTGCCAAAGGATTTATATTTCTCTCCTTCCAGTTTTAAGATTTACAAAGCTCTACCCCATGACACATTGTTGTCTACCAGGACAGGATGCCTGTGTTTTTTCTATGCCGTAGTTAAAGCCTAAGTATTTAAATGAAAAAATGTGTATCTGTCACAGGGTGGTGTCTGTGGATACACTAGAAAAATTAAACAGAATGCCATGTCCTGGTTATCACTTTGTAAATATAGACATTAACAGGGAATGGTGGATTGGGGAGAAAAATAAAAAATATGAGTAAAAGAACCTTCACATAAAAGACCTCAAAAGAAAATTTGTGGTTTCAGTTGGACTTTTTTGGCATAAAACAAGTTGTCAACACAACCAATATATTCAAGAGGAATTTTTTCCTATTTATTATTAAGACAAAAATATAAACAAAAAATAAAAATTATTTTTATAAACACAAAAAAATTAATTATTTCCTCCTTATAACTACACATTTGAGACCTAATTGACATCCTATCAGAGGTAGTAAAGTCCACTCAAAATTTCCAAAGAGGAAAAAACAAAATACATATTTATATAAATATAGAATTGAGGATATCAACCATACAGTCGACAATTACATATATTGCTGGAGCACCAGAATATATGTAATTGTCGACTGTATGGTTGATATCCTCAATTCTATATTTATATAAATATGTATTTCGTTTTTTCCTCTTTGGAAATTTTGAGTGGACTTTACTACCGCTGATAGGATGTCAATTAGGTCTCAAATGTGTAGTTATAAGGAGGAAATAATTTTTTTGTGTTTATAAAAATAATTTTTATTTTTTGTTTATATTTTTGTCTTAATAATAAATAGGAAAAAATTCCTCTTGAATATATTGGTTGTGTTGACAACTTTTTTTATGCCAAAAAAGTCCAACTGAACCCACAAATTTTCTTTTGAGGTCTTTTATGTGAAGGTTCTCTTACTCATATTTATTTTTCTCCCCAATCCCCCATTCCCTGTTAATGTCTATATTTACGTAGTTAAAGCCTAACTCCAGGAAACCTAAAGCCATTCCTTGCAGTGGAACTGTGTCTACACTGTAAGGGCTGAAGTAGGACTAAAGGCAAAACTTTTTTTTTTTCATTTTAGATTGAGTATAGGAGGGTTATTTTGTCATATACATTCCCATTGAGTAGATTTAATTTACTTCCTGTCCCAGCTGTCCAAAGTGAGAGGAAATACTTCCAATTTGAGGGAATCCCTGGTTGCCACCAGTACCACCAAGATGAGTCCCCATTGAAAGGCTTACCCTCTATTCCTGCTCTGGTGACAACCCAAAATTTGTGATTTTCTTTATCGTACATCACAGGACACACAGCCATGTTAATAACTATATGGGTATATAGGCCACCTTTAGATGATGGACACTGGCTTGCACTTAGCCCTTGTACACACGGTCGGAGATTCCGACGGAATGTGTCCTATCGGACCGTTTTGTCGGATATTCCGACTGTGTGTGGTCTCCATCGGACTGTTTCCGTCGGAATATCCGTCGGACCAAGTTTTCCAACTTGCCGGTAAAATTTTCCGACAAAATGCTCCAATCGGACATACTTCGATCGTGTGTAGCCTACTCCGACGGACAAAGTGCCACGCATGCTCAGATCAAATTCCTAGACCAAAGCTATTGGCTACTAGCCTGAACGTAGTCCCGTCGTAACGAAATAACGTCATCACGTTATGTACAATCGGATTTTCCGACAACTTTGTCCAACCGTTTGTATGCAACAGTTTTGGACAAAATCCGTCGGACAAAATCCAACGGATTTGGTTGTCAGAATGTCTGACCGTGTGTACAAGGACTAAGACAGGAAGTTCACTCCCTATATAACTCCTCCCATTACTGGGCGTACCTCAGTTTTTTCACCAGTGTCTTAGGTGTTGGGCCTCGCAGCGGAAGAAACAAGGTTTTGCCTGTAGCGCTTCTCTTTTGAGAGCTGGACCCTGGGATTCAGTGCTTTGGTCAGATTGCAGTGCCATAAAGCTTACTGACAGGGTGCTATACAGGTCCAGGGCACTGAAACCCCGATTAAAAAGGGACTCCAGTCCTTGAAAGTTTTTTTAACGGAGCCCGTCGTGATGGGCGAAGATTGGGTCTGTTTGGTTGTACCACAGAAGTCTGTGGCGGGATAAGGTAAGTGGAGATTTCTAAGGAATTAAAAAAAAATATATCCTTTTGGATTTCTCCTATACAGTAAATGTGGTCATGCCTAAAGTCACCACGGGGGGCTGTAAAGAGCACGCACCTGTTTCCATGCTTTCAGATCTCGCTCTTTGTCAGCAGAAGCTGCATGGCTTCCTCCAGCTATCTGTCCTAGCCACCGGTAAAAGGTTGGAGGGGGGATTTAGCTGAATTTTCTCCAGCTGGGAATGCTTTTTTTTCTCCTCTCTCCAGGAGCAGGCAGGGGGGACGCTGTATGGTCTGGCAGTTTGCAGTGGTCTGCTCCCCCCTCCACCACCCTCTGCAGGGGCGGCTCGCCTCTTCCCCCATGCTCTCCTCCTCCACCCACCCCCCACGCCGATCCAAACGGATCGGAGGCCTGCCTGAGGGCGGGAATCACTTAAAAAAAGGGGGGGCAATGAGGAAGTAAGGGGGCGTGGCTTAGCGTGGCGGTATGGGCGTCACAGCGCAGGGCGGATTAGCTTATAAAAAAGCTTCATTGTCAGTCTCATTTGGACTAACGGAGGGAAGCAGACCTGGGCATGTGAGTGTGGGACACAGGCACATCTACTCCAGATCAGGCTGAGCGCATAATAACGGTAACAATTACTGAACTATTGCTCGGCAGTGGGTGCGTTTTTACTTGTAAAGTACCTCTGCATTTGTGCTTAGGACTATGCATTCAAGAAGGGGACGTACACATTCCTCAAAGATGGGACCAAAGGTATAACTTTTAGGCTCTGAGGATTCTAGTCTCACCCCAGCAATGCCACCCCCCCCCCCCCCCCCGAAGATCCAGAGGTAGCTGATCAGTGTGAGCCATCGGGTTTGTTAGGTGTTGCAACTGTTTCCAAGACTTCAGCCCCTGTCTAAATTACTGAGGATGTTTTCTCCTCAGCTTTGGTGGGGCTGGAGGAAAGATTGACTGACTGGTTTAATCACATCTTCCCAGCATGGGAGAAAATGCAATGGGTTCCTAGCTACCGCCTAGGACCCTCAAGCAGAGGATCGGTGGGCAGGGGAGGATGAGGCCCCCTCAGGGGACCATGAGGAGGCTGACTTCTCTTCCGAGGAATCAATTATAGAAGAGCCTTTTTTTCGGCTTCACAATCTGCTTGTACAAATTTAAAAATTGCTTGTACATTTTCTGACAGAAATGGTTCACTCCACATTTAAGCTACCCTTAAATGAGTCAGCTGAAAAAACACTTCTTCTTTGGGTTCCCTAAAGCTATGCATGCTTTTCCTGTTCACCCATTGCTGATGTATTCTGAGTGGGATCACCCAGATAAGCATTTTCTCCCTCCTTAAACGTTCTCTACACTTTATCCTATGGAGGAAAAATTCACAAAAAAGTGGAATATGCCGGCAATCAATGTGGCTACTTCCTCTGTGAATAAAAATGTAACTTGTCCAGAAGACAATGGTCAAATGTTTAAGGATCCAACCGATTAAAAGATTGGAATTCCTGTTAAAAAGCTAATTTTCTTTGGTAGGAACGGTAACTCAACCTGCTGTGGCGGCAATAGGTGTATGTCAATCCCTGAAGGACCAGTTGAGACAGGTGCTCAAGGTCATCCCTGATCAACAGGCACGGGATTTAGCCGAGCTACCAGGGGCATTATGTTTTGCTATTGACGCTATTTGAGATTCTATCCTTCAGGCTTCAAGCCTGATGCTTGTACTTGTGCATATGCGTAGGATCTTATGGTTGAAAAATTGCTCAGCCGAAACGTCATGAACAAAAACTCCTGGCTGGTTTTCCTTTTCACAGTGAACGGGCGACGGCCTCTGCCGTCAGGTTTAAAGGGTAAAACTCAGGGTCAACCCCAGGGACAGAAGAAGTCCTGGGGAAGGAAACCTACAAAGCAGAATGCTAAGACCTCTTTATGAAGAGTCACACCCGCTCGCGCAAGTAGGGGGAATACTTTTGCAGTTCTCAAGGGTCTGGCAAGAAGAATTTTGGGACAGATGAGTGCTCTCCACAGTAGCTCTGGGTTACAAACTAGAGTTCTGGGAGTTTCCGTCTCCTCGTTTTCTGAGGTCAAATGTCATTAAAGATCCAGAGAAAAAGAAGCCTCATTCAAACGTTAGACCGGCTTTTGTCTCAAATTGTGATCATGGTGGTTCCCATGGAAGAGCAGGGGTTGGGGTTTTATTCAAACCTCTTCATGGTGCCAAAACCAAATTGGGATATCAGACCCATGCTAGATCTCAAGGATCTGAACCAATTCCTAAATATCCGCTCGTTTCGCATGGAATCAATCAGGTCAGTAGTCTCTATCCTGCAAGGAGAGCAGCTGGCGTCAATTGACATGAAGGATGCATACCTGCATGTGCCTAGTTTCCTCACCCATCAAAAATGTCTACGTTTCGAGGTAGAAAAAATAAAAACTAAATTTTCAGTTCGTAGCTTTGCCTTTCGGTCTAGCAACTGCACCCCGGGGTGTTCACAAAAGTTCTGGTCTCTCCTCTGGCCAGACTAAGGGCTCAAGGTATAACGGTTATTGCATACCTAGACGACTGACTCTTGATAGACAGGTCAGTAGCTTCTTTAGACAAAAGCGTGGTCACCACAGTCGACTACATGGAAAGCCTAGGTTGGGTTCTTAACCTAGAGAAATCTTCCTTAAAACCATTAAGAAGGCTAGAATACTTGGGTCTGATCATAGATGCAGACCAGAAAAGAGTATTTTTGCCACAAAGGAGCTGGTCCGGGTCGTCAGAGCAAAGAAGTTTACGTTCCTTGCCTATCAGCAGTCTTCATTCCAGGAATAGAAAATTGGCAGGTGGACTACTTGAGTCGCCAGCAGTTGTTCCCGGGGGAAAGGTCCCTTCACCCTGATAGCTTCCTGGGAATATGCCAGAGATAGGGGATCCCAGACATAGACATATTCGCATCCAGGTTCAACAAAAAGATTGACAACTTTGTGTCAGGAAAAGGTATCCTCTAGCATGCGGGACAGATGCCTTGCTGACCCCGTGGGATCTGTTTTCAATTATTTATGCATTCCCTCCTATTCTGCTGCTTCCACGACTTCTTCGCAGGATCAACCAGGAAAGGAAGTCGGTGGTTCTTGTGGCCCAGAAGCTCTTGGTATGCAAAGATCGTAAAGATGGTGATATGGACCCTTCCACCACGTCTAGACCTGCTCTTGCTGTATTCCATCCTACCTTACAAGCACTAAATTTAACGGTTTGGCTATTGAAACCCACATTCTGAGGAAGTGTGGGCTTCAGGATCAGTTGTATCTACTTTGATTAATGCAAGAAATCCAGCCTCCAGAGTTATATATTAGAGAAGCTGGAAGGCATATGTTTCCTGTTGTGAATCCAGGGGTTGGTATCCCAGAAAGTATG
Source organism: Lithobates pipiens (assembly GCF_037356315.1). NCBI lineage: Eukaryota > Metazoa > Chordata > Amphibia > Anura > Ranidae > Lithobates > Lithobates pipiens. The sequence goes on along the minus strand of NW_027507748.1, from coordinate 376,473,710 downwards.
TCACAGGTAAAATCCTTGCCTTTCTGCAAATAGGGTTAGAGATGAAGCTAGCCTTGAGTACTATCAAAGGCCAGGTCTCGGACTTATCGGTATTGTTTCAACGGCCACTTGCTTTGCATTCTTTGGTTGATAACTTTTTACACTGGGTAATGCGGCTTAATCTACCAGTTAAGCCACCCCTGAACCCTTGGGACTTGAATTTAGTTCTGTCAGTATTACATAAACAGCCTTTTGAGCCGATACGTCATATTCCCTTGGTCCTTTTGACAAGGAAGCTAGTTGTTCTGGTAGCCATATTTTCTGCAAGAAGGGTATCAGAGTTGGCTGCTCTTTCTTGTAAAGAGCCATATTTAATTATTCACAAGGATAAGGTAGTATTGTGTCCTCATCCTAACTTTCTACTGAAGGTAATGTCAAGTTTTCATCTAAACCAGGATATTTTTCTACCTTCATTTTTTCCAGAACCTTGTTCTACGGAGGAAAAGTCACTGCATTCGCTGAATGTAGTGAGAGCAGTCAAAGTCTACTTGAAAGCGACTGCTCAGATTCGAAAAAAACTAATGATTTGTTTGTGCTGCCTGAAGGTCCTAGGAAAGGACAGGCAGCCGCTAAGTCTACTATTTGTAAGTGGATTCAGCAAGTAATTGTTAAAGCTTATGGTTTGAAGAGGAAGATTCCACCTTTTCAAATCAAAGGGCACACTAACAGGGCTGTTAGTGCTTTGTGGGCAGTGCATCACCATGCCTCCATGGCTCAAATCTGCAAGGCCGCAACTTGGTCTTCAGTCCATACATTCACTAGATTCTATCAGGTGGATGTAAAAAGGCATGAGGATTTGGGCGCAGTGTGCTGCAGGCTGCATATAGGTCCTCAAGTCTGATGGCGCCCTGTCTTTTGTTTGTGTCTCCCTCACCTCAGATAGCATTGCTCTGAGACATCCCATATAGTTATTACCATGGCTCTGTGTCCCGTGATTTACAATAAAGAAAATAGGATTTTTATAAAAGCTTACCTGTACAATCCTTTTCTTGGAGTACATCACGGGACACAGAGGTCCTTCCCCTCTTTGGTTGCACGTGTATTGCTTGGCTACAAAACTGTGGTACTTCCAGTAATGGGAGGGGTTATATAGGAGTGAACTTCCTGTTCTGGGGCATGCCAGTGTCCACCACCTAAAGGTGGTCTAATTACCCATATAGTTATTACCATGGCTCTGTGTCCCGTGATGTACTCCAAGAAAAGGAAAGGATTTTACAGGTAAGCTGTTATAAAAATCCTATTTTCTTTCGCTTTTAGTGATTACAGTAAACCGGACCCTAATGGGTACACGTACCACAATAAAAATCCATCAGATGTTCTAATCCCTCTCCAAAATCCCTCGCAAAATTATTTTTTTTGGTTATACTTTAAATGCTTTGTCTAGGAGACAGAAAAGCAGCTTTACTTACATGGTACAGCAGTGGACCATTCCTTGGCATTCTCATGTCCAATGCATTGCTATGGTCCCTTAGAACACCACCGTGCAGGGGAGAAGAGGCTATGGGGACACTAGCAGCACAGGAGAGCCTGCAGGAGCAGTACTTTATAAGGCACCTAGACATAAACAAGCAGGTAAACCCATGCAGTACAGGCTCAGCCCCTCAGCAAGGGAGAATGTTTACGTTAAGCTTTACTTAGTACTTAGAGGTCTTCTCCTTTCCCTAGCCTGGGACTGGAAAGATAACTGAGAGGCTACAGACTGATAAATATGCTCATCTGTCTATCGCTTTGTTCTTTCCTTCTATAAGCATGCTAATTGCACTGCAGCACAATTGATTGGCTAAAAATCAATGAGTGATGTTGCGCTCTAGTTATTGGTTAAAATAATAATTGTGAATAAATGATGAAGCACATATAGAATAGAATCCTAAGTGGTAATCCTACAGTACTAGAAAATAGCCAATTAATAGATAAATACAAAGTGCAAGTGATGCAAGTGACAATAGTGAAAAAAACTGTATACTAATATTAAGATGATGGAAGAGTCCACATAGGTAATTGTTCAAATGAATATTAAAGTGCTAGTAGTATAAAGCAAGTCCATATAAGAGTGAACTGGAGTAGTGACGTGTAGTGATGGACGAACGTTTCGCCCGGCGGTCGTTTCGCGGCGAATTTCCGACATTCGCGGTCCGCACGTTCGAACGCCTTTTTCCGTCGTTCGCCGCGGCGGACTTACGTGTTTAATGTATACAAGAACTTTAACCTTTGGTGACACGTTTATCATGTGATACAGGACAGCCAATTGAGACATGACAGCACATGGACACTTGGACATTCCCCCTAACCTATAAATACACCCGATCCGGTGGCCATTTTACATTCTTTCTTCTGTTACGATAGGGACAGGTTCCTGTGTGGAGTAGGGAGAGATAAACCACTAGCTATTTGGTACACAAAAGTTCTTTTCAGGACTGGTATAGGTGTTAGGTGTTGATAGGTTTGCTGTGCTGCTGATTCTTGCAGCAGCCTGAGTGTCTTTTGTTAGTTTAGAGAAAGGGAAAGGACGGTGTATGCTACAGGGACAGCCAGATTAGTCTTTCATCATCATCATCATCATCATCATCATTAGCTGTTACTATCAAGGTCCACAAAAGAGCTGTTCCAGTAACCACTAATCGTTCTCTTTTTTTGCCAATTTGTATAGGGACAGGAAGGAAGCAGTGTTGTCAGGCAGTGAGGGTAATTTTAAAGACTTGCTGTTATTATTAGTTCCACAAAGGTTCTTTTCAGGACTGGTATCAGTGGTACAGTAATAGGCTTGTACATGTATAATATTCTTTCTTCCAAATATAGAAAGGATATTATACTTGACTGCTGCCCTTCTGCTGCAGTCTGCTAAACATTCACAACTCACTTGTTCCACAAAAGTTCTTATAAGGACTGGTAACTTGGTATAGGGTGCTACGGTACATAGGCTTGAGTGCGGTACAGTCTGCTGTTCTGTAAGGACCGCTATCGGTCCACAATAGATAGGGTTGACGTGCACCACTGCTGACCGCTGCCCTATACTGCAGCAGTCCTTCAGCGGTATAGGGACTGACGTACAGTCTGCTAATCACTAACACACAACCTGCTTGTTCCACAAAAGTTCTTATAAGGACTGGTAACTTGGTATAGGGTGCTACGGTACATAGGCTTGAGTGCGGTACAGTCTGCTGTTCTGTAAGGACCGCTATCGGTCCACAATAGATAGGGTTGACGTGCACCACTGCTGACCGCTGCCCTATACTGCAGCAGTCCTTCAGCGGTATAGGGACTGACGTACAGTCTGCTAAACACTAATACACAACCTGCTTGGTCCACAAAAGTTCTTATAAGAACTGGTAACTTGGTATAGGGTGCTACGGTACATAGGCTTGAGTGCGGTACAGTCTGCTGTTCTGTAAGGACCGCTATAGGTCCACAATAGATAGGGTTGACGTGCACCACTGCTGACCGCTCACCTATACTGCAGCAGTCCTTCAGCGGTATAGGGACTGACGTACAGTCTGCTAATCACTAACACACAACCTGCTTGTTCCACAAAAGTTCTTATAAGGACTGGTAACTTGGTATAGGGTGCTACGGTACATAGGCTTGAGTGCGGTACAGTCTGCTGTTCTGTAAGGACCGCTATCGGTCCACAATAGATAGGGTTGACGTGCACCACTGCTGACCGCTGCCCTATACTGCAGCAGTCCTTCAGCGGTATAGGGACTGACGTACAGTCTGCTAAACACTAATACACAACCTGCTTGGTCCACAAAAGTTCTTATAAGGACTGGTAACTTGGTATAGGGTGCTACGGTACATAGGCTTGAGTGCGGTACAGTCTGCTGTTCTGTAAGGACCGCTATAGGTCCACAATAGATAGGGTTGACGTGCACCACTGCTGACCGCTCACCTATACTGCAGCAGTCCTTCAGCGGTATAGGGACTGACGTACAGTCTGCTAATCACTAACACACAACCTGCTTGTTCCACAAAAGTTCTTATAAGGACTGGTAACTTGGTATAGGGTGCTACGGTACATAGGCTTGAGTGCGGTACAGTCTGCTGTTCTGTAAGGACCGCTATCGGTCCACAATAGATAGGGTTGACGTGCACCACTGCTGACCGCTGCCCTATACTGCAGCAGTCCTTCAGCGGTATAGGGACTGACGTACAGTCTGCTAAACACTAATACACAACCTGCTTGGTCCACAAAAGTTCTTATAAGGACTGGTAACTTGGTATAGGGTGCTACGGTACATAGGCTTGAGTGCGGTACAGTCTGCTGTTCTGTAAGGACCGCTATCGGTCCACAATAGATAGGGTTGACGTGCACCACTGCTGACTGCTGCCCTATACTGCAGCAGTCCTTCATCGGTATAGGGACTAAGAGTTTTGTCACAGGGTCATTTAAAAAATGACAGGCAGAGGAAGAGGCAGGCCCTTCCGCAGGGGTGGTAGGGGTAGGGCAGGAGCAACAGGCTTGAGCCAAAGTGGGAAGTTGCAGAAGGTGCGTTCAATTACTTTAAAGGATGCACCAGACTTGGTTGAGTGGCTCGCTCAGCCTTACTCTTCTGCACCCTCCTCATCCTCTCGATCTGCACCCTCTTCTTCACTCTCTGCTATGTGCACCCCCAAAGACACTACCACCAACAACACGACCACCACCACCACCACCACATACCTTCCGCTTGAGTCACTGGAATTATTTTCCGATCCATATCAAGAGGACATTTCTGATGCGCAGCCACTCTTGGTATTGGATCAGGAAGAGGAGGTAGCAACAAGCGCTACTCAGCAGTCTGACGACAGTACCCAGATCAGCCCAAGGAGGAGGTTGGTCCCCGGTGTTGCTGCCTACTCCGAGATCTCTACTTATAGCGGTGGGGAAGGTGACGTTGATGATGACGTGTCTAGTGATGTCACGTGGGTGCCCACAAGAGAGGAAGAGGAGGGGAGTTCAGAGGGAGATATGGACCAGCAGATAGGGAGGAGAAGCAGGAATAACTTACATTGCACAGGAGGGACAAAGCAGACTGCAAATGTATCAGGAGCGAGTCATCGACCATGTACGGTCACATCTGGCGCTCCCAGGACACCGGCACATGGCTCCGCAGTGTGGGCTTTTTTTAACGTGTCCGCTGCTGACAATAGCGTTGCCATCTGCAATCTTTGCAGTCAACGCGTTAGTCGCGGTAAGCCCAATACTCACCTAGGGACGACCGCCTTAAGAAGGCACATGAGCAGCCATCACCGAGCCCAGTGGGAGCAACGGAACACACAAAGCCACACTGCAGGCTCTCACCGTCCAGCCTCGTCTTCTACTTCTCCTTCTCCTCTCTCCTCACAATTGTCCTCCACTCCACCTTCCATCACGCCAAGCTCACATTTTTCTGCAAAAAGGCAGGCTTCCGTGGGCCTAATGTTTGAGCGTAAAAAAATGATGACGCCGGATAACCCTCTTGCCCAACGGTTGGCGGCTGGCTTGTCAGAACTCATAGCCCGCCAACTACTGCCATATAAACTGGTGGACTCGGAGGCCTTTCGCAAATTTGTGGCCATTGGAACACCACAATGGAAGGTCCCAGGAAGGAAGTATTTCTCAGAGAAGGGCATCCCAGAGCTATATGGCCATGTTCAGCGGCAAGTGAATGTATCTCTGGCACACAGTGTCGGTGCCAAGATACATCTGACCACAGACACGTGGTCTAGCAAACACGGGCAGGGAAGGTATATCAGTTTTACTGCCCACTGGGTGAACCTTCTGACGGCCGTCAAGCATGTAACCCGTGGCACCCGTGTAGATTTGGTTTTACCGCCACGGATTGCATGCAGGCCTGACTCTTCTTCTCCTCCTCCTACTCCATCCTCCTCCCTCTCCTCCTCAGCTGCCTCCTCCTTTTCCGCTGCTAGCGTCTCTTCCGCTGCACCGCCCAAGCTCCCCAGAACCTATTCCACATGCCAGGTGAGACGTTGCCATGCCGTGCTGCGTCTGTTGTGCCTGGAAGCAAAGAGCCACACTGGCCCGGCACTCCTTTCAGCTTTGCGTTCACAGGCAGATGAGTGGCTAACACCGCTCAATTTGACAGTTGGTAAAGTGGTGTGTGACAACGGTGCCAATCTGCTTAGCGCATTGAAACAGGGCAAAATCACGCACGTGCCGTGCATGGCACACGTCTTAAACTTGGTCGTGCAGCGATTCCTTGTCAAATACCCTGGGGTCCAGGACATCTTGCGGCAGGCAAGGAAAATCTCGGCCCATTTCAGAAGATCTTACACGGCCATGGCTCGCCTTGCTGACATTCAGCGGCGACACCATCTGCCGGTCAGACGTCTTATTTGCGATTGCCCGACGCGATGGAACTCAACCTTCTATATGCTTGATAGGCTGCTCCAGCAGAAACGTGCAGTTAACGTCTACCTGTATGAACTCTGCGAAAGAAACGGTTCTGGGGAGCTGGGTTTTTTTTCACCGCGCCAGTGGCTGCTCATGCGCGACACATGCAGACTTCTGCGGCCATTTGAGGAGATCACCAAACTGGTCAGTCGCAGCCATGGCGCCATCAGTGACATGGTACCTTATGCCTTCTTTCTGGAGCGTGCATTGCGTCGTGTCATTGATCAGGCTGTGGAGGAGCAGGAGCGGGAAGATGAGGAAGTCGCAATGCTGGATGAATTCCCAGGGGGGGCTACTCTATCTGAGACAAGTCAACAACAGGAGTCTGATGAGGAGTCAGAGGAGGATGGTGCCGGGGCGGATGAGCAGGAGCAAGAAGAGCATGCTTTAAACCTTTCTGGGATCCCTGTTGTGCGAGGATGGGGAGAGGAGAATGAAGAGGACGACATTATCCTGGATGATGAGCAGGAGCCAGGCCACCACACCGCTTCCACTTTAGTGCAAATGGGGGCCTTCATGCTCCAGTGTTTTAATAGGGACCCCCGTATAAAAAGCATGAGGGTCAAGGACCAGTACTGGGTGGCAACGTACTTAGACCCCCGGTACAAACACAAAATGGCGGAAATGTTACCGCCATCGCAGAGGGCTGTCAGAATGCAGCACTTCCAGGCCTTGCTTCGAGAAATGCTGCATTCTGCTTTTGCGTGCGCTGGCAGAGGAGCAATTCCCACTCCCAGAGAAGGATTTGCGGGTACCAATCCAACAGCGCCTGCAAGAAGAGGCCGGTTTGAAGATGTGTTGGTGACTTCGGATATGAGGTCATTCTTTCAGCCGACCCATCGACAGGTGTCATCCGGATCCAGCATCAGGGAACGCCTAGACCGTCAGGTGTCCGACTACATTGGGTTAACGGCCGATGTGGACGCTCTGAGGAGTGATGAACCCCTAGACTACTGGGTGGGCAGGCTTGACCTCTGGCCAGAGCTTGCCCAATTTGCAATCGAACTGTTGGCTTGCCCCTCATCCAGTGTCCTGTCCGAAAGGACGTTCAGCGCAGCAGGGGGGATTGTGACCGATAAGCGTACTCGCCTAGCTCACGACAGTGTTAACTACCTCACATTTCTAAAAATGAATGAGGCATGGATCTCGGAGGAATTCAACACATGTGACCAGTAGACCATGTATATGTCTATAAACTATTTTTTTAATCGAGCACACAGACCTTCTTAATTCATTTGGCTCACTTCCTTGACCCAAAAAAGCACACCGTACTATATGCCCCTACCCTCCTCTTTGAAGAGGTTGAGCGGTGTCATATTTCTACTGGGGCTGCTTATGATATCCCTGTGCTGTGCTGACTTCCTCCTGGGGGTTCTTATTATGAAGGGATCACACTATCCCTGTGCTGTGCTGACTTCCTCCTGGGGGTTCTTATTATGAGGGGATCACACCATCCCTGTGCTGTGCTGACTTCCTCCTGGGGCTGCTTACGGTGCTGCTGTCAGTGCTGTATGTCACGGTGCTGCTGTCAGCGCTGTATGTCACGGTGCTGCTGTCAGCGCTGTATGTCACGGTGCTGCTGTCAGCGCTGTATGTCACGGTGCTGCTGTCAGCGCTGTATGTCACGGTGCTGCTGTCAGCGCTGTATGTCACGGTGCTGCTGTCAGCGCTGTATGTCACGGTGCTGCTGTCAGCGCTGTATGTCACGGTGCTGCTGTCAGTGCTCTGTATTACGGTGCTGCTGTCAGATGCCTCTATCACGGTGCATGTGTCATTCCGGTATGTCACGCTGCTGGTGATCATCTCCTGCACCCTCTTCTTTGCCTACCCTGGTCCCTGACCTTCCCTCTCCTCCATTGCCTTCATTAGCTCCATAGTCCTGAATTGTTAGAACAATTTCCCAAATAAAATAAAAATGCTTGTAGTTATCGATCCCAAATTCACCTCATACATGTATTATGTCATTGTCCAGATGGTGGGACTACGTTTTACCCCCTAATAATTACCACGTGGCCGCAAATTCGACATGAAGGTTTGCAAAGTTCGCCTCCCATTGAAGTCAATGGGGCCCGCGGCGAACGTTCGGTTTCGCGAACGTTTGGGTCCGTTCGCATTTCGCTTTCGCGAAACGTCCCGTCGGAAGTTCGTCCATCACTAGTGACGTGCTGCTCCAAAATAACAGTTTGTGCAGATCCAAAGAAAAATATTATTAGTGACTTGTTGACTTGATGATGAAATTCTTCAGTGTAATTACACCTTTGTGTAAGGTGGTACCTTACCTTACCGCCATAAGGTAACAATTTGAGAAAGTATACAGATGACCAAGATAGTCCGGGTTCCTGCCATAGGCCAGTAAGGGGTTTTCCTCTGTATAACTTGGCAGTAGATATAAGACAAAAGGGGGAAGCTCCAGGAATTACCTATGTGGACTTTTCCATCATCTTAATATTAGTTTACTCAGAGTTTTCACTACTGTCACTTGTATCACTTGCACTTTATATTTATCCATTTATTGGCTATTTTCTAGTTCTGTATGATTACCACTTAGGATTCTATTCGATATGTGCTTCATTATGTATTCACTATTATTATTTTAACCAATACCTAGAGCGCAACATCTGTTTTCTGCAACTAGGATTTTTATCCCTGTTAACATGGGCAGTGCAGGAATATTCCTCCTTCCTTTTTACAACTGATTGGCTCCCTCAGCTGTTTCTCCTTTCTCTAGTCCGTCTACTGCCAGAGGCTGACATAAATTGAAATTCAGCTACAATGTTTACATTTAAAAATACATTTAAAGAGTAGCTCCAGTCTCCTGTGTAAAACAAAAGTCAGCAGGTAAAAAGTGTAGCTGCGGACTTTTACTAAACACCCATTCACCTGTCCCACGGTCCAGCGATGGGCTCACCCCACCTGTTCTGACATCTCATCTTCTGTCTTCTGCACAGGCATCTTAACCACTTTCAGACCGGACCATTTTGCTGGTAAATGACCAGAGGTCTTTTTACACTTTGGCACTGCGCTGCTTTAACTGGTAATTGCGCGGTCATGCAATGTTGTACCCAAACAAAATTTGCGTCCTTTTCTTCCCACAAATAGAGCTTTCTTTTGATGGTATTTGATTGCCTCTGCGATTTTTATTTTTTGCGATATAAACGTAAAAAGACCGCAAATTTTTAAAAAAAATGATATTTTCTACTTTTTGTTATTAGAAAAATCCAATAAACTCAATTTTAGTCATACATTTAGGCCAAAATGTATTCAGCCACATGTCTTTGGTAAAAAAAAAGTCAATAATTGTATATTTATTGGTTTGCGCAAAAGTTGTCACATCTACAAACTAAGGTACGTTTTCTGGAATTTACGCAGCTTTTAGTTTACGACTGCCTATCTCATTTCTTGAGGTGCTAAAATGGCAGGGCAGTACAAAACCCCCCCAAATGACCCCATTTTGGAAAGTAGACCCCCTAAGGAAATTGATAAGAGGCATGTTGAGCCCATTGAATATTTTATTTTTTTGCCTCAAGCGATTGAATAATGACAAAAAAAAAATTATTTATTTTTTTTTACACAAAGTTGTCACTAAATGATATATTGCTCACACATGCTATGGGCGTATGTGAAATGACACCCCAAAATAAATTCTGCTGCTTCTCCTGAGTACGGGGATACCACATATGTGGGACTTTTTGGGAGCCTAGCCGCGTACGGGGCCCCGAAAACCAAGCACCGCCTTCAGGCTTTCTAAGGGCGTAAATTTTTGAGTTCACTTCTCACTACCTATTACAGTTTTGAAGGCCATAAAATGCCAAGATGGCACAAAACCCCCACAAATGACCCCATTTTAGAAAGTAGACACCCCAAGCTATTTGCTGAGAGGCATGTTGAGTTCATGGAATATTTTATATTTTGCCACAAGTTGCGGGAAAATTACAAACTTTTTTTTTTTTTTTTCACAAAGTTGTCACTAAATGATATATTGCTCACACATGCCATGGGCATATGTGAAATGACACCCCAAAATAAATTCTGCTGCTTCTCCTGAGTACGGGGATACCACATATGTGGGACTTTTTGGGAGCCTAGCCGCGTACGGGGCCCCGAAAACCAAGCACCGCCTTCAGGCTTTCTAAGGGCGTAAATTTTTGAGTTCACTTCTCACTACCTATTACAGTTTTGAAGGCCATAAAATGCCAAGATGGCACAAAACCCCCACAAATGACCCCATTTTAGAAAGTAGACACCCCAAGCTATTTGCTGAGAGGCATGTTGAGTCCATGGAATATTTTATATTTTGCCACAAGTTGCGGGAAAATTACAAACTTTTTTTTTTTTTTTTTTTTTTTCACAAAGTTGTCACTAAATGATATATTGCTCACGCATGCCATGGGCATATGTGAAATGACACCCCAAAATAAATTCTGCTGCTTCTCCTGAGTACGGGGATACCACATATGTGGGACTTTTTGGGAGCCTAGCCGCGTACGGGGCCCCGAAACCAAGCACCGCCTTCAGGCTTTCTAAGGGCGTTACAGTTTTGAAGGCCATAAAATGCCAAGATGGCACAAACCCCCCCCAAATGACCCCATTTTGGAAAGTAGACACCCCTAAATTTAGGGGTACACTAGTGAGACTAGGTAATAAATGGCGGGTGCCCTGAAACTATAAAAAAATAACTAACCAACCAGCGTCACCTGTAACAGTTATATGGTGATCACTGGTGAAAGGGTTAACTAGGGGGCAATCAGGGGGCTTTATGCGGTAGTATATGGGGGTCCCTGGCACTATAAAAAGCTGCGGCGAACCTAAATACCTACCTGCCTAACTAGCGTCACCTGTGACACTAATACAGCGATCAGAAAAACGATCGCTTATTAGGCTGGGTTCACACTGGAGCGATGCGGGAACGCCACAAATGCGCGGCGGGTTCCCGCATCGCATGCCTCCCGGCGGCAGTTCACACTGCCCTATGCGAACTGCTGGGAGTGTCAGTGAAATGTTACTGACACCCCCAGATCAGTTCGCATATCGCAGTGCGATCTGCAAACTCGGATCGCATGGTGTGAACACCTATGCGATCCGATTCTGCTGCGGGCCAAAAAAAGGGTCCCGTGCGAATTTGCGGCGGGTGCGGCGGGTGTGGCGGGTGCGGCGGGTGCGGCGAATGGCTGAACTCGAATTGCACAGAGATCGGATGTGATTTGCACTGCAGTGCGGTGCGAATCACATCCGTTCTCAAACCGCTGCAATGTGAACCCAGCCTTAGTGACACTGGCGACGGGGGGTGATCACGGGGTTAAACCTTTATTGGGGGGGTTAGGGGGGTACCTTAGAACTAAAGGGGGCTAACCCTAACTGCCCTAACAGTTATTAGTCACAAATGACACCCGCCGGGTGATCAGGGGGTTAAACCTTTATTAGGTAATAAATGGCGGGTGCCCTGAAACTATAAAAAAATAACTAACCAACCAGCGTCACCTGTAACAGTTATATGGTGATCACAGGTGAAAGGGTTAACTAGGGGGCAATCAGGGGGCTTTATGCGGTAGTATATGGGGGTCCCTGGCGCTATAAAAAGCTGCGGCGAACCTAAATACCTACCTGCCTAACTAGCGTCACCTGTGACACTAATACGGCGATCAGAAAAATGATCGCTTATTAGGCTGGATTCACACTGGAGCGATGCGGAAACGCCGCGAATCCGCGGCGGGTTCCCGCATCGCATGCCTCCCGGCGGCAGTTCACACTGCCCTATGCGAACTGCTGGGAGTGTCAGTGAAATGTTACTGACACCCCCAGATCAGTTCGCATATCGCAGTGCGATCTGCAAACTCGGATCGCATGGTGTGAACACCCATGCGATCCGATTCTGCTGCGGGCCAAAAAAAGGGTCCCGTGCGAATTTGCAGCGGGTGCGGCGGGTGCGGCGAATGGCTGAACTCGAATCGCACAGAGATCGGATGTGATTTGCACTGCAGTGCGGTGCGAATCACATTCGTTCTCATAAACCGCTGCAATGTGAACCCTGACTTAGTGACACTGGCGACGGGGGGTGATCACGGGGTTAAACCTTTATTGGGGGGGTTAGGGGGGTACATTAGAACTAAAGGGGGCTAACTCTAACTGCCCTAACAGTTATTACAGTCACAAATGACACCAATGCAAAAAAAAAAAAAAAATGACATTGGTGTCACTGTGACTGGGGGGCAGGGGTAATTGGGGGGGTGATCGGGGGGTAAAGGGGGGGTGTGAGTGTGCCTGGCATGTTCTACTGTGTGTGTAGAGTGTTAGTGCAACTCACCGATCCGCTCTCCTCCGTGTCGGAACGAAAAATACCGACACAGAGGAGAGAATACATCACTTCCTCTCCTGTGTTTACATTACAGGAGAGGAAGTGATGTCACGGGGGATTTCCATTCGTCGAGAGCGATCGCGAGGGGGTGGCCATGAATGAATGGCCGCCCCCTCATCCCGGATCGCTCTCGAAGGAATGCCGACCGCCGCAGGCACCGGGGGGGGGCCCGATCGGGCCCCCCACCCGCGGGCAGGCAGGGACTTATATATACGCCCATATGCCTGCCCGTGCCATTCTGCCGACGTATATCGTCGTGCGGCGGTCGGCAAGTGGTTAAAGCAGTGCTCCAGTAGTTTTTGTGTCTATTAAAAGTCAGCTGCTACAAAAAGTATAGCAGCTGACTTTTAATAAACACACACTCACCTTTCTCAGGATTCAGCAACGTGGCTGCCCAAACCCTCGATTCTCTCCCCCTCCTCTCACCAGCGCTGGCATTACAGCTGTAGACACCCGGCTGTGAGAGCTTGCGGCTTCACAGCTGGGTACGCACTGTGCATGCACGAGTTGCACTGCGCCTTCTAAATGGACGGGTAATCTTCTGGGACCTGAGATGTGTGCCAGATGATTGCAGAGAGGAGGGAGGGGGAAAGGATAACTTCCGCTCAGATCGCCTAGGCAATTTGAGTGGAATCGGGACCTAGCACCTCTCAAAACTAGGTACCCGCCCCCCCCCCAAAAAAAATTACATGCTAAATGTGGCATAGGAGGGGGGAGGAGTGCTTAAAGCAGAACTTCCCCTTTTGGGTGGAGCTCAGCTTTAAGTGTGGGAACCTGGCTGTGACAGATTGCAGCTTCACAGCTGGGTGCCTACTGCGCATGCATGAGTCAAGCTGCTCATTGTGAATGGTCCCGTAGTCTTCTGGGACCTGTCACGTGTCCTAGAAGACTTCTTGGGGGGAGTAGAACTTCAGTTTCTGATCGCCTAGGTGACTGGAGCAGAAGTGGGTACAGGTACCTGTCAAAACTGGGTACAAGCTCCCCCCCTCCTCAAAAGTTCCATTACTGAAAGAGGAGGGGGGAGGCTTAAAACGGAACTTCCCCTTTTGGGTGGAGCTCCGCTTTAAAGATGTAATAAGAATGCATTAAGGTATGTTTTTTTTATTTCTGCCTAGAGTTGAGGTTTAATGAAGTGGTGTATAAATACCTGCTTGCTGAGAAACCTAAAACCCTACTAAGGTTAAAACGTCAGAGAATAGGCAAAACTCAATTAGCTTTTAAGTAGGTAGAGGAATAGTTATGTTTTGGCCCCTTGACCTCAAGATTAGCTACTCCCTATACACCCCTACAACTAGTGAACAAGGTTGCTAGGATTTTTATTTTTTTTCTTTTTTTTTTAGGCGTATTAGTTCATTTCAACTCCATAGCGATGTACATACTTTGTTTACTTTTTTTGCAACTTCAACAGTGTAATAGCAAGTTGAAGCATTTGAGGTTTGTAAGTCAGCTGATTATGCTACGCTGGCTTTCAACAACCTGCTTTCATCATAGAAACATCTTGTCCAAACCTGAAGAGAGCAAACCCCAAGGCTTAGGCTGAGAACACTCAAAAAATGCTGGGAATTTTATCTGAAGAGCTGAAAGGATTGCAGGGGTTTGAGTGATTAATGGGTACTAATTATTGGTGTGTGCAAAGGGATTCAGAGGTTGCACACTCCTAGTCTGAGATTACTCAGCCTAATGCTATGTTAGAGTATTTGACAGGTAAACACATAGTATGCACTTCTATTGTGTTTCTTGACAATCTTGACTTCTTTCCAGGCTGTTGTGCAACATTGTCCCTTGCATACAGAACTACAGTGAAGTGCATAGTCTGGTTGGTTTACTAAAGGAGCAAAAAATGTTCACTTGCCTATAGGTGGATGATTGCAGTGAACACAGCATCCCCAGCATTTATATGGGAAGTTAAAGAGGTTCTTCATTCTAAAAAGCAGCTACAAATACTTTTGGGTCCCTGGTGCGGACATGTTTAGTACGGTGAGCTGGCTGTGACTCCTTGTGGCTTCACACTGCGCTCGCACCAGCTGCACAGCGCTTTGGAAATGGTCCCATAGCCTTCTGGGACCAGTGACATGTCTAGAAGGACACAGGCAATGAGGGGAGGGGGAACCAAACTTCCTCTTGGATTGCCTAAGTGATCTGAGCAAAAGTGTGAGCAGGGAACCTATCAAAACAAATGGGTAGCACTTATTGGCTTTTTTTTTGGAATTTGATTGGCATCACTGATGGGCACTGACTGGCATCACTGCTGGGCACTGTTGGAGCTGCACTGATAATCAGTCATATAATGTCTTAGATCGACTATCTCCCCTTGTGTACCAAAGGTACAGGTCTACTGTGTCTAATTGTGGCCAAAAAAAATAATTTCACCATTGCAGTTACCTTCCCTTCTCTAGCAGCACCTCACAATATACTTCTCACAAGACAGGATGTGTATTACATGCGTAATTACCAGCTTGCAAACACCACTCAGAAGCTTCAGCCATGTGATATACTTCATGTGCCAGTTTGCAGACATGGGTAGATGCCCATTTAATTTTCTCATGATCTGCACACATTAAATATAGAATAGCACCTATTTACTTTCATGATGAGATGGGCAAAAAATGCAAGCACCACATCGGAGCAGTGCAGCAGAAATGAGCAGACGTGTAGTCAGCATACAGGTGCATTCCTGGGTCATGTGAAGTGTGCTGCAGTTCTGACCCCTGCTCTGTGTGCATTACAGCCAGACTAAGGCTGGGTTTACACTAGAACATGTAGCAGCTCACAGCGGGAGTCCGGTGTATCTCTATTCACCGAATCAGGTCAGATTTCAGCCTGCATTTTGGGATAAATGTGGACATGAAATGGGCCAAAAGACGCACAGGATTCCTGTGAAATACGCATCGGAGCAGCTCCGGAGATGTGTGAACCATCTCCATAGAGAGCCGGTCACAATCTCCTGCTATGTGAATTGGATGCGGGAAAATGGCAATAGTGTAAATCCAGCCTAAGGCTGGCCATACATTATACAGCTTTCCTTTAGATTTACCAAAACCATATAATATGAGGTCAGACCTAAACACTTTCAATTTGTATGCAATCGGGCAGGGCCTTTCACTACATAGTTGAATGTAAATCTAAAGATAATTGAATAAGAAAATTGTATAATGTATGTCCTGCCTTAGAATTAGGACAGAATGTTTTTGATGTATGAAGTTGTGAACTTAAAATGGGAAGGCATAGTTCAGGATCACTGTGTATTGGACCTTGGGGACGTTTACTCATTTTTCATATGGATCTTTCCAAGTTTCCAGAGTGAGTTTAGGAAGCTTCAGTGTCTTTTTGTTTTGCACTACAGTTGCTATATATTAACAAATTGATAAAATTGTTTTTTAAGTCTTCAAGTACACGGGGCGTTGTTCGACCTCTCCTGAACGATTTAACTTGACAGCTAGAAACCAGCATTTAAAAACGTCCGTTTAGCCGCGTTTGTTAGTCTTTAGTTTGACACTGCTAATCTGTAAATGATTAGACCAGCAATACAATTGTGCCCATGATTTCATTGCATCTTGATACTTACAGTACATTCAGAGGAGTCTATTGATATATTCATGTTGTACAGGTAATTGTAAAAAATAAAAAACATTGAAAAATTGGCCTGGTCGTAAGTGGCAGAATTGTTTATCTCGTATCATTTTATTTAGTTTTAAAGTGTAAGCTGGAACGAATATCATAATTCAGGTAACATTCTGTCCTGCAAGTTATACAAAACAATTTAACAAATCATTAACAGGACACGCATTTCCTCTGTTGCTTGGCGTGTGTAGGGTTTGGCTGGTGAGGAATGCAGACTATAACTGTCTGCAGGTAATGATACATCAGATGAGTAGTGACAAACTGTCTCAATATGATAATGAGTCACTGAGCCTTCTGATGCAACTTTGTTTCTGTGATAGAACACACCTGTCTTAGCACGCTTTGCTTCTAGACAGGCTTTCGGTGGATGTTTCCTCAGGCAACATGTAGATGACCCATTTATTAAGATGTTCCTTATTGACCCTCCCCTGCCAAGTTCTCACCACTTGTAATTATCAGTCTTCTCAAGTCTTTTTCATGGCTTCAGTTTCGTGTCACTTTGAAGTTACACACTAGGGTGTTAATTTCACTTCATCGGTGCAGTGATGGTGATTGTGATTAAGATAAATAATAAGGGTTTGAGCATTGCTAGCATAATCAACAGATTCAGATCTAAACTGCATGACTTGTCATGCCTATGTATTTATAAACCTGCATTTTATCCCATAAGGACATCCTGTGGCTATCGGCTAGACAGCTAAATAAAGTACAGAGCTTTTTATTGAGCAATAAAAAATGTTTTTTTTTTTAAGTTTAATATTTTTAGTGAAGACAGGGTAATAAATAGAGTTAATATAATTAACAAAATAATAATTGCAAGAGATCCATGACCTCCCTACAGCATTTGATTACAATACGTCCCCAATTCCCAAGTGCAGTCCCCTTTTTGAGGCGTCTGTTCAAACAGAGCCTGATACTTGGCAATTTAGTGTACACATTGTACTATGAAAAGGCCAACTCATCAGTTGCACTGTGCAGACTTCAACCCAAAATGGAGTCGCTGGAGCCCTTTATGATTTTTCTTAGTATCTTCAAGGTGACCCTCCTAACTATGCTTGCATATCTTGGTTCCTCTTATTAGAAATCTGTTTGTCTTTATATCTTGAATATCTGCCTCTTGTTACTAATTTGCTTGAGGGACTTTAAAAATGGGGACATGGATTTGTGGGTCTGCCCACAAACGAGGGCATGATTTTGAGGTGTGTGGTTAAAGGTGGATGTGGTCAGGGGTGTCTTTGGATTTCATTTTGAAAATCTGGTAACCTTACTACAGCATAATAACCCCCTTTACAATTTAAAATAAGATAAGATTAACTTTTTACAGGAGAAACTTATGTGCACCTATTGCGCATGCACGTTCTCCAATTAGCACTGTTGCGCATGTGCGGTTGCACATTAGCGCCGCCAAGAATCTGTGTATGCCTGTTTTCCATGCGCATTGGCGCAAGAGCATCATTGCGCCGGAAGTGTCTATTACCAGTACTGGCACTATTGCCAGTTCTACTATGCCCATTTCCCTGGCACTGGCCCTATGTGAAAAAGTAATAGCCCCCCTAAACCTAATAACTGGTTGTGCCACCCTTGGCGGCAACAACTGCTGTCAAGTGTTTGCGATAACTAGCAATGAGCGTTTCACATTGCTGTTGAGGAATTTGGGCCCGCTCTTCTTTGCAGGATTGGTTTATTTCAGCCACATTGGAGGGTTTTTGAGCATGGATAGTCTGTTAAAGGTCATTCCACAGCATCCTATCAGATTTAAAGCGGGAGTCCGCCGGGCGTCCGCGTTTTTTTTTTTTTTTTTAAAAGCCAGCAGCTACAAATACTGCAGCTGCTGACTTTTAAAATAGTGACACTTACCTGTCCAGCGCGCCCGCGATGTCGGCACCCGAAGCCGATCTCTCGATCGTCTCTCGGGTGCTGCCGCCGCCATCTTGGGTATGGGAATCAGGAAGTGGAGCCTTTCGGCTTCATTTCTCAGTTCCCTACTGCGCATGCGCGAGTCGCGCTGCGCAATAAGGATGGACCCGCTGCCTCTGGGATCTTTGTGTTTCCCAGCAGGGGACTTTCGGAAAGGGGCGTAATCTACGCCGCCTTTCCGCAGAGAGCCATCCCGGAAGTGGGTGCAGATACCTGTACTGTACAGGTACCTGCACCCCCCTCCCCCCTGAAAGGTGCCAATTGTGGCGCCGGAGGGGGGGAGGATTCCAATGAGCGGAAGGTCTACTTTAGGGTGGACCTCCGCTTTAAGTCCAGACTTTGACTAGGCCACTCCAAAACCTTGAGTTTTTTTTTGAGCCATTCAGAGGCGGACTTGCTGGTGTGTTTTGGATCATTGTCATGTTGCATAACCCAAGTGCGCTTTGAGTTTGAGGTAATGCACTAATGGCTGGACGTTCTCCTTCAGGATTTTTTGGTAGAGTGCAGAATTCAATTCATGGCTTCATCAATTATGGTAAGTGGTCCAGGTCTTGAAGCTGCAAAGCAGCCCCAGACCATCACACCACCACCACCATGTTTGACTGTTGGTATGATGTTCTTTTTATGAAATGCTGTGTTGGTCATTTAAAACTGCATTTAGTGTGATCTGAATCAAGTGTGACAAATATGCAAATAAATACAAAATTGGGAAGGAGCAAATACTTTTTCACAGCACTGTGTGTGTGTGTGTGTGTGTGTGTGTGTGTGTGTGTGTGTGTGTGTGTGTGTGTGTGTGTGTGTGTTTTACAAGTTGTGGAATTTGTAAGTCATTCATAGCACCAGTGAGCTTACTCTACACCAAAAATACATTTTGGGGATTATTCTGCCGGCTTTTATTTAAAACAAAGCAAAAAGTTCACACTTGAATTGTTTCCCAAGGAGGGGGTTCTCACCATCAATGCAACACAACAGAGCATTCAGCCTCCTGGCTCTCTTTGCAGCTTCACTGCTCAGGCCTCCTACCTTGGTCCTCCAGGCCGCCAAACACGGTCCCAGTGCTTGTACACAAAATGCTGTACCTCTGACTGTTTCTCCTGCAGTTTCCAGCTGCTACATCCTCACAGGCTTGGGCCTTTGTTCTTACCTTGACAGTAACAGCTCCCTTCACACACTGACCCCCTGGAGAGGGTAGGGCCACTTACCTGTAACATAAACCCAGGACACACCTGCATCATTAGTGTGCCTGTTTCCTGCAAAATCTGGCCTAGACCGTCATTTTAGGCAGTGACATTTTATTTATTTATATATTTATTTATATTATGTGTGTGTGTATCTTGAGTTTAAATCTAAAGGGAGTTGTGCAATAAGTTTGTGACATAAAAAAAGGATATTATACATAGCGGCCCATAACATTCTTGGTTTATTTTCTCATGCAGGTTAGAAAACTTGCATTTGAACTGGTTGCTATGGTCATTAAATGTAAATTTGACGTTATTTTTTTTTTTTTTTTATCAGTGCTGCCATGAAATAAATTTGCCATTTTCATGTATATTTTTTTTCATAAAACATCAATGCAATTATCGTTTCTGATCTGTATATCCCATTTACAGAAAAATAGAGTATGAATGTGTTTTTTGTTTCTTGTTCCAGGTAAATGGTACAAACATCAGCTGACCTATCAGATTGTGAACTGGCCATGGTACCTGTCTCAGCATCAGGTGAGGCAGGCAGTTAAAGCAGCGTTTGAATTGTGGAGTAATGTCTCCTCGCTGACCTTCTCTGAGGTTACAAGTGGCCCAGCAAACATTCGTCTGGCTTTCTTCGATGGAGAGCACAATGATGGAGCTAGGCATGCATTTGATGGACCAGGTGCTAAACCATTCACTGTTGTAAGCTTTGTTATTGAAACACACAGAGATATATTAATCTAGAAACTATTTCACAACAGACGACCCAGACTCCCTACTTCAAGTACACAGTGAGTTTTAGTGTAGGTTGATCCTGTCTTTAATTGTGGTCATCTAGGCTTCAATATAAATAGATTTATTTTCCGATCCATCCCTCCTGATAGGAATATTTCATAGTGTATGACCCATTCAATTGATATGCTGCACATTGGAAAATGTATTTGAATCGATATTTGGAAGATCCAATCCTAACTTAGTGATTGCATGTCTGTTTCCACCATGCAATCTCATAATCTGAAATACAATCGGATTCATCTACATGCTAACAATTGATGGAAAATTATCAAGAATTTTTTGTCCTTGCCATTCAACTCCGTTTGATCAAATCTGTTTTTAAATTGATCAGAAGGGAAGCTGTGACTATTTGATTTTTGCAGATTAAATCATTTTGATAAAATTGCACATCGTTCGGATAATAAAATTTGAAACACATATATAGCCACTATTAGAGGAATGGCTGCCTTCCTAAATTCACATTTCCTCTACACGCAGGCTGGATGTATTTTGTTGACTTTAACAATAGGAACAAACTCATAAAAGCTAACTGTAGATCTTGACTGCTGAGAAGCATAGGCCTGAATCCATAACTGTGTTTTAATGAGTACCCTTGCCCAAAGATGACACATAGACAGATTAAGATGGAAAGGGCAAGGCCACAGCTTTATTGAAAGTTCCATCATTGAAAACAGATCTAAACTCTCTCAATCAACATGAACTATTTTTAATCCTTATGCTAATAAAAAGATCGGAAATACATTATTTATACTTTTTTTTTTTTAACAATCATGTAGTTGGTTTCTAGCCTAGGCCAACATAATGTCATACATCCCAGAAATCATTTTGGACATTTTTTCTTTCATCTGGAGGAGGGGAGGAGGAGCTTTCTCCTGCAACCCCTGCATGCATGCCTGAGCTAAAGGCAGATCGATTCCAGGACCAGGAAGTAAATGCTACATGAATCATCTGCCCTTACGCAAGATGGCCATGGCTTGACATGCTAGAGGGGGATGTTTTTACAGCGATTTCTCTACAAAATAAAGCATTGAGACATGGATAGATGGGCGAGTTTGCTGTGAATATTAAAAATGAATTAAATAGCATTTTATGTTTGTGGTGCTCAGATTCAGTTAAGTTCCACTTTAACCAGTGCCAGTCACAGTTATAATCTGAGCATATACGAACAGTAACTTGACATTGTGTAACCAAATTCCAACTAATAAATCAAATACAGTTCAATAAATAACAATAATGCATTAAATAAAGTTCATATGTTTCCACAATCTTCATAGTGCAGATTCTCATTGTGCAAAATGAAAGTGCCAAGTGATGAAACAATTTGTGCTGTGCAATCCGTGCTCTCCTCCTGTGTCACTCACCAGATGGTATGGACTCCCATGAAAATATCCTCTTCCTGTATCTATTCTTAAAGGTGTACCAAACCTCATCTCGCCTATAATCCTCCATCTTGGAACACCCTGGTCTAGGCTTCTCGTAAATTTGGTGATTAATAAATGTCTAAGGAAGCTGAATTATATTTAAATGAAAAAATATTTAAAATTAAAGGGGTAATGAATAAATTAAATAACTTTAAATTATGATTCAAGTTTTGGTTAATGTCTTTCTCAAGGAACCCTTGTTATTAGCACCATCTAGTGGCTATATAAGGGATCTAGCCAGTATAATTCAAGTTTTAAGTAAAGCGTAACTCCACTTTTGTTGAGAAAAAAAACATTCCCCTCTGTGTTATCTAATGTACATTGCAAGGATTATAACAAACTTTGTTGCAGATTCCTACCTTTTATTATTCTGAAAAAATCAGTGTGTATTTCTCTGTGTCTCTGTTCTGAGTAGGTCTAATGGGAGTGGTTTCATAATTAACTGTCAGGTGTGGAGCTACTGGGCACTAATGAGGAAATCTGCTGGGCCTGCATCCCTTTAGACGTGTTCCTATTCAAAGTACCTCTCCAAAAAATGACATTTTTGTTTCCAAGGGATGCCTGAAATCTGACTTGTATCTTAGGCAGACTTCTGGAAAAATTGGTGAGCCAATCACACAAGCAGGAAATGGTGCTTCTGGGGAGTGGCCAGTACACATTCTGTATACAGAAAACTCCAGGTGGCCATATCACAAAGTATTCTGCAAAAATTTACATTGACTGCAAACTGAAAAGGAAAGGTCATTTTTAATAACATTCAATTACAAAAATGCTTAGTGTTGCAATTATATAAGCTATATTATTTTTTTTTTGCTATTTTTTTTCCCTACGAATCTGGAGTTACCCTTTAATATTATCTTTCTAAAACAAACCCATGTTAATAGCACCATCTAGTGGCTAGATAAGAAATCTATCCATAGTCTAAATTCTTAGGTTGGCTGTTGTCATATAGCTTTACATGGACAATAAATTTTTACATAAATGTAAATAAAAATTAACATGAACATTGATTGGGAATATATATTTTATATAGGAAGCTAGGCACTTGTATCAGTAATAAACATATGAACTTTACGTGGACTGTATTTTATTTATTAGTTGGAATTTGGTTACACAATAGTAGCTGTGTTGGTTAAGGTTGGGTAGCACTCTTACATGGATTTTCACATTTAAAGGCACAGTCACCTTTAAGAGCAGAAACCCATCAAGTTTAGTTTTTACACTATTTAAATACATTTTTTTGCACATATTTATTCCTTTTCATTTATCCTTTAGCACAGGAGAGTGTGTGTGTGTGTGTGTGTATGTATGTATGTATGTATGTATGTATGTATGTATGTATATATATATATATATATATATATATATAAAAGTGTGTGTATGTATGTATGTACCCACCCCAAAAGCACCTTGTCCCCATGTTGATGAGGACAAGGGCCTCTTCCCGACAACCCTGGCCGTTGGTTGTCGGGGTCTGTGGGCGGGGGCTTATCGGAATCCAGGAGCCCCCTTTAATAAGTGGTCTTCCGTCTTGGGGGGGTCTTCTTGCTGGACTCCTCCGATATCTTCTGCTCTTTTACTAGCTCTTCTGGCAGGGACGCGTTGTGTGGCGACTTATATAGGGACAAGGGGGCAGGGCTGTGACATAAGGGGTGGGGTCACCACGTGACATCACCCAGTGACCCACCCCTTATGATGTCACAGCCCCCCGCCACCTGGTGCTTCTCCAGGCTGTCCCGTGCCATCTGGGTCTGGAGAAAAAATCGGCCGGCGCCGTATGATGAAGATAGAGATTTCCGGTGACCAGATGGTCACCAGTCATCTCTATAACCATCCAAGGCCCGGGCGCGACGTTATGATGTCACGCCTCGGTTCCTGGAAGTATCTCTCCATAAAGAGGACCTGTCACACACCATTCCTATTACAAGGGATGTTTACATTCCTTGTAATAAGAAATAAAAGTGATAAAAAAAAAAAGAAATGTGAATAAAAAGTGCAAAAATAAAAAAAATTAAGTAAAATAAAAAATAAAATTGAAAATGTCCCTGACCCAGTAGCTTGCGTTCAGAAGTGAGCGCACATGTAAGTCCCATCTACATATGTAAACGCCATTCAAACCACACATGTGAGGTATCGCCGCGTGCGTTGGAGCGCGTGCAACAATACTTGTACTAGATCTCTCTGTATCTCTAAACCGGTATCCTGTAGAAATTTTCAAAATGTCGCCTATGGAGATTTTTAAGTACCGAAGTTTGACGCCATTTCTTGAGTGTGCGCAATTTTAAAGCGTGACATATTAGGTATCTATTTACTCAGTGTAACATCTTTCACATTATACAAAAAACGTTACTGTTTTGTTATTTTTTAATTCATGAAACCCAAAACCCCCAAAAAAGGCGTCTTGAAAAATTATTGCGCAAATACCATTGCAATGACCGCCATTTTATTCCCTAAGGTGTCTGCTAAAAAACATATGTAATGTTTGGGGGTTCTGAGTAATTTTCTAGCAAAAAGATGATTTTTACATGTAGCAGAGAAGTGCCAGAATAGGTATTGAAGTGGTTAAGTGCAGTTATATTTCAATTATTCTCCCCACTTCTTCTGATTGCAGCCTGCCTGGTAATATGCTCACCCTTCCTCCTACCTGTTTCTGAGATCTTTGCTGTGTGGCCTCCAGCTGTCCAGCATAATACAGCTTATCCATAGGAGAGAATGAGTCTATGATGCATAGGCACAGTAAGAAGAGGAACAGGTTCTTGTGGGAAAGACTATGCGGCACTGGATAACACTGCACAGTGTAAATTGCTGAATTGTGGAGGAAGGGAAGTATTTTACCTGGCACTGCACCTAGATAGTGGGGGATTCATTAAAAGAAAAATGCACTAAAAGACATTTAAGTTGTCCTTTATACTCCTTTTTAAATATTTTTACAAAGCTTCCTAACCCTATATTAGGGTTGCCACATTTTCTTCAAGCCAAACCCGAACACTTTAGCAGCACAGGGCATATTTTTGTTTTCGTAGTATACATTATAAGATTATAAAAGACCTGGAACACCTTTGGGTGCCCCAAGAAGAGCGATAATGCAGCATAATGGCCAAACTGCTCTTGTTGACCTCATTGCCCCCCCCCCCCCCCCGCCCCCAGTAATACCAAACCTGCCCCCAGACAGCGGTCCCCAGCTCCCAGACAGCAACATATTTTTGTGTAACCATCTCAGTTACTTGGGGAGCCACAGCCCAGTCTGAATAATATGTCTGGGGTTCAGGCAGACTGAAACCCAGACACATGATTCCAAACCTGGACTGTGCAGATGAATCTTGGACAGGTGGCAATCCTACCCTATATTCTTTAAATTAAAGGTATGTTTGATCTAGCATTGCTTATTGTCAGGACACATTCTTTGTACTAACTGTCTTATGTCTTCTGGCAGGTGGTGCTTTGGCTCATGCTTTTTTTCCAAGAAGAGGAGAAGCACACTTTGACAATGCTGAACACTGGTCATTGAATGGGAAGGGCAGAAATCTGTTTGTTGTCTTGGCACATGAAATTGGGCACACGCTTGGGCTTCCGCATTCACCCTTCAAAAATGCCCTCATGTCTCCATACTACAAAAAATTAGGCAGAGAATATGTGCTGAATTTTGATGATATCTTTGCCATCCAAAATCTCTATGGTAATTTTCTTCGACAAATATGCCTGACATGGATCTTACTTTAATATATAACTTGGTTGGTGGCTGTGAGTAGCTTCTGTTTTTGCTGGCAGTGCAACAAAAAATAAAATACAACTGGTGGCTTGTGAGATATGTAGTAACATTTTGAGACTCAAAAAAAAGTTATACCAAGTTATTTTAAGATGTAACATTAAAGTGTTATTAAACGCACAAGAGTAAAATCAGTCTGTATATGCAGTAAAGCATGCTTGTTATACAGTGGGGATCGAAAGTTTGGGCACCCCAGGTAAAAATGTGTATTAATGTGCATAACGAAGCCAAGAAAAGATGGAAAAATCTCCCAAATGGCATCAAATTACAGATTGGACATTCTTATAATATGTCAAAAAAAGTTAGATTTTATTTCCATCATTTACACTTTCAAAATTACAGAAAACAAAAAAATGGCGTCTGCAAACGTTTGGGCACCCTGCAGAGTTAATATCTTGTACTGCCCCCTTTGGCAAGTATCACATCTTGTAAACGCTTTTTGTAGCCAGCCAATTCTTGTTTGAGGTATCTTTGCCCATTCTTCCTTACAAAAGTATTCCAGTTCTTTGAGATTTCTGGGCTGTCTGTCACGCACTGCTCTTTTAAGGTCTATCCATAGATTTTCAATAATGTTGAGGTCAGGAGATTGTGAAGGCCATGGCAAAACCTTCAGTTTACGCCTCTTGATGTAATCCCCCATGGATTTTGAGGTGTGTTTAGGATCATTATCCATTTGTAGAAGCCATCCTCTCTTTAACTTCAGCTTTTTCACAGATGGCATCAAGTTACCATCCAAAATTTGCTGAAATTTTATTGAATCCATTTTTCCTTCTACTCGTGAAATGTTCCCTGTGCCACTGGCTGCAGTACAACCCCAAAGCATGATTGATCCACCCGCATGCTTAACAGTTGGACAGAAGTTCTTTTCATTAAATTCTGTGCCCTTTCTTCTCCAAACATACCTTTGCTCATTCCGGCCAAAAAGTTCTATTTTAACCTCATCGGTCCACAGAACTTGTTTCCAAAATGCCTCAGGCTTGTCTATATGTTCATTTGCAAAGTTCAAACGCAGATTTTTGTGTTGAGGACGTAGAAGAGGTTTTCTTCTGATTACTCTTCCATGAAGACCATATTTGTACAGTTATCTCTTTATAGTGGAATAGTGTACTACAACTCCAGTGTCTGCCAGATCTTTCTGGAGGGATCGTGCAGTCAAACGTGTTTTTTTTTTTTTTTGCTTTTCTCACAATCCTGGGAGCTGTTCTGTCTGATATTTTTCTTGGTCTTCCAGATCTTGCTTTAACTTCCACTGTTCCTGATGACTGCCATTTCTTAATTACATTCCGAACAGAGGATATTGACATTTGAAAACGCTTTGCTATCTTCTCATAGCCTTCTCCAGCTTTGTGAGCGTCAACTATTTTCAGTTTCAGTTTTCTAGACAACTGCTTAGAAGAACCCATGGTGCTGATTGTTGGGGCAAGGTCAGATGAGTCTGGCCATTTAAAACCTTTGAGATTGACATCACCTGGTCTTCCCAGACGATGATTGAGAACAATCCATGACACTGGCAGGTCTCAGCTTTGCAAAGGGGGCAGTGCATGCTATAAATTCAAACTTTTGCAGACGGCATTTTTTTGTTTTTCCTGTAATTTTGAAAGTGTAAATGATGGAAATAAAATCTAACTTTTTTTGACATATTATAAGAATGTCTAATCTGTAATTTGATGCCATTTGGAGATTTTTCCATCTTTCCTTGGCTTCGTTATGCACATTAATACACATTTTTACCTGGGGTGCCCAAACTTTGGATCCTCACTGTGGAACCTAAGGGGTTAATCCTCAGCATTGTGAAAAAAGGCTGCTTGATCTATTATACACAGATCCTCCCCTCCCTGCACTGTCTCCCTGGACAAGTCTGGATGAGACAGAGCCTTTGGAGTCAGGCTGCACATGCTCAGTTTGGTGTGTATTGCTAGAAAGGTTTTTCTTTTTCTTTGGAGAGTGCATGTGATCTGCACAGGGCCAATTGGCACTGTCCAGACATGTCCAGACAGAGGGTCAGGAGCCCTGCAGCCTCATAGGATAGCTCAGTGCAGTATGAAATCTCCTCCTACAAGCTTCACCAGGAACTGATAGAAATCACAAGACTGCTATATACTGCTGATGAGAAAAGGTATTTATCAGTTTATATTTACTAAAATAATTGCATTTCCATTTTCTGTATACTGTGGGAGACCAGATATAGTCAATGCAGTGGCCTGGGTTTAGTAACACTCTACATTTCACAATAACACATCGCATAGTAGCCCGTTATGTGTCACTTACCTGACACAGGAGCCAGCGATGTCACCGCTGTCCCCTCTTCCATGAAGTGTCCATTTTCCTTCCGGGTATCACTGCTCCGTCGCTGTGAGTGGCCGGAGCAACGATGATGTCACTCCGGCACATGCGTGCAGGAGCAGTCAGTGATGGCATGTTAGCCTTCACTAACGGCATGCTCAGTGCGCCTGCGCCGTTATCTACGGCGTGCATTCGCCGTAGACATCGGTGCCCGGTTTTTGTAAAATATCTCCTTAACTGTGTAGGTTAAGGAGATATTCCTTGCACCTACAGGTAAACCTTAATCTAGGCTTACCTGTAGGTTAAAGTGGTCCCAGAGGGTTTACAACCACTTTAAATGTGGTGGCTTTTTTATCCATTTTTTTTGTTTTCCTTTTGCTTTTCCTTTATTTTCACTTGGCGATCTGGCCAGTAACACATTTCTTGTCCTATGTCTTGTACACACGATGAGAAAATCAGGCGCAATAAAAACGCAATTGGAGCGATCATCTGATAATCTATTCATTAGAACACAGCTTTTGAGAGCCGGTCGCGACAGTTCATGCAAAAATATCTAATAGGACAAGCACAAAAATATTTATTGGAAGACAACTGAATGGGCGATTTTTCATGCAATTAGTGCATTATTTGTAAGAAAAAAATCGAGTGACCAAGATCACGCATGCTCGAATACAATACATTCACGTACATCACTTTCCTAATTTGTATTCTGTCTTATGACAAATTAAAGTCAAACAGACAACACTTTTTTAACAGCTGCGGCAATTGTTGTTTTTTCCTGCTGGTATAAATTTTTCACATAAAAGCTGACTATTGTAAGCACCTCTGTCAGTGTTAAATAGTTTGTCTCAAACCTCTAAAGCCTCTTGCACACTGGAACACATTTGCTGCACTTTTCCAGGGTTAAAAAAACCACTGGAAAAATGTTTCCTATTAAATCGTATGTAACTGTTCACACTGCGGGTGCCTTGCGCTTTCGAAAGTCCTGCAAGCTGTATCTTTGGTGCAGTTTTTCAAAAGCACACCAAAAGGGCACCTTCCATTGTAAGTCAATATGAAAGCATCAAAAGCGCATCAGTGTGAAAGGGCCCTTATTTGCTGGACAGATTAGTATGCTAATGGGGCTTGAAAAATTACAGATTTTACCAGGTGAAAATAAAAGAATAAAGCCAAAAAAAAGAAAATGAATGCAGCCATGACATTGAAGAATTAGTAAACTGCCTTATATTATTTTTGCTTTTTGAATTGTCTCTAGTATTATGCCCTGTTCATTTCTTTTGTGACTTTAGGCTGGATTCACACCTATGCAGTTTTAGTGCTTTTTCCATTTTGCAGATTTGCACTACAGCCCATTTAACATAGTTTCCTATGGAAAACGTTCTGTAGAGCAAATCTGCAATATTCAAAAAGCACAAAAAATGCATAAGTGTGAATCCAGCCTTAGGACCCACTCTTGCACATGCGCTAATGTGCATTAATGCTTTTTATTGATGGTCAAACCAAAAAAAGGCACCTGAGGTGTTTTTTTCCAACATAATGCAAGCCAGCATAATGAGATGGGGTTCAGATGTGTTTTGGAGTGTATGCATGTTAGGGTGCCAAAGAATGTAAATTAAAAATAATGGACATATCCAAAAATGTATACACAACGTGTTATTGTAACCTACATAAAACAGTGTAAGAAAGAAGTCTAGTCTGGCCAAATCTGACATATCAGTTACAGGTAGATGCTGCAGAGCCGACTGCCTGTCGTCTCCTTTCTTTTGGAATTTAAGGACTCCGTATGTGATGCTTCCCCACCACCAATTCACTGCTGCCTACTGTGGCACAGTCTTGCTTTTGCAAACCGTGATATTGCAATTTTCACACAATATTCTCCTTGAAATTAAAATTAATGTAAAAAGTAGTAAGGAGTGTGAGAATGCCCCCTTTGTACTTGGCCTTAGGAGATACACAGCTCTGACCGTCCCATAAGACATTAATAATATAAATAAATCATTTCATAAATAATACAGCACAGAAAAATCTACTAACACATGGAATTATTATTTGTGGCACGTGGAGTTGTGAATGCGCCTGAGCTCATCCTTGGTGGCAGATAGTATGTACAGGAGAAGAGTGCAGAGTGTATGGCGGTGGGCAGTATGTGCAGGATGGTGTCAGTAGGGCAGTGGATGGTGTCAGTAGTTTTTTATTTTTATTTATTTTTTTAAAATGCTTTTTGGGGGCCAGTGGATGGTGTCAGTAGAGCAATGGACAGTGTCAGAATTTTTTATAATTTTATTTTTTAAATATTTTTTTCAATTTTTGTATTTTTTCACAATGATTTGGGGGGCTTTACTGGACAGCATCAGTAGAGTGTCAGACAGAGATTCCCCAATCCCTTTCTCTGCAGAATTAGCACTGTAGATGAATGAACAGGACACAGAAAGCTCCTGTTCATTCATAAACCTAAGCATCGTAAACACAATTTAGGGTGCTTCAGTTATTAATGGACAGAGTCCATGATCACTGACTCTGCTCATTCAGAAAAGGAAGGGCCGGTAAATTACATGTTTGCAGGCCCCTTCCTCCACTCTCCATCCTGACACATTCCCAGTGGGAAAGGAGAGGAGGGAAGCTAGCAGCGATATGAGGGGGGGGGGGGGGGTTTAGAAAGGAAGGGCAATCCGATGGACAGCCGGGTGATTGGTGTGGGGTGTGGGGGCAAGGCAGTTACTAGCATCAATCTCTCTGTATGGTTTTCAATGAAGCGGCCGAAATTCTAGGGAGGGAGAGAAGCAGAAGCGGCTTTCAGCAGCTACATTGAAAGCCATACATAGGAGATCGGTGCTTGTAATTGCTCCCACCGACGCACAGATCAGCCCTGACTGAAATGTCACCTGCTGCAAGAAGTTCCAACCGGGGACAAGATCACCTATGGGTGCAGTGTGGGTCAGAACACAGTGGGCCAGTGTGCAGTGAGCACCTTGCACCCATAGATGATACATCACTGACTTTTTTTTTCCAATTTATTTATTTCAAGTGTTTTAAATGGCACCCTTCATTTTCACAGAGATTTACAAAATGTAGATTTAGTCACCTGCTTATAAGGGATATATATATATATATATATATATATATATATATATATCTAGCATACATACATTCACATACTAGGGCCCATTTAGAGAGAATCCAATTAACCTACCTGCATGTTTTGAGTGTGGGAGGAAACCTGTGTACCCAGAGGAGACTGGCGCAAACACAGGGAGAATATGCACGCTCCAAGCAGACGGTGTCCAGGTTGGGATTTGAAACAAGCACCGCAATGGTGCAAGGCAGAAGTGCTAACTACTAAGCTTTAGAATTTACCATTTTAAATACATTCAAAATATAAATAAAATATTAGAAATCTGCAGCTAGAAGGGGAAAAAAAGACGGTGATTAAAAATAGATCTCATGAATTAGAACAAATTTAATGTTAAGCTTTTGTTACTAGCCATTTTTTACACTGCAAAATAAATATACAAAAATACTCAGTGAAATGGCTTTATCATCATCATTGTGCTTGTGTGACAGGGGCGCCCTCAAGTGGCAGGCTGGTGCAGCTGCCTGGGAAACAGTTCACCAGGTTTGAAGAGTGGAGTGAAGAAAAGAAAGGAGTCACAGATGGTGCAGTCAAACCATATTACTGCCAGTCCATGTTTGATGCTGTCACTTGGGGTAAGAACTTCTCTAATTATAAGCAGGCAGAGATTTCATTCTTTTATAATTAAAACTTACACAAGATTAGAAGCATGCAATAAAACTACAGTTAAAAGACAGTACATTATGCTTGATATCCCTTTTTTTATTTTTACCTACAGGTAAGCCTATTATAAACCTTACTTGCCTGTAGGTTAAATGAATATCTCCTAAACCTGTATGGTTTAGGAGATATTCACTTTGCATGCAGCTGCTGACATCATGCGCTGCGAACTTCCGGCGGACACTGCCAGTGTTCCGTCAGATTTGGCGACCCATCAGAATTTGCAATGGAAGTGGCGTTCCCTCGCCACCATCTTGCTACACCCCGCACTCCTCCACAGTAAGGATACAGTGAGTTTTGCGTTTCAGTTGTTTTGAACAGTAAACAAAGCTTATAAGGTAAAATACAGTATTTAGAAATCTGACGGACTGTTTAAATGTTGAATTTTAAAAGCAGCAGCAAACCTGCTGATGTCACAGGTTTTCTAATATGACAGAACACCGCTGCTTCTATAATTCAACATGTAAACAGTCTGTCGGTTTTCTCAATACTATATTTCACCATATATGCTCCATTTTACTGTAAAAAGAACTGTGAAATGCAAAACTCTGGTGGGTGTAACACGATGTCCACTTGCCCCTTCTCAATGTATCCTTACTGTGGCGGAGTTTGGTTTGCAGTAAGATGGGTGCGAACGTCACTTCCGTTACAAATTCTGATGAGTCGCCAAATCTGATGAAACACCGGACCTTGGCAGAAGGAAGACTCCCGCACATGCACGGTAGTGACGTCATTGCGGCTCCGGCCACTCACAGCGCCGGAGCCATGAACAGGAAGACACGCGGAGGGGGAAATGTCGGCTCCCTCGGCGGTGCCCAGGATGAGTTGCTAACACCTCGTTCTAAGGTATTTCATAATGAGCTAGTATGGGGTGCATAGTAGCTCAATATGCCTTTGCCTTACAGGTTTTTATTTTTTTATGCATGTATACAACCGCTTAAATGCATTAATTCTCTCAAAATGTTTATGGAAAGAACTGTTATTGGGCCCCTTGCACATGGGGCTTTCCAGCTGTATTGCATTTCAGTGCATGCAGGAGGGACAGGTACATCATTTAGCTCTGCTGCAGGCAGCCTGACAAAGTCTATGACAGGCTGTGCTGGGTGGGGCTGAATGCTGTACCAAGTGATATCCGCTGTTTAGGGCCCTATGTATTCAGGGATGAATCTTCACAAAGTAGGTTTACAAACTTCAAGATCATTTGGAGAAACAGGAGTTGGCGAGAAATAATTTAAAATACAATGTGGAATTAATATATGATTTTACATTTTGACTATAGCTGTGCTTTAATCTTGTGTTTTCACTACACTAAAACTTCACTGACACTAAAATAATTTTTTCTGATTTTACAGATTTGAAACAAACATTGTTCGTCTTCAAAGGCCGACACTACTGGATGGTGACTTTGAATGGAAATGTCTCAGGGCCTCAGCTCACTCAACAGAGGTGGAAGAGACTTCCAGCATTTGTTGAAGCTGCAGCAGTGTCAGGATCAGATGGCAAATTTTATTTTTTTAAAGGTGAGAACTTATGATGAAGGCTGCAGTTCAGTAACCATGTGTTCCAGAGCTGGTAACGTTTTAATTAATTTCCAGACACACCACTTAGTATTGCGAGTACCTGGCTCAGTTATTTCCCCTATCAGAGGACATTGTCACACAACAGACCCATCTTAACTTTTGCAAAATTATATCACAGTATGCTTTTTTGCATTCAATATTGGATGTAAAACTTGAGTTTTTGAAACGCACAGGATGTAATTTATTTCTATAGTAAGCGGTCTGATGCCACGTACACACGCCCATACTTTCCAGCAGACTAGGTCCAGCGGTCTTCTCGACAAACTTTTCAACGACGGTTCCGACAGACTTCTGAACGAACGGACTTGGCCACCCATGAACTGACTAAGTCTGTTCGAAATTATGTTAGTTTTGAACGTGATGATGTAAGACTGGACTAAAAAAGGGAGCTCAATAGCCAGTGGCCGATAGCTTCCCTTGCATCGTATTTGGTCAGTCGGACCAGCATACAGAAGAACGGTTTTCCCGATAGGAATTGAGTCCATCGGACAGATTTGAAACATGTTCTATTTCTAGGTCCGTCGGTTTTTTTAAATGAAAAATGATCAGATTAGCTCACACATGATCAGACTTCCTGACGGACTGATTTCGTCGGACCTAGTCTGCCGGAAAGTCCAGTCGTGTGTACGCGGCATGAGCCTTCAAGTTACAGAAATGATACCTAAAATACCTTTTTATTTAATATTTTTTCTGCAGTCATGTGACCATGGCTTCTGAACGGTCAAGGCGGAGGGTGGGTATTAGGCTGCAGCAGCACATCACGTCCATTGAGGTTACTGATGAGTTCTGGTCCCTAGCTGGCAGTCTTTGGGAACTGTCCATTGAAGGCAGAGAGTGGCAGGTGGTTAAGGCCTTTGGCCTATCTGTATTACCTGCAGCAATAGGAAGCAAGTGGCACTGGAGGTGTGCCTAGAAGTGACTGACAGAATGTTATACACTGCCAAGGTTAGAATACAGGCATGCTGTACTTTGTCATGGCTGCTCATAGTGTTAAAGTAAGAGGCCACTGGAAGGATGACAGCACTACTGCTACATTGCAAGGCAGTGGTTGAGTATTGTCACGCTGCAGCCGGAAGCCCTATATACAGGGCTTTCGGTTGCAGGAAGCCTTGAATTACAGACTGAGAGGATCACCAGGTGAAACTTAGAAGCTCAGTGAAGTGGTAAAAAAATACTATAATATTTAGTTTTGCAGGTGCCAATATGTATTTGAATGTGGTATTTAGACTGACATACAGTTTACATGCTGTGCTTCAAATATTAACCTAAAGTGTACCTGCATTTGCAACTACGCACCACAGTAACAGATTCACATTATGGGAGGCACTTTCAGCATCCTTCTTCTATTCACTCTCTACCACTCTTTCTGGAGAAGGGGAACACACTGACTTTTGCTTAAGCAACTAATTGCTATGCCCAACTATGTCATATGTGAATGGGGGGAGAATCCTTTGGGGTGTGTAATATGTAATTGAAACTTTAAGAGGAATCTAGGGTGCTCTTGCAAAGGATCAAAACAATGGGGTAGCATGCGGAAAGTGAGGCTGCGTACTGTGCTTTCTGTGAATCAAACATGTTACTTTGACCAGTATAAACAAAGGTTGCATTTAGTTGTGTGGTATCATTCTCCAGGCTGTACAGTGTGATGGTTACAAAAGTGACCCAAAAGAGTCACCTCTGTAAACTTGTGGGGATGAAACTCTGGGAGCTGCCATCTTTGATTTGTTATTTAAGGTGTAAGCTCCATGATTGTTATCATGACCCTGACGTGTCTAAGTAGTTAAACTGGAGCAAGCATGCGGCTTTTGAACTCCCATCCTGATGCTTGTTTCAGGTTACTAATGCACTACTGTAGGTGCTATCCCCAAAACTTCCATTTAAAGAGTGACTTCCACTCTCTGTTTATTTAATCCCCTCTAACCTGTTATGCAGATGTAGCACTACCCCCCACAGGAGCCACTTGGTAGATTGGGTTCTCTTTTTTTCTGCCTGGGCTCTGAGAGCAACCTTAGCCCCTGACACACCAGGCTAAGCAAATGGGTACTACACTGCTGCTGGGAGCACAAAAGCACAGAAACAGATACCCTGCCTATAAATAAGGTTCATTATCAAAGAGCAAACATAAATGAACCCAATATATTGTCATGGGTTGCAGTTTTGATATTGAACTTTAGTTATGTGCAGGGTATCAGGGTGCCAGTTTACTAGCTGCAGTATGCACATAAATGAGTAAGTAAAGTAGTAGATCAATCGTTGTTTACTAGGCAATTTTGTTTTACTATATACCTATACTATAGCAGCATAGAATAGAGTTCTATGCAGCTAAATAAGGAGAAACCTGGTAATCTAGAAAATCGGCAATAAGCAATGGTCTAAAGCAGTGGTCATCACCCCTGTCTTCAGAGCCCACTAACAGGCCAGGTTTTATGTATTATCTTGGGGAGATTTAGACTAGAATACTGCAATCACTGAGCAGCAAATGATATCACCTGTGATGTATTTCAGTTATCTTGCAAACCTGGCCTGTTAGTGGGCCTTGAGGACAGGGTTGATGACCACTGGTCTAAAGAACAGTAACCGCCATGATACCATGTAAACAGTAGGCTACATTCACTTTAGAGTGTACTCTATATGAACGTTAGCTATGAAATGTAAGGTATGCTAAAGTGGTAGCTCTTGCTATGGACAACAGACAAAGTTCTTGTGAAGTTGGGGCCCAGTCTTTACGATGGTGCACATGGATACAGTTCCAGTAGAACCTGCATGCAGTAAATAATGCTGCCAGTTAGATGGACAGTCCCTATGTGGTCAGTTTGTGCTAGCAGAAAAAGGTTAATACCAGCAGTGTCCTCACACCAGTCACGATGATACAGCAACAGAGGTCCCGCTGTTCAGATGACAGCTCATTTTTTGATCTTCCTGAAATCACTCCGGTCCTCAGCACAAGGCTGCAGGCTTGTATGAAGTTGATGTGCACACCTCAGTCTCCACACGGCAAAGAGGAAATTCCTCAGTATTCAGCCTGTGAAAATAGTGT
This sequence comes from Lithobates pipiens, assembly GCF_037356315.1. Taxonomy (NCBI): domain Eukaryota; kingdom Metazoa; phylum Chordata; class Amphibia; order Anura; family Ranidae; genus Lithobates; species Lithobates pipiens. Next base: position 376,437,552 of record NW_027507748.1, on the reverse strand, counting down.
TTCTTTCTATCCAGCCGTCATTGGGAATTGTAGTTCTATAGTCCATTGACTCCCATAGTATGATTCTTCCCCTCCACTACATATACCATGATTCCATGCTGCCAACCTACAAGTCACGTGAATGCCTTCTGCTTGTCAGCTCCCCCCTGGTGGATGAAGGTGAGGTAGTGTTAACCCTTTCAGCTGAAGTTCATTGGGAGCACAGAGAGCATTGAAGCACAGTGTCCTAAACTGCTCTCTGTCTTTAACCAAGCACCTGACTACACAGGGTTGTATTCTGGAAACATACTTGCCTGCTCAGTAAATTAAGCATTGTGCTGATGAAATCAGCTGCTACAGGCCAAGTACCCTTTCTGACATCTTCCCTTATTATGTCATCAGGGGCCATTGTGTCTTTCCAGGTCTTGTAGCCTACCCGATGATGCACCTCCAGGTCTGCTCCAGCTGTGCATCTATACTTCTGCAACCCCCAGGGATATGTGGCAGAGATATCCAGTAGTCTGCATAAGCAGGACATGTCTATATAAACTTGGGTGAAAATGGAGGTAGAAGGGTCCAAGCCCACATAAATCACACCCTCTCATTCTGCAGCCAGCCATATTACTCAGTAAGGCCGCGTACACACGGGCGGACTGTTCGTCCAACTTTGTCCGCTGAACAGTGTTTGGGCGGACAGTCCGCTCGTGTGTGGGCTTTCAGCGGACAGTTTCAGCGGACAGTTGGACGGACAAGGTTTTTCGGAAATTCCGTAAAACTGTCCGCTGAAACCTTGTTTCAGCGAACAGTCCGCTCGTGTGTAGGCTTGTTCGTCAAACAAAGTTGCGCGCATGCTCAGAAAGGATTTTCACGCCGAAAGCTATAATGCAGTGTATAGGACGTCGTATTTTTCGTCCCGTCGTACGTGCCGTTCACGTCATCGCGCACGGTTTCAGCAAACTGTTCGTCCGTCGTGTGTGGCCATGTCCGTCCATGCTAAGTTTGAGCGGACTGTTTGCCGAAACTGTTGGACGGACAAAGTTGGGCGAACAGTCCGCGCGTGTGTACGCGGCCTTACACACAGCAGGATATGTAGGTTACAGACTTATAAATGCAAAGCGTGTTTGTGCTCTCCACCTCCAGCCAAAACAGGAGATAAACATATTGCCCTTACTTGCTTTATGTAATCATTCCCCAACTGTAGACATACATCCATAATTATATATTATACTCGCTGTACTCTGCTGTAATTCAGTATTAAAATTATATCATCCTCCTGCTGTAGCTTTGAGATCTTTCTAATCGCAATCAGTGCTTGTATGGTGTATATGAGCACATCCCTAGCTGAACCACAGAAAGAGTTGTGCCATGCTGCTTTACATCAGCATGTGGTACAAGTAAATGTCAGCATGAGAAGAAAAAAAAATTGCAGCTCTAACTTACTAATCAATAACACAATAATGGTAGAAACCTCTAATGTATGGAAATCTCAATAAACTTCAATAATACCAGTCTCTGTGATATGTAACGTCACATATAATACACATCAGGATAGAAATAAAACACAAAAAAGGAAACTTTGCAGGGATGGTGGAAACCCCCCTACACATATTTGGCAGTGAAAAGTGTCAGTAAGGCAGTAGACGGTCTCCACTGCTAATCAGTGCAGCCTCATTAGTGGCATATCAGTGTAGCTTAATTAGTGGCGTATCAGTGCAGCCTCATCAGTGGCGTATCAGGGCAGCTTCATTGCCTATCAGTGCAGCCTCAGTGCAGTTTATCATTACCCGTCAGGGCTGCCTCATCTGTGCATCTTATCAGTGCCCATAAGTGCAGCCTCATCAGTGCTGCCTCAGTGCCCATCAGTGCAGCTTATCAGTGGCGTGCCGCCTCAGTGCAGCATATCAATGCAGCCTCATCAGTGCAGCTTATCAGAGCCCATAAGGGCAGCCTAATCAGTGCCACCTCAGTACCCATCAGTGCTGCCTTAGTGCAGCCTCCTCTGTGCCCATCAGTGTCTGTGCCAGTTAGCGTAGCGTATCTGTGCAGCATATTTGTGCCCCTCAGCACAACATATGTGCACCCATCTGTGCCCACCCATGCAGCGTATCTTTGCCCACCCGTGCAGCAGGGATCATTAGGAGAGCCAGCCTGATGACACAGAAAGGCGATCTCCTGGTGTGACAGATCTTGTCAGTGAAACTCCAGCCATTGTAAAGTCCCACCTCCTGGACCAGCATTGTGATATACAGCACGCAGGTCCAATGCTGGTCCAGGAGGAAGGACTGTACAAGGCTGGAGTTACACCTACAAAATCTGTCACACCGGGAGATTGCCGCTCTCTGTCATCGGTCCCACTCTCCTAGTGTTCCCTACAGCAGAGACGGGTGGGAGGGTGGCGGCGGGGAGATGTTGGTAGCAGTGCTGGCAGGGAGAGGAGGAGGAGTAGGACACCACCTCTACGGGTGGTACAGACCGGGGTCTGAGACCCCTCCGCCCACTATAGCAAGCGGGGATGGAAATATATCCCTGCTTGCTGTAGATAGAACTACAAATGGGAAGTGCCAAGTGGCTGAGAGTACAGGAGGAATAGCAGCCACCGGCCTTTCAAACAGGAAACCCCTGGGGATTAACGTTTTTTTCTGTAAAATCGGCAAGCTATAACAGACGAACTACTGAGCTCAAAAGAAGATGGATGCCCTAGTTGGTGAAGGTAGATGGGCAACAAGGACATAGAAAAAAGTTTTTGCTCGGAGTTCAGCTTTAAGGCAGTCCATTCATTTAAAATAGGATGCCACACATGGCATCAGACAAAGTGTCTCTGCGGCACCCCACAAAGCATGGGTGCATAGCAGGTTACTGTACTTATTCATAGAATGCTATGCTTAATAGATGGCACCACAACGCACATCATTGTGTATGGTACCACACATTACCGCAACACATAGGTGTGAGGCCAGTCTTACATTTGAAGGAGAAGGCAGCCAATATTTACCAGTAAGGAAAGGAAAATTGCAGAAAAATAAAAAGGAATAATCCTGATGATCTTTGCTAATAGATGCATTAGAATAAAATGTAACAATCATATAGAAGTTTATTGTGAACTCGATCAGGATTCTTAGGCAGGGCCATCTCCAGGAGCAGATTTCTGCATCTGCGGTAGGCAGTGTTGACATGTACGCGGTGTTCCTAATCCCACTTTTTACCCTGAAAAAATACAAGTATTTCTTGATGGCATTACACCATACCTTAAATACTTTGGCCACTTACAGTGAAAGGAGTGCTGTCACACAGTGAGCAAAACATTAAAATGTCAAGGAAACCAGAGCTAATTATCAAAACTACTTGCCCTGAGAAAATGATGCTGTTGTTGCAGTCACCAGGAACTAATAACCAGGTTGTTTTGCCACTAGCAAAAAATGAGCACATCTGTTGAATTCTTAGACCTGGGCTGCTTACTGCCTGCTGTATGAGCTGCCAAATAGGTAGATATACTCCAGTTACATTATTTATGTCAAGATGACTTCAGTGGTAGGGGGGAAAATAAGGCATGTGTTTATTGTAGTAGCTACAAGGTTTGCTAAGTGGGATTTTGATTTTTTTTTTTTCTCCCCACTCCTACATTAAAGTAGGTTTATTTTATGCTGCCAATTTTTATGGTTTACCTTACATGTAATCCGTCAACCATGAGAGTACTCTCTGGAACTGGAACGGACAACTTACCTGAACAGACCTAAGGATTTGTTTGAATACCCCTCCAAAGTTTATTTTAACACTTTTATATCTGTTATTCATTTTTTATAATCTCTGCATTTTGTGTTAACTTAATGTTTGTCCCCACTGTGTGCCCTATTTCTGGTTTTGTTGTAGTTCACATAGTTTCTCTATAATAAAAACATTACATTAATATAAAAAAAAAGGGGGGAATTTAATACATAAAAGTCATTGGTAAACCCACAAGTAGTGTTTTTTTTTTTTTTGTTTCCTTTCATACTGGCTCTTGAAATTAACAAAAGCAATATTTTAGAGGTTGGATAAAAGGATTAACGCAGTAAAACACTTTTAATAGTTAAATAGTACTTTTTTTTTTTTTTTTTAAAGGCCTGTACATCAGACCAAAAGAGGGAGATATGTACGCTTGGTATTTCTGTTCTAGATTTTGAGATGTAATACCAGCAGTGAAAGCTACAAATCATTTCCTACTAGGGCGGATTTTCAATTAACCACCTGCCAAAAACTCACAGTAAATATACTGCGAATAGCCGGCAGGTGCAAGCGCGATCACGTACCTGTACAGCAGTCCTTTCTTCCAGGTTCGGCAGTGCGTATGTGTGTGACGAGTTTAGCAGCTGAATTCAGTCAGTGATTTTGGCTGAAGTCAGCTGATCGGCTGTGTCCAATCACACAGAGTTCTACAAACGCACAACTGTCTGTGCATAGAAAGCGTGATCTAGTTTCCTCCCCCTGAAAAGGAAAGTAAAAGCAGCGCATATTACACATTGTTAGGCAGTGAACCCCTTGATTGCCCCTAGACGTTAATCCCTTCCCAGACGGTGAAATTAGTACAGTGTCAGTGTACAACATTATCACTGTCACTAGTGATGCCAGTGTCAATTAGTGACCCTCCCAGATGGTGTCTGATTTCCTGCCACCCTATCACAGTCCCACTATAAGCCGCTGATCACCGCCATTACAGTACATTATCTATAGCTTTAGCTCCAGTATATACGGTGCCTTGAAAAAGTATTCATTCCCCTTACAATTTTTCACATTTTGTCATGTTACAACCAAAAATTTGAATGTATTTTATTGGGATTTAATGTGATAGACCAACACAAAGCAGTGCTGTGTCATGGCCTAGGCCGACAAGGCCCAGGCCTAGAGCGGCACTTTGCGGGGGGGGGGGGGGGGGGGCGGCAAAAAAGCCACTCCCCTGCATGAAAAAAAGTCCCCCCAACCCGTCCTCCCGAGTCCCGCCTCACACACACATACAGCCCGCTCTAAAACTCGTATTTTACCCTCCAAATGCGTGCACGGTATTACGCACAGTAGAGACAAGTGGGAGTGCCATCCAAACTCCCACCTCCTTCCCTCCAAGTTCCAGTAATTGGCCACAGGCATACTGCCCTCTTCCTCACCAGTCCGAGCCCTTCCCCACTCCATGTCTCAGGTGTTTGCGCAGACGTCATCCCGTGTCAGTGGAATGAGGAGAGAGCAGACATGCTGCTATTGGCCGTGTGGTGATCTGTATATAAATCATGTCAGCGTGTCCAACCATGGTTTTGGTTGGAGGAGTGGGGTTGGGGGGCAGTGATTGGGTGTGTCAGCTGTCAGCAAAGGGCACCTGTTCAATGTACGCCTAGTGGTGGAAGACATTTTGTGGGCAGGGTTATATATTTGGGAAGAAGTGACAGGTTGTCTTGGGGATCTTTGTACTGGAACCTTACATGATAGTGACAGGCTGAATAATTGTCAGCTGTGAATAATTGTGAGCTGTGTCTGCTTCTTATGCCCTCGCCTGCAGCACATGTACTATGCAAATACTGACTTCATTACAATTCAGGCCACACCCACCTCACACCTGTGCAGTGGAGGTCAACTATGCCTCCTGCCCCGTCCATCAATTCATTTATTTTATTTCTAGGAATCCATGGAAAACGCTGTGTATGTGTATTTGATGCAGATTAAAAATGCACTGGACTTCATCTGAACGCACTCAAGATCAGTTTCGGATGCGTTTCTGCATTTCTGTTTTTAATGCATTTCCGGATGCATTCCAGATACTTATTTTCTTTTTTTTTTTTTTTCTCACTGTACTAGGGTCTGGTGCATTGATATATATGCCTTCTGTTAATATTGTTAAAGTTGAAGTTAAAGACTTAGGAGCGGAGCAGGGTAGGGTTTGGGTGGAGCAATTGGTGGCGAGCAAAGCCACTTACACACAATCAGATTTTTCGGATGACCGATTGTCTGTTTTTTCGTTGCCTGTCAGTCCCATGTCAAAAGTAAAGAGGTTACTCACCATCACAGAAGTGACGTAATGTGACGAAAACCGTACTAAATCGGACGTATAGTCTGCACAATCAGCTTTTGTCTGTCAAGAAAACAGAATCGGCTATCAAACACCATACTTAAGATCCAAAAATCGGCAGATCGTTCAACTAAATTTTACTTCTGATTTTGGTATCGTGTACGGGTCTTTACTCTTCAGGCCTGGCTAGTGGCTCAGGACTTGAAATTTTGAGACCTGCATTGTACATTTGCATCAGTCCCTGCCCTCAAGGAGCTTACAAGTAGGCACTTGGTACCCACTTTTAATGTACAGAAAGGAAGAGGTGGAGCTCTAAGAAGAAAATGTGGAGGCTAAAGAGGAAGGGGTGTGGTTTACAGATGACATGGCAGGTCTTAAACAGGAAGGGGTGGGTCATATTTAAATTAGGGGGTGCACAAGTTTAGTCAAGCCTAGGGCAGCCTAGGGCAGCCTAAACACACTACTGACACAGTGGCAAATAACAGTGAAGTGGAAAGAAATTGATGTTTTTCAAAATATTTTACAAATAAATACGTGAAAAGTGTGGCATGCATTTGTATTCAGCCCCCCTGAGTCAATACTTTGTAGAACCACCTTTCACTGCAGTTGCAGCTGCAAGTCTTTCTGGGTATGATTCTACCAGCTTTGCACATCTAAAGCGTGACGTTTTTGCCCATTTTGCTTTGCAAAATAGCTCAAGCTCTGTCAGATTGGATAGAGAGTGTCTGTGAACAGCAGATTCTCAATTGGATTTAGGTCTGGACTTTGGCTGGGACATTCTAACACATGAATATACTTTGATCTAAACCATTTCATTGTAGCCCTGGCTGTATGTTTAGGGTCGTTGTCTTGCTGGAAGCCCTCCGCCCCAGTCTCAAGTCTTTTGCAGACTTTAACAGGTTTTCTTCTAAGATTGCCCTGCATTTGGCTCCATTCTATTTTCCCATAAACTCTGACTAGCTTCCCTGTCCCTGCGGAAGAAAAGCATCCCCACAACATGATGCAGCCACTATTATGTTTCATGGTGGGGATGGTGTATTCACTGTGATGTGCAGTGTTAGTTTTCCTCTACACAACATTTTGCTTTTAGGCCAAAAAGTTACATTTTGGTCTCATCTGACCAGATCACCTTATTTCACATGTTTGCTGTGTACCCCACATGGCTCCTCGCAAACTGCAAACAGGGCTTCTTATGGCTTTCTTTCAACAATGGCATTCTTCTTGCAACTCTTCCTTAAAGGCAAGATTTGTGGAGTGCACGACTAAGCCCTTGTACACACGGTCGGAGAATCCGTCGGAATGTGTCCTATCGGACCGCGTCGTCGGATAATCCGACTGTGTGTGGTATGCATCGGACTGATTCCGTCCGAATATCCGTCGGACCCAATTTTCCAACATGTTGGAAATATTTCCCGACCAACTGGTTCGATCGGACATACTCCGATCATGTGTAGCGAATTTTGATCGGACCAAGTGCCACGCATGCTCAGATCAAATTCCTACATCAAAGCTATTGGCTACTAGCCTGAATGTAGTCCCATCGTAACGAAATTACGTCATCACGTTCTGAAAGATCGGATTTTTCGACAACTTAGTCCGACCGTGTGTATGCAACAGTTTCGGACACAATCCGTCAGACTAAATCTGACGAACAAAATCCGACGGATTTGGTTGGCAGAATCTCCGACCGTGTGTACAGGGGCTTAGAGTTATCCTGTGGACAGATTCTCCCCCCTGAACTGTGGATCGCTGCAGCTCCTTCAGAGTTACCATGGTCCTCTTGGCTGCTTCTCTGATTAATATTCGCCTTGCCCCGGCCTATCATTTTAGGTGGACGGCCATGTCTTGGTAGGTTTGCAGTTGTGCCATACTCTTTCCATTTTTGGATGATGGATTGAACAGTGCTCTGTGAGATGTTCAAAGCTTGGGATATTTTTTTTATTATAACCTAAGCCTGCTTTAAACTTCTCCACAACTTTATCACTGAGCTGTCTGGTGTGTTTCTTGGCCTTCATGATGCTGTTTGTTCACTAAGGTTCTCTAACAAACTTCTGAGGGCTTTGCAGAACTGTATTTGTACTAAGATTAAATTATACACAGGTGGAATCTTAATTGGGTGACTTCTGAAGGCATTTGGTTGCACTAGATTTTAGTTAGGAATATCAAAGTAAAGGGGACTGAATACAAATGCATGCCACACTTGTTGAAAAACATTTATCATTTTCCTTTCACTTCACAATTATGTGCCACTTTGTGTTGGTCTATCACATAAAAATCCCAATAAAATGCATTTATGTTTTTGGTTGTAACATGACAAAATGTGGATAATTTCAAGGGGTAGGAATACTTTTTCAAGATACCATAGTTGGTAGATGCTATAACTTTAACACAAACCAATTAATATACACTTATTGGGATTTTTAATTTTTAATTTTATTTTTTTTAACAAAAACATGTAGCAGTTATACATCTAGAGGAAAAGACAGAAAGGCTTCTTCACAGCGAGAGCTGTGAACATGTGGAATAAACTTCCCCAAGAGCTGGTTCAGGCCAGCTCAGTAGATTGTTTTTAAAAAGGCCTGGATTCTTTTTTTACAGGTAAAGTTAATCCAGGGAATATCCTATTGCCTCTTGGGGGATCAGGAGCCAATTGGATCATGCTTTATTGGGCTTTTTGCCTTCCTCTAGATCAACTGTAAGTCTAGGACTGTGTTTATAGAATTATAGGATTGTATAATCCCCCCCCCCCCCCCCATATTGGTTGAACTGGTGGACTTTTCGTGTCCTTTTTTATTTTTTTCAGCCAGACTAACTATGTAATTAAAAGATAATACATTTTGGCAATTGCCAGTAAAAGTAGCACAGTGCTGAATAGCAAAAAATGGCCCGTCATGAAGGAGGTAAATGGGAAGTGGCTTCCCCTTGGCACTGGACATAGAGGGGAAGCCAGGAGCGCTGGTGGGGGACACAAGAAGAGGAGGTTTGGGGCTGCTCTGTGCAATTCTATAGCACAGAGCAGGTACAGTAAGTATAGAATTTTTATTTTATTTTTTTAAATGTACCTTTTACAACCACCTACAATAAATAAAAAGTACATTCTAGATTCTAGAGTAGAGCAGGAATAGAACATCTTTCAGGTTTTAAATGCTCATGTCTCATGTCCCAGGAGGCTGCAGGACCAATCCCAAAGTTTCGTAAGAGCTTGTGCATGCCCTGGGGGAGCCGTCTGTTGTTCTTTTGGAAGCCACAGCCAGCTCCCATATCCAAGATGGCAGCGCCGGGTACCTGCAGCAGTAAGACAAACCAGCTGCAGACAGTGCTGGGTCCCAGGCACTGGTAAGTTCCTGATATTTAAAAGTCAGCATCTATTTTATTTGTAGCTGCTGACTTAAGAAACAAACTGAAGTTCCTCTTTAAGAACATGGAAATATTTAAATGCCCATAGTCTGGCTACGGCTACATGGATCATTTCAATCACTCCTGAGAGCCACGCACCTTAATTTTCTAAGATTCTTGGTGGACAGTATCCCCCAAAAAAGTGAGATCATATTTATTTACTTACAATCTGAAGGATGGAAGTTTGCTGGTATTCTGAAAGGTTCCTTTGCAAACACACCACAGGCATGGATGATACACTATATACTCCAGACCATTCTCTCAGACATCAACAGTGACATGAAAGAAATATAGGAATCGAATAGAGTAAAACCCTTAAAAGTGTTTATTTCATTTAAAAAATATCACTCGCATAGATAAAACAAGATTGCACAATGAACAAGTAAACTTGCCGGCTAGTAGAAATTGCGTCATTTCCGGTATGCGATGATGCAAGCATGTCGCTCATTCCTAGGTGTTTCGTCACCAAGGACTTCTTCCGGGGCGCAGGCACCATGCTGCATCATCACCTTATATACGTGGGCTTAATTGGTGTTCTTTCAGTTACATGTGCATGATTTCACATGTTTACAGGGAGGTATTTTAAAAAGTGTAGACGTGCATGTAACATGCTCTTAAAAGCATACTGTGACTGTATTGAAAGCATAGTCACTCCTGGCACAGGAAGTTGGCACCTATGAAGAATGACATCAGATATAGCTCTCCCGGAATAGGGACTCCTCTGAACTTACAGACTACCTTTCAGGGCAGCAGTAAGCCCTCAACTATTCTATACTATTTCTGGATGCCTCATCTGGGTTGTATTCCCTACCTTCTTCTTTCCCTCTTGTATTCAGCTTAGAGACCATGTTTTTAGCTTGTCTCTCCCCAACTGTGCTAGCATCATTATTGTACACTACCCACTCTAGTCCCATGGTATGCATATATGTTTGATTATTTATCTCTATTTGTAACATAATTGTATTTTTTGTAGTTCGACCATTTTTATTTATACTTTGTGTTAATTCCTTTGTTCTTTATGTAAAAATCCTTTAACAAAATCAGATTGAACATAAAAAGTATCTTGTGTTGAATTCAATTTTAATGCAGCACATTAAACAACTATGCGTTTTTTTAATTTGATGGCGTGAACGAGCCTGTATACAACCTGTGACTTTAGGTTATTGCTCCTGCTATGTGAGACTTCTGAGACAGGTATTTTTTTTGTGACAAAGTCCCTTTAATATGTGATTATTTAGGTCCAAAACTGGAGCAGTATTGTGCGGAGTATAACCTATTCTTTTTTTTATTTTTATTTTTTGCATTTTTTTTTTTTTGCAGGTGGGAGATGCTGGAGATACAAAGGTTCTAGACTAGAGGCTGGTTTTCCTCAAAAGTGTAGTGAAAATGGTTTCCCACGACATCCTGACACAGCCTTATATTTTCCACCACTTGGACATTTAATTATTTTTAAAGGAGAAAAGTACTATGTGATCAATGAGGAATCTATGATGGTGGAGCCCTACTATCCACGCAGCATACAGGACTGGAAAGGTGTTCCTCTCATTGCTAATGCAGCACTGACTCATCCAAATGGCTCTGTTTATTTTTTTAAAGGTGAAAAATACTGGAAATTTGACCAGGACACACTGAAAGTTACTGCTTCTGGGAAGTGGGTGCAAGACTTATCTTGGCTCAACTGTCAACCTTCTTGACATCTGATTGCAATAAAATTTTAATATTATCATTGTAATTTTTGAGGTTGAAATGGAATATTGTTTTTTAATTTATAAAAAGAAGCACGTTTTTAGAATTATATTTTTTAAGCTTATATTACATAATAATAAGGTGTCACAAAAATATGTAAAAAAAAAGTATACACTTTATGCTGAGAAATCTATAGCACCATGCTCTTTTCTAGTATCAGTAATAGAAAACTGTATAATCTATTGTGGAAGCTGAATTCCTAAAATATGTGTGATGAAGGCATATTTTATTTAATTATTTATTTGGGTAAGTTCTAATAACTTTCACAGTGCAGCAATCTTTTTCAGCTCTTTTCAGTTACAAGTCTTCTCTCACAACCCCCCTTTTTAGCATATATATTAAAAAGATGTTTTAGAATACATCATATCATTGAAGATCAAATCCATATTTCAAAACCGCCATCAATTACTTCCAGTCATGCTTTGTGCAGCACACTTTTTTTAGTTCACAAGAAACTTCCTAATATGAAATGGCCAGTTGGTTGTGTCTGTCCCCAACCCAAGGCAAAAATTCCCTTTCTTCCCTGGGGTAATAAACATTAGAAGGGGGCAGGCAAAGGGTCAGTTGGTACAATCTGGTCCATCAATAAGCATATCAAGCAATGTCATGTTCGCTGCCTATGGCACCTATATAATTGTTTACTTGACGCTGTTGGCTCATATAAACAGCCATTTCACAAATTTACTGTGATGGGACAAGTACCTAATAATTATCTCCAATTAATTTGAATTACTCAAAAATGCATAATGACTAAAAAAATATATATTTAATAGTAAAATATAATGTATCAAATATAAAAATAATTAGAATATATATATATACATACCATAAAAAAAATTCCCCAGAAAAAATGAATTTATTAAACTCACACTTAATATCTACTGTTCCTACATTAAAAGTTAATCAGTTATAAAACAGCTTAAATCAATGTCAATATTGAGACCAAGTGGATGCAAATACTCTGATTCACAAATCCACTCCTGCTACAATACCCTTTTTTTTATATCACTGCCTCTCCAATGTTTACATGCTTTATCCCCCAAAACTTAAGTAAAAGTTGGGTCCTTTTGGTATTTCAACCGGAAGTTGTTTGAAACACTGTGTTTTTGATATGTTTGAAGTGTAGTGAAATCTTTTACATGCAATCACAATTGCAACCACTGTTTGGTCAATTTTAGACCACAATCACACTACCTTAATTGACATAAAACAAAATGAGTACCGGTATTATATTTTTATCTGCTTGATTTATTGTGAAATATAAGAGGCTTAGTAGAGAATAATGCAGTTAAGGACTGAAGCAGCTTTAGCACAGAATTAGAGATTCACAAAAGAATGCTTTCTACTTTGCTGGAAATCACATCAGATCTAGATTTTACATTTGGTGTTGTGTAAATTGGCCCTACTGGTTCTGAAATCTATGAATCTTAAAAAAGTACAGTTACTGAATTTATGAATTCCATTTTCCTAAAAACAAACTTTTTTCTATACCCCAACAAAATGTGCATTGGATTCAGTAACTCTAAAGTAGTCTCTGCTGGATCATGCAATAGAAACATGTTTATGGTGGCCGAAAGATGCACACTGTCTATCCACATATACAGGGTGGTACTTTGATTAGAAAACCATCCCATTGTCTAAGATAAACAAATGTGCTACCTTCTAAGTCAATCATATATTAGCAGGAGACAAGGAAGGATATTTAATACCTGGTAATTCATCACAGTGCACTATGTGTAAATAATTGTCACGCAGTGATCACCCCATACAAATATTGACTTAAAGTGGCATGTTTTTATGTTCTTGAGTAAACCTTACCTATAAAGGCCTGAAACCTTTAAGGAGCCAATCTCATTTCTTAAATAACAGTTGTTTGTTGAGTGCAGCATAGAGATTTACCTGCTCAGTAAAAGGCAAGTATAGGCTTCTCTCCCTTTGAACCATAGAACATCTGAGGGCAAAATATTGACATTACCTTTGTCAATGTTTAATTTACAGGTATTATAATCCTTGTGCTTTTATACTTATTGCTTCCAGACAGGTAATTGTTAATGCACTGACACCTTATCGATCAGGTTTGAGTTGTGTGAGTTAATAGTAATTGGCTAAGGTAAATTATAGTTTTCAGATCTGCCTCCAACAAACTTAACAGGTCCTGGTGATTGCTACCTATAAGTGCATAGTTAAGGTACCTATAGGGTGTCCATAAATGGCCAGATAAACTGTCTGCTACAAATATCTCCTTTTGAGAATACACATAAAAAGTGATATGTTCTTTTCAGGTTCTGTTCATTTCCAATAACGGAGGTTTAAAATGTGTTAGTGATCACTGTCAAACTGTTGGACAGATTACCATTAAGGCATATGCTAGAGTCTGCATATTGATTTAGGCTCCATTCACACTTGTGCAACTTGTTGTGTGACTTGTCACGTGACTTTGGACACAATGACAACCATTAAAATATGTGCAACTTAAAAAAGGTTCCTGCACGACTTTTGTCTGACTTTCATGCAGCTTGACTGCAATGAAAACCCTCAAAAGTCACATAAAGTCTCACCTGAATGTTATACATGTGACAGTTGTGCAACAGTTGTCCATTATCGTGTGTCAAAGCCAAAGTAGTGCTTGGAAGGGTTTTGTTGTCTTTCAGGCATTTTTATTGACTGAAACCCTTTTGAGTACTTTTCTTTCACTTCCTCTCTCAAATTCTAGTGCAAGATGTGGCAGAAAGCTATGCAAACTCTTCTTTAAAAGGATGCAGACACCAAAATAATTTCAGACAGATGTTAATACACGTTCCTACTTTAATTTGGAACCAAAGGCAGTTTAAATGGTGTTTTTTAACTCACACCATGCTTCTTTTTTTCTTTTTTTTTCTATCAGTGCCCTATTGGGAAGATTTCCCATGTTATATGATATCATTACATCATTTACCTAGGCCTTTACAGATGTCTTGATTGAACTGAAGTTAACCTAAGCCAGCATTTTGTCCTGGAAAGGTACTTTCTGTGCTCCTTATTCACCCCTCTCAGCAACACTCTAATGCTTTATAGTGCCTTGCAAAAGTATTCGCTCCCCTTGGCTTTTTACCTATTTTGTTACATCACAGCCTTTAGTTCAATATTTGTAATCCGAATTATATGTGATGGATTAGAACACAATAGTCTAAGTTGGTGAAGTAAAATTAGAAACATATACACATAAAACTATTTTTCAAAATAAAAAACGGATACTTAGCATGTGCGTATGTATTCACCCCCTTTGTTATAAAGCCCATAAAAAAGCTCTGGTGCAACCAATTACCTTCAGAAGTCACATAATTAGTGAAATGATGTCCACTTGTGTGCAACTGCACCAACCAGACACTGCCATAAAGACCAAGGAACTCTTCAAACAAATAAGGGAAAATGTTGTTGAGAAGTACAAGTCAGGGTTAGGTTATAAAAAAAAAAATATCCAAATCTTTGATGATCTCTAGGAGCACCATGAAATCTATCATAACCAAATGGAAAGAACATGGCACAACAGCAATCCTGCGATGGCCGCACACCAAAACTCACAGACTGGGCAAGGAGGGCATTAATCAGAGAGGCAGCACAGAGACCTAAAGTAACCCTGGAGGAGCTGCAGAGTTGCACAGCAGACACTGGAGTATCTGTACATAGGATGACAATAAGCTGTACGCTTCATAGAGTTGGGCTTTATGGCAGAGTGACCAAAAGAAAGCAATTACTTTCAGCAAAAAAAGAAAATGCCACGTTTTGAGTTTGCGAAAAGGCATGTGGGAGACTCACAAAATGTATGGAGGAAGGTGCTCCAGTCTGATGAGACAAAAATTTTACTTTTTGGTCATCAAAGAAAACGCTATGTCTGGCGCAAACCCAACATATCACCCAAAGAACACCATCCCCACAGTGAAACATGGTGGTGGCAGCATCATGCTGTGATGATGTTTTTCAGCAGTCGGGACCGGGAAACTGGTCAGAATTGAGGGAAAGATGGATGGTGCTAAATACAGGGATATTCTTGAGCAAAACTAGTTAAAGCCCAGAACTCAATCCAATAGAAAATCTGTGGTCAGACTTAAAGACCTCAACTTGAAGGAGCTGGAGCAGTTTTGCAAGGAGGAATGGGCAAAAATCACAGTGGTAAGATGTGGCAAGCTCATAGAGACTTATCCAAAGTGACTTGGAGCTGTGATAGCTGCATAAGGTGAAATGTATTGACTTTAAGGGGGTGAATAGTTATGCACATTGACTTTTTCTGTTATTTTGTTGTTTGCTTAAAAAAAAAAATCATCTTCAAAGTTGTGGGCATGTTCTGTAAATTAACCACTTTCAGACCGGACCATTTTGCTGGTCAATGACCAGAGGTCTTTTTACAATTTGGCACTGCGCTGCTTTAACTGGTAATTGCGCGGTCATGCAATGTTGTACCCAAACAAAATTTGCGTCCTTTTCTTCCCACAAATAGAGCTTTCTTTTAAAGGTATTTGACTGACTCTGCGATTTTTATTTTTTGCGATATAAACGTAAAAAGACCGCAAATTTTGAAAAAAAATGATATTTTCTAATTTTTGTTATTAGAAAAATCCAATAAACTCAATTTTAGTCATACATTTAGGCCAAAATGTATTCAGCCACATGTCTTTGGTAAAAAAAAAGTCAATAACTGTATATTTATTGGTTTGCGCAAAAGTTGTCACATCTACAAACTAAGGTACGTTTTCTGGAATTTACGCAGCTTTTAGTTTACGACTGCCTATCTCATTTCTTGAGGTGCTAAAATGGCAGGGCAGTACAAACCCCCCCCCAAATGACCCCATTTTGGAAAGTAGACCCCCTAAGGAAATTGATAAGAGGCATGTTGAGCCCATTGAATATTTTATTTTTTTGCCTCAAGCGATTGAATAATGACAAAAAAAAAATTTTTTTTTCTTTACACAAAGTTGTCACTAAATGATATATTGCTCACACATGCTATGGGCATATGTGAAATGACACCCCAAAATAAATTCTGCTGCTTCTCCTGAGTACGGGGATACCACATATGTGGGACTTTTTTTGAGCCTAGCCGCGTACGGGGCCCCGAAAACCAAGCACCGCCTTCAGGCTTTCTAAGGGCGTAAATTTTTGATTTCACTTCTCACTACCTATTACAGTTTTGAAGGCCATAAAATGCCAAGATGGCACAAAACCCCCACAAATGACCCCATTTTAGAAAGTAGACACCCCAAGCTATTTGCTGAGAGGCATGTTGAGTCCATAGAATATTTTATATTTTGCCACAAATTGCGGGAAAATTACAAACTTTTATTTATTTTTTTTTTTTTTCACAAAGTTGTCACTAAATTATATATTGCTCACACATGCTATGGGCATATGTGAAATGACACCCCAAAATAAATTCTGCTGCTTCTCCTGAGTACAGGGATACCACATATGTGGGACTTTTGGGGAGCCTAGCCGCGTACGGGGCCCCGAAAACCAAGCACCGCCTTCAGGCTTTCTAAGGGCGTAAATATTTGATTTCACTTCTCACTACCTATTACAGTTTTGAAGGCCATAAAATGCCAAGATGGCACAAAACCCCCACAAATGACCCCATTTTAGAAAGTAGACACCCCCAAGCTATTTGCTGAGAGGCATGTTGAGTCCATGGAAAATTTTATATTTTGCCACAAGTTGCGGGAATATTACAAACTTTATTTATTTTTATTTTTTTCACAAAGTTGTCACTAAATGATATATTGCTCACGCATGCCATGGGCATATGTGAAATTACACCCCAAAATAAATTCTGCTGCTTCTCCTGAGTACGGGGATACCACATACGTGGGACTTTTTGGGAGCCTACCTGCGTACGGGGCCCCGAAAGCCAAGCACCGCCTTCAGGCTTTCTAAGGGCGTTACAGTTTTGAAGGCCATAAAATGCCAAGATGGCACAAACCCCCCCCAAATGACCCCATTTTGGAAAGTAGACACCCCTAAATTTAGGGGTACACTAGTGAGACTAGGTAATAAATGGCGGGTGCCCTGAAACTATAAAAAAATAACTAACCAACCAGCGTCACCTGTAACAGTTATATGGTGATCACTGGTGAAAGGGTTAACTAGGGGGCAATCAGGGGGCTTTATGCGGTAGTATATGGGGGTCCCTGGCGCTATAAAAAGCTGCGGCGAACCTAAATACCTACCTGCCTAACTAGCGTCACCTGTGACACTAATACAGCGATCAGAAAAACGATCGCTTATTAGGCTGGGTTCACACTGGAGCGATGCGGGAACGCCACGAATCCGCGGCGGGTTCCCGCATCGCATGCCTCCCGGCGGCAGTTCACACTGCCCTATGCGAACTGCTGGGAGTGTCAGTGAAATGTTAATGACACCCCCAGATCAGTTCGCATATCGCAGTGCGATCTGCAAACTCGGATCACATGGTGTGAACACCCATGCGATCCGATTCTGCTGCAGACCAAAAAAAGGGTCCCGTGCGAATTTGCGGCGGGTGCGGCGCGAATTCAGCCATACTATCTGTATGGCTGAACTCGAATCGCACAGAGATCGGATGTGATTTGCACTGCAGTACGGTGCGAATCACATCCGTTCTCATAAACCGCTGCAATGTGAACCCAGCCTTAGTGACACTGGCGACGGGGGGTGATCACGGGGTTAAACCTTTATTGGGGGGGTTAGGGGGGTACATTAGAACTAAAGGGGGCTAACCCTAACTGCCCTAACAGTTATTACAGTCACAAATGACACCAATGCAAAAAAAAAAAAAAAAAATGCAATTGGTGTCACTGTGACTGGGGGGGGCAGGGGTAATTGGGGGGGGTGATCGGGGGGTGAAGGGGGGGTGTGAGTGTGCCTGGCATGTTCTACTGTGTAGTGTCGTGTTGGTGCAACTCACCGATCCTCTCTCCTCGGTGCCGGAACGAAAAATACCGACACGGAGGAGAGATTACATCACTTCCTCTGCCTGTGTTTACATTACAGGAGAGGAAGTGATGTCACGGAGCATTTCCATTCGTCAGGAGCGATCGCGAGGGGGTGGCCATGAATGAATGGCCGCCCCCTCATCCCGGATCGCTCCCGAACTAATACGCAGGCACCGGGGGGGGGGGCCCGATCGGGCCCCCCACCCGCGGGAAGGCAGGGACGTACAGGTACGCCCATATGCCTGCCCGTGCCATTCTGTCGACGTATATCGTCGTGCGGCGGTCGGCAAGTGGTTAAATGATGCAAATCCTCAAACAATCCATGTTAATTCCAGGTTGTGAGGCAACAAAACACAAAAGATGCCGGGGGGGGAACGGGACGGACGGGGGGGGGGGTGAATACTTTTGCAAGACACTGTACATTAAAATTTAAGACAAGTTGAAGACAGATCTCAAACATTTTGAGAACTGTTAGTGTACAAAGTGCGGCTTATGCTAACCACTGTACCTCCACTAATGAATACTTAAAGCGGAGTTCCACCCTAAAGTGGAACTTCCGCTCATCGGATTCCTCCCCCCTCCGGTGTCACAATTGTCACTTTTCGGGGGACAGGATACCTGTCTTTGACAGGTATGCTTTACAACTTCCGAGAGTCTGGCCGTGACGTCACCGCGGGGCTCCCTCCTCCTCCTCCCTAGGCCGCTGGGCTAATAGGAGAGAGGAGTGAGGCCTTGCGCAGTAGGGTTTCCAACGTGAAGCTGAAAGGCTACACTGCTGGGTTCCCTTACCCGCAATTGCGGTGGCAGCACCCGACAGCTGATGGAAACATCAGCTGCGGTGCCAACATCAAGGGACTGCAGGGCAGTTAAGTGTCCATTTATTAAAAGCCAGCAGTTGCAGTATGTGTATCTGCTGGCTTTCATTTTTTTTTTTTTTATCCCGAAACACCATTTTAAAGCTGTTACTTTTTTTTTTTTCTGCCTCTGTTCCCCATTGGGGAGATTTCCCTTTGCTTCCTGTACCATAGCCAGAACAGTAAGTGAGAAGAAATCCTTCCAAAATTAGGGAAATCCCTGATATTCACCAGGGTCTCCAGAACACTTTTCCCCATTTTTCCCTACATTGCTGTTTCTGATGGCCACTCAAAATGTTATATTTTCTTTCTATGATAACAAGGGTCACCTGGTCAATTCAAGAGGGAGATTCTCCCTAGTGTGCAGCAATAAAAATCTGATAGGTGTTCCAATCCACTTGATGTAAATGTTTTGCCTTTAGTAATCACTAAACCTAATCCTAATATCAAGTGGTAAGCTTTCAAGGCAACCCTTTGTAGACAAACAACGGAAGTGGTTAAGCAGGTTAGATTAATCGTCACATTGAAACTGGTGGACTTGGAAAAGTCACAGACTTAGAATTAGAATACATTAAGAATCCTTCATCACTTAATTTTGAACTACTGGCATATCTCTCCAGAACTGAATACACTCCTATTTCTATCGCCAATATCTATGGTCATTAAAAGACCCTGCAGGTTGACCTGCATCATTATTACGCAAACCTTTTTTCAGGTTCTACAATACTTTATACCAATCTAGGCGTCCTTCACTAAAGTGATATTAGCTCATTACTTAGAGGACATTGAGCCCCTACATTGTCTCCACAACAAGCTTCCCTGCTTGATCCTCTTATAACTGAGGAAGAAATAGGTCCTTCAAATATTCCCCCCACAATTAGAAAGCACTCCCTAGGAGCACTCTTAAACCTTTAATCACCCCTGATGTTAACTCCTTCCCTGCTAGTGTCATTAGTACAGTGTCAGTGCATATTTTTTTTTAGCACCGATCACTGTATTAGTGTCACTGGTCCCCAAAAAGCTCCACTTAGTGCCTGATTTATCCGCCGCAATGTCGCAGTCTCGCTAAAAATTGCTGATCGCTGACATTACTAGTAAGTTTTTTTTTTTTGTTAGTCAATTTTTGGTTATAGTGTAAAAAATAAAAACCACAGAGGTGATTAAATGCCTCCAAAAGAAAGCTCTATTTGTGGGGGAAAAAAAGGACATCAATTTTATTTGGATACGGTGTCGCATGACCGCACAATTGTCAGTTAATGTCATATCCCCAAAAATGGCCTGGTCATGAAGGGGTGTAAACCTTCTGGGGCTGAAGTGGTTAAGGAGACTTTGATAATCCCAAAGACAAAGAAAGACCCTAAATCTTGTGAAGCCTCTAGGTCAATATCCTTGATTATTGTGGATGTCAAAATTCTTGCAAAAAATTTCCAACATAATGAACTCAGACCTAACTGGATTCATACCAAGGCAGTCCACAGCCTATTCACTAATATACAGGTCCCTTCCAGTGCCATTCGATTTTCTAGAATGGCCTTATCTGTTTGCAATTTTTACGAAAATTCAGCTTTGATACCAACTATAAATAATCAAATCACTGAACACTTCAATATATAGAGGAACACTTCTGTTGTTTGCTATTGTGATAGAAATGCTTTCTGAACTGCTTAGAAGGAATCAGAATGTTTAAGCAATTTCAGATATGTAACCTAGAAGAGAGAGTATCCCTCTATCTCTCTATGCAGATAACGTGCTGCTGTATTTAGCAGGTTTCTAAGTATTGTTGACTACTCAATTATAGACAGGTTTGGGAGGATTTCAGGACCCAATCAACAATTAGCATAGACCCACCTTACTGCTAAAAATTGTACTTAAATTTTGGTATTTAGGAAATGTAATTCATTCACTTCTAAATACATATGTTGATAACAATTTATCTTCTTTAATACAAAGGCTAAGGGACTAAATCCCTTCTTGGTCTTAACTACCTTTAAACCTTACAATGGCATCTGAAAATAGGTGGGATTTATTAGGCAGCAAGTAAACATGTTGTCCATGAAGTTGATGTGCTGAAAGAAGAAAAATTTGGCATTGCAGTTTGGTGTGTTTGGGGCTGCGTAGCTGCAGACCGGTCAGGGTGCCCATGCTGACCTATATCCACAGCCAAAAGCACCTTCAATCAGAACTGGACCACAGAGCAATGGAAGAAGGTGGCCTGGTCTGATAAATCACATTTCATTTTACATGGCCGGGTGCACTGCCTACCTGGAGAAGAGATGGTATCAGAATGCAGTATGGGAAGAAGGCAAGCTATCAGAGGCCGTGTGTTGCTTTGGGCAATGACTTGCCGGGAAACCTTTAGTCCTGCTATTCATGTGGGGACATCTAGTGTCTGCCCAAACATTGTTGCTGACCAAGTACACAACTTAATGAAAACAGTATTACCTGATGGCAGTGGTCTCTTTCAGCAGGGTATGGTGCCCCGCCATATTGCAAAAATTATTCAAAAAGGGTTTGGAGAATGCAACAAGTTTGTGGGGTTTCAGTTTCAAGAACTCAAAACTGATTTTAAGTTACACAATTTTTTTTTTTGCCTATTTCCAACTCAGACACACAATTGCTGTACAATTTGGTCCACAGGGGTTACTCCTGCAAACTTTCCAAATAGAACATCTTCCAGCCAGGAATGACTGTGCTAAATATATATCCCAATGCTACTCCTTTACAGTATTTTTTAGAAAGTTAAAATGCAATGGCAGCTGGATACTCCATCCATACAGGGAAAAGATTGGGATGGTATTTTTACCTTGTAAGTAACTATCATCAATGAATATGTCTTGGAAAAGCTATCGCTTGCAAATATTTTCACTCCATTAGGATGTCAATTGAAAGATTTCTCAGAGAAAGGAATAAGAGTCCCCTTTTAGTTTTATGGCAAAAAGGCACTCGTATTTCACGTACCAAAATTTCACCCCTGGCTTGATTTTTAAGTGGGAATCATCACCATTCACATCTACTTACATTTTTCACACTGTATGCAGTCCACTCATTCACTGTGTTCCCGCATCTTGTGGGTTTCAAATTTGTGTGCTTTTTACACCACAATCATAAATGTAACCATGCTGATTTTAAAATAGTGCCCACACTATTGAGAGCACCAGAAAGAAAATGTTTTGTAATTTTGGTAAAATACACACATATACGTTCATTTGGCACTAATTTACACCAGTTGGGTACTTTCTTGTCTTAAATGCATGTTCTGAAATGCTCTGGGAAATCTACTGCATAGTATACTTGCTTCAACAGTTTATGGTACATGTTATCTCTTTTGCTACTTGTAAAATCCAATAAAATGCAATCTTTGAAAAAAAAAAGAAAAGAAATCCTAAAGGCCCATACACAAGATCAGACTTTTTGACAACAAACATGCAAATTAGCTGTTTTGGAGCAACATCCTACCGTGTGTACGCTCCATCGGACAAACTTTTTTGGTTTTCATCGGACTTTTGTTGGCTGTGCGAACGGACAAACTTTCTGGGAACAAAAGTCTGATGGAGCAAAGTCTGATCGTGTGTACAGAAAACCATAGGACTTTTGTACAAAGTACAAACAGGCATGCTACGAACCAATGCAAAAGATCAGACAACAATACAGAAGTTGACCAAAGGTGGCGGTAAAGAGCAGAAAAACCACGTGATTTGGTGAAAGTTGGCTGAAAAAGTCCTGCCGTGTGTATGCAATACAAGTTCACGGCCGACGCCCTTTGTACAAAAATCCAAGGGAAAGTTTGTACAAAGTCCTATCGTGTGTATGAGGCTTAAAGGCCCATACACACGATCAGACTTTTTGACAACAAACATGCAAATTAGCTGTTTTGGAGCAACATCCGACTGTGTGTATGCTCCATCGGACAAACTTTTTTGGTTTTCATCAGACTTTTGTTGGCTGTGCGAATGGACAAACTTTCTGGCAACAAAAGTCCGATGGAGCAAAGTCTGATCGTGTGTACAGAAAACCATAGGACTTTTGTACAAAGTACAAACAGGCATGCTCAGAACCAATGCAAAAGATCAGACAACAATACAGAAGTTGAGCAAAGGTGGCAGTAAAAAGAAGAAAAACCAGGCGATTTGGTGAAAGTTGGCTGAAAAAGTCCTGCTGTGTGTATGCAATACAAGTTTAGGGCCGACGCCCTTTGTACAAAAATCCAAGGGAAAGTTTGTACAAAGTCCTATTGTGTGTATGGGGCTTTAAACAGAGACCTGTAAACCCTAACTTCCATTTATTCTAAAGCCTCATACACACGATCGGACTTTGTACAAACTTTCCCGTGGACTTTTGTACAAAGGGCGTAGTCCACAAGTTTGTATTGCATACACACGATCTGACTTTTTAGGCAACAAACACGAACGTAGTGACTTTTCAACGTACTGATAACACTTCAAATGAGGACGTTCAATTACTCCAGCGCCACCTTTGGTCAACTTCTGTATTGTTGTCTGATCTTTTGCATTGGTCCGGAGCATGCGTGTTTGTACCTTGTACAAAAGTCAGATGGTTTTGCGTACACACGATCAGACTTTGTTCCATAGGACTTATGTTGTCAAAAAGTTTGTCCGTTCGCACAGCCAACAAAAGTCAGATGAAAACGGAAAAAGTTTGTCCGATGGAGCGTACACACGGTCGGATGTTGCTCCAAAACAGCTAATTTGCATGTTTGTTGTCAAAAAGTTCGATCGTGTGTACGGGTCTTTACACTTTCATTTAACCCCTAACCTTGGACTTTGAAAAAATCTTCCTAACACTGCCTTAACCTGCCATGCAGCATATTGCTGTCATATTATTATGATAACAGCTTCATAACATGTAAAGCCTCATACACACGATAGGACTTTGTACAAACTTTCCCTTGGATTTTTGTACAAAGGGCGTCAGCCCTGAACTTGTATTGCATACACACGGCAGGACTTTTTCAGCCAACTTTCACCAAATCACGTGGTTTTTCTGCTCTTTACCGCCACCTTTGGTCAACTTCTGTATTGTTGGCTGATCTTTTGCATTGGTTCTGAGCATGCCTGTTTGTACTTTGTACAAAAGTCCTATGGTTTTCTGTACACACGATCAGACTTTGCTCCATCAGACTTTTGTTGCCAGAAAGTTTGTCCGTTCGCACAGCCAACAAAAGTCCGATGAAAACCAAAAAAGTTTGTCCGATGGAGCGTACACACGGTCGGATGTTGCTCCAAAACAGCTAATTTGCATGTTTGTTGTCAAAAAGTCTGATCGTGTGTATGGGCCTTAACAGTGCTGAGATCCCAGTTCTGAGAATTACTTGCCATAATTAGCATCTACTGCTGACCTATTTCAAGGAAAACCATTTTTTTGTCAGATATTTTTGGGCAATCATTTTTTTCCCCCACAGCTAAATTAGATATGGGGTATTATGGTCTCCTCTTTCTTCCAGTGTCACCTGCAAACCCAGGCAATCCAACAGTGAATACTCACATCACATAAAAAAAAAGTCTTCTTTATGTGGTCATCCTTATTTACGTTTTGCCTGTGCGCAAGAATTCTGCTTCAGCCTTTCTGGAACAAAGTCCAAAAAATGGATAAAAGAGGTAATAAACCAAATTTTTCTTTTTTAAACCCTGTAAGACAATTACATAATGTGCTAGTATGCATTGCATACTAGCACATTATGAAATACTTACCTTAGAAAGAAGCCTTCCAGTGGCACCCCTGAAGGCGCTTCCATCTTCACCTGGTCTTCCTTCTGGGTTCACGTCCTCCGGCCGTCTGATTCGTCACGCCACGATGACACTACCATGCATGCAGACTGCGGAGCTCTAAAGGGACGGCGCGGCTATGCTATCCCTTCAGAGCGCATGCGCCAGTGACTTCACCGGCTGCATGCAGTGTGGATGACAGTTTAGGAGATATTCACAATATCTACAAGTAAGCACGATCATAGGCCTACCTGTAAGTACAACTGTAAAAAAAAAAAAAGGTTTACTTCCACTTGAAGCACATTATGTTCACAAATATATTTGCCTTTTATTTGTCAAAATGTTTTGCATTAGACTTTGCCATAAATCTGAGGCTGATGACTCCCATCACAGTGACAGGCCATATACACAAACCTTTTTATCAACACAAAGGCATCAATAAAAGTTATGCATGACCTTGGAACTTTGACTGTTTTTTGAAATGAACTATACTTGAAGGATGCCAACAAGGATTCATATCAAAATACCTGTCGTGGAAATGTGCTTCTCTTGACACTTCTTTCTACACCCATCAGAATAAACTAATGAGACAGCTATTAATGGGCAAAAAGTATCTCTCAAAATTCCCCATTGCTTATCAACATTTCTGATGTTCAAATGCAGTGCTTAACTGGCTATTACCTTAAAATGAAGCATCACCGAGCCCACATATTTCACAACCCAAATTTTCCTCCCAGAATGGACATTAAAGCCTTCAGATGGTGGCTTGACAGAGGCCTGTACCACATAGGACACTACTTCACAGCTAGGGGCCCATTCACCCTAGGTCACTGTATTAACAACCTAGATTATGAAAAATTCAGATTTGGACAGATCTCACACTTTCTATGCAAAATCTGGGCTGAAAAACCTCTCCCTCCAAAATTCATGGACTATGAGCTCTGGTGTGGGCAGGCCATGGGGCAAAGGGGAGGCATATCAGTCATCTACTCGTCACTCACCCGACCGACAGAAAAATCTACGTACATGGCAGCTTGGGAGGCAACCTCCAACTCGAGTGGGATCTGGAGACCTGGCAGGCGGCTTGCTCTAAAGCTTTCCGTGGAATCCTGAACACATCGCTGATGGAAGCAAATTTAAAAGTACTCATGCAATTATATTTGACTCCCACCAGGCTTGCAACCATGTACCCTACAGCAGATCCCAGTTTCTTCAGGGGTTTCCAACTACTGGGCTCGATGGTGCACGTCTGGTGGGAATGCCCCAGAATCAGAACAATCTAGAAGAAAATCTTTAACCTTATGTACAAGGTCACTGAGTGCTCAGTCCCCTGGTTGGCATCTGTTGCCCTCCTAAATGCCCATATTCCACATATCTCCAAGCCTAATCAAATGTTGATTCACTTTATGCTCCTGGGGGCTAAACTAACCATCACTAAGGCATGTAAACAGCCAAAGATCCTCAAACCTCCGGCTAAAGTAAGGCACGGGCTCCCTGTCCTTTCCCTCTCTTCTTTCCCCCCCTCTTTATTTCTTCTTCCCTTCTTTATCGTTCACCCTTGTTGGTTCGGTTTGAGTTAAGGGTTCTTTCACATTGTTATAGAGCCCAGTTGGCAACATAGAAAGCTTGGTAACGTAAGTGACTCCACTCCTGAGCTGAGCAAGAGCCACCTTTGGCACTTTTCCACGTCCTACTTCAACTAAGGGTGGGGGGCAGTGGGGCTGGGGGGGCCTGACCGGGGCACATAAAGATCCCATCAGGGGTGCCCGGGGCGGGTATGACCCTCTTGACCACTAATATTCTTAGTCAAAGTTCCTACCACCACTGTGCCCACTAGCTAGGGGTAGAGTCATTAAATCCACTGTGTTGCTATCTTAATCCAACAAGGCTCCTGTTGCTGATTCCTTGTTTTATTCAAACATGTTAATGTTATTGTATTTCTGCCCTTATTTCGGGCCGACAATTTGTCGGCCCGAAATAATTACTTTGGTCTGCTTTGAAAATAAAAATCTATTGAAAGTAAAACGAAGCATCCCCGATTTACATCAGACCGGCTTTACCTGGCAAAAAAGGAAAGGGATCTGCGAGTCACCTTTTCTGAACCTCAAAAAGAGTGTATACTTTTCTTTGCACATAAGTCATCTCTACAGTAAATATCAGGAGATTACCTATAAAATACTCACGTACTAGTACAGGACCCCAACAGTTCTAGCTAAATTGTTCCCCCAGCAATTGGACAGATGCTAGCTCTGTGGACTACACACGGATCGCATCCTGCATATTTTCTCGGAATGCCCAAGTTGCAGTCCTTTTGGTAGCCGGGACTCCAACTCCCTGCAGGACGATCCAGCTGCGGTTCTACTTAATTTGACCCCCTTACCTAGAAAATGGTATCATAATGCCCTTCTCAAGCATCTTAATGCAGTTCGGGACTACATCCCTTGTATGTGGAAACAACAATCCATTGGAACAGTGCCCAATGGCTTGCACAAGTAGATGACCTTGAGCAGATGGAAAACCTGACTTCCATTCTGTGGGAATAAGCAGAGGGACCTTTACTGCTTTTCTGACAAATTCCTCCAATATTCCTAACCTGTGCCACTTATAGTAGGTACAACCTGTTTCACTGGTACGGGTTCCCTGTACTCCCTGGAGGTGATCTGTTTCCTTCCTCCCTCCCCTACTCCCCCCCCCCCTTTTTTTTGTTCTTTTCTCTTACCCTCTTTTCTTCTCTTTGCTCATTCCCCTTCTTCCTCTTTGCTCTCCCCTCTTTCTTCTCTCCAATCAAAGAAAATTGCAGTACACAGGCTTCAGATGGATGCCCTGCATTTGATTCCCCCCCCATGACTGAGTGGTCTCTTCCAGGAGTTAGGGAAGTTTTTTTTAGGTAATTAGGATTAGTCCCTGATATGTCACCCTGGAAGGCACCTATGGTTCATATAATGATATCTTTGACAAACTGTTTGACTTCTACATGTTTACTACTTCTCTTTACGACGGCTGCTCATTGTGACTGCTTACTGATTGGCACGCAGAATTTTCCTGCCTCTCTGATGTGATTCTTATACCATGTCATTGACTGTCATGTATGAGATGTCTATGATTTATTTTTTCTGTTACACACCTACAAGAAAAAAAATAAAACAGCTTTATCTGTTGATTTGCAGCCATCTGAAAATAGTGCCTGTACCCCACTCTCACTGATCTGTTATTACAAATGCAGTTATTCTTAATCTTACACAAACAATGTATGCAAATAAATTCTTTTACACTGTATTTCAACATAAGATTGAAAGGAAGAAAGTCAGTGAAAGGAGGACACTTTTTCCATGACTATGCTCCTCTGCGTTATGCAAAAAGTGCACTTATTATATGTTTTATCCAGGGCTTTTTTTCAGTGGGAACGTGGGGGAATGCAGTTCCGGCACCTCCAGGACTGTCTGTATGTAATGGGAAGGGGTGCTGGGGTGTCCTGCAGAGTATTGATGCTCACTGCTGGGGGATCTATCCTAGCTGGAGGGGATCTATTTTTGCAGGGAGGTCTATTGTTGCTGGTGGGGGACCTATTGTTGCTAGGGGTGGGTCGTATGTTGCTGGGGGGGTCAGTTGTTGCTGAAGGCGATCTACTGTTGGGGGAGGGGGTCTATTGTTGATGGCTGCCAGAGAGTCTATTAATGCTGGCTGTGCGGAGACCTGTTGATGCTGCCGGAAGTCTATTGTTACAGGGGGGCGGCAGATTTTGTAGTGGGTGGTGCATTGTTGTTAGGGGGATCTATTGTTGCTGGCTAAAGGGTATCTAATTTACTGCTTTTCTTGATATCATTACCAAATTCCATACAAATAACTTAGCACCACAAAAGAATACTTGGTTCTGTATTGTCTAAAAGAGGTGGTACTGGGAGGTGGGTTAAGGGATGGAACCAAGGGACGGTGCTCGGAGGTGGGTAGGGGCGGGGAAAAGGGGTGACTCGGAAAAGGGGAGTTCCTGCACCTATTGTCTGAGAAAAAAAAGCACTGGTTTTATCATTTCAGAATATATACAACAGTAAGGTAACTATCTAGGCCTTTGGTCATTAGAAAAACTGGTAATACATCTGTCCATAAAAAAGATGTATATTCTGGGAGGAAGCATATATACCTGTCAGAAACATGAAGGTTGCTCTGGTGATTGAGGGGTATATATTTGAGGTCTATTATGCACATACATCAAGTTGTTGGCAAAACACACCCAGAGATAAGAATTGAGTGGCAGCAGCAGTCATAAGAATGTTGCCTATTGGTGATGAAAGATGGATTGAAACTTTAAACCCCAAGCAATGTCTTTGCTTCCTTTGTGGCTTCTGTACTGTCATACTGCAGAATAAATAATCACCTGAGCACAATGACTGTTATGTTTGAATTAGTCTGCTATGCTACATTTCTTATGCTTAGGTGTTTGGCATTGGATCAGCAGCAGAAATAGCTGGCATTCTTTCCAACAAATACACTCTTTCACTACTGTACAGGTAGAGAAATGTAATAATTTTGAACCCTTCAAAAATCATTCGACCAATATGCGTAATTCTTAGGTGATGTAAAAATCCGTCTTTTTCCAATTTCTTATGTTTTGGAGTTTTGGTGTTGGTTATGGGCTTTTGTACACAGCTGATGTAATTGTGTCTGTGCTGTGTTTAAAACCATGGGTTGAACATGATTCATTTGGGTCAGCTATGAATGTGAGGATAGTGTATATACAATGCCTTGAAAAAGTATTCACACCCCTTGAAATTTTCCACATTTTGTCATGTTACAACCAAAAACGTAAATGTATTTTATTGGGATTTTATGTGATAGGCCAACACAAAGTGGCACATAAATATGAAGTGGAAGGAAAATTTTAAATGGTTTGCAACATTTTTTACAAATAAATATTGAAAAGTGTGGTGTGTATTTGTATTCAGTCCCCTTTACTGTGATACCCCTAACTAAAATCTAGCCGAATTGTCAGGGCTGGGCTCAGCCCTTCCTTCTCTGAGCTGACCGCTCAGATGTCAGCTAATTGCTAGCTCCCATCTCTCTCCACAGTTACTCAGCTGTTAATGATATCCTGCTTGTCAGTCCTGCCTACTTAAGCCGTCCAGTCCAGAGGATCTCTGCCTTCGCCTTGGTCAAAGTCACAGTGACGATCTCCTGCGTTCCTGTTTTAAGATTTGCTTTGCTGACATCCCTTCTGGCTCCAGATCCTGATTACTGTTTCTCTACCTTGATCCCTGACTTCTGGCTTGGCTGACTATCCATTCCGATTACTGAACTTTGGCTATGTTTTGACTACGTTTGTTCTTGTTTACTTTTATTATTAAACAAGTGTGGTTTAACTGTACTTCTGTCTCTGCCCGATTTCATGGTTTCTGACAGGAACCAATTGTCTTCAGAAGTCACCTAATTAGTAACTAGAGTCCACCTGTGTGTAATTTAATCTCAGTATTAATACAGCTGTTCTGTGAAGCCCTCATAGGTTTGTTAGAGAACCTTAGTGAACAAAAAGCATCATAAAGGCCAAGGAACACCCCAGACAGGTCAGGGATAAAAGTTGTGGAAAAGTTTAAAGCAGGGTTAGGTTATGAAAAAATATCCCAAGCTTTGAACATCTCACAGAGCACTGTTCAATCCATCATCCAAAAATGGAAAGAGTATGGCACAATTACAAACCTAAAAACAATAAAAAATAAAAAAACGGAATTATATAAACACACACCCTAAAGAGTTATTCTACAAATGTCTATTCACTAAGAAAAGAGCAAAATTACAAAAAATACCAACATAGATATCCAAACTCCCTGATAAAATAACAGGCGAGGATCCCCAAGGGGTAAAACCTCCCATGGAAAAAACTCCCCAAAGGTTATATCAAGAATTCAAAGACATTAATAAAGGGGTGAATCATGCAGTGGGGTAGATCCCTCCCTCCCCCAATATAAACACTCCCTATAAGCACCTGAAAATACCCCAAGTCACCTGGGGCAAAGAGCTAAACTGGATGATTCTTGAAGGAGACAGTGTGATTCCGTAACCAAAGGAATAATTCACACTATTCCACTTCTGGAATGATACAGTCACAGAGTTGCACAGTTACAAACCTACCAAGACATGGCCATCCACCTAAACTGACAGGTCGGGCAAGGGGAGCATTAATACGGAGAAGCAGCCAAGAGGCCTCACTGTGCCAATCAATGCAGCCTCACTTTACCCATCAATGCAGCCTCACTGTACCCATCAATGCAGCCTCACTGCCCATCAATGCAGCCTCACTGCCCATCAATGCAGCCTCACTGTGCCCATCAAAACAGCCTCACCGTGCCCTCATTGCAGCCTGACTC
The DNA here is from genome assembly GCF_037356315.1 of Lithobates pipiens. NCBI lineage: Eukaryota > Metazoa > Chordata > Amphibia > Anura > Ranidae > Lithobates > Lithobates pipiens. The sequence goes on along the minus strand of NW_027507748.1, from coordinate 376,406,529 downwards.
TGCCCATAATTGCAGCCTCACCATGCCCATCATTGCAGCCTGACCTTGCCCATAATAGCAGCCTGACCGTGCCCATCATTGTAGCCTGACCGTGCCCACAATTGCAGCCTGACCGTGCCCATAATTGCAGCCTGACCGTGCCCATCATTGAAGCCTGACCGAGCCCACAATTGCAGCCTGACCGTGCCCATAATTGCAGCCTGAACATGCCCATAATTGCAGCCTAACCGTGCCCATAATTGCAGCCTTACCATGCCCTCATTGCAGCCTGACCATGATCTAGACCAGCTGATCTAGGAGGAGGGCCGGACTTTTGTCACATTGTGGCCAAACTTTTCACACTCAGCTCCAAGATCCGCTGTGTGTGACAGACATGTGGAGGAGGAGGAGAGAGCGGAGCATTGCGCTGCAGCCACAGCTTAGCCCACAGAGGCCCCAGGGCAGGTGGCCTATGGGGAAATGTCCCAGTATCCCGGAAGGCCAGTCCGGCCCTGCTTCCTGCCCATGCCAATTTTCAGCATTCAGTGCTGTCGAATGACAATTACGTGGTCATGCAACACTGTACCCATATGAAATTTCTATCATTGTTTTTCGTACAAATACAGCTTTCTTTTTGTGGCATCATCACTGGGCTTTTTATTTTTTGTTAAATAAACAAAAAAGACCAAACATTTTGAAAAAAAAAAAAACTTTTTTCTTTGTTTCTGTTATAAAATTTTGCAAGTAAATAATAACCCAAATCAGTGTATATTATTTAGTCTTTAGGAAAGTTATAGCATCTACAAACTATGGTATACAGTATATATTTAAAAAAAATGATCAATCCTGATGTACTGACAGCCTATGTACTTTCTTGAGGCTCGAAAACACCAGGACAGTAGACAGTCTGAGGTAGTTAGTAAGAGGCATGGCGCATTTTTTTTTCACTTTTTTTAGAAAATGAAGAAAAAAATATTTTTTTTTCCATAGAATTTTTTACATACTGTCACCAGTGCAATACAGCATAATCAAATAACTAGTGTGGTGGCCAGGGACAATAACTAGTGACAGTATATTAAAAAAAAAATTAAAATGTAATTATTTTTTTAATTTTTAAAAATATGTTTTTCTTTTTTTCTTTTTTTTTTATACTTTGTTTTTACATACTGTGACCAGAGCAATACAGTGTTACCATGGTAACACTGTACCATTCTGGGGAGTTGATCAGGATTTTTTTTATTTTTTACATACTATACTTGCTTATAGCAGTGAATTTCAAATATTTTTTCTGAATGACAGTGTGTAGACACGGTCTACTGTTGTGACAAATTAACTGTGATTCTGACGTCCTTCTAACACCAGGGCATTTTTTTTTACTATTGTTGATGCCAAATCGAATTTTCCTCTAACTAATTTTGGGCCATTTTTTCCTCCGCCAACCAATAAAGCAAGCATTTTTTTTCCACTGACCAATGATGCTGGGCATTCTTCTCCCAGTGACCGATGATGCAAGGCACTTTTTTCCAACTGACCAATGAAACTAGGTGTTTTTCTTCCCTGTGACCAATAATGGCAAGCATTCTCCCCCCACTAACAAAAATTACTAATGGTGCGCTGTTTGTTCAAATGAATGAACGCATGTGATGATATACAACAACAAGCAATGTAGGTGAATAAATTGATACAATCACTTCTATAACGAGTGCTCAAACAAATAATATATATTAATATACTCTAATTCATCAATAGTGAAAAAAACAGTAAAACATGCATTGTGCAAAAAAATTCCAAATGTGCTAAAAAAATATGTATATTAAACTCAAGTCCATAAACAAGTCCATACATCAAATGTGTATAACGAATCAATTTGTAACTATATTCCACTCCGTGTCTGCCATTTCTCAAAAAGAATTGATAAAGTGCTCTGTCCACAAGAAAAAAGGATGGCCTCTTACCAGATCAGATGGATCTCTATTACAGAGATCAGAAGAGCTTGTGAAGGAGTAATCACAGGTGTGGAGATTTCAAATAGCAAGTCTTGATATGCTTGCAAATGCTTGCAGAGATGAACTTCATGTATTCAAGGATCATAAAAGAAAAGGGAGAAGCCTCATAGTGTAAATCAGCCAACTTTTTATTAAAAGATACATAAGTTACACTTACATTGAGATGAAAAAATTCAGGCATGAATTGTATCCCTAGCGGCAGTGTCAACCTGCCAGCTAGCTCAGATAGAGTTGCATATACTTTCTGATCCGACGCGGACGAATTCCCCTCAATGACCATTAGCAGCAGAGCAATTCATTTTTCTCTTACTGACCAATGACGCTGAGCATCACCATTAATGGGGCCTTTTCAATTTTTACCATTGACCAACCACACCATGGCATTTTTTTCACTTACATTGACCAGCAATGTAAGGAGCACTGTTACATAATCTTAATTGCCGCAATTTTATGCTGTGCTGTATTTTACATACTCCTTACTAAAGTGTTTATTGTTTCAACAGTTGCTGGTTAGTTTGTAGCCTAGAGGAGTACAAGACTGCAGCAAATATACTGATCAGCCAAACTATTATGACCACTGGCAGGTAAAGAAAAATAACATTGATTATCTTGTTACAATGGCATCTGAAATTGGGTCGGATATATTAGGGAGCAATTGAACATGTTGTCCCGGAAGTTGATGTGTTGAAAGCAGAATGGTCAAAAATGGGCTGATGTAAGGATTTCAGCAATTTTGACTGGGTCAGAGCATCTCTAAAACTGTAGCTCTTGTGGGATGGTCCTGGTCTGCAGAGGCTAGGACCCACCAAAAGTGATCCAAGAAAAGAAAACCGGTGAACCAGTGACACAGTCATGGGCGGCCTTGATGCACGTGGGGAGCGAAGGCTGGCCCGTGTAGTCTGATCCAAGGGAAGAGCTACTGTAACTCAAATCGCTGAAAAAGGAGTTGTAAAGTGAGAAGATTTTTTTTTATCTTAATGCATTGTATGCATTAAGATAAAAAAAAACCTTCTGTGTGTAGCAGCCTCCACAGCATCCCCTAATTACTTACCTGAGCCCCATTTCTCTCCAGCAATGTCCATGAGTGTCTTAGCCATCCATCTTAGCTCTCCTCCTTATTGGCTGAGACACAGCAGCGATGCCATTGGCTCCCGCAGCTGTGAATAAAATTCAGTCAGCCAATCGGGAGAGAGCCGGAGGGGCCGGGGCTCTTTGTATGAATAGCTAACCGGAGCTGTGACACAGGTTGAGTGCCTCCTGTAGCAAGCTGGTGACTCTGAGGGTGCACGATAGGAGGGAGGGACCAGGGGCAGTGAAGAGGGACCCGAGAAGAGGAGGATCCAGGCTGCTCTGTGCAAATCCAACTGCACAGAGGAGGTAAGTATAGCATGTTTATTATTATTTTTTTTTAAAGGAGACTTTACAATCACGCTGTAACCCCTGCAGGGGCACCGGAGCTGGTGAGTGTGAAGTTTGATTCCTGCATGAAAATCGCACCGGTTTTTCCAGAATCTAAGAAGCACTGAGCAATAGTCACTTTATTACTGTTTGGAAGTTTTTTTTCTAATAATGTGGTTTTATGGACATTAAACACTGAATAACATATTATTATAAAATCTGGCACATACGACAGTGTTTACTTTTTTTGACTTGGGCACTAGCACTTTTATTTTTTTATAGTTTTAACAAATGTTGGCTATGAAGATTATTGTCAATATTGTTTCTGTTTATATGGTATGGTGGAGTTTGATTTAACACTGTGGATTTGTATTAGGCACTCATCACTTTATATTTTAAAATACACATATAATTTTATTTTTATTTTTTTATTTTTTTAGGGTTCTGAGAGAATTATTCACACACCATCTATTTTCAGGTGGAGCGCCACAACTACCAACATCACTTTTTAACTTTATTCCAACCTGATAGGTTGGTAACATTAGGTAGCGGCAGCCCCCCCTTGTTTATCTTTTTCTTATTTTATCCATAGCGCAAACCTATCCCCCTTATTGCATATTTACAATCACTTTAATACTGGTTCCTATAGAAAGGTGTCAGAATGCACAGTGCATCGCAATTTGTTGTATATGTGGCTGCATAGCTGCAGACCGGTCAGGGTGCCCATGTTGACCCTTGTCCACAGCCAAAATGCCTACAATGGGTAAGTGAACACCTGAGTAATTCAATAATGGTTTGAGTAATACAGGACAACAGAGAGTTCAGAGTGTTGACTTGGCCTCCAAAATCTCCAGATCTCAATCCAATCGAGCATCTGTGGGATGTGCTGGAAAAACAAGTCCAATCCATGGAGGCCCCACCTAGCAACTTACAGAACTTAAGGAATCTACTGACTGCTTGGTGCCAGATACCACAGCATAGGTTTTCAGAGGTCTAGTGGAGTCCATGCCTTGACAGGTCATGGCGGCTGGTCATAATGTTATGGTTGATGGGTATGTATGCAGTGTAGTTTCTAACCATACTCCTTTAAACCATGCCCAATATTCTGTGCAATGTAGCCAATGCCATGCCTGCATTTCATTGCGGCACACTGAGCACACCACATTATCCCTTCTACAAGCTATCCTTCTTTATGAAAATCTTAAGTTGGGAGGTATGTTATTCTTTATATATTAGTGACCTTCTGGAATGTGATAGTTTTTCTACTATATAACTATATCTTCTGTAACTAAGTATGCAGCTAAATCTGTATTCCTTTGTAAAAACCTAAATATGTAAATGGTATGGTGTAACAGTAATGTAACCTCTATCTTTTAAATAACACGTAGCCTCAGTGACTGTGCTTGAAATGAGAATGAACAACAGCAAAGCAATAGATTTGGTTGAAATAGCTTATTTTGCTTCACAGTGCTGATTGTTGCTGTACCTCTTGCAATTAGAATTTGCTAGGCAGCAGGGAGCTTTTTTAGGTTTTGCGTAGCGGCTTTAGCCTTAGGTTGGATAATTAATTTGTTCCTGTGCCCCAGCATACTCTCACATGTTCAGAGAGAGCTAGGATATAGAATAAGTCAGCTTGGGGGTACTAACTGATCACTAGACCCAGTAAGTGACAAGTATGCAATTCGTACTGTGGCATCTGAATCCTTAACAGACCCTGTCGCCACACCATTCATTTCAACAAAAATCTTCTCAAAATAATAAATGTGAATTTAGCATATTTTATGCATGTCCCTTATTTGTAACCATTGTGTAGACATCCAAAAGCCTGGAGACTGCTGTTGGGTGCCATCATCTTGGATGTGACAACTTCAGCCCTAGCAGACTGAAGTGACACTTTATAGCAGTGTTTCGCAACCTTTTTTAAAGCCAAGGCACTCTTTAAAATTATGCGCATTTCGAGGCACCTCATTCTAAAATACAAAACACAAAAGGAATAGTTTTACATAACGTAGCAACATCCACACATGTAGGACACCCAACCTGATTTATCCTTCTGAAGCAAATACACATTTGCACACTATTACTGATTAGTATTCTCCCTTACTCAGCTAAAGTGACCCCAGTACTGATGAAGAGGGGCAAACAAGGATGCTGTACAGGCACTCTATGTCCTCCTTGTTAATCGATGATGTCATTGGTTGTTAGGCAGCTGGAACGTCATAATGGTTCACAATGGAAACCTGTTACTTTGAGTACCTAAAAGGCAGGCTTGACAACCTGCTGGCTTGTATACAATTCTTGTGCAATTTTTAGACATTTTGACAAGGCACCCCTGAAGAAACCTGAAGGTATCCCAGGCGGTCCAACAGCATTTGTTCCATATATTGCTTTCAGGACTACAGATATCCAAGTTTAAAAAGCTGTTATCCAATACTTCCTTACATATGATCCAAGGCATACCATAAATCAAAAGAAAGCTCCATAGCATAAAACTACTCAATGGGGGTTATTTACGAAAGGCAAATCCACTTTGCACTGAAAGTGCACTTGGAAGTGCAGTCGCTCTAAATCTAAGGGGTAAATCTGAAATAAGTGCAAGTTCTTGTGATTTTATCATCCAATCATGTGCAAGCTAAAATGCTTTTTTTAAATTTTCCTTGCATGTCCCCCTCGGTTCTACAGCGACTTTACTTCCAAGTGCACTTTTCAGTGATTTTCCTTTAGTAAATAACCCTTAATGTTTTTATTTAAAAAAAAAAGTTGCATTTACAAGCTTTAAAAATAGTCAAGAGCATTAATGCACAACTCACGCCACAGATACTAGTTAGTAGGGGAATCCAAGCTGGTGCTTTGGGTGTGTCTAACGTGATAATGTCACACTGCTCACCCCACTTGATGCATTGCATCTATAACAGGCTTTCTCAATGGCACTGTGGGCTGAGCAGTGCAAATGTGCAAAACTCATATTATTATCAGCATAGTGTATGCATGGCGCCATGGAGGGATATTCTCTCATAAAGGCTCCTGGCATTAAGTTTGTAGAAATTCCCATGGGCTGGCAAGAGTTTAGCAAGTTGAAGGAGCATAGCATTATATAAGATCAGAGCTATACGTGTTGGTGGATCTCAGAGTTGAGGAGAAGGTTGGGGGAAGCAAGAAAGATTGTGAGAAAAATTAGGTGAGGAAGATGGGGGAAAAGTAGGCAATGGGTGGATGGGAGACTTTTTTTATTTTCTTTCCTCTTTTCTCTTGTAAACCCCTTTTCAAACCCTGATAACCCCTTCTTTAAACCTCAGATCAGCCCCCTTGAATCTACATTTCAGCACATTTACAAATCTCAGATCAGTCTCCTTTAAGGCACTTTTCATACCCCTGATCAGCCACTTTTCAGACCTTAGATCAGCCCACTTTAATCTGATTTACAGACCCCAGGTCAGCTGCTCTACAAATCTCAGATCTGTCTCCTTTGAAATACTTTTCGGACCCCGATCAGCCTCTCTTCAGACCTCAGATTAGCCTCCATCAATACCTCTTAAGACCTCAGATCAGTGAGGTTCCACAGAGCAAGAGAAGTCTACCCTAGACTTCCCTTGTGGCTCTGAGTCATGTGATGCTATTGTCACATGACCAGAAACAGTAAGGGGGGATAGGTTTTCTCCAATCTCCTGTGTTTGCACTGGTCAGATACTGATTCCAGGTCTCGAAAAAAGCATTTCAGCGTCAGGACACTAGGTGGGTCCATGGGACCCCTGAGTTTAGTGAAAATCCCATGACAGTCCCACGGAAATCAAGACTTGGGCTTATAGTTGAGAGGGCTTATACCTAGACGTTCACTATGTCAGAGAAACAGATTACCCTAGGTTGCAGGTTTTCCCTGGGCTGAAACAGCTATCTGAGTACATATGCAACAATGTGCAGGTAGCCTGTTTAAAGCCAGTGGTGGCATTTTCATAAGTTTATGGACAGGTTGGCCTTAGTTTAGGGCCAACTTGGCTCTTAGAAATTGTTTAATATACAAAACTTGAAACAACTGACCCCCCTCTATAGCAGAGTGCCCTGCTATACAACTTCTATATCTTTTCCTGAATAAAATGGCCTGGACTTAGTCAGTGAATTATTGTGAAGGGTATGCTAAAATGCCTACATTAATAGTAATACGTTCATGAGCAGTAAACTGTGTACCTTATAAGAGAGTCATGATGGGAGGTCATAGCAGACAACAGGCTCTATTATAGCTTTGGTCACACATTCAAAGCAATGTCCACACATATACAGTACTTAAGCATTCTCTTTTGCACTGTTCACTGTGTGAACACCTTCCATATTACATAGGAGGAGATTTTTCAATCAGCTTCTGGTTAGGGCAATATTATTAGAGTCGCCTGAGTAGCCAACCTCTGCCAGAAACCAACATGATTGTGGAGCTGCTTTTTTCTACTACAAAGAGAGTCTTTGTGGGTTTCTCCTAAGCTAAGTGTGTTGATTACTTCTGCCTGCAACTGTTGAGGAGGTTACAGTAATTAGAGTAGGAAGAACACTGATGCCCAACATATTTTGTACCTCACCATACACCAAGAGTTTAACTGTTAGCCTGCCACACTGTTTTGAGGATCATTCTGCATCACCCTTTAAGGAGGAGTGCTAAAAGCATATACATTTTTTCTTTTGGGGCTTAAATTTCCATGAAATATTTTAGACCATGATACTTAGAACAACATGGACCTTAACCGGTGCTATGGCATATGCCTATGGCATAATGATGCTGGCAGGAATCTTTCGTCGATCTGGGTGGATGTCATATGATGTCCTCCCAGATCATGCCCCACATGGGGCTGCACAGCTTCGTGATCTGATGACTGATCACTGTACCAGCCCACTGCCAGTACTGTGTAATTGCTGTAACCAATCACAGCAGGTCACATGACAGTTGTATACAATGAATGGCTTCCTTTCAAGCCATCCATTGTATACAATTGTGTTGCTAGCTGTGTTCAGTGTGATCACATGGTACAGACTGGGCAAATCACAGCCCATCTGTACCATGTGATTAGCTCTGACCAATCACAGCTAATCACAACAAAGGAAACTGAATGAATCGATTAAAAAAAATGTAATTTCTTCATTTTCCAAAACCTTATGACAAAAAAATGACATCTTCAAAAAACTCCCCATGCCTCTTACTAAATACCTTGGACTGTCTACTTTAAAAAAAAGGGTCATTTGGGGGATATTTGTACTGTCCTGGTGTTTTCGGGCCTCAAGAAATGATAGGCCGTCAGTACATCAGGACTGATCAATTTGATGATATATATCAGCCGTCATTAAATGGCGGCCCGCGGTCCGAGTCTGGACCGAGCATCGCTTCTGCCCGGACCGCCATGCCGCCAGTGTAGTAAGCAACAGCAATCACTGGTTTGCTGGGACCGCAGGTTTCCCCAGCAACCAGTGACGCTGCGCGCATGCGCCCGCCCCCTGCTCCTGGCCGCGTCTCTCGGAGCTGAAGAGACACTCACGGGCAGTAGGGGTGTGACGTCACGTGCGCGCCCCGCCCCCCTGCTGCCCGCTGTTCCCGATTCCCGGGTCCTGGATCTCATTGCAAGGCAGCTTCAGTTGTGCCCACCCTCCTGCGGTTAAGGTATGTGGGCACATTAGTGATCTATAAATAAGAATTGTGCACACTGTTGGGCATATTTTAAGGGGCACACTGGTATATTTTTAATATGCACAATGCTGGGCTTTTTTTTGTAAGGGGCACGCTGATGGGAAAATTTTATGTTAAAGGACACTCTGATGGGCACATTTTATTTTAAGGGGCACGCTGATGGGTATATTTTATGTGCACACTGATGGGCATGTTTTGTTAAGGTGCCCCTTAACAAAATATGCCCATCGATGTGCACATTAAAAATATACCCATCAGCGTGCCCCTTAAAATAAAATGTGCCCATCAGAGTGCCCTTTAACATAAAATTTTCCCATCAGCGTGCCCCTTAACATAAAATAAGGGTCACGCTAATGGGCACCTTTTATGTTAAGGGGTAATCCGATGGACAAATTTTATTTTACGGGGCACGCTGATGGGTATATTTTTAATGTGCACATCGATGGGCATATTTTGTTAAGGGGCACGCTGATGGGTACAACAAAATGTGCCCTACAAAATATGCCCATCGATGTGCACATTAAAAATATAACTATCAGCATGCCCCTTAAAATAAAAATTGTCCATCAGAATGCCTCCTAACATAATAGGTGCCCATCAGTGTGACCCTTATTTCATGTTAAGGGGCACGCTAATGGGCAGATTTTATTTTAAGAGCAACACTGATGGGTACATTTTATATTAAAAGGGGCACTTTGATGGGCAAATTTTAAGTTAAGGGGCACGTTTTGTTGTGTCCATCAGAGTGCCCCTTAATATAAAATGTGCCCATCAGCATGACACTTATTTTATGTTAAGGGAAATCCTGATGTGCACATTTTATGTTAAGGGACACTGTGATGGGGACACATGATGTAAAGGGGCACGTGATGGGGAGACCTGATGTAAAGGGGCACTGATGGGGTCACCTGATGTAAAGGGGCACTGTGATGGGGACAGCTGATGTAAAGGGGCACTGTGATGGGGACACCTGATGTAAAGGGGCACTGTGATGGGGACACCTGATGTAAAGGGGCACTGTGATGGGGACACCTGATGTAAAGGGGCACTGTGATGGGGACACCTGATGTAAAGGGGAACTGTGATGGGGACACCTGATGTAAAGGGGCACTGTGATGGGGACACCTGATGTAAAGGGGCACTGTGATGGGGACACCTGATGTAAAGGGGCACTGTGATGGGGACACCTGATTTAAAGGGGCACTGTGATGGGGACACCTGATGTAAAGGGGCACTGTGATGGGGACACCAGATTTAACTTGATCTGGGATCACCAGATGTAACTTGACAATAAATATTGTTGAAATGCTAAGGAAATTGTACATTTCTCATGTTTTTGATAGATATACAGTTACTACAATATTTCTGAGTCATAGCACAGACTTGAGATTCGGACCTCGGCCCAAAGAAAATTTTGGCGACGGGACCTCCTTAAATTTTAATCCATTACCCCTGATATATATCATAGTTTCATACAGACTAAATAATATACACCAATAGCAGAATATATTTTGGCATACATTTATGAAGAACAATTATTTATTTGCATAGTATAGTAATAAAAAATTTGTATGGCTACAGTTTTGCATGACTGAGCAATTGACATTCAAAGTACGACAGGCATGAAAACTGAAAACGGTATTGAAGTGGTTAAGAAAGAAAAAAAAAAACAGCACTTTTGCATGCACATGATTGGAAGATGGAAATTAGCACCGCTTTACCAGATTCACTAAGCTTTGGGGAAGAGTAGAGCAACTGCACTTACAAAGTGCACAGTCTATTTGCCTTTAGTAAATCCATCCCTCTGTGTTTCAAATCTGTATCATGTGAGTTGAAATTTTTCCTTGCATTAAAGCGTTTTTCACTAGAAACAAAAGAATTTAGTGTGGCTCTATAGCCCAAACTCTTTTTTTTCAGTTTTGCATTTTTTACTTCAGCTACTGTCCTGGAGACTGTGAGAGGAAATGTATTCCAAGGAGAAATTCCCCTCTTCGGGTTGGTTCACACCTATGCAGGTTGCAGTTTGCATATTGCAGGTGCATTTTGCGTTTTCCAATACACGTTTTGGATCCGTTGAAGTCTAAGCCCCTGTACACACGGCCGGAGATTTTGCCAACCAAATACGTTGGATTTTGTCCGTCGGATTTAGTCCGATGGATCTTGTCCGAAACTGTTGCATACACACGGTCGGGCCAAGTTGGCGAAAAATCCGATCTTTCAGAACGTGATGACGTAATTTCGTTACGCTGGGACTACATTCAGGCTAGTAGCCAATAGCTTTGATGTAGGAATTTGATCTGAGCATGCGTGGCACTTGGTCCGATGAAAATGCTCTACACATGATCGGATTAGGTCCGACCGGCCCAGTTGGTCGGGAAATATTTCCAACATGTTGGAAAATTGGGTCGGATGGAGATTCGGACGGAATCAGTCCGATGCATACCACACACAGTCGGATTATCTGACGACACGGTCCGATAAGACTCATTCCGACAGATTCTCCGACCGTGTGTACAGGGGCTAAGGCTGGATTCACACCTATGCAAAATGCACTTGGAATATGCAAATTGCAACCTGCATACGTGTGAATCAGGCCTTACTCCAACATTTTTTCATTGTCATCAGAACAGGATATGAGGGGAAAATTACCAGTGAAGACACGTTCTTCAGTTAAAACTGTCTGAGACCTAGTTCACACCTATGCATTTTTTAATGCATTTTCAGTTTTGCAGAAACACACTACAGTTCATTTAACATGGTTTCCTATGGGTCACGTTCACGTTTGTGCATTTTATGGAAAGGGCCAGGGACTTTTTTTCTGGTTTTTGTTCCTTAAGCTGGATTCACACCTAGGCATTTTTTGTGCTTTTTGCATTTTACAGATTTGCACTACAGAACGTGTTCCATAGGAAATCATGTTAAATGTACTGTAGTGCAAATCTGCAAAATGCAAAAAGCACTAAAAATAAAATGCACAAACGTGAACGTGACCCATAGGAAACCATGTTAAATGAACTGTAGTGTGTTTCTGCAAAACTGAAAATGTATTAAAAAATGCATAGGTGTGAACTAGGTCTCAGACAGTTTTAACTGAAGAACGTGTCTTCACTGGTAATTTTCCCCTCATATCCTGTTCTGATGACAATGAAAAAATGTTGGAGTAAGGCCTGATTCACACGTATGCAGGTTGCAATTTGCATATTCCAAGTGCATTTTGCGTTTTTCAATACAAGCTTTTCATCCATTGAAGTCTATGGAACCAAAAGACAGAAAAAGTCCCTGGCCCTTTCCATAAAATGAACTAAATGAACTACATCCATAGAAAACCAAGTTAAATGGACTGTAGTGTGTTTCTGCAAAACTGAAAAGGTGCTAAAAAGTGCATAAGTGTGAACTAGACCTTAGACTGGATACAGTATATGCTTTTTTAGTGCATTTTGCAGATTTGCACTGCAGTCCATTTAACATGGTTTCCTATGGAACACGTTCTGTAGTGCAAATCTGCAAAATGCAAAAAGCATTAAAACTGCATAGGTGTGAATCCAGCCTAACTGTAATTTTTTAGGTTCTAACCCTTTACAACTCTATCCAAATCTAAGGCTGGATTCACACCTATGCAATTTAGTGCTTATTGCATTTTGCACTACAGTCCATTTAACATGGTTTTCTATGGAACACGTTCTGTAGTGAAAATCTGCAAAATGCAAAAAAGCACTAAAAATGCATAGGTGTGAATCCAGCCTAAGGCCTCATGCACACTGGATATTTTTACAGCTGCTGTTTTTGGCTTCAGATTTTTTTTTTTTTTTTTTGCAGCCAATAAACTCTCCAGCATGTTATTCTATGTGTCCACGCACACATAGGGGGTTATTTACAAAAGGCAAATCCACTCTGCACTACAAGTGCAAACTACAAGTGCAAAGTGCACTTGAAATTACACTGAAAGTGCACTTAGAAGTGGAGTCGCTGTAAATCTGAGGGGTAGATCAGAAATGAGGGGAAGCTCTGCTGATTTTATCATCCAATCATGTGCAAGCTAAAATGCTGTTTTTTATTTTCCTTGCATGTCCCCCTCAGATCTACAGCGACTACATTTTTTTACACTGTATATAGCTGGTTGCCACACTGTAAAAAAAAACACCGCAAATCGCGGCAAAAACACGTATCCAAAAACGCGGCAAGCACCGCAAAAATGCTCAAAAGCAACATGCATATATGTGAATCGAGCCTTATAGCCCTTTTTGTCAGGTGCACTTTCTGGCTGGAAAACCCCCCCGGAATCAGTGCATTTTAAGAATAGTGTTTTAAGGGTCTTTTTTAAACACTTATGAGCTGTTATTAGCATATTTTTCTGCTCCTAGAAAGATAAATAGTGTTGTCCTATGTGTCCATGCACACTACTTTCGGCTATAGTTTCTTGGAGTGTTTTTCCAGCATAAATGCTGCTAAGGCTGGATTCACACCTATGCATTTTTAGTGCATTTTGCATTTTGCAGATTTGCACTACAGAACGTGTTCCATAGGAAACTATGGTGAATGGACTGTAGTGCAAATCTACAAAATGCAAAAAGCACAAAAAATGCCTAGCTGTGAATCCAGCCTAAACGCTACTAAAAGCATTTTTTCAGGCTTTTTTTCCCTTTTTTTAAAGGAACTGCAAAAATGCTAATAAAACAATAAGGCCTGATTCACACCTATGCATTTTAGTGCTTTTTGCATTTTGCAGATTTGCACTACAGAACGTGTTCCATAGAAAACCATTTTAAATGGACTGTAGTGCAAATCTGCAAAATGCAAAAAGCACTAAAAATGCATAGGTGTGAATCCAGCCTAATGCTCCTAAAACACTACTACAAAAAGCTATTACCAGCGTTTTTTAACTTAAAAAAAAAATGCGAGTGCGCATGGAGCATTTTTCATCTATGTTTTTTACTATAGATACCCTTTAATACAATAAAATACATCATTATACAGAAATCTACAGGCTCATTGTATAAATGTCTTCAATGAACTGCGATAGAGTTCATTGATAAAGTTTGGGAAAGCAATCAACTACTTAATATTTGAAATATTGCAGGAAGAATTAAGAGGAATGTCTACACTTAAAAAACACGGTCTTTGTTTAGGCCAATAACCTGTTCCCAGTCCGGACAGTAAAGCCTGTGGGACTATGAGAGTTAATAGGGAGTGTTTGTAGCAAGCTTTTTGTCACCAAGGAGAAATGTGTAAGCTATTGGTAAGGAAACAAAACACTAAGCAGTTCTTTCAGAATAGGCATTTCCCCCTCTACTTGTTACATGGGGAGACTTAGTATGTTGTGTCTCTTTCACCGTGATGACGATCCACATGTCTAACAAAAGATGACATGGGACCTCGAATAGACAAGACTCTGGGAGGTGGTCTCTCCAAAGGGATGTCAGGTTTGTACTCTAAAGGGAGAGGATGTCTTCATTTAGGAAACCACACATAGAGCTTTCTGACCTACTTTTATAAAGCAATTTGATGGACTTTAACATGTATGAAAAAATTGATATTTTTTTTGCTTGTTAATATTTGAATGTTCAATTCTGGTTTGCGGTAAAGCTTTTTTTCTACATTGAAAATGTTTTCAGCAACGTATTGTGGGCCTAATGTATACAAATAGGCAAAGGAAATTTTAAATATACAATTTTTTTTTTCCTTTGCATAATTTATAGCCAGCCTTAGAAAAAAATAATGTTTTCGCAATTGTTAGAATAAAAAGCATGTACTTTTTGTGTGTTAGCCAGAAACACACAGGTAGAGAAGGCAACAGTATTGCCAATCTGATAACAGTTATTGGGAAACTAATAATATACTTTCACAAAACTTAGAGGGTTATTTACAAAAGTTAAATCCACTTTGCACTACTTGGAAGTGCAGTCGCTCTAAATCTAAGGCGTGGATCTGAAATGAGGGGAAGCTCTGCTGATTTTATCATCCAATCATGTACAAGCTAAAATGCTGTTTTTTATTTTCCTTGCATTTCCCCCTCAGATCTACAGCGACTTTACCTCCAAGTGCACTTGCAGTGCAGAGTGGATTTTCCTTTAGTAAATAACCCCCTTAGTTCTTTCTTTAGCTATCTTAGCAGATTGTTGTAAAATGTTATGGCGATTTTTACCTACCTCACTTATACACTTAATGATACATGACATTGGTTGTTTCATATACAGATAAAAGGTTTTATGTTATGTATCATTAAGCGTATAAGTGAGGTAGGTAAAAATCGCCTATAACAAAAAATTATAATACTTACACTTATAGCCTTTTCATTTCATATCCGTATGCAGTAAAAATTCCATCTAGTTATGTACATAACCACTGCAATGTTGTAGGAACATTAGGGATGGTAAACAAGGCACCGGGTTTTAAGTAGAACCCAGAGTTTCCCTAATCCAGAACCATACCTAGGGCATATTTTGCTTAAAGTGCATACAAAAAAGCATTGTGTATCATAAAAAATGTACCATTCCTTAAAATTAAATACTTATTTACCTCGTTGTCATACCTGGTTGCATTTCAGTGCTGCTGATCGCTTGCAGCCTGTTTGCAGCCTTCCTGACTACATTCATGTACTTCACAGATGGCTGCATGGCATTTCTCAGTGTGGGTTTTCTAGTGGTAATAACACTTGACCAAACCTGCATAATGTGTGTTGAAACAGCCGCTGTAGTCTCCATCAGATACCATGTGACAAGGCGACAATGTAGAAGCGCCCGTAGCAAATGGTGCCTGAACAAGGATCTTCATGGCAATATCACCAGGTCTTGCCTACTGGGAACCTTTACCCCCTTCCCGCCTGTGCCAATTTTAAGCTTTCAGTGCTGTCGCACTTTGAATGACAATTGTTACACTGTACCCATATGAAATTTATATAATTTTTCACACAAATAGAGCTTTATTTTGGTGGTATTTAGTCACCCACTGGGTTTTAAATTTTTGTTAAATAAACGAAAAAAGACTGAAATTTTGAAAAAAAAAGTTTTTCATATTTTGTTATAAAATTTTGCAAACAGGTAATTTCTCTCATTCTCTGATGTGTGCTGATGGGCACTGATAGGCTGCACTGTTGGGGCAGCAGGATGGGCACTGATGAGGCAGCACTGATGGGCACTGATGAGGCTGCACCGATGGGCACTAATAGGCGGCACTGATGGGCACTGATAGGCGGCACTGTTGGGGCAGCACTGATGGGCACTGATTAGGCAGCACTGATGGACACTGATGAGGCTGCACTGATAGGCGGTACTGATGGGCACTGGTAGGCAGCACTGATAGGTGGCACTGATGGGCACTGGTAGGCAGCACTGATAGGTAACACTGATGAGGAGGCACTGATGGCCACAGAATGGCAGCACTAATGGTGCTGCACTGATAATCAGGACATTGATAATTAGTGCCCTGATCATCAGTGCAGGTTTCTCTTTTACACAAGCCAGTTACCAGCTCTCCTCACGCTGTCAGCTTAAGGAAAGGAAGGCCGATGAACAGCTTCTGTTTACATTGCGATCAGCTGTGATTAGACACAGCTGATCACGTGGTAAAGAACGGGCTGTGATTGGCCCTTCATCTCGATCTGTGATCAGCTGTGTCCCAAGGACAGACCGATCACAGAGCGTGCCGCCCATGCACTGAGGCAGGGGCGCAATCGCGGAAGGACGTCATATGAAGGCTTGAGAAGTGGATAAATAAAACATGAAGGTTTAAGAATACTAAGAATTACTTTTAAAACTAAGTTACCATGTTAAAGCTTATATGAAGTTTTAGTGATTGTGTTTCCATGTAGAGTATTTTAGTGAGCTGGTATAGATACCAAAGTAACAAAAAAAATGATAACTAATTACTGCAAAGTGTTTTGTAACCCAATATTTCTTTATGGAGGGATTTGTTGCATGTTCTAACAGTAATATTATTATGGAATTACATATTCTTAGCAGAAATAAAATCAATTATATCTCAAGAAATTTAAGAACAAAACTGTAATAAATTGAAGCTTACCAGTCCAGTACATACAGATTGTTTTTAGTTACAGAAAATACCTGTTGAGTTTGTCCAGTGTCCTTGTGCACTAAACTGAAATCTTAATGCTATCAGCCTTCAGCTATCTTCTGTGAACTACAAAACCTATCCCCTGTGTAATAAAGATACGGTGAGGGGAAAGTGTTTGTACTCCAGCTCAGGAGAGCAGCCTAGAGTGACAACATTGCTCCTCAATAGACACAGTGCACAACGTGAGTAGGGTTGTCCTAGGACAGTAAATGTGTTACTGGCAGGATCACAACATGAAAATGAGGGAAAGCTTTGTTAAGAAATAAATTGGATGTAGCCACTACATCTAAGGACTAGCAAGGAGCAATATATAACAATTCTATTTTTTTGGGGTTATGTTTTATTGCCTGTGCAGAGCCAAGTGTTATTTTACACAGATGCTCAATGCATGCTTTCAACCGTTTATACATGTTTATATGTTATACTTTAGATATGTTTTTTGATATAGTCAGTTCTTATTTTCAGTTTCTGACTACTATCTACTTCTCTCTGATGGAGCTCTGGTCTGTAAGGTAATTACCACTGATGCATGGATAACCCCTTTTAAATGTTCCCTCTGCTATCATGTTAAAAAATGTTTTGCACAAATACTGTACATAAGCATCCAATTTAAAAAAAATGTAGTGGCCTTATCTTTATCCTATTTAAACACAAAACGTGATTGTAAAGTTATTTTTTTTAAAATAACAAACATGTTATACTTACCTGCTCCGTGCAGTGGTTTTGCAAAAAGCAACCCCGATCCTCCTCTTCTAGGGCCCCCCTCTTCTCCTGGCTTCTCCTCTTCTCCGTCTGCCTCCAGAGGAAGCCGCTTCCTTTTGTGGCACACATGCAGGCTCGATCCCAAGCAGGGCTGGGTGTGTCTACTGATGCACACAGTGCGGCTCAGCCCCCCCTCGCTTCCTTATCACTGGATTTGATCGACAGCAGAAGGAGCCACTGGCTCCCACTGCTTTTACTAAGTCCAATTAGGAGGGAGAACGCTGCAGTGTCGCTGCTCTTGGGCATATCACCAGATCAAGATCTGACTAAGGTAATTAGTTGGGGTGGCTGGGGAGTTGGGGACTGACAACAGAATTTTTTTTTTACTATAATGCAGATAATGCATTAAGGTAAAAAACCTTCAGCGTTTACACTTTAAAGCAGGGGTCTCAAACTGGTGGCCCTCCAGCTGTTGCAAAACTACAAGTCCCATCATGCCTCTGCCTGTGGCAGTCATGCTTGTAACTGTCAGCCTTGCAATGCATCATGGGACTTGTAGTTTAGCAACAGCTGGAGGGCCGCCAGTTTGAGACCCCTGCTTTAAAGGGAGAGGATGGGCTCCTATCCGTCTACCGGACCTATTTATGTGAAGGAGGGGTGGGCTACACCCTGGGGATATAAAAAAGACTAATGCCACGTACACACGGTCCGACTATCCAGCGGACCAGAGTCCGCCGGACAATCTGCCCGTGTATGGGCTCCGGCTGACTTTTTTTTCCCAAAAGTCCGGTGGACTTAGAAAGTAGCTTTGACTCAAGAACTCGCAGTCTGGCGAACAATCCGGCCGTCTGTGTGCTAGTCCGCTGGACTTTTGAAATGAACGGACTTTCCCACACATGGAGGAAAGTCCGTTCATTTTGAACGTGGCTCCAGGTAGACAGGACTAGCGAAGGAGGTCAATGTCGCCGCCTTCGGCGGCGAGAGTGACACTTCGCTGGCCCCGTCACCTGGTATGGACTTAAAGGGGAAGCCCAGAAAAACGACGTGGGGGTCCCCCCCCCAGGTCCATATAAGACCCTTATCTGAGCATGTAGCCTGGCCGGTCAGGAAAGGGGGTGGGGACGAGCGAGCCCCCCCCCATCCTAAGCCGTACCAGGCCGCGTGTCCTCAACATGGGGGGGTGCTTTGGGAAGGGGGGCCCTGCGGCCCCCCCACCCCAAAGCATCTTGTCCCTATGTTGATGAGGACAAGGGCCTCTTCCCGACAACCCTGGCCGTTGTTTGTCGGGGTCTGCGGGCAAGGGGCTTATCGGAATCCGGGAGCCCCCTTTAATAAGGGGGCCCCTAGATACCGGCCCCCCACCCTATGTGAATGAGTATGGGGTAAAATCCTCTGGGACTGTGACATCATATTGGGCAGGGACATCACCCGGCGATGTCCCTATATAAGTCGCCGTACACTGCTTCCCTGTCATTGCGGCCAGAGAGAGGCCCCCCTTCCCAAAGCCCTTGCCGCAGGGCCCCCCCTTCCCAAAGCACCCCCCCATGTTGAGGGCTCAGGAGGGGGGGGCGCTCGCTCGTCCCCACCCTCTTTCCTGACCGGCCGGGTTGCGTGCTCGGATAAGGGTCTTATATGGACCTTGGGGGGAACCCCCACGCCGTTTTTTCGGCGTAGGGCTTCCCCTTTAAGTCCATACCAGGTGATTGGGCCAGCGATGTGTCAATCTCGCCGCTGAAGGCGGCGACATTGACCTCCTGCGCTAGTCCCGTCTACCTGGAGCTGCGTTCAAAATGAAAGGACCTTCCTCCGTCTGTGGGCGAGTCCGTTCATTTCAAAAGTACGGAGGACTCCTGCCATAGTCCGGTGGACCTAGTCTGCCGGAAAAAAAGGTTGTGTGTGGGCAGGTCCGCTCGTTCGGAAAGTCCGGCGGTTTGTCCACCGGGCTAAGTCTGCCGGACAGTCTGATCGTGTGTACGCGGCATAAGAAAACGTTGTATGGGAGTTTTCTTACCCTTTAAACTAGAAGTTCTATTTCATATTTTTGGTTCACCATTCATCACCCATTTATGATCTTAATTACTCTCCATGATCTCCATTTGCTACATGTTGTCAGCTCCTAATCCATGTAGACTTTCAATACATGTTTTGGAATTTAGCCACGTCTAAAACAAATACAAATTTATTATCACATAAACACTCTTCTATACAGGAGATTACTGAACCCATTTAAAATCTAAGTTTAGTCAGAAAAAAAACAGTAGGGACATTGCCCACTAGCAATACAATGTGTCTTTTGTGCTGCTGGCTCCTGCATTAGTTTAGAACTTCCTTCTCGACCCTCCATTCTAGCTACCTTAATCTTCTGATGTGGTAGGAGGTTAATAGAGCAGAGCGACCTGCATTATGCACTAATCAAGAGTGGCAACTAAGGGCCGGTTCATACTGGTCCAACAAGGGCACCGACTTGGAGTGCATAAGTTGCATGACATGTCAAAATCAAGAGTTCCCTATGAGAAACGTCTTAACTGGTCCAACTTTTTAAAAGTTTCCTGCACCACTTTAGTCCAACTTGGGTCAGATTTCAGCCCATTGAATTTAACTGAAGTCGCATACAAGTCGGATCAGCATCTTAACTGATCCGATTTGTGACATGCGTCTGGAATGGATTTTGAGAGGAACCCCATGCCAAAATAAGAAAAAAATGGTGTGGGGGTCCCCCCAATATCCATACCAGACCCTTATCTGAGTATGCAGCCTGGCAGGCCAGGAAAGGGGAGAGGGCGAGCGTTCTCCTCCCTCCTGAACCATACCAGGCCACTTGCCCTCAACATGGGGGGTGGGTGCTTTGGGGCAGGGGGGCTCTGTTCCCCCCCACCCCATAGCACCTCGTTCCTATGTTGATGGGAACAAGGGTCCCTTCCCCACAACCCTGGACTGTGGTTGTGGTGGTCTGCGGGTGGGGTGGCTTATCGGAATCTGGAAGCCTCCTTTTAGAAAAGGGGCCCCAGGTCCTGGCCCCCCATGTAAATGAATATGGGGTACATAGTACCCCTACCAATTCACCCCAAAAAAAGCAGTGTAGTGTAATAAAAACATGAAATGGTTTTGAAAAAGTGCTTTATTAAAAATTACTAATGTCCCCATGGTAGCTGCAATGTCAGTCATAATGTCTTCCTCCACCACCGCCGCTGCCACAGATCCACTGAAAAAAATAAGCTCCTCTTTCAACGCTGGCTCCCACCATTTTGTCAGCTCCGGTGTCTGACAGTCCTTATATAACTTTGGGGCATAGGCAATGCAGGGATGTAATACGGAGACCCTGCCCCCTTGTGACATCAAGGACCCATCATGCTCAGGTCTGTGACACCACAAGGGGGTGTTGTGAGTTACATTACCACATGGCCACGCCCCAAAGTTATATAACAACTGTCAGACACTGGAGCTGACAGGATGGCGGAAGCCAGCATCAGAGGAGGAGAGTTTTTTTTGTGCTGGTCGGATGGCGGAGGAAGACATTGTGAGTGACGTTGAAGCTACCGCTGGGGGGACATTAGTAATTTTTAATAAAGGATTTGTCAAAAACTGTCTCATGTTTTTATTATACTACACTAAGCCCCCACCTACAGACCCCCACAACCACAGCCTAGGGTTGTGGAGAAGAGACTCTTGTCCCCATGAACATTGGGGCAAGATGCTTTGGGGTGGGGCCTACTAAGTAGGAACAACGATATGTCGCTTCCTCTAGTCAGTCCTATCCCCTCACAGTTAGAACACACCCAGGGAACACACATTTAACCCCTTGATTGCCCCCTAATGTTAACCCATTCCTCGCCAGTGACATTTACACAGTAAACAGTGCATTTTATAGCAGTGATTGCTGTATAAAATGTCACTGGTCCCAGAAATGGGTCAAAAGTGTCCGATCTGTCCATCGCAATACTGCTAAAAATCGCATATCGCCGCCATTACTAGTAAAAAAAAAAAAAATAAATAATAAAAATGCCATAAATCTTTCCCATAGTCCATAATCTACAAACGTAGACGCTATACCTTTTGCGCAAACCAATCAATATACGTTTATTGCGATTTTATTACCAAAAATATGTAGAATATAAATTGGCCTAAACTGAGGAATAAATGTGTTTTTTAAAAACATTTTTGGGGATATTATATTAAAAAGTTAAAAATATTGTTTTTTTTCAAAATTGTCGCTCTTTTTTTGTTCATGTCGCAAAAAATAAAAGCCGCAGAGGTGATCACCAAAAGAAAGCTCTATTTGTAGGAAAAAAGAACGTAAATTTTCTTTGGGTACAGTGTGGCAAGACCGCGCAATTGTCAGTTAAAGTGATGCAGCGACATATTGCAAAAGATGGCTTGGTCATTAAGCAGCCAAATCTTCCAGTCTGTAAGTGGTTAATAAATAATTAACCTCTAACCTTAAAAAATAATAAATACATTATTATTATTATTATTAACAACAATAAACATCCCAAAAAAATACATTAATAATAATTTATTTTGTGTTAAGGTTAGGGTGTTTAGTTTTTTTTTTTTTGTTTTTTTTTTAAAGGGGTAAGGGGTAAAGTTAAGGTTAATTATTTATTTATTTTTAATTAGTAGTAATTTATTGAATTTATTTATTTTTTACTTATGATTTTTATTTATTTGTGTATTTATTTTACATTTATTTATTCATGTATTATTATTCATATAATAATAAATAAAATAAAAATAAATAAAATAATAATAAATAACTCTAACCGCAGTGAGAAAACATTATAATAAATTAAAGGGGTTGTAAAGGTCCCAGCCCCCCCCCCCCGGTTTTACTTGCCTGAACCCTCAAACTTGTCCCACGGGCACACCGTCTCTCTGCTAGGGGGTTCTTGGCTGTTGATTGAATAGATTGATAGCGTCGCAGCCATTGGCTCCTGCTGCTGTCAATCAAATCCAATTATGCGGCTGCCGGAGCCGAGTCCTGCATTCGCCGTGGACACCAAATGCTGGACTCAGGAGAGCGCTCGCAAGGTAGCCCTTCTCCTAGGGGGTTATCTGATGCAGGGAGGAGCCAAGAGAGCCGAAGACGAGGTTCGGGGCCACTCTGTGCAAAACGAGCTGCAAAGTGGAGGTAAGTATGATATGTTTGTTATTAAAAAAAAAAAAATTACCTTTAGTATCACTTTAAAAATAATAAAAGAAGAAATACAAGCTAATAGAAAAGGCAAATAAGCTGAAATACCTAGCAACAAGTGATGCAACAGATAAGAATTTTCTCTATTGGCTAATAAAAAAATGCCAAAGCCCAAAAACGCTGCATACAAACGCGATGGTCGCACAAAAAAACTCATGAAAAAACGCTCAAAGACACTACTCTCAGGTGTGAATGCAGCCTAATGCCCTGTACACACGGTCGGACATTCCGACAACAAAATCCAATGGATTTTGGCCCAAACTTGTCTTGCATAGACACAGTCGCACAAAGTTGTTGGAAAATCCGATCGTTCAGAACGTGGTGATGTAGAACACGTATGACGGGACTATAAATGGGCCAGTAGCCAATAGCTCTTTGTCTTTTGCGTGGCACTTTGTCAGTCGGAATTGTCTACACACGATTGGAATTTAAACGATCAGATTTTGTTGTCGGAAAATTTTAGATCCAGCTCTCAAACTTTGTGCGTCGGAAATTTCCAACGGAAAAAGTCCAATGGAGCCCACACACGATCGGATTTTCCAACAACAAAATCCGATCGCACATGTTCCGTCAGAAAGTCCGGCCCTGTGTACAGGGCATAAGGGTACTATACTAACTCTTCCACTCTATCTATGTAGGAGCAATGTAGCCACCCTTGGACAGTAGCATTTTCAGCCTGTGCCCGGTCTTGCCAGTGACAGACTGCATCAGATATGGCATACTTTCTTTTGCCCACAGTTCCACTTTAATCTGGTTATTTTGACGCAGAAAGTCTATATAAATATTTGATATGGAAATAACCAGATCCAAGTGCAAGTGCATTTAGCAGGGGCTGTTTTAACCTATCGCTTACCACAATACCCTTCCTATTCCAGTTCCTATTCCTGTCTCTGAGATTTTTGTGCCAATTTCTGCCAATTCTCAACAAGCTGTATGAGGTATATTTTTGTGCAGTACATATAATTGAAAGAACAATGTGTTATATTATAACTGACATGGTTATAGAGGAGAGAAAGGTGTTATAGCAAAAAAAATAATAATAATGTGCGCCTTTCACAAATATTGAGCGTATTGTTGTTTTCACAAAAGCAAACCTGAATTTGCTTGAAATGGTTATATATTACATATTGATATACTATTAATGGAAATCTTATTAGATGAATGGTGCATTACTGATACATCTTTTTCTTAAAACTGTCAGAAGTCAGCTGCTTACAGTGCTTGACAATGGATAGTTAAGCTATAGCTGCAGGTTTCCATTGTATTTCACTCTAGTTCAAATAGAAGATTTGAAGCACTTGTTTTGCTTTGTGTCTGTGAGGTTTGATAAGTAGATAGTGGTAAATGTGTGTTTAATCTTCATAGCATTTGCTGGTCTCTTTCAGATATGGCAGATAACATATCTCCACTATAAAAGAAGCCATATGGGATACAATGGTGATGATGGAGAATCACGCTTTGGAAAACTTAGAGGTGTAACTGGATTTTCGCTACAGTAGTTCAGTTCAAACAAGTAGAACAACAACAAAAATGTCATCTTATCATGGGGGTGTGGTGCGGAGCATCCGGCCTTTTAAGTCCAGTGAACAGTACCTGTATGCCATGAAAGAGGATTTGGCGGAGTGGCTGAAGGATCTTTACAACCTGGAAATAGATGTAGATAACTTCTTTGAAGTCTTGGAAAACGGCTCTATCATTTGTTACCACGCCAATAATGTGACGGATACTGCTTGCGCCTTTGCTGTGGAATACCCTGAATTGGCAAAGAAACTTCGGCTTCCAAAAACAGGAGTAACATTCAATGCAATGGCCCAACCTGGAACCTTCCTTGCAAGGGATAATGTATCCAACTTCATCCAATGGTGCAGGAAGGAAATGGACATAAAAGGTAAATAGTACTAGTTGTGTGACTACATTCAAGTGTTCCTTAAGCCTCATACACACTATCAGTTTTTCTGCTGAGTTTTTCCTTCAGATTTACCAAAACCATATAATATGAGGTCAAACCTTAGGAGTTTCAATTTTTATGCAATCAGGCAGGCCCTTGCACTACATGGTTTTGGTAAATCTGAAGGAAAAACTCAGCAGAAAAACTGATAGTGTGTATGCGGCTATAGGTAACTTACAAAGGCTGCAATTATTTGATCTACAGACTTAACGGACTTGGAAAAATGCAAAACTATGGGGTTTATTTACTAAAGGCAAATCCACTTTGCACTACAAGTGCACTTGGAAGTGCAGTCACTGTAGATCTGAGGAGGACATGCAAGGAAAATGGAAAACAGCATTTTTACTTGTACATGATTGGATGATAAAATCAGCAGAGCTTACCCTCATTTGAGCTCTTCCACTCAGATCTAAAGCGACTGCACTTCCAAGTGTACTTGCAGTGCGATTGTAGTGCAGAGTGGATTTGCCTTTTCATAAATTAACCCCAATGTCTTGTTTTTGAAAGAGGGGAAATATAAGGTTACAGGACATAAAGCATCCTATGCATTTTTTTTATTTTCTTCAAGGGTAAATTGGGCCTTAAAGTGATTGTAAAGTCTTGTTTTTTTTAACGATTAAAATAACAAACATGTTATACTTACCAGCTCTGTGTAGAGGTTTTGCACAGGGTATCACCGATCCTTCCCTTCTCTGGTGCCTGGCTGGAGCTCCTGGCTCTAACCTCCTGTTGAGTGCCCCCATGGCAAACACCAGTTTGGTTACCTTAGAAGTAAATGGTTGATTTTAAATTACCTTTCCTTTGTGTGAATCGTAAGAAGAAAGCTAATTTATACAGTGCCTTGCGAAAGTATTGGGCCCCCTTGAACTTTTCAACCTTTTGCCACATTTCAGGCTTCAAACATAAAGATATAAAATTTTTATTTTTTGTGAAGAATCACCAACAAGTGGGACACAATTGTGAAGTGGAACGAAATCTATTGGATTTTTGAAACTTTTTTAACTAATAAAAAAATGAAAAGTGGGGCGTGCAAAATTATTCGGCCCCCTTGCGTTAATACTTTGTAGAGCCACCTTTTGCTGCGATTACAGCTGCAAGTCGCTTGGGGTATGTCTCTATCAGTTTTGCACATCGAGAGACTGAAATTCTTGCCCATTCTTCCTTGCAAAACAGCTCGAGCTCAGTGAGGTTGGATGGAGAGCGTTTGTGAACAGCAGTTTTCAGCTCTTTCCACAGATTCTCGATTGTATTCAGGTCTGGACTTTGACTTGGCCATTCTAACACCTGGATACGTTTATTTGTGAACCATTCCTTTGTAGATTTTGCTGTATGTTTGGGATCATTGTCTTGTTGGAAGATAAATTTCCATCCCAGTTTCAGGTCTTTTGCAGACTCTAACAGGTTTTCATCCAGAATGGTCCTGTATTTGGCTGCATCCATCTTCCCCTCAATTTTAACCATCTTCCCTGTCCCTGCTGAAGAAAAGCAGGCCCAAACCATGATGCTGCCACCACCATGTTTGACAGTGGGGATGGTGTGTTGAGGGTGATGAGCTGTGTTACTTTTACGCCAAACATATCATTTTGCATTGTGGGTAAAAAGTTGGATTTTGGTTTCATCTGACCAGAGCACCTTCTTCCACATGTTTGGTGTGTCTCCCAGGTGGCCTTTGGCAAACTTTAGACGAGACTTTTTATGGATATCTTTTAGAAATGGCTTTCTTCTTGCCACTCTTCCATAAAGGCCAGATTTGTGCAGTGTACGACTGATTGTTG
Source organism: Lithobates pipiens (assembly GCF_037356315.1). Classification (NCBI taxonomy): domain Eukaryota; kingdom Metazoa; phylum Chordata; class Amphibia; order Anura; family Ranidae; genus Lithobates; species Lithobates pipiens. The sequence goes on along the minus strand of NW_027507748.1, from coordinate 376,379,798 downwards.
TCCTATGGACAGACTCTCCCACCTCAGCTGTAGTTCTCTGCAGTTCATCCAGAGTGATCATGGGCCTCTTGGCTGCATCTCTGATCAGTCTTCTCCTTGTCTGAGCTGAAAGTTTAGAGGGACGGCCAGGTCTTGGTAGATTTGCAGTGGTCTGATACTCCTTCCATTTCAAAATGATCGCTTGCACAGTGCTCCTTGGGATGTTTAAAGCTTGGGAAATCTTTTTGTATCCAAATCCAGATTTAAACTTCTCCACAACAGTATTACGGACCTGCCTGGTGTGTTCCTTGGTCTTCATGATGCTCTCTGCGCTTTCAACAGAACCCTGAGACTATCACAGAGCAGGTGCATTTATACAGAGACTTGATTACACACAGGTGGATTCTATTTATCACCATCAGTCATTTAGGACAACATTGGATCATTCAGAGATCCTCGCTGAACTTCTGGAGTGAGTTTGCTGCACTGAAAGTAAAGGGGCCGAATAATTTTGCACGCACCACTTTTCAGTTTTTTATTTGCTAAAAAAGTTTAAATTATCCAATAGATTTCGTTCCACTTCACAATTGTGTCCCACTTGTTGGTGATTCTTCACAAAAAAATTAAAATGTTATATCTTTATGTTTGAAGCCTGAAATGTGGCAAAAGGTTGAAAAGTTCAAGTGGGCCGAATACTTTCGCAAGGCACTGTACCATTTAATGATAGGGGAAAATTGGGATAAGGCTCTCAATAACCATTTATGTGGCACTGAATTGGGTGCACATCTCTTTGTGTAAAAGTGGTGGTGCAAGACGTATGTGGGGAGTAGGGAAAGGCCAGAACCTGACAGCTTTTTTATTGCTGTCTGTTTCCCTTGCAGATTTTCCCACAATTCATGTCTGGTAATATTGTTGTCACCAAGATAGTGATTAAAGGAACATTTCTCTAACAAGGCCCTAGATCACAGTACAATTGACAGAGGTTTGATTGAAACCTTCCCACCCTATCCCAAACTAAAACTAATCTAAAACAATAACATTATATTTTTGGTTTAAAAGAATCATTACAGTGTTATAGATCTTTAAATTGTATGTAAAGCCATTTTGTGGGGGTGGGGGGGATACAGTAGGGACTTCCTGTCCTGCAACAGGAAATGAGAGGAAAGCCCACCAAAGCAAGAGGGTCCCTACACTGACAGCTGTCTTTGGAAAGATTTACCTTCACCTCTTGCTCTGGTCACAGCTCAAAATGTTTGGATTCCCCCTCTCTTTCTGTATTTGGCCATGGTCACCAGGACAAAGAGAGGAAGAAAATCTCATCAGTGGGGACAAGGACAGCAATAAAAACCTAAAGAGATGGGTTTTACTTCCTCTTTATTTCCCTGCAAAGCTAAAGCATAATGGGCTACTATGCATCGCATAGTAGCCCATTATGTGTCACTTACCTGACATCAAAGCCTATGATGTCACCGTTGCTCCCACTAGCAGGCAGCGTCCATCTTCACCCCTCTTCCTTCCGGGGCCGCAAACTCATGCTCTGAGACTGGCCAGAGTGGCACAACGTCACTCCCGTGCATGTGTGAGCTGCCAGCCATGGCATGACCCCTATTACAAAGGGCATGTTGTGCCTTTTCTAAAGTGCGCATGTGCCGTAGTAATCTGTGCTCTTTCATAAATATCTCCTTAACCGTGGAGGTTTAGAAGATATTTCCAGGACCTACAGGTAGGCCTTAATATAGGCTTACCTGTAGGTAAAAGTGGTTGTATAGGGTGTAAAACCACTTTAATGTAATAGGTCAAAGAGAATGCTAAATGAAAAATTCTTAACATTAGTACACATGATCAGAAAATTGGACGAAAAATACCGCTTTTGAATCGATCGTGCGATAATATGATCGTTAGTACACAGCTTTCGAGAGCAGACCTTGACATTTCATCCAAAATTATCCCAAGGTTAAAGGACAAATGTGTCTTTAGCCTGACTAAAACTCTAAGTGAAACCACAGGACACCCATGACTTCCTTCAATGTTATATTAAAGTCATTGTAAAGTCTCTTTTTTTTTAAATAAAAATAACAAACATGTTATACTTACCTGCTCTGTAAAGTGGTTTTGCACAAAGCAGCCTGGATCCTCCTCTTCTCGGGTCCCTTTTCAGCTCTCCTGGCCCCTCCCTCCCTTTGAGTGCCCCCACAGCAAGCAGCTTGCTATGGGGGCACCTGAGTCAAGCTGCAGCTCCATGTATCCATTCAGACACAGAGCTGTGGTTCCCTCCCTCCTCATTGGCTAACTGACTTTGAATGACAGCAGAGGGAGCCATTGGTGCCGCTGCTGTGTCTCAGCTAATAAGGAGGGGAGTCCCGGACGGCCGACATCGCTGGATAGAGATGGGGCTCAGGTAAGTATTAGGGGGGCTGCTAAACACAGAAGGCTTTTTATCTTCATGCTTGCAATGCATGAGGATAAAAAAGCTTCTGCCTTTACAACTCCTTTACAGCAGCATTTTCCTTGTGTGTGGCTTTATTACTTCTTCTTAGCAAATTCAGCTTTTGATTAGGCAACATATCTGATTAAACAACAAAAATTGCATAGAGCCAAACTACCCAAAAAAGTAATCATTGCAACTTACAGGATTCAGTTAAATTTTAATAAAACATATTTTTGCTGTTGTGTGCAGGGCCTGCGCTACCACTAGGCAGCACTGCAGCAGTGTGTTTTTTAACACACTCAGCCACCATACTGGCTGGAAGCGTGTGTACTTCAGTAAAGCCAACTATCGGCTTTCAATGTGGAAGTGATAAAAGCGGCTCTTAATCTAATGATCACTTCCACAATGTGCCGCCCTCCCCTGTGAGACCTCCCCGCTATGTTAACCGGACTCCGCTATCCCACCTGCGGGCCCGGTGTGGTAATGGGGGGCCCTGGAAAGGACAGCAGAAGCTCCATGGACGTCCGTCCACTAAGCCTCCCTCCTGAGCAAAGACCAGGAAGTGACATGCATGAATTGAATTCATTTTGAAGGGTTTTTTTTCGGGGGGGGGGGGGGGGTGCAAGTAGCTGGACTTGCCTACCACGCATGCCCCTGGTTGTGTGACAATTGACAGAACTGTATGTAGCTGTCCACATTGGTTGACATCTTAAAATGACAATGTTGCTTTCCTTCAGAAGTCCTGATGTTTGAGACAGAGGATCTAGTTCTAAGGAAAAATGAGAAAAACTTTATCCTGTGCCTGCTGGAGCTGGCCCGACGAGCATCGCGCTTCGGTATGAGTGCCCCCATGCTTATTCAAATGGAGGAGCAGATAGAAGAAGAGATCCGGGAGGAACTAGAACTGCCTCCAGTCGAAATCCCATTACCTAAACCACAACCTCAAAAAAAACTATGTGACTTTAAGAATCTGGACCAAATGGTAAGCCAAATAAAAAAACACCCACAATAAATAAACTGCACTAAAAAATGGTATAAATGTATAATTCATGTGTTGTAATATAAAATAGTATACATTTTGGATCAATGTGTTGGCTGTAGTGGATATGACTGTTTCTTGATATCTATGCATTAGAAGTTTGTGTTTTTTCTTTAATAACCACTGATACAAATAGAGAGGACTTTACCTTGTCTGTGTCTTAGTAGAAGGAATGAGCCCTGAGTCATGTATCTACTAATGAGGAGTAGGGGGTACTACTGGCTGCTTTGGTTTTTCGTTTTGTAATGCCTCCATGTTAATGTGGCTGTAAACCCCAGACATGAAATATGAACAAATCATATTCATCTTTAGTGTGTACATGTCTCAATTAAGAACACTAAGCATTGTTTTTGTCTGCTGCTTTGTTCTTCTGCTATCAGCCCAAGTCACTTCTGACAAGTTTTCCTGACACCAAGAGAAAAAAAGGGGACAGGGGAGGGACCTCCAACTGATTGACAGTCTTAGCTCTGCTCCTGTGTGAAGGGGTGTGTGTTCGTTCTCTCCAATCAGCTCTCAGAGCTCTCCAAGTTGAGCCCTGCAGAGTAAAACTTCAACTCTACGCCCCTTTTTCTGAACGCTCAGACAAGCTTGATAAAGTCTGGATTTTGAATGGATGTAGATAAGAGAAGACTGTGGATTAACAGGTGCAATTTATGTAGGAGGATTTAATTAATCTCTGTGTATCACCTGAGACTAGTCACTTCATTGGGTATACAGTATGTAAGGGTTTACAACCACTTTAATACAAAATTGTGTGTGGTTTAGGCCCAGCAAACAAAAATCATTCATTTGCATTGATTTACTAAAGGCAAATAGTCTGTTCACTTTGGCAGGGAAATTGTTCTTTGCAGGAGGATTTTTTCTCAGAGCTTAGTGAATGAGATGAACCTCTGCCAATTTCCATCATCCAATCATGTGCAAGCAAAAATGCTGTTTTTAACTTTTCCCTGTATATGATTGGGTATTCTTTGTGTAGCGCTCACCCACAGATTAGCCGCTTGGTACGGCAGGTTCTCTGTTCTCCCATGGCTCTGTGAAGTGCCCCATCCCCTCTGACACACCTGGTGAGCTGAAGTACAGGTATACTACCACAACTATATTAGCACATAGGAAACAGGCTTGATACTACTTGATTTAAAATAAAGTGAGTATATTATTTCTAGGCTAAATAAATAAGCAATAAACAGGAAAAGAAGTCCATTTGATTGCAATAAACTAACTGACTTATACTGGGCTTTAATATGGCAGTTAATCTAGACCACAGCGATATTAACCACTTCAGATCCGCGCTATTGCCAAATGACGGCATTAGCGCGGACCTACATTTTCAGGACTACGTCTATTGACGTCGTCCTGGTTACGAGCGGCCTGCGCGCCCCCTGAGGGGCGCGCGCGGCGCGCTCTGTGATCGGCGAGTCCGTGAGACTCGCCTGATCACCGATCCGTGTAAGGGGTCGATCCCGACCCCTTATCACGTGATCAGCTGTCAGCCAATGACAGCTGATCATGTGATAGAACGGAGCCGGTAATCGGCTATTATTCCTCCTCGCGCTGACAGCGCGAGGAGAGAAAAAAAAAGCCGATCACCGGCGGCCGTGATCGGGACATCAGTCCCGATCACGGCCATCAATACAAGGGACCACCTGCCACCTGCCTGTGCCCACCTGCCTCCCGCAGTGCCATCCTGAAGTAAAATAAAAGAAAAAGTAAGTGCCCCCCGTCAGTGCCCCCTGTCAGTGCCCATAGTGCCCACAGTGCCACCCACAGTGCCACCCACAGTGCCACCCACAGTGCCACCCCACAGTGCCACCCCACAGTGCCACCCAATCTGCCTCAAAGGTGCTGCACCCCAGTGCCGCCCATCAGTGCCCAGCAGTGCCGCCCATCAGTGCCCAGCAGTGCCGCCCATCAGTGCCCAGCAGTGCCACCTATCAGAGCCACCTATCAGTGCCACCTATCAGTGCCCATCAGTCCCATCTATCTGTGGTACCTATCAGTGCCCATCCGTGCCACCCATCCGTGCCACCCATCCGTGCCATCTTATCTGTGCCCATCTTTGCCCATCAGTGCCGCCTTATCTGTGCCCATCGGTGCCGCCTTATCTGTGCCTATTAGTGCCGCCTTAACTATGCCTATCAGTGCCCACCAGTGCAGCCCATCAGTGCCCACCAATGCAGCCCATCAGTGCCCACCAATGCAGCCCATCAGTGCCCACCAATGCAGCCTATCAGTGCCGCCTAATCAGCGCACTTCAATGAAGGAGAAAAATGACCCGTTTGCAAAATTTTATAACAAACTATTAAAACATGATTTTTTTTTTTTTTTTTTTTGCATCTTTTTTTGTTTGTTTAGCAAAAAATAAAACTCCGAGCTGTAACTAAATACCACCAAAAGAAAGCTCTATTTGTGGGAAAAAAATGATAAAAATTTCATTTGGGTACAGTGTTGTATGCCCGCGCAATTGTCACTCAAAGTGCATCAGCGCTGAAAGCTGAAAATTGGTCTGGGACTGAGGGGGGTTTAAGTGCCCAGTAAGCAAGTGGTTAAGCAAATAGTATCAGCAGTAATGGTAAAGAGAAACATAACCAAAGAACTGCATAAAATAGGGAGCAGACAGTGTATGAGTATGAGTATAGGCATGTGTATATTTTCCTGAAAAAAGGGGTACCCCTGTGAGACAATTGTATAGTATTTGGTGTATGACTTGTAAGCTTAATTGGTTAACCACTTATGGACTGACCACTGTCAATATATGTTGCTACTTTGACGTTAAATACGATTGTCATGGCAGAATATAACCCCGATATTTTTTTTAACGGCTGGCGACAAGAGAGGTGACCCCCTCCCGTCACATCCCGGTCGTCTCCGCCGCTTACTGGAGCCGTCGGTAGTGGCGGAGACGATCCAATCCTTTCATTTTAATTCTAAGGATTTTTGATCCTTTTTAATTTAATTCTAGAAAAATACCTCGTTTGTAACTCAAAACTGGTAACCTGTAGTAAATTCTAAACGTCACCTATGGAGAATTTTAAGGGTCAAATTATGTTGCCATTCCATGCGGGCGCAATTTTGAAACATGACATGTTGGGTATCAATTTACTCAGCATAACATTATCTTTCACAATATAGAAAAAATTGGGCTAACTTTACTGATTTCTTATTTTTTTATTTAAAAAGTGTAATTTTTCCAAAAAATTGCATTTGTAAGACCGCTGTGTAAATACGTGTGACAAAGTATTGCAGCGACCGACATTTTATTCTCTAGGGTATCTGAAAAAAAAAATATATATAATGTTTGGGGGTTCTAAGTAATTTTCTACCAAAAAAAAATATTTTAACTGGTAAACATCAAGTGTAAAAAATAGGCCTGTCCTTAAGTGGTTAATGGTGGGGCCCAATTTGTATGGTGGTTCACTTAATTCTGACCCTTTAGGACTGCATGCAGTGATTTTTTTTGGGGGGCTGCTAGGTAAATAGGCAGTCTTCTGTTGTACTAAACTGCTAACAGTGGTGTAGTAAGCACAGCTGAACACGTGCACTAGTTCTGGCACACAGCGAACCTTGTCCTTAGTGGTGGTTAGTCTTCTGTCTTCAGAAACCCGGTCCCGAATAACTCAGTCCTCACAATCAGAGCTTTACAGGCTCAACACTCAGGTTCTCAGGGGCTCTCCCTCTCTGTAAACACAGACATTCACTAGCAACAGGTCTGTATTCCTCCAGTCTCTACACTGCAAGACCAAGTTCTTCTCAAAAATATGCCCAACTATTCTCCTATTATAAGCTGTCCTAGGCACATATACAGTAGTTTACAGACACATTCAATTTCAGAGTGCAGTGTTCAGCATCAACCACACCTTCCAGTGTTCTTTGCAGTTGCATCCTCCAAGGAGGCAGGAAGGGACAGCTGCATTAGCCAGTCTCTTTAACGCTTATGGGCTCACCGCTCTGTAGAGCCAGGAGGGAGGGGGGGAGAAGTGGTCAAACACACACAACCTACTCTGCCCAGCTTGCTGCACAGCAATGCCCAGGGATTCACAACACTCAGCATCCCAGTCTCTGTAGCTGGCCAAGTACCTGGCTATATTTGCATAATGAAAGGTCACTACATTCACCAAGCTCTGGGGCCAATTTCCTTGCAAAGTGCAACTTCCCCATAAAAGAAAACATCCTATTTGCCTTTATTAAATCAACCCCCTTGTGTGCTGCCAATCGTGCTACACATCATTAGTGTGAGACCCTGCCTCAACATCAGTGGCGGCTGGTGCTCCAAATATTTGGGGGGCTGCAAACAAATTGAAAAATTCAGAAACATACTGAAAAAAACATCAATTGCAGCCTCACTGTGCCATCAATTGCAGCCATTGTGCCCATCGAACGCAGCAACTGTGCCATCAATTACAGCCACTGTGCCCATCAAATGTAGCCACTGTACCCATCAGTTGTAGCCACTGTGCCCATGAAATGCAGTCACTGTGCCTGTCAATGCAGCCACTGTGCCCATCAAATGCAGCCACTGTGCCCATCAAATGCAGCCACTGTGCCCATCAAATGCAGCCACGGTGCCCATCAAATGCAGCCACTGTGCCATCAAATGCAGCCACTGTGCCATCAAATGCAGCCACTGTGCCCACCAATTACAGCCACTGTGACACTCCTGGTGGCATTTAACCAGCACCCCCGCCTGCCCACTCATGGTCTGACCAGCACTTACCCCACCTTGGTGGCGGGTCAGGCAGCGGGTGATGGAGGCGAGCTCTGGGATGGACAGTGGGTCAGGTAGCAGCGAGCTGTGGGTCAGACGGAGGCTCCTGTGTCCTCCATGCTTCCTTCGTACATCTATTCTTTCCTCCTGCTAGGTGTCCAATAGGATCACCTGTCCTTTCAGCCAATCAGGTGACAGGTATCAGACCAGAGCAATGCTCTGTGCTCAGAGTCCACTCTATTTTTAAGCCTATTAGAGCCTATAGCTCTAATCAGGTGCTTCAAAAAAACACCCCCACCAATGTAATTCACACGCCCTGCATCCTGAATGGGGCTGGACGCATGAATAAGGGGTGGCCGCGGCGGCCATGGATAGATTCATGCTATGCATGAATCTATCCATTACTCATATAGGGGGGTGGTGTGAAAGAGGGGGCAGCGCCTGTGTGCCCTTAATGGACAGGCCACCACTGATTCTGCTACAAGTTAGGTTGTTAGAAGAAGTCAGTTATCAAGGACAGATTTCTTCAGAAATCTAACTAAATAGACCAAGTGTATCTGAATCTTGCATCACAAAAAGATATTTATATACTGTATATGCATATGCTGAAAAGCATAGAAAGAATATTTAAAGACTTGAGAAAGATATTGTGGTTATCTAGTTGTTTTGCAATGCAAGAGATGTTCCAGAAGGTGCAGAAAAATCATTCATGTAAACATACCTACCTGTAGTAAAGGCATAACCAGCAGGTGACAATCTAAAGTATATTGGTCCTGTACATGTCCCCTGTCCAAGTCAACTACTTGGGCATCAATTATTTATACAAACTAGAATACTTGTTCTAACAGAGAGGTTTATTCCATGAAAAATATGTATTACATAGACATTTGATTGCTTACCAGGTAGTCCAAGTACAAGGTAACTTACAAGGTGGTGCAAAGGTAGCCCATAGTTATGAAGGCCAGCCAATAGACATGTGCATTTCATTTCGTTCTGAATCGAAATTTGGACGAATTTTCATTATTCGGACATTTGGATGCATCCGAATTACAATGCTACCCTGTTTCCCCTAAAATAAGACCTAGCCTGATTGTCGGTGTTGGCTGTAATATAAGCCCTACCACCCAAATAAGCCCTACCCTGTTTCCTCAAAAATAAGCCCAACCCTGAAAAGAAGACCTACAAGGACTTTAACTAGGGCTTATTTGGGGGGTAGGGCTTATATTGCAGCTATCACCGACAATCACACTAGGTCTTATTTTAGGGGAAACGGGGTAACGAATTCAAGCGAAATTCGAAAAATTACATTTTGCAACCCGAATTTGGGGCCACTTAAAGCTAGAAACCCCAAATTTGGTATGCAAATGCAGTAGAACTAGCACTACAACATATCAAATTTGGGGTTTCTAGCTCCAAGTGACCCCGAGTTACGGGGCCCCAAATCGGGTCGCAAAATGTAATTCTCTGCTGCAGAAAAGTGCTTGACATTTTGCGACTTTTTGCAGTTGAAATATTTTCGAATGCTACCGATTTTTCGAATTCAGTAGAAAACTAAACGAAATCCGAAAACGAATTTAACAAATGTAACTAAACTAAATTAATTAACGAATTAAAACGAAACAAAACTAAACAAATTTTTTCCTTTTGCACATGTCTACCAACCAACGGTGGTCTGAATATTTGCTGTTCTGAGGACTGTTAGTATATGCTTGTACATCTGATTGTTCTTGATTTCCTATGCTCAGCTTTGTAGCTGACACAAAAAAATATATAAAAGTCCTAATTATCCTCAGTGAATATACAAAAATGTAGAGTATACAGTATCTTAAATCTGAATAGCAGAGTAGAGTTGTGGCAATTTATGTTTCTAATTAACCCTAGCAACACTCTGCAACTTCAATATTGATAGTATCTTATTTGCATTCTAGAAGATGTGTGACAGCCTGCAGCAAACAACTTTGCTCGTTGTTTTTCTTTTAAGTAGCCAGTCCGTGGTGTACTGATTGTAGTAACCAAGGCTATGGTCCTACACAACGGATATTCCTCCTAGCCAACAGCTTGTCAACTGATGATGTCACATGTAAAAATCCGAGTATCTCTTCATGTCACACCTTCAACAAATACAATTCTTTTGGTATTAACCAGTGGTGGACTGCAGATGGCAGCGGATCTAAGGCTTCTGTGTTAAGATGGCTATGGAGTTAAAAGAAACCTCTTATGACCAAAATATGGAGGTTGCAAATGATAACCTCATGTTCTGAAAATACTAGCTGCCTGGCTGTCATACTCCTCCTATGGCTTTGGTAAATTTTGAGTCTGTAATAAGTATATGTAAGTGTATAAACAAATCTATATTATTCAGACTTACTGCATCTCACACAACATCCATATTGTGCAAAGTACTGTAGAAATAATTTAGTCATCTACTATCCTAGAGATTTGAATTCAGAATCCTAAGGTTCCATTCCTGGTTTAGCTTAGATAGATGTTTACTATGTATTAATTTAGTATAGATCCATCCCCTGCAGTGTGAACTGCAGTGTGAACTGCCTGCAGGGGAGATGCAATGCAGGAACTGGCGCTGGAATCGCACTGGTTCCCAAATCACTAGAGTGTGAACCCAAGATATTTCTAGTATCCCAGCGCTGATGGTAGGATAAAGCAGTAAGCTGTACATCACTTTCGATTAACTATCCAATCATAATATCAGACTACATTTTCCAGTACATGGCATTCTGGTGAGATCCGTTCATGAATGTGGGTATTTTTTTTCTCCACCACCTCATTAATAAAAGAAACATCCATCTAGTCAGCAGTGCACTGCTCTCAGAAGAGAAAGTTTGTAAGCATTACATATTCCATTATCATCCTGAATCATGTGAGGAGGAGAGGTAAAAATGTCCAAGTCCCTAGAACAGGAAACTATGATTCAGGATATAGGAAACACTCACTTTCAACCAATGAAATGCAGGCTGTGCTAGGAGGATGGATTTGCAAGTAACACTGATGGGCAAGATATATGAGCCACTGCATAGTTTATGTCATTGCATAGTTTAAATTTGACTTTTGCCTAAATTTGAGCATTATGTACAACTAAAATCTCCTATATAACAATCTAAGCAAGTACCAAATTCAGCTACCATGTGATGCACACGCCTTTTAAAGTAACAAAAAAATTCCTCCAAAAAACGTCCTCCTCCTACCCTGATTGAGCTAAATCATTTTTTATTTGTGTCTTAGGCCGCGTACACACGGGCGGACTGTCTGGCCAACTAAGTCCGTCAGACAATCCGACAGACAGTCCGTCCTACTTTTGAATGAACGGACTTGACCACACACGATGAACAGACAGTCCGCTGAAAGCTTGCGCGATGACGTGTACAGCACGTACGACGGGACTAGAAATACGACGTCCAATACACTGCAATGCAACCTTCGGCCGTGTAAATCCTTTCTGAGCATGCGCCATACTTAGTCCGTCCAACTTGCCTACTCACGAGCGGACTGTCCGCTGAAACCAAAGTTGGACGGACAATATTACGGAAATTCAGAAAGACTTAGTGCGCCAGACTGTCCGCTGAAAAAGTCCGCTGAAGCCCACACACGAGCGGACTGTCCACTGAAACACGTTTCAGCGGACCAAGTCCGTCAGACAGTCCGCCCGTGTGTACGCGGCCTTATGCTCCCTTCCAGACACTGCAGCCCACAGTTGGGAGGGTTTCAGCAACAGGCAGTGCTGTCAATCCCGAAAGCAGCAGGCAAGACTGGGTGTGGACAGGTTCTGACTGACAAGCTACAGGAGGCTTGTGAATTAGCGGTGACAATCAGGGTTGCTGATAGGCCAGTACAACTGGCCCTGTTGTACCAGGCCCGGCCAGCAGGGGGGCCCGGGTAACCTGTACAGATAAGTACTTTAATGTACTTTTTTTGCTGATAGCTATGTGCATGATTAGTGGAGGAACTATTTCTTGTATTTCGGGTGCGGAAGAATGTCTCTTCCGTGCTCGCTCCTCATGCTGGCTCAAGTCCCTTCCAGCACGTCCTCTGTGGTGCCGTCCCCCTGGTGCCGTGGAGTGATTCCTCACTCTCGGCGTGAGAAGTAGCAGAAGTAGCAGTGAGGTGACTCAGGCAAGCAGCGGAGGCAGAGAACATCGGCAGAGGCATCCCATCTAACTGGAATAGTTTGTGGACTCTCAAGTCCAGGCAGCAGCAGGATCAGGAAAGAAGTGACTCCTGGGGCCCAGCTAACAATTACACAAGTGTGTGCTTTCTTGGGGGGGGGGGGAGGCTTCAAGATCTGCAACTACTGCAGCAGCATTTATACATTATGGCATTGGCGACATGGGTGGCACTGCAGGTAACACATGCGTTATGGCCCAATCTATTTAAAAAAAAGTGATTTTTCTTTGGACAATGTTAACTTTATGCAGTTGGACACTTCCTTATAACATTCACATTGTTTTTGGGTAAAGCCATAAATATGTGTACATATGCAGGCTGTGAACCTGTACATTTTATGGCCACATGAGAGGCTGACATTACCACCTTTGCATGGAAGTGATTGGTCAAACTTTTTTAGTTTTAACATGTTGATGTTCAATTTTTTGCTGATGCAGCTTTTGGCTTCAAGAGTATTGCAGCAGCACTCTGAACTTGGGTCGTTTGACTCCTATTGTTTTTGGGCCTGTTGGCGCACTTATGTTTACCCAGTTGTTGCCTACTTTGAAAAACACCTGAGAACGATCTATAGTAAATTATCTTTAACGAGACCCGGCTTGCTGTTTTTTTTCATTTGTTTAATCTCCCTAATTTTTTCAAAATACCACTTAATTTATTAATTAATGTTTTTTTTATTACATATTAAAGAGGTCTGTTCTCACCTGAAAACAGTATTTCTTTTGGATAATCAAACTTATAACTGGCTGGAGAAAATTAAATATCACTTGTAGATAAACCTGCACTTTGTTTCAAGGCGGGGTCTGGCCAGGGGTGGGGCTGAAGGAGAGACCAGGGGCAGAGCTGAAGGGGGCCCCGTCAGGTAGGCTGTACGGGGTCCCATGATTTCTATCAGCGGTCCTGGTGACAACGCTCATAGCCACATTCCCTGCATCATTTGTTCATCCCAATGTAGTACAAGCAGACATAGATTACTAGAGTGGCAACTCTGCTCTGAAGCAGTGCAGCATCATTTACACCCTATCACAGAAAGCTGCATTAGGTGGACTTCACTGGCAGGATCAACAGGTACTTGTGTGACTTTAAAAGGGAATAAGAGAAAACTGTAAGTGCAGATGAACTTTAATTAGAAGCAAACTCTGGGATAAAATAAACCCCTTAGCCCCCTCCCACTGATCACTTTTGAAATACCCCCTTTCACTTACCGTAAGCTGTGGTCACGTCATCTTCCAGTGCCGGGGGCTTCTCACCTCTATTTACTTTCTGATGGGGTCCTTCATAAGGATGTTTACATCCCTGCTTGAGTTACCTGGACAATACCCATTGGCTGTCCACAAAAACGATCTTCTTAGGATCCAGAAGACTATTTACGTCAGCCTGAGTGGAGTCAAGGGGACTGGACATCAAGGGTTAATCTGCGGTGCTGGATCAGCGGTCCTCAAAAATGAAACCGCATCAGCAAAAGACCTAGATGGGGGATTCAGGTGAGTATAATTTGCTTTACGAGATAGGAAATCTAAAAAACTGGCAAAATAGGTAAGAAAGGTGGGAGAGATGAAAGGGAGTTTATGCACAGAGTTAGGCTTTAGGTGCTAAAGGGTATTTTTTTAATGGAAGGCTATAGTTCTACTGTATAACAATTTTACATTTGTTAATATGTATTTCTGCATTTGATTCTCAAAGTTTACAATTAGATATTGAAATATTGCTCACATCTGTTTGCTGTATACAAAGGTAATTAATTGAAGAGTTTTAGTGTCTATGTTTTTCGCTTGACATTAAACAGTTATATTAGAACCAGATGAATAGATATGACATTTTGCTACTATACCCAAATGTATCATCTACTCAATATTTTTTCACCAGGTGCAGCATTTGGTGAGCAGATGCACATGTCCTGAGCAATTTTCTATGATCAAAGTCTCGGAAGGAAAATACAAAGTAGGGGAATCAAACACTCTAATTTTCGTTAGGGTAAGTACATGGGTATATTAAATGTAGTGTGCAAAAATATATATTTAGCTGTAGCTTGAGACCTTAGATATTGTGTTCAGAAAAGTAAAGTTGTCTCTCTATTTTATTAAAACCCAACTCAGAAGACTCCTCCTGTACATGAAAAAAAACAAACAAAAGAAAAACAGCTCAGGCTGAAGTACTCACCTTAAAGCTTTCCCCTAAAGCAATGGTTCACAACCCTGTCCTCAAGTACCCCCAACAGGCCGTGTTTTGGGAATTTCTCTTAGAAAAAATAGCTGTCCAAAATATCAAGCCATTGCCTCTGATGGCCTGTTGGGGGTACTTGAGGACAGGGTTGAGAACCACTGCCCTAAAGTACCTCTTCTCCACCACAAGATGTCCTCCATCATCTACTTTGAAAGATGCCCATTGAATGGAAGAAATAACAAGAGTGAGACACTTAAGCCCAATATACTTTCTACATAATAATAAAATATTATAGCTGATAGCTGCAACATTTGCACATGACTATGTGCCCTATTACACTGGCTATGTAATTATGATGCTGAAATTTACTACTATACCAGCCTGGGCATAGTTGTAGGCCACAGTTGCAATGGAAGTAAGCAAAATTGGGATTGCAGCTTGGACATTTTCCCACAAACTAATCTTTCCACCTTGACAGAAGCCTTACAACAGAATTTAGGTCACCATCAATGTGAGACCACTTGGTAAAGTAAAACCCCAGCTTTTAGGGTCCATTCATACTATACGTCAGGGATATGCAATTAGCGGACCTCCAGCTGTTGCAAAACTACAAGTCCCATCATGCCTCTGGGTGTCATGCTTGTGGCTGTCAGTTATGCTATGCCTCATGGGACTTGTAGTTCTGCAACAGCTGGAGAGCGTTAATTGCATATCCCTGCTATATGTGTTGAGCTGCACGAGACAGCCTTGTCCAATGCAGTCCCAACACATACACAAGGCAATTTGCCTTGAGTCCTATGTGTTCAGTTCGCACTACTGAGCCATGTGGATTGCCCTTAAAAAGGTAAGTCATGAACTCGTACTACATTGCATCACAACATGCTGTGGTGAATAAAGATGAATAGAATGTTACTTTGTGACATTGCAACAAAGTTAAACATTTAAAAAAAAAATCTAAACATTGTGGCATTCTGTAATTAGTGCATCACCCTGTTCTCCTCACAGTGGAACACACTGCTGATATGAATTGGCCCTTAAAAATATTAGTTGCATGGAACTCTGTAAAATATTATGTGTATGGAATGCAACAAATACCTGAGCTTCAGAAGTGCAGGTTATGGCACACAGAGATGTTCCATATTGTCATAAAATTTTATGCAGGCTTTTTATGGAGAACAGAAAAGGAGAGCCCCACATTCATTATTTTTCCAAGACCAATGGAAGATTTCATTGGGTCCAACTTGGGTTTTTTGGAGAGGGACCTAAGAATCGTATTTCTGGAGATAACGATTGCTATGGCAAATCACACATGCATTTTAGCTTCAGCTGACTACACGTTACCATCAGATTTCATAATGTCCATTAATTTTTCAAACATTTATCCAAAACCAGGGCAAGAGCCCCTAACTAAACAATCCATTCCACAGCTGTTGATAATGTGCCTGGCAAGCTTTGGTGTACTAAGCCCTATAATGCAAAAGTCAGATCATAACTGTCCACTGATCTTTTTTACTATCTTCAGTTAGTAGACTGTAAACCAGTAGGACATTACATTGTACATCACTGTATTAGACAGCAGACCGTTTTATGACTTTTTGTTTAAGGCTCTTGCACAGAGGCAGCTGAGCCCATTCAGTGTAAATGCAGGCACTTTTCCCCTGCCCAGGAACCCCATACAACCTCTCTTAGACACAAATGGCTGTGCACTGCTTGCACTCAGGTATATACCAGTGCTATTGTAAATAAGAGGGAGGGTATGAGTGTAAAAAATAATTAGATACACCCACAATTTAGCACAGCGCACTGTATTACTTTATTACTGCATTTTTCTTTCTTTTTTGTAGGGTAGATGTTAAAAAAGGGATAACATCCAGATGCCATATATGCTAAGTACACCACTGTAGCCTGAGTAGAAAAGCCTGTGTCCTGTCAGCATGTTGCAGAGTGAGACCCTTAGTTTTTTTGGGGGGAGCAGTGCTTCCCCCAAACCTGCTGATTTTGTACGTTTACCCACTGACAAAGAAATTATCAGTCTATAATTTTAATGGTAGCTTTATTTTAGCAGTGAGAGACAGAATAACAACAAAAATATTCAGAAAAACACATTTCAAAAAAGTTATAAATTGATTTGCATTTTAATGAGTGAAATTAGTATTTGACACCTTTGCAAAATATGACTTAGGACTTGGTGGCAAAACCCTCGTTGGCAATCACAGAGGTCAGACATTTCATAGCTCCCTCCACATATTTTCTAAGGGATTAAGGTCTAAAGACTGGCTAGGCCACTCCAGGATCTTAATGTGCTTCTTCTGGATCCACTCCTTTGTTGCCTTGGCCCTGTGTTTTGGGTCATTATCATGCTGGAATACCCATCCAGGATCCCTTTTCAATGCCCTGGCTGAAAGGATGTTCTCATCCAAGATTTGAGAATACATCATCCTTTTGATGCAGTGAAGTTGTCCTGTCCCCTTAGCACAACCCCCTCCTTCCAAAGCATAATGTTTACACCTTTATGTTTGACAGTGGGGATGGTATTCTTGGGGTCATAGGCAACATTCCTCCTACTCCAAACATGGCGAGTTGCATTGATGCCAAAGAGCTTGATTTTGGTCTCATTTGACCACATCACTTTCACCCAATTCTCCTCTGAATCATTCAGATATTCATTAGCAAACTTCAAATAAGCTTATACATGTGCTTTCCTGAGAAGGGGGACTTTGGGGCTGCAGGATTTCAGTCCCTCACAATGCAGTGTGTTACCAATTGTTTTCTTGGTGCCTATGGTCCCAGCTGCCTTGAGATCATTGACAAGATTCTCCTGTATAGTTCTGGGCTGATTCCTCACCATTCCCATGATCATTGAAACTCCACAAGGTGAGATCCTACATGGAGCCCCCAGACCGAGGGAGATTGACAGTTATTTTGTGTTTCTTCCATTTGTGAATAATCTCACCAACTATTGTCACCCTCTCACCAAGCTTCTTTTACGATGGTCTTGTCGCCCATTACAGCCTTGTGTAGGTCTACAATCTGGTCCCTGACATCCTTGGACAGCTCTTTGGTCTTGGCCATGGTGGAGAGATTGGAATCTGATTGATTGATCGCTTCTGTTTACAGATGTTTTTTATACAGGTAGCAAGCTGAGATTAGGAGCACTCCCGTTAAGAGAGTGATCCTAATCTCAGCTCATTACCTGTATAGAAGACACCTGGGAGCCAGAAATCTTGCTGATTAATAGGAGATCAAATACTTATTTCACTCATTAAAATGCAAATCAATTTATAACTTTTTTGAAATGTGTTTTTGTGGATATTTTTGTTGTTATTCTGTCTCTCACTGTTAGAAATAAACCTACCAATAAAATTAAAGACTGATCATTTCTTTGTCAGTGGCAAAAGTACAAAATCAGCAGGGGATAAAAACGGAAAATTCCTATCAAAATACTTACCGTAATTTTCCTTTCCTGATGGACTCCATGGCAGCAACGTGTGGGTTAAGTCCCGCCTCCACTACCCTATAGGACACTACTCCCATAAATCTTTGCTCCCTGCCCATGGCCGTGTTCAGTAACTAGCCTACTCCAGCCATTTTGGGAGGGAACTCCTGCTGCCATGGAGTCCATCAGGAAAGGAAAATTACGGTAAGTATTTTGATAGGAATTTTCCGTTTTCCTGACAGACTCCATGGCAGCAACGTGTGGGAAATAACTCGCCAAACACACTCGGGTGGACAAAATGCTGAACAAAGATTTATTTAACACTGTTGACCGACAGCACCTTTAAACCAAAATCAACAGAAGATAAACTGGCAGGTTCACCACAATAATAAGCCATAAATGTATGAATGGATGACCAAGAAGCTGCTTTGCAGATAACCTCAGGAGCCACATGACGTGAAGCTGCCCAAGAAGTAGAGAGACTTCTCGTGCAATGTGCTGTAACCGCCTCAGGAGGAGCCAAACCCTTCTCTTTATAAGCCCACTGGATCGCCTGAACCACCCACGTGGAGATGGATCTGACCAAAGCCCTAAGGCCTTTGCTTTTACCGTGGAAAAGAACAAAAAGGTAATCCGATTGCCGGAAACAAGCTGTAGCCTCCAAGTATCGCTTCAAAATAACTCCCATGTCAAGAGGATGAGAATCCTGACTCCCAGCAGAATTAAAGGTAGGAAGAGTAATATCCTGATTTTCGTGGAAGACTGACGTAACCTTGGGATTCGATCCTAGCGTTGGCACTAGGACCACTCTGTCAGGGAAGAACGTGAGGAAAGGCTCCTTTGATCCTAGAGACTGTATTTCAGAGACTCTCTTTGCCGAAGATATGGCTACTAAAAAAGATGTCATTAGGGACAATTCTTTGCTTGAAAATGGTTTGTCCAGTTGTGAGAAGAAGTCAAGAACCAACGGTAAATCCCACTTGGGGAATCTAGTTTTCCTCTGTGGTCTAAGTCTAATTGCTCCCTTAAAGAATTGCTGAACCAAGGGATGTTTAGCCAAAGAAACTCCAGAAAAAGCCGAAATCGCAGACACTTGTACACGAAGAGCGCTAATCCAGGAGATGTCTAATCCAGACTGTAAGAAACTCAAAACATCCTGAACTGTCAGATTACTGTCAGAACTAAACCTGGAGGACATGTGTCTTGTGAATCTAGACCAAATCCTTTCATACACCTGGTTGGTACTTTTCCTTCTTGCACTCATGAGAGTAGGAATGACCTCCTTGGGGCAACCCAGAGCCTCTAGCCTTCCCCTCTCAAAAACCAGACCCTCAGACATGGATGGGCCGGACAGGGATGTAGCTTCGAGCCCTGGGATAGAAGATCGGGCCTGAGAGGTAAGGGAATCGGGTCTCAGACACTGAGGAGCATTAGTAGTGGAAACCATGGCCTGTTAGGCCAGTAAGGTACTACAGCCAACACTTCTACTGCTTATGATCTGAGTCTCCGCAGGAACTGTAGAATAATAGGAGTTGGAGGAAAGGCGTAAGCTCTGTTGAACCACCTTTGTTCCGTCGGTGCATCCACCCCGTAAGCCTGAGGATCCCGAAATCTGGAATAATACCTTGCCAGCTTCTTGTTGCAAGGGGAGGCAAACAGGTCGACCCATGGGGAGAACCCCAACGTTAGAATCCAACTGAAGACTTCCTCATGAAGGGACCATTCGTTGTTGTCCAGACGGACTCGAGACAGGAAGTCTGCCTGAACGTTCTGCATCCCTGGAACATAAGTTGCTGTAATGTTGACCAGGTTCTTCTGAGCCCAAGACATAATTGGCTCTACCTCCTAAAGTAGAGACAGACTCTGAGTACCTCCTTGTCTCCTTATATATGCCACTGCCATCGTGTTGTCTAGTCTGAGTAGAACCAAGGTTCCCGAGATCAGATGATGAAAAGCTAGGAGCGCCCGGAAAGCTGCCCTTAATTCTAGAACGTTCGACACCATCCTCCTGGAAGGGAAGTCCCAGGTGCCTTGTGCTACTTCTGTCAAACAGTGGGCGCCCCAGCCCCTGTTGCTGGCCTCCGAAGTTATTGCTATCCATGAGAATGGGGAGAATGGAATGACAATTGAACAGATTCTCCTTCTGAAGCCACGTGGGCAGAGAGCTTCTCATTGAGGATGTGATCCGGATAAGCTGAGTTTTGGCGCCTAGCCATTGGTGAAGAAACCCTTTTTGGAAAGGTCTCATCTTCCATTGGGCCCACTTCACCATTGGAATCGTGGCCACCATGGTGTCGATAATCCTCAGACACTGAAGAGCCTGGAGATGGAAGGCTGAGAGAGCCGGACGAATTCTGTCCCGAATTACCGACACCTTCTCTTCGGGTAATGAGATGGTACCCTTTACTGTATTGAAGAGGGCTCCCAGGAATACAAGAGACTAAGAAGGAATTAACTGACTTTTCTCTAGATTCAGGATCCAACCGAATTCTTGAAGAGTGGAGATAACCTGACCCTTGTGCTAGCAGCAGAAGATCGTCCAAATAGTGGTGAAGATGAATTCCTTTGGTTCTCAATAGAGCCACTACAGCAAACAACACCTTTGAGAAAACTCGGGGGGGGGGGGGGGATGTTGAAAGCCTGAACGGGAGACATACGAACTGAAGATGTAGTTTGCCCACGGAAAATCGCAGAAACTGCTGAAAATCTTCTGCCACAGGGACATGAAAATAAGCGTCCTTTAGGTCTATTGAAATCATCCAATCGCCTGACTGGACTGATTGATATATTGTTGACAACGTTTCCATCTTGAACCTCTCCCTTTTGATAAAGCAATTCAGATGTGTAAGGTCTATAACTGGCCCCAAGTTCCGTTTTTCTTTTAGACCATAAAAAGAGGAGAATAAATTCCCAACCCTCGTTGATCATCTGGCACGGGAACGGCAGCGCCTTGAGCCAATAAAGATTTCACGTAAGCTAACAGGATCTGCCTTTTTTCCTCAGGAGGCCAGAAGGGAGGTGGGAACATACCGGAGTCTTGGGGACCTGCTGAAGGTCCAAGAATGGCCTGAAGAGACCGTTCTGACAGTCCAAATGTCCTGGATTGAGGCCGCCCAGACATGCTGAAAACGTAGAAGATGAGCCCCTACCTGGCCTATCTGAGCGGGCCCAATCTCACAAAGATTTAGTTGGTTCACGCTCTCCTGTCGCACTGCTCTTGGCGGATTTCTTAAAGGAAGACTGCCTTGACTTTCATGACCTGGAACATTCCCGACCAGGTCTATAGCTACGGGCCTCCCTGGCCTGCTCCTGATATTGCTTCTTAGGAAAAAATCTTCTCTGGCTTTTTAAGCGTCTATCCTGAGGGAGAAACCCCGATTTCCCGCCAGTGGCCCGGGTTATGGCATTATCCAATTTATTGCCAAAAAGGGAAGAGCCCTCAAAGGGGATATGGCACCATACCTGTTTTGAGGCTGGATCAGCCAGCCAGGGACGGAGACAAAGAGCACGTTTGGCGGTGACAGCTGAAAGCATAACCCGAGACACCAAGCGGATGATGTCAATCGAGGCCTCCCCCAGAAAAGCCGATGCAAGCCGTAACTCCTGGATAGAACATTTTGCGACTTCAACCGAAATGTTCCTGAGGGTATCATCCACACTGTCCGTCCATAGTTCCATGGCCTTGGACATTGCTGCTAAAGCGAACGCTGGTTTGCAGGCCATACCAGCAGTGAGGTAAATTCTCTTTAAATCGGTATCAATCCACCTATCTAAGGCATCCTTGAATGAAACGGTGTCTTCCAGTGGAAGAGTCACATGCTTTACTAGTCTCATCACCGCTGCATCCACTAGCGGAACCGATTCCAGATACTTGACCTCATCTTCCTCAAAGGGATATAACTTTAAGACTTTTGAAAGCATACTATTCTTCTTCTCAACCTTACTCCACTCATCCGTAATGATCTCACCAAGCTCAGACAGGAATGGAAAGTTGAGACGCTCCTTATTAAGTTGTTTAAAATACTTCCTTTGTTTGGAAGGATTAGCCACCTCATCTTCCCAGTTCAAACCCCACACAGGGACTATCTTCCTCAGATTCTCTGTCTGACGCAGCATCGGAAGGGTGGCTTGGTAGAGAGGACTCCCCGTTCTCTTGAACTTGCGACTCCCTCACTGTTGACTGAGGTGACTCTGACTGAGGCACAAGAGTCTGACTGGCCCCAATCCCCTTGAGGGATTCTTTCACCTTTTCCACAAGGGATCTTAGTTGCTGGTCCATACCCCCTCTCTCACTAGAGGCTTTGGAAAATCAGGGGTCACACAGGGATTTCCCAGTAGGAACTTGCAACCTGCATCCCCAGCAGGTACTGACAACTGAACGGCTGGAATGAGCCGTAGAGGAGCAAGATCAATCCTCGCTACGGTGCCCAGATCTTGAGGGTGAGCCGTGATGTTTAGATTTAGAATATGAATGCCGGTGGTAAGACTTTGGAGAATCGCTTCCTCTGTGAGAGCTGCGTTGCTGTTCTGACCTAGATGGGCTAGTGCAAGACAGAGATAGAAGAGACATATAGATAAGAAAAGATAACAGACTGACTAAAACAGGACTTAGTGACCTCATCAAAGCGTCATGTGCGGCGCCACTGCGCATGCGCGATTAGTGCCATTTTCTGCTATCGCGCATGCGCGAACCAAGCCTCGTTCTTGCGCCGCACTCGCGCATGAGCAGAACCATCATACAAACGAAAAAACAGGAAGTAAGCGACGGCTATAACGCAGGATTAACCAGCCGCCATGCCTGTAACTACAAACTTACATACAGGAGAAATGAAGGGAAATGAAGAACAAGCAAGGAACAAACTGCTGCCATGGAAAAGAGGAACAATCTTACCGCTCCCACACAATTGTCTCTGGCCCGAAGGTAAGGAAAACACACCGGACTTTTCAGGGCAAAATAGGTCACCTGCTATTTAGCTGGGCTGTTCGACCAAATGCGCAGCCTGCTTGCCAATGGCTAGGATCCTGGCTTCCTCCAGCGCTTATATCCAGTGCCCACTCCATACTCCGCTAGTAGCTAGGGCTTAGCGGAGCCATGCGACAATCCAGTCCACAGTCGCTATTCGGCCAAACCAATAAAGGAACCGTGTGGGAGCAATCTTCAGGTAGACAGACCATAATGGGTCCTACGGAGGAGGACAAAAAAAGAACACAGCCATGGGCAGGGAGCAAAGATTTATGGGAGTAGTGTCCTATAGGGTAATGGAGGCGGGACTTAACCCACATGTTGCTGCCATGGAGTCTGTCAGGAAATACTTTTTTCCCTCACTGTAGGGGTTGATTTACTAAAACTGTAGAGTGCAAAATCTGGTGCAACTGTGCATGGTAGCCAAACGGCTTCTACCTGCAGCTTGTTCAAGTAAGCTTTGACAAACAAAAAAAGAAGTAAGCTGATTGGTTTGTGTGCAGAGCTGCAATCGATTTTGCACGCTTCAGTTTTAGTAAACCACCCCATAGTCTTTTAGTAATCTGTAATGTTGTTACCAACCGGCAGATATATGATTTGCAGCTAAATGTTACATGAATAGCCTATTGTTTTCAGTTAGTTATTGTTCTGATATTCTGGGCGCTAAAGAAATAATTTGCCTATCTACTGTATTTAATAAAATTGACTCAACATTGATATTATCAAACGTTTCTTAGTAAGCAGGTTTCTGTTTTATAGATTCTTCGTAACCATGTGATGGTCAGAGTAGGAGGGGGCTGGGACACGCTGGAGCATTATTTGGACAAGCACGACCCCTGCCGCTGTACCTCTCTCTGTATGTATCCTTAAACAGGGCATTATTTATACCTGTGCCTAGTTAGTGAAAAAGAAAAGGCAATAGGCTCAATTCACAAAGCTTTATCAGAAGTAAAAGGATCTTTATTTTAGCGATGCCACTGTAATTTTAAAATATATAACTGTTGCTTTATTGAAAATAAGGATCCTTATTGTAATGCTTTAGCTGTGGACTGCCAATTCCTGTCCCTAGAACATACTCATATGTCCTTGGGAACAAGTAGTAATACCAGGATCATGGCAGCAGCTGTCGGCTGGCTACAGACAGCGCACAGGGAGAAAGATTGGTTCCTCCCTTTCCTCTGTGACGCATGAAGCCGGAAGTGGTATGTATTACGTAACTTCCTGTTTTGTTTTTTGTTTACTGACCTGTACTGGCCAGACAGGCAGCTGATTAAATTGATCTGCCTTGGAGGGCAGGAGAAAGATATTCTCCTGATTTCTTTATAAAGAGTACCTGTCACTGGCCATGCAGAGATGTTGTTCATCCCTGATGATAGCAATAAAATTGATTATAAAAAATATCAAAAAGAAGCAATGCAAAAAATAATAATAATAACAATAATTAAATAAAATAAATAATAGAATTTAAAATATATAAAGTGGCCCCATCCCCGTGCTCATGTGCAAATGCAATTGTGCACTGACATCCTGCATGCATATGTAAATGGTGATTACACCACACATTACAGTAAGAGCAATAATTCTAACACCAGAGCTCATGTTTTACACTAAACTTGTAACTTGTAAAGGCTTTTAAATCATCACCTATGGAGATTTTTGGTACCATTGTTTGTTACCATCTCCTGGGCATGTATAATTTTACATGTCTGGTATCTATGTACTCAGTGCAACATCATCTTTTATATTTGATCATAAAATTGGGTATTTTACTGTGTTTGTGCATTTAAATTTTTTTTTTTTCCGGAAAATTTGTGTTTGATAAACAGCTGAACGAATGTCGTACTAGATAAAAATTGCAAGAAAACACCAATTTATTCTCCAGGGCCATTGCTTTCAAAAAACATTTATTGTTTGAGGCTTCAAAGTAGTTTTCTAGCAACAAAATGCTTATTCTAACATGTGTAGCACTGACCGCCGGATAGAGCTGCTGGTTTTATTGGGCTTACCGTTACCTTCTTGACTGCTTCTCCGTCTAGGGGTTCTTGTAGTAGATGGCCCAAAGAAATGTGGAAACTGACACTGAATCTTATTTTGGCTTATTTATTTCAAACAGAAACAGAGTCTCTCAGTTTAGGGTAGAGGGTTAGGAGTAAGTTCAGGTACTTTAGACTGCAAAAATGAAAAGTCTTATAGGAAAAATCCAGAGAATGGCAACCATTTCACAGCTGGATTTTACAACCCCTGGATAGACCTCCTCTCACTAGGCCTAGCAGCCGTTAAGGTGTTGAGTAAAGTCTCTGCCACAGAATTGAGTGTAGAATATTTGAAAAAGTCTCTGCCACAGACTTGAGCATCACTGAGGGACATAGACAAATTTAAAGAGCTATCATATGGTACCAGTATCTCTCAGCCGATCTGGAAATACCGTATGAGTGTAGATCCATGTAGTGTCCTTCAACTAAGCCTCCAGGCTCCTTCAGAGAAGCCAGCCTTGCACACAGGCCTTCTCCTGAAGAGTCCGCCCCTGGGGTTTCTCCAGTTGCTGGGCCTCTCCCTTAGATGAGATGGCACCGGACCACCTTTGAATCAATAGGCCCTGAAATCCATTCAGGCTTGTCCCTGCAGTTGCATTGCCTCGGGCTAGCCAGCCCCGAGACTTGAAGTGCATGGTTCCGCACCCCAGGCCAGGAGGGCCATTGGGCTGGTCAGGAGGACCAGAACCAAACAGGCAGAAATATTCTCCTGAACAGACCCCGAAGCATGTCAGTACCTTAAATACCACCTCCCAGAATGCACAGCAGGAGAACACTCCCACTGGGCTGGTTCCGAAAGAACAGTGGCATTCAATACACCCAGCTAGACTGCGTTCTTACTCTTGCCGGCGGTGACAGCGACACCTGCGGTCAAGGAGAACCCAGTGCAACCCAGCTAGACTGGTACTGAAACCATGAATTTAGAAAATTAGCCCCAAAACCCAACTGTGGTTTCAGGAAAATTTTACTTTGAAAAACATATAGCGCCTGCTCGTCAGGAGCCAGCGCTACACACATATAAGAAAAATGTCAGAACTGGCCAGGATTTGAAAATTGTTAATGTGGTTGTAAACCCTCTCATATACCCAGTGAAGTAATTGGCCTCAGGTGATACACTGAGATTAAATAAATCCTCCTATGTAAAATCCACCTGTTTATCTTCTCTACAGCCTCCTAAAGCCCAGGTTTTACACAGCATTTCTAAACTTTAGAAGGCGCAGCACAGACACACACACACACACAGCACAACACAGAGCAGGGAGCTGAGTGTAATCTGAGGCCTGAGTGTAGGGAATGAACTCACTTCCTCTACCCAGTCTCATGGGGAAACATGCACACCTGAGGCTGTCATTCACCTGCTGTGTGCTGGGGGGGGGGAACGAAAGGCCATCTTTAAAGAATGCCTAGTGTTGGCATACACTACCAGAAGTGAGCCAAGCAGAATAGTAGAGAAATAGCAGAGCAGACAGAAATCATAATAGGTGCTTTGGATCAAAGCATGTGTATGCTTTGTTCATTTTTCATTTCAGAGGTTTACAACCACTTTAAGTCTATCGTACTTTCTATTTGATAGAGGGATATAACTCTCTTGTAGGTTCACTGTCATTATCTGCCTTGAATTTTAAGCTGGCTATACATTATACAGAATGTACAAACCCTGTACGATCTTCTTTGAAGTTACCAAAACTATGCAAGATAAGTACAAACCTAAACAATCCATTCAATTTGTATCCAGTCAGAAATGCCCTTGTACAACATGGTTGATAGTAGATCTAGAACAGATTGTAAAATCAGATTGCCTAGTATATGGCCAGCTTTACACCTCTAACATTAAAATATTCAAAAGCAATTAACTAGTTAATGCAATAATACCTTGACTGATGGGTTCTCAAAACAGAACATCTTAAACAGCGCAAGAAAGCTGCTATGAATATTTACAGTAAACACTGCGTTAATTAAAATTAAATTGAACAAACCTTTTCAAAATGTACAGTAGAAAATTGACTTTAAAAACCATAGCAACTTGGAATGATGACATGCAAGGTGAATTTCCCTTAAAGGATAAGTTCACCTTTTTGTATACTTTTTTTTAATTTTTTTTATTCCAGCTCCCCTATGCACCAGTTTAGCATTCATGTACATTTTTTGCAAAAATATCAAAGCTTTCCATTAAATCTACAGTTACTTATTTTTCTTGTCCTAATCCACATTTCCAGATGTTTCCGTTAGTAATGTATTCTTCCTGATCAGACTTTAGGTCATGGCACAGGAAGGAGTTGACCAGCTGATCTCATTAGCACACACCCTGCATCATCCACCGTCCCATTCCAAGGTGCACATTTTTTAAATGAAATGCAATCAACAAGTGATCACGCTTCTCACTAAATACACAATATACAATCAGATTGCTTAGTGTATGGTCATGTTTCTGCATCTAAAATTACTAGTTGCACTTTCAGTGCTATTAATTGTTAATGGCACATAAAACAAAGAAGCAAACACACATTTTGCCATGTGAAAAAACAAGGGGAAAATGCTGCAAAACGCACAGTAAAAACCCCCCCACAAAATGTTAAATTGTCCCATTAACCACATGTAGTGCAGCCAATTGAAATGAACAGGCTGCCCTATGCATCACAGGAAAAATGAGACACAAAATGTGCACTCCCACTATGCTAGATGTGAATGGGGCTTGAAAGTAAAATTGGAGCGATAACACAACGAGGCTCCATTCACATTTCCTTGAATTTCATAAATTGCAGTAAAAACGCACCAACCTCCACTCTAAAAAAGTTATAAGACCCCTTTCACACTTGTACGACTTGTCCTGTGACTTGGGACTGCAAAGTCACATTTCAAGTCATACCCCATGATTTCCAATGAGTGCCATTCATATCTGTGCGACTTCAAGTTGCACCGACTTCAAAGTAGTCCCTGTAATACTTTGGTCTGACTTTGATGCGAGTTACACATTCTTTCTATTGCGTCAAAATGGTGTCAAAATCGTGCAACTTTGAATTTGCAGTTGTGTGAAAGGGGCATCAAGCTTCTTTAGGGCGATTGCTGTGTGCTGTGTGTAGGGCAGCCCATTCAGGGGATAGACTGCCCTATGTGTGATGAGTAAAAATGCTCCAAACCACCTCCCCCTCACAAAAAAAAAAAAAAAAAGACGCATGTGGGAACGTGAGTTCCCACTATGCAGAGTTGTGAACAGGGCTTGACAGCTGAGTGTTTGTGTCCACTCCCTCCTATGCACTTGTATAAAGATGGCCGTACACTGTGCAATCTGATTGTGGATTTAATGTGAAGGGTGATCACTGATTGATTGAATTTCCTTTAAAAATGTGCACCTGGGAATGGGAGGGTGGATGATGCAGGGTGTGTGCTAATGAGGTCAGCTGGTCAACTCCTTCCTGTGTCATGACCTATAGCAGTGATGGCAAACCTTGGCACTCCAGATGTTTTGGAACTACATTTCCCATGATGCTCAACTACACTGCAGAGTGCATGAGCATCATGGGAAATGTAGTTCCAAAACATCTGGGGTGCCAAAGTTCGCCATCACTGACCTATAGTCTGATCAGGAAGAAGACATTACTAATGGAAAAGTCGATTAGGACAAGAAAAGTAAGTGACTGCTGATTTAATGGAAAGCTTTGATATTTTTGCAAAAAAAAATAAAAATACATGAATGCTATATTGGTGCATAGGGTAGCTGGAATTTAGAAAAAGAAAAAAAAAAAAAAAGAGCACAAAGGTGAACTCACCCTAACAGATAAGACCATTTTGTTTCTTTTAACCAAACTGATGATTTCTGAGGGTAGTATGCAAAACTTTCAGCAATGATCAGTATGGTCATTACACTCCACACCTGTTTAACCACTAGAGATCCGCGCTATAGCCAAATGACGGCTACAGCGCGGACCTCCTTTGTCGGGACGACGTCTATTGACGTCGTCCAGTGCACGAGCGGCCTGCGCGCCCCCTGAGGGGCGCTCTCTGTGATCAGCGA
Source organism: Lithobates pipiens (assembly GCF_037356315.1). NCBI lineage: Eukaryota > Metazoa > Chordata > Amphibia > Anura > Ranidae > Lithobates > Lithobates pipiens. The sequence continues at coordinate 376,350,867 of NW_027507748.1, read as the reverse complement.
GTCTATGAGACTCTCCTGATCACGGATCACCGATCCCGACCCCTTACCACATGATCAGCTGTCAGCCAATGACAGCTGATCATGTGATACAACGGAGCCGGTAATCGGCTAAAAAAAAGAGCCGATCACCGGCGGCCGTGATCGGGACATCAGTCCCGATCACGGCCAGCTTAAAAGTGCCCACCTGCCCCCTGCCAGTGCCACCTCAGTAATTAAAAAGTGCCCCCATCAGTGCCCACAGTGCCACCCATCAGTGCCTACAGTGCCACCCATCAGTGCCCACAATCTGCCTCAACAACGGTGCTGCACCCGAGTGCCACATATCCGTACCCATCAGTGTCATCTACCAGTGCCCATCAGTGCCACCTATCAGTGCCCATCAGTCCCATCTATCAGTGGTACCTATCAGTGCCCCTTAGTGCCACCCATCCGTGCCATCTTATCTGTGCCCATCTTTGCCCATCAGTGCCGCCTTATCTGTGCCCATCAGTACTGCCTTATCTGTGCCTATCGTGCCACCTTAACTATGCCTATCAGTGCCCACCAGTGCAGCCTATCAGTGCCCACCAGTGCCGCCTCATCAGCGCACTTCAATGAAGGAGAAAAATCACGTGTTTGCAAAATTTTATAACAAACTATTTAAAACATGAATTTTTATTTTGCATCTTTTTTTGTTTGTTTAGCAAAAATAAAACTCCCAGCTGTAATTAAATACCACCAAAAGAAAGCTCTATTTGTGGGAAAAAAATGATAAAAATGTCATTTGGGTACAGTGTTTTATGGATGGCCGTGCAATTGTCATTCAAAGTGCATCAGCGCTGAAAGCTGAAAATTGGTTTGGGCAGAAGGGGGGTTTAAGTGCCCAGTAAGCAAGTGGTTAAAGACTAACTCTGGGAACATTTAAAATTATGCCTTGCAGTCTTTTCTCAATCAGGACTTCAAGGGTCCCATTCCTCTAGAGGTTACCAAGGGTTCTTTAAGCAAGTATCAATTTCTGCCTTCCAGATTAGAAACCCCTGACACCAATAATCTTTCCAGTTATCTGTAAGTGAACGGTCATTTTCCTACTGACCACCAATAGCATCCTTCTTCCACTGACCATCAATGTAAGGAGGCCCGTCTTCCACTTACCATCAATGTGAGTCCTTTTCCCACTGACCACCAATTTAATTGAGCACTTCTTTATTGACCACCAATTTGAGGGAACACTAACATCTTTTGTGTCTGCATTTTTCTTCTTGACTTTATCATTTGCTAAATTTCCATTATTACTGAAAATAGTTTTGTCATATTAAAAAGTTCTGGGTGTCAAACTGACTAATTATGCCACATTCCTTATCTTTTTCTTTATTCTTATGTATTAACTTACTGTCCATTCTAATGTACAATGGGCTACAGATAGAATAGGTACTAGCAGGGGTTACTTGAGACTTGGAAGGTATTTTAAGGGTTCTTCTGTGGAAAAAGGGTTGAGAAAAGCTGCCCTAGGTACACCACCTTCGGCATCCTAAGAAACACCTCTTTGCTATGATCACCTGTCTCTTTTTTTTACTGGTGGTAATCTCAAATGACATTCCTTGTTTTTGTTAATGATTAGGAGAAAAATGTGTGGCCAAGAATGTCTGGGAAGGTTCTTACTTATCCAAGTCATGGTATAGCTAGTGGTAGTCATGTCAACAATTGATCATGTTCTGTAATGTTGAATACTTTTGCTACCAAGCCAAGTAGCTTCTTCAGTTCTAATGAAAGTCAAGAACATACCCCAGAACATATATCCACACAGGTGACTGAGTCCCATTAATCCAATCACCATGAAATGCAAAACCAAACAGAATTTAAGTCAGACTAAGCATGTTCCTTGCTGCCCCAACACCACCTATTTCAAGCACAAGGATAACTTCTACAGACAGATTGGCTTGGAATGGTATCACCAGTGTCTTCCACTGTAGCCTTGAACACATCTAATAACTGGTAAACTGCAAGATCTAACAATTCTGCATTTACTGTAGGTTTTTCAAGTTTAGTAAGGTGAACATTTTGGACAACTGATTTGCAAGTCACGTGGAAGAGGCCATCCATCTCAAACTTAATACCATTTTAAAACTCAAACCTTTAACACCATCTGTAATCCACATTTAATGCCATTTTAAAACCCATACCCCTAGAATTTTACAATTCACACCTTCAGCCCCACTTTTCACACTTATCATAATGTTCACTGACAATCAACATCTGCCTTGACACACTCCATGGTGAGTTACTGACATGGTGAGATAACCTTGTGGCTTTAAATACTAGATATGTTCCTGAAACTCATTAGACATGAAGGAGCTGCTTAGATAAGAAGGAAAACATATTCAATACTACAGAACAATTTATGTTAAGGTGATATTAAACCCAAAACTAACAATGTAATATATTGAGGCTTGATAATCATTAGATGTAGTAGCTGTATTTGGTTTCTTTTTTAGGCTTTTTCCCTCAATTTTCACCTGGTGATCTATCCAGGAACACCTCTTGTATTATACAGACACCACACTGGATAAAGGAACACATTTTGACAGCAGCATTGTCCATCTGGGGGGAGGGGGTGTTTGATGTACCGGCAGATTTAAATACAGTAATAAATTGATGCCAAACTCAAATACTTTATAATTTGTTACAGAAAACAGTTTTGTTTTTCATCTGGGATAAAGGTTTTACATAAATAAAAGCTGATCATCTTAAACACCCCTGTCAGTGTTAAATGGTCTGTCTCATCCTTGTTACAGCAAGAGAGCTTTTCTTTTGAAAAACAACAGACTTACTGGCTGGATCACCAGATGCAAATTAAAGAAAGAAAGCCTAAAAAGGGAAACTAATACAGCCGTCACATCTAAGCATTGGCAAGCTGCAATATAATACCAGTTTGCTTTTGGGTTTAATACTGCTTTAATCATAATTAAATACTACTAACTGTGGCCAAGAACTGTATTCAGAAAAAAACACTGCTTTCTCCTATAAGAACAAGCCTGATCTACTATTCCTGGCACGCACCTATCAGTGCCTGTACATCTTATCTTGGGAACCACACAATATTCTTGCCACTTCCAAGAAGGTCTGGTGAATACCAAGCTGTTTGAAGGTGTCCAAACGGAGGCAATAATTTGCAGAGTTTCTATAGAAATTAAAAAGAAATGTGTGGACCCCCATTGAGATTCAGGAACAACAACTACCAACTTCGATATTAAATGGCCTAAAAGGCAAACTCAACTTACAAGGGTTGCATTGTGTAGTGCATGAGGATCTAATGAAATAATATATTTTCTCCTCTACACAGTGGTGTTGATTAACTAAAGGCAAATAGGCTGTTTATTTTGCAAGAGAAGTTGCACTTTGGAGAGAAATTTGCTTCCGAGTTTAGTGAATGAGGTGAAGCTCTGTTGACACCCATCATCCAATTATGTGGAAACAAAAATACAGTTTTTTTTTTCCCTTGCAGATGATTGGGTATTCTTTAGTAAACTTTGGGGGAACATCTCTTGCAAAATGCTACTTCTATTGAAAAGTAAATAGCCTAATAATACTCATATCTGTTAGATTTAGACAGAAATGTGAATGCCACAGATGATATGTCAGGTGGTCATGTTTGGCTATCATTACAGCATTAAATCCAACTACTTATCTTTTCAACATTAGTCTTTTAAAGTGATAAATAGCCACTTAAATATGTTTGCTTTCAAAACACTTGATAAAGGTTCTAAAAATAGTTATATAAAACTATTTACAGTACAGACCAAAAGTTTGGACACACCTTCTCAAAGAATTTTCTTTATTTTCATTTATGAAAATTGTAGATTCACACTGAAGGCATCAAAACTATGAATTAACACATGTGGAATTATATACTAAACAAAAAGGTGTGAAACAACTGAAAATATGTCTTATATTCTAGGTTCTTCAAAGTAGCCACCTTTTGCTTTGATTACTGCTCCGCACACTCTTGGCATTCTGTTGATGAGCTTCAAGAAGTAGTCACCTGAAATGGCTTTCCAACAGTCTTGAAGGAGTTCCCAGAGATGCTTAGCACTTGTTGGTCCTTTTACCTTTACTCTGCGGTCCAGCTCACCCCAAACCATCTCGATTGGGTTCAGGTCCGGTGACTGTGGAGGCCAAGTCTTCTGGCGCAGCACCCCATCACTCTCCTTCTTGGTCAAATAGCCCTTACACAGCCTGGAGGTGTGTTTGGGGTCATTGTCCTGTTGAAAAATAAATGGTCCAACTAAACGCAAACCGGATGGAATAGCATGCCACTGCAAGATGATGTGGTAGCCATGCTGGTTCAGTATGCCTAAAATTTTGAATAAATCCCCAACAGTGTCACCAGCAAAGCACCCCCACACCATCACACCTCCTCCTCCATGCTTCACGGTGGGAACCAGGCATGTAGAGTCCATCTGTTCACCTCTTCTGCGTCGCACAAAGACACGGTGGTTGGAACCAAAGATCTCAAACTTTGACTCATCAGACCAAAGCACAGATTTCCACTGGTCTAATGTCCTTGTGTTCTTTAGCCCAAACAAGTCTCTTCTGCTTGTTGCCTGTCCTCAGCAGTGGTTTCCTAGCAGCTATTTTACCATGAAGGCCTGATTCACAGTGTCTCCTCTTAACAGTTGTTCTAGAGATGTGTCTGCTGCTAGAACTCTGTGTGGCATTGACCTGTTCTCTAATCTGAGCTGCTGTTAACCTGCGATTTCTGAGGCTGGTGACTTGGATGAACTTATCGTCCACAGCAGAGGTGACTCTTGGTCTTCCTTTCCTGGGGCGGTCCTCATGTGAGCCATTTTCTTTGTAGCGCTTTATAGTTTTTGCCACTGCACTTGTGAACACTTTCAAAGTTTTCCCAATTGTCCGGACTGACTGACCTTCATTTCTTAAAGTAATGATGGCCACTCGTTTTTCTTAGAATTTGTATTATGGCAAGAAAAAAGCAGCTAACAGTCTATTCAGTAGGACTATCAGCTGTGTACTGTATCCACCTCCTGCACAATACAACTGATGGTCCCAACCCCATTTATAAGGCTTGAAATCCCACTTATTAAACCTGACAGGGCACACCTGTGAAGTGAAAACCATTTCAAGTGACTACCTCTTGAAGCTCATCAAAAGAATGCCAAGAGTGTGTGGAGCAGTAATCAAAGCAAAAGGTGGCTACTTTGAAGACCCTAGAATATAAGACATATTTTCAGTTGTTTCACAATTTTTTGTTCAGTATATAATTCCACATATGTTAATTCATAGTTTTGATGCCTTCAGTGTGAATCTACAATTTTCATAGTCATGAAACTAAAGAAAACTCTTTGAATGAGAAGGTGTGTCCAAACTTTTGGTCTGTACTGTATATCAATTTATCAAATTTTTTTTCAAATAAATTTGTATTATCTCCAGCAAGAATTGATCGTTCACTAGTTTGTAGATGGATAGTCCTGCCTTACCCATATCTATATATGTCATATAAGTATGACATGACATTAAAAGTCTGCAGCATGCATCCTGATGGCAAAGAAGCCACTTTTTTATCCTGGCAATATATTTAAGAAAAACATGAATCTGTTATACAGACCTAGCAATTACCTGTCAAAGTATGTGCAAATCAATTACCCAGGCGAGGTCATTGTTTAGTGGTGGTTATAAAATTCTGACAGGTTGCCTGAGTGAGCCCATCTAGCTGCTTTCTAGTATTAGTCATTTGAAATACCTAGTTTTATATGCACACCATCACTGTCACTCACGTATCTCTTGGAAGTCTGCCAGCTAGTAGACTCTATTCTGAAGGAAAGGTATGAGAGACAATCACGTCTCTGCATGGTCCATTACCTTCTTACTATTATGTCACTTGTCCCTGATATTTGTGACATTGTGTCTGCAGCTTTCTATTTTTGGATTATTGTGAGACGTGAGACGTTAACTATCTCTTTACCACACATTTATAGAAAGTCTGCTGGTGTAAGCACGCAAATTGGGAATGTAGGTATATGTCTCACAGGAGACTAAAACTGTTTTTTTCAAGATTATATTTGGAAAGTAGTTTAAAAGTGTTTCAAACTATGAGATGGATTTCATTTTATAGATTTGTAATTAATAATGGCAAAATAAATGTTTTAACTCCTTTTCCTACAGCTCATAAGCAAGCTTCAGCATCAGTCAGCAATCGGAAGCCAGCACACCCAGTTCATGAGATAACAGCACGTTTAACAGGAAGGTCTGACAATCCCAACAAAACTCAAACCACACTAATAGTAAACCGTTCCCAAAGTCCACTGCCTCCGGTAGACTGGAAGACCTACTCACCTGGCAATGGCAGAACCCATTCATCTTCTACCTCCGCTGAAAGTGTTGATAAATCGCCTGGGTTTAGAACGCCTAATGTACACAGTGACCTCCAGAGGAGTTTTGCATTCAGGTACATGCAGCATATGTTCATGTCAAAAAAATGAACATAGTAATACATCAACTAGCATCTGAATTATGGATTTCATTATTTATGATTGCACAAAGATTAGTGATCATATTTTCACTTCCTAGCCAGTTTACACCTTGGCAGTTTTGGTGCACCTTAAATGCTCTAGTGTAAACGGGACCCACAGATCAGGCACATTATTCACAGCTGTCCACTCTGGTGCTTTGCTAAAAGCATGTGCATTATATCAGGTGTTAACAGGCATTGCACTCGGCAATCCATTAATTTTGAATGGGTTTCCAATGCATCAGAGCAGACAGAAAAACATATCTGTACCTTTTTTTCTCACCTGAAGAAACTTTACCTAAGCTCAACTGGTCTGTTACCACATAGATTGCTGAGGGCTGCTGCTCATGGCTGGAGTGTATGCTCCCAAGGCATCAATCCATAGAAGAAATAAACCAGCAACTCGGTACATTACATTCCAAATTCTTTATTAGGCTACATTAAAAGCGGCTCAAAATAGCTTACATGTTTCAGCCATGAATGCCTTCTTTTTTTCCAACTCAGAGCACCACAGCCCATGACAGCATTACCATGTGCTGCAAACAAGGTTCATTAAGGTGCCATTCGAAATAAATGCACCACAGTGGACCAATGCACATAATGTATCATATCATTGGTGTGGATCCAAAAGTTACTTTTTTTATTCCATTTAATTGATTAAACCTGAGTTAAAGTGGTGTTCCGGTAAAAAAAAAAAAATGAAAAGCCAGCAGCTATATATACTGCAGCTGCTGGCTTTTGATAAATGGACACTTACCTGTCCTGCAGTCTCTCGATGTTGGCACCGCAGCTGATGTTTCCATCAGCTGTCGGGTGCTGCCGCCACCATTGTGGGGAAGGGAACCCAGCAGTGTAGCCTTTCAGCTTCACGCCGGGAACCCTACTGCCCATGCGCGAGGCCCTGCTCCTCTCTCCTATTAGCCAGGCGGCCGGGGGAGGAGGAGGGAGCCCCGCGGTGACGTCACGGCCACAGCCGGACTCCCAGAAGTGGGAAAGGATACCTGTCAAAGACAGGTATCCTGTCTCCCCCTCCCCCTGAAAGGTGCCAATTGTGACACTGGAGGGGGGGGGAGGAATCCCATGAGCAGCAGTTTCAGTTTAGGGTGGAGCTCCACTTTAATATGTTTAAAAATTAAAAAAGGCAAATAGGATTACATAGAAGGCTTTTATGAAGAATGTCCAAAAAACTGTAAAGCAATATTGCGCTTGTGTTGAAAATAAATATAAATATAAAAGCAGCAACAAATATTCTGAGATTAAAAAAAACACAACAAAAATATGACAAAGAAAGATAAGATGCGCTAAAAGCGCTTACATTGTTTAAAATGTGCATAAAAGTGTAGAAAAGAGTTTCTATAAGGTCCAAATGCACAAAAGGCTATGATCACAAAGTCAAATGGCTATGGAACAAATGGAAGAAACTCCTCATAAAAAGTGTTAAGAAAGGTGAACTTGAAAGGGGAATTCACCTTAAGAGAGCCACAACACACAGGTTAAGATGTACTCTTACTGCAAAACAAGGACCCTCTATTATGGGTTGCACACCATCACCACTGATTTCCTTGGACTTCACCAATGATGGATGTACTAAAGTTTATGTGACCTTCCGTAATTTGAAAAGAGTTTCTGTAAAGTCCAAATGCACAAAAGGTTATGATCACAAAGTCAAATGTCTATGGAAGAAATGGAAGAAACTCCTTATAAAAGTGTTAAGGTGAACTTGAAAGGGGAATTCTCCACCTCTATTATGATAGGACCTTCTATTATGGGTTGCACACCATCGCCGCTGTTTTCCTTGGACCTCATCAATGGTGGATGTACTAAGGCTTATGTGACCTTCTGTAATTAGAGGGTCCTTCTTTTGCTGTAAAAGTACATCTTAACCTGTGTGTCAGTGGCTCTATTAAGGGGGAGGATTCCCCTTTCAAGTTCACCTTTCTTAACACTTTATGAAGAGTTTCTTCCGTTTGTTCTATAGCTATTTGACTTTGTGATTATAGTCTTTTGTGCGTTTGGACTTTCATGAAGAATACCTGTTGGCTTAAAGGAGAAGTAAGATAAGCGGTTTCTAATATTCTTAAGTATTTTATCACCATCATTCTATTAAACGACTTTAGAATATATGATTTATTAAGTAAATCAGATTGTGAAGACCAATGTGCTTCTAAAAAAATTACCATTTTGAGGATCATTATAAGTTCATCATAAATATTACTTTTTAAATCGATTGACTTAAATTGTGCTCTTTGGTTGGATTTTTCTTATATTTATTGAAAATGTAATGGATACTGTAAGTTTTTAATGTTAAAAGTACACAAAGAAGTAGGCGTACTATCATATTATATACTGTAAATGATTTGGGTGTAACTGTACAATTGTGAAAATATCCCAACTGATCATCTCCAATCACCAAATGATTAATTCAGTGTTTCGTAAAAGATTGTCCATTATGCTATTAATTGCTTCCATTTTGCTCTGCCTTTGGCATAGATGGAAGTAGATGCTATATATTACAGCCTGTGGAGGGATATATGGACATGCAATGTATAAAAAATGTATGCACTGGGGATCTGAGCATTTATACATGAACAAACAGATGTCTTTATGTATTTTAGACCCTTTTATTTAACTAAGAGTTCAAAGAGCAATGTTGTTTATAAACCTCTCTCTGTTAATTTTTGATTTTGTTCATATTGCCAGAGGACATGAACGACCTGCAACCCCATCAAGGAGACAACTATTCACTGTAGATGGTCATTCTGGTCAACAATTTCTGTGTCCACAGTCTTCCCACGATGGTCTTCGACTATCTACATCTTCCACTGGGTCCCAACTGACTGGAAGTGAAGATGAAAACTCTCATTCTTCAGATGTCTTCTATGAGAACCACAGAAGAAGACAAATAATGAAGAGTCCTGCTCCTGGACATAAAGAAAGAACAATGACAAATTCCTACCACAGCCAGATACATACTACAAATGTAAGAGCACAAGCAGCATCAGAAAAGCACAGTATTCAGCAAGAATCAAGACCTAAAACACCTTCTCGCTTTTTACGACCACCAAGTCCCTCCAAGTCCCTCCACAATCAGCAAAACAAAATATCAGAATACCAACCCAAGGTCAGTACTGATTTTACTACAAGACCTTCCTCTCCCACTAAACAAATCGCCACACGGTCCTCTTCTCCTTCAAAACAAATTAATTCTCGACCTTCTTCTCCATCTAAGCAACTTACTCAGTCTTCTTCACCACCTAAACAACTTATTACACGTTCAATGTCTCCAAGTAAGCAGCTTAGTCAGCCATTTAAGCAAGAATTGAATGGTGTCAAGACGATGCCTATATATAGTAGGCCATCTACACCAAGCAGATATTACCAAGGTGAATCTCCAAACAGAGATAGAAGCAAATCTGTAGGAAGCGATTTTATGTCTCATAATAAACTAATAGCAATGAGAAGCGTGCCTGCTCAAAATGAGCAAAGCAAGGTTATACTGACTGGTAGGTCCACTCCAACAATGCATGTTAACAAAAATGGTCTAACACTGGACAAGGCCCCCAGCTATAGTATGAAAACGCAGATCAGGCAAACCAGTGCTTTGGAAGCTTCAATTATGTCAGATAATATGGAACGAGATTACAGGTACACACCAAAACCCATTGGCCCAGACCAAGAGCAAGAACTGTATCAGAGCCTAGAAGATGAAATCCAATCGAACATCAAGGCTTTAGAGGAAGATTCTGATGAGAACAGCAACCAAGAAAACAAGTGCAATAACTTTACATCTAGCATAGCAAGTGATGTTGCTGTTCACAATTTTAACATGAAAAGGACTTCAGTATCTTCTGTCTCAGTAAGAAATAGTTTAAAGACACCTGATAGGGAAGTAGAAATACCCAGAAGTGGAGTGTATATAAATACCAAATGGCAGTCTGGAGGAGGAAGTTTTGATGATGTTATCACAGAACTTTCTCAAGGTCAGTTAAAACTTAATAGGGTTGATGTGGAAAACTGGATTTCCAAAATAACTCCAAAAGCTGTTGTGGCTGTGGAAACAGATGTAACTGTTCAGCATTTAGTATGTCAAGAGAAAAGTAAGCCAGGATTATTGGTACAGAAAACAGATAAAACTAATTTGAGCTCTGCAGAGAACCAGGAAAAGAAAATCAAGCAATTGCCATCTCAGAGAGCAAGACAACTAGCAATGGAAGCCAAGAAGAGTTTGGAGGCTGCAGCTGATAACCTGGATTCATCAGCCAAATGTCCTAAAGCAGAAGCAACCCCAGAAGTATCAAAGTTACCACAATCATCCAAGCCAAAACGATCCCTGAAAAAGCCAGAAAGAGTGCCATCAATATACAAACTCAAGCTACGCCCCAAAATCCGTCCCCGACGAGATAACAGACCGGAAAAGAAGCCATCCAAGATCCCAACCCCTGTTTCTTATCAACAGACAAAAAAGAAAACTAAAAACCCCAAAAACAGCACAGCAATTCCTTCTAGCGCTAGGAGTCAGAGTGAATCATACAGCGCAGGTATTAGTACAGGAGATGTGGATACCGATGAAGCAGTCTCGGAAATTTCTTTGTCCCTGGAAGCTTCTGGTTCCCAGCTAAATCAATTATGGGATGAAAATAATGGAAGCAAAAGTGAAGAAGAGACATGGATTTAAGACACTAGAATGTCATTCTAAGACATCCAATTTTTGATGCAAAAATAAAAAAAACTTCAACTGATCTTGTGCAAGAGTATAGCTAAAGCCCTGAGATCCACAAGTATTCACAATCTTAGCACAATTGTTAAAAAAAAATGAAGGAACACAATTGGGTAAAACCTTAAATTTGCAAATTGAAAGCACATGCTTGTTTCTTTTATGAATATAGATCTGAATCTTATACAGGAATCTGTCAGAAAAGCCTATGATTGAACCTGGCAGTCTCTGTCTCTCCACTTTCTTACCATCGTCTTAATTGCTGTAAAGCTAAATACGTTTATAGTGTCAGATTAGGATGTAGTCTGGAAGTCAGAGAAAAAAAAGCTCTCAAAGGGTATCTAAAAATATTGCTTTGTAAGAAATTAATAAAAAAAAAAAAAGTGCAATTTTAAGAAACAACCAGCAAGTAAGTCTGTGTCAAACTACAGACTGCTTTATAGCATTTCCTTGTAGTCCTCCCAGGTCATGCAGTTAGCTGATTATACACAGTTTAGCTCAGAGTCTGGACAGACAATGCCATGAAAAGCTAGCATTTATCATACATATTATATATTTTATTTAGCCCATATATATCTGTACTTAAAGATATCTATGATGGCCCCTAAAAACGTAATGTCAAAGATTTATAAAACCAGTTGCAATTATCTATGTGAAACATACTTATTTCCAGAAACTAAGATTCCATGACATTTTTAGCTATCATTCAAAGCCTTATTTTTTTTTTTAGTTTGTAGCTGTTCTGTCACCAGTGTTGTTGTTCAGTATCCACCTACTCCAGAGATCGTGCAAAGCCTGCAGCAATATACTATAAGTGGGCTTTCTCTAAAGATTGTTGTTTCTCACCGCAGACCGCCTAAAACCTAAAGTGTCATAACAATATAATACAATATTTAACATTAAAATTGAAAATTAAAATATGCAATTTAAAGTATATTTAAATGCAATCCTTGAATCTTCATATATAAATTGTAACATGTTACTGTAATTCCAAAAGTTGTTTTTAGTCTTTTTAAATATGCAGTTTTGATTAAAATAATGCCTGGTGATCATGACATGATAGTCATTGTTTAGACACTTATTAACTCTCATTTGTGCTCCTGGGTTGTACCTGGATTGTTTTCTGTTGGCCTTTGAAGCACACATCGTGTGCTGGTTAGCCACTGAGTGCACTCTAGGTCCAGAGCCATGGCATAAGCCAGTCTTTCAAGACTCACTTGTGAATGCTACTATGAACATGACAAAGATTCCTGGTATGTGACCATCAGGCTCTAAACTCACTATTGTACTCTCTAGACCATTGTATATTATGTCAGTTAGCCACAGAGTACCTTTCAGCTCTAGAGCTGTGTTACACTGATGTGACCCAGTCCCTGACAAATCATTTGTTGCCAAGTCTATAGTACAGGGGCATGGCACAGGGCCTGGTGTGCCCCAGTCTTTGATGACTCACTAACTAGCCTATTGTTCCAGTGCATGTGGGTGCTTAACTTTACATTATGGTCTTTTAAAAAATGGTATATGGGCTACCTGTTTGCAGACTGCTCCCCATTTTTTGAGCAGTGGCACAGCTCCTGGTGGGCCCTCTCACCTTGCAAGTGAACTTGTATTGAGGCTAAACAATCTTAATAAATATATCCGTTGGATACCTGTCTCTGCAATTTTCCACATTTAGAGCAGTGCCACAGCTTTTCTGGAACCTGGCATCTACACGTTCACTCTATATAACATCTCTGTTGCATTTTACATATTGTGTTATGTAACGCTATTATAGCTATGGCACAGCTTCTTAACTGACTGTTTCTCTGACAATTGTTAGGCTATTTAGTAGGCTATTAAGTTACAATGGGGTAGAGATTGGTAACCCAACTAGCACAACAAAGAAAAAAAAGCACAGGAAACCATTGGAGCAGGTGTTGTCCACCCAAGTTCCGCCTGCTTAGCTGGGGGGTCTGTCCGCTGCTCCCTGCTGAGCAGGCAGATAACAGAAAACAGACAAATGGGGATCCGTTCCCCAGCTGTCCTTCCTTATTCTTTATTGGGCTAATGTGGTCTGTCCTCCCTTTTTTACTCTATATATACTTAAAGAATTTTTTGTTATTTTTTTTTGCTCTCCTCCACTATGTTTCTTTCATGTTCTATCTTAGCCTTCTTGGTCGTTCCTTGATCTGACCTATCCTGCACTGCATTTGTCAAATCCTCGCTGTTCTCTCAAGATGATTTTGTTATGCACAGGGGGATTGTCTTCCCTTCACAATTTTTTCATGATAGATGGATTTAATTTCAAATCCAAATAAGCCTTTATCTATCATTACCCTGTACTTGTCTAATCCAATAGACAAGTCTTGTTTTTTCCTTCTACGATTTACGTAAGGCTACAGTGTAATTCCATATGCCCTTTCTGGGTTCCACTAAGGTAAAATGTATTCTGTTTGAGTATTGTGCTCTTTGCAGTAGACTCATTGATTCCTCCTTTCTTCTCTTTTTCTAGAACAGGAATTTTCCTAGCGCTAACTTTAGGATTCCTGCCCCTTCCTCCTCATTGTCCTCAAGTTCTTACTGTTTCAACTAAAATCTGAGGAGATTTTGTAATCAAATACTGTTATTCCAATGCAAATTTGCTGGTGTCTAATAAACTGTTTACTTTTTGCTATTGTCTTCACTAGCGATGCAGCGCAATTTTGGCCGCCGAAACATATCGGCCGAAAATGGCATCTTCAATTTGCCAAGAGAAAAATGGCTGATAATGGAGCCAAAAAATGGGTCGGGCCCCGCCCCCTGCCCCTGGTACCACCCATCATGGGGGTGTCCTATAGCGCAGAAGAGAGGAGAGCCACCGCCGCCTGGTTGATTACAGCGCCAGGAACATAACAGCTTTCATGCCACACGCCGTCACATGCAGCCCCTCCCCCTTGTCCGGGAACTTTGATAGACAGATCACCCATCCCAGGATTGGACGGGTGACCTTTCTATCAAAGTTCCCCAGAAAAGGGGGAGGGGCTGTATGTGACGGCACGTGGTAGGGAACACACAGCTATTGAAATGAAAGCTGTTATGTTCCTGGCGCTGTAATCAACCAGGTGGCGGCGGCTCTCCTCTCTTCCCCTGCACAGGATGGCTGCACTGGCACTGGGGTCACAGGCTGGCTGCAATGGGGATGCACTGGGGACACAGGCTGGCTGCAGTGGGGACACACTGGGGACACAGGCACAGGCTAGCTACAGTGGGGACGCACTGGGGACACAGGCTGGCTACAGTGGGGACGCACTGGGGACACAAGCTGGCTGCAGTGGGGATGTACTGGGGACACAGGCTAGCTGCAGTGGGGACACGGGCTGGCTGCAGTGGGGACATGGGCTGGCTGCAGTGGGAACACGGGCTGACTGCAATGGGGATGCATTGGGGACACGGGCTGGCTGCAGTGGGGACACGGGCTGGCTGCAGTGGGAACACGGGCTGGCTGCAATGGGGATGCATTGGGGACACAGGCTGGCTGCAGTGGGGACACGGGCTGGCTGCAATGGGGACACAGACTGGCTGCACTGAGGGCACAGGCTGGGACACAGGCTGGCTGCAGTGGGGACACAGGCTGGTTGCACTGGCACTGGGGACACAGGCTGGCTGCACTGGGTTCACAGGCTAGCTACAGTGGGGACGCACTGGGGACACAGGCTGGCTACAGTGGGGACGCACTGGGGACACAAGCTGGCTGCAGTGGGGATGTACTGGGGACACAGGCTAGCTGCAGTGGGGACACGGGCTGGCTGCAGTGGGGACATGGGCTGGCTGCAGTGGGAACACGGGCTGACTGCAATGGGGATGCATTGGGGACACGGGCTGGCTGCAGTGGGGACACGGGCTGGCTGCAGTGGGAACACGGGCTGGCTGCAATGGGGATGCATTGGGGACACAGGCTGGCTGCAGTGGGGACACGGGCTGGCTGCAATGGGGACACAGACTGGCTGCACTGAGGGCACAGGCTGGGACACAGGCTGGCTGCAGTGGGGACACAGGCTGGTTGCACTGGCACTGGGGACACAGGCTGGCTGCACTGGGTTCACAGGCTGGCTGCACTGGGGACACAGGCAGGCTGAATTGATCTCTTGTATCCTGTCTCCAGTCTCTGACCATCTCCTGTACCATGTCTCCAGTCTGACCATCTCATGTCCACAGTCTCTGACCAACTCCTGTACCATCTCCCCAGTCTCTGACCATCTCCTGTACCATGTCCCGAGTCTCTGACCATCTCCTGTACAATGTCCTCGGTCTCTGACCATCTCCTGTACCATGTCCCCAGTCTCTGACCATCTCCTGTATAAAAATATATTTTTTTAAAATACGTTTAGGTATCGGTCACTTTCGGTATCTGTTTTCGGCCTAGTGTTTCTAGTATTTTTCATTTTCGGTATCGGTTTCGGCACAAATAAAAACCCTATTCGGTGCACTCCTAGTCTTCACAGATTCCTTTAGCATTGATTCTCCTACCCTTTCCCATCCTTTTAATTGTTTTACTCCTCAGAGATATCCTACTGAGATTTCAGCTCTCATTGATTTTTATCTAGCTTTCTCTTTTCCATGAAGTCAAAAAATAGGCATGCTAGGCTTATGCCATAATTTTACTGATCTATAAAACTTAGTTTCATTATTTGACATTTTTATTTCCTTTGATTTGACCAGGCCTAGATTTGTCTGCTTTTTCAGATGCTATACTACTCTCTATATAATTCATAGACTGCTACTTGATTCTTCATTTCCTGTTTCAGGACCATGGTTTTTTTAGATCAGCGCTTTCCCTTGATATAGGTTTCTATTCTGTTCTTTAGCTCTTGGTTCTGTCTTGCTGTTCTCACCATCGTGGTGGCTTTTTCCTTCTGATTGGCTTTTCATACATAGCCTTCTATACCTAAGCATTGTTTGCTTCTAAGTATATTTTTATTTCAAAGCTGTTGGATCTCTCAGTAGCTTTTGTCCCTCCCCCCTTCAGTTTGACCACTTTTGTCATCCCTTATATCTATGATTCTTTTCTGTTTGTGTTCCTCAATGTACAATAAATAAAATTAAGATTTTGCAATTACCGAAAAATCTTTTTCTTGAAGTTGTCAGAGGGACAAGGATCCTGCCCTCCTGAGTTCTTGGCCTTATATATTGCTTTCTCACAAAACTGAGGCATGATGGTTGGAGGTGGGGTTCTATAGTGGGCTGGTTTACCATTTTTTTCCCAGTGTCCCAACCTTCTGGAGGCAGCAGGATAACCCATTTGTCTATGATTATTTTTAGTCCTTGTGTCACGCAATGCAGTTAAAAAAGGATTTTATGGTAAATACAAAAACCTTATTTTTACAGAATAGGGCATGATAGGTTTAGATCTATTTTTTTTTAGCTCTATTTTATGGCAAAATATGTAAATACAGTATTACAAAATAATGTGATTTTTATAATCAGCTATATAGGATACTGCAACAAAATGCAAAGTAACAAAACATCCTGTCTTAAAAATGTAGAGAACAAGCAAACATTTGTTGGATCAGTCATGTCAACACCCAAAGTCAATGGCTTTATACAAAGTCATAAAGTGGCTAAAATCAAGGCAATGCCAAATACAATGTCTGGGGGGGGGGGGGGGGGGGGGGAAGAGAGTTCCATTAACTTAACAGTGTTTTATACAGTCAGAATGGAAGAACTCCAGACATCCCAATTTTTTTTGTATTTTTGGAACACCCTCGAAGTTCAAATAGTATTTTTTCATAAGGCACAATTTGAGGGGTTTAGATCTACTTTAAGTTCAGATGTTATGTAAAACTCATTCACAGTGATTTAAAATATTGGTATACATTTAAATAGATCCTGTCAGTACATTTAACACTCAGTTTTACTATAATGTGTGATAGCAGATACTCAATGTTGCCCAGATATGTTTGCAGTTACCTCTAAAACAAACACTGGGGTGCACTGTATGCAAGCTGTGACTTTTGCCTTCGTCACACCCACAGGTGAAATAACCTATAATGCAGAGAGAGAGAGTAAAGCTGTACTCTCTTCTGCACTGCTGATTTTTTGTACAGCGATCAGCAGCCTATGTGCAGCATATAACCAGGCTTTGGGATGAGAAGTTTAGTTTTGGACAAATATGATTGGGGCATAAGTCCCTACTATGAATAGCTGTAGCAAAACTTTTTTTTTTTTTATTAAGAAACGGAATAGGCAATAATGCAGAGATAGCATGACACGTACTGAATATTTAATGCGCACGTCATTGAATTGAGAATTATTTAAGAGCCCATTCATTATGTATTAAACTCCCATAACCACATGCTTGGCCAGCATAACAGAAATTAGAAAGTTTGCATTGTAAGCTCCTTGTAATTAAGCATGTGTGTGGTCAGACTTATCATACTACTTATGTTGTCACAGTTACTAGGAAATTTGATCTTGGTGTGTTTTTGTTCAAATATTTTTATTCATTGTATAGACAAATGTATTTATGAAAAGTTTGTTAAAGTGCATTTGTATCAATTATTTGAATATTCTTTTTAAACTAAAATAAAATCAGTTTTAAATTATACAGTATGTGTATAGATGTAAAAGTCAATCTACAATGACACGTTCTTTTTCAGAGCTAAGAGATAGGAGATGCACTGTTACTGTAAAGGTACAACCTGGAAAACACTGTTCTGAGTTCCCTTTGATTTACTTTTACTTTGCTATTGGAGACGGACTTCATGGTTAACATTTTTCAACAGCAATTACACAATGCCCTTACTGGGAACTGAGGTGGTCTAATTGCAAAGTGGAATGGCAGTTGGCATGACTTATCTAGAAACCTCTTGCTTCTGGTTAAATCTGGAATTTACAAGTTGATATAGGGAACATTTCTCCTGTATCCTGATATCCAGAAAAGTAGAACAACATGTTGCAAGAAGTTGAAGTAACTAGTTAACAATATGCATTTTAAATTAAAAAAAGTTAACTTTAATTGAGTATTCTGAGACATTGTAGAAGGGACCTATCATGAATACTGTGTGGCAACATTGTCTACTATGTCATAAACTGCCTTTTTTAAATATCAAATTAAACAGATCTTAGTAAAATGTATATTGTGGAAAGAGTGCAACTATAGCTTAACCCCCCTAGCGGTAATCCAGAGTCTGGCTCGGGGTGAAAATTTTGTACCATTAGCAGTAACCCCGAGCCAGACTCGGGACCACATCGCTGGATCCAGGATGAGTTTACTTACCTTATCCCCTGTATCCAGAGATGTCCCCCCGCTGTACGAGCGAGCCGCGCTCCGCTGGATGTATCAGATCACAGAGCTCCGCACCCTGCAAGCGTTGCTACGCACGGGGACGGAGAATGGCGCCAAATTCAAAAAATAAAACACACACATTATACTGTATGTAATGTAATCTTACAGATTACATTGCTGTATGTAATTATTTCACATCCCCTTTGTCCCTAGTGGTCTGCCCAGTGTCCTGCATGCAGTTTTAGAATACAAAAACTTGTCTTTATGCCTGAAAACTGGAGATTGTCCATAGCAACTAAAACTGTCCCTTTACATCAAAAATGGTTTTAGACCAGCTACAAAACAGTGATAATAAATTAGAATCACTCGCAGAATTGAGCGATACCGATTTGTGGGGAGATCCATCATCAAATACTGAAAAGTAATGACAGTGACAATTCTGCAACTGGGCAAATTTCAATGTTTTTGATTTGATTACATTATTGAATATTTTTTATTATTGTTATATTATTTGGTATATTTATAGTTATTATAATTTATGATTTCATTTTTCAAACTTTATCATACCCGGGATGTCTGCTAGACTCTGGTTTGGACAGATTTAAGTGAGCTATTCCTAAGAATTACAGGACTACAACATAAAACGCCAAATTTTCACGCAAAATAATTGTTCCCGCTTTCAGCACCTAAATTCTGAAATAATCATACCGCCAGGGAGGTTAAATAAAATAAAATAAAACACATTTGCTAGACTGCCTCTTTTTATAGTTTAAAGGGGACCTTCAGTAATTTTTTCAACCTTTCATCTATTAAATATTCTGCCCTTGTTGTTTTAACGTTGGATAGTAAAACATTTTTTTTCAGACAGTAAATACCTTATACAGCTCACTTCCTGTTTATTGTCTAGTCATTAGCCTAGGCTTATGACATCATGCACAGCTCTCTCTCACTCTGGTGAGAGTTTGCCAAGAAGGGAGGGGGTGAGTTATAAGAGGGCCACAGAGTTGCAGAGTTGGAGGTGTGCCTCTGAGTAAATCCAGGAAGTGAACGGGCAGTAGCTACAGCTGCCCACAGTTAAAATGATTGCAGCCAGACTTAGTGGAGGGAGATTTCTGCAGCATATTTGACAAGTACAGAATGACAGTTTATATAAAATAATATGCTAAGTGGTTGCAGAGAAGCTTCAGAATGGCAAAGATGTTTTTATTAGAAATTATGTGAGCAGACTGCAGTTCCTCTTTAAGGTATATTTATTATCTTTTTTTTAATCACTTTTGTGAAAGCCAAGAGAACAATGAGGGAACAGTGGAATGGTCTTCATTTCAAATGCCTACTCTGATTTCTTTTACAAAGGTTTTATTGTGTTTCAATAAAAGTTATAGTAGCTTGTAGACTAAACAGTGGATAGAAATCAAATAAAGATCAAAGACTAGTTTTTCAACAGTTCTCAATAGAGAAGATAGATGTGTTAGTATACTAAAGGATAATGTATATGTAAAATTTTGTGAGAAGGCTGTTGCAACTCAAAATGTTGTTTTCACTAGGGTTGTTTCATAGTGGGTGTATGGAGTCTGTATGTACAGCATGGTAGGTAGGAATTTCCTAACATGAATAAAGATAGGTAGCAGTTTTAAAGAGTTTGTGAATACGAAGAAAAAGGGGAGAGGTGGTAGTGAAAATGGTGGGCTTAGGGTCATAATATCAAGGTTATGAAGGAAATGGGAAGGTGGGTTGGGAAAACGGAGGCAGAGAGGATGTCAGGAGGGGAAAATTTAAGGAAGTGTTTAGGACCCAGATGAGGAGTGGTCATTTTCTGGTTAATATTGTGGTAACACCACCAATAATCAGCTCCACTCTTACCTGTTGGTGGTAATCCAACCAGGAGGGCCATAATTTAAGAAAGGTGTCACTACTACACACAGTAAAGAAAGACTTGGTACCAACAGCCTTGGAGGGGACTTTGGCAAACCAGATAAACAGCCGACCTACAAACGTATCCAAAAAATTTGGAACAAAACTAAATACGTGCAGGGGCTGACAGGATATACGGACTACAGTCCAATCTGGCTCAATGATACATATCCTGAACTGGCCAAACTGCAGCATGAAAAGCTGTGGAAGAGATACGGGGTGGTATATCTCAGACAGATCTTTCACAATGGGAAACTCCATACATTTGAAACCCTGCAGAAACTTTTTGGTTTGCCTCAGTCCATGCGGTTCTATTATATGCAACTGAAACAGGCCATAATGGCCCAGAGCAGGTCCACGGAATGGACCCCTTCACCAACCCCACTGTTTAATTTGATTGGAAGACCTGTCAACACTAAGGGCTTTATATCGCAATGCTATAGCATGTTACTACAGAGCTTTCTAGGTAAACATCCCCTGCGAATGCTGGCCAAGTGGGAGGGAGATGTGGGCCCGATTGATGGAGATCAGTGGGAGGAGGTTCTACAGGTGGTGCATACTTGCTCCTTGAATGTATCACAAAGATTGACGCATATATATATATATACTGCTACGAGTATATTAAACCCCCCACAGACTGTATGCTATGAGGCTTAGGCCCACCCTACTGTGTACCAGGTGCAAGAGAGATCATGGTGACCTGATCCACCTACTGTGGAGGTGCCCGAAACGCCACCCCTATTGGAGGGGAATGGTGGACACCATAAACAGGGTGTTTCGGCTCTCGATGCCTACGAACCGGAAACATTGCATTCTTAATGAGTTAAAATGGCAAGAGAACGCTAAGGTGGCAGTAACCTGATCTTTATACCTGGCACGCAAACTTATAATGCCTCACTGGATATCAGAAGATCCTCCTGCTCTAAAAGAGTGGATAAATGCAGTGGGAGAAATACTTAGGAAAGAAAAAATAATTTATCAACACAGGGGTTGCCCCCAAAAGTTTGATAAACTCTGGGGACCGTGGCTGGATGTACCGGGCTTGCCCCAGTGGATCTGGTCATGGGCAGCTTAATGGGCAGGGGCATTTGATGTCTCTAAATACCAGACCAATTGAGCTAATTCTTTGTTGATGGTAAGACCCTGACTAAGGAACAGGTTGGAGAAATAACTAAGATGGTCAAGAAATGTATAAAATAATATATGATGCAGGCGAGATCAAAAATTGTGCAGTTTGCTGAATTAAGCAAGTTTAATGCCCTTGTTGCTTGAGCATGTGCTTGAATATATGTGGCTTTGGTATGTATTTATATGTTTACTTTAACCAGTTGCCGACCAGCGCACGACGATGTACATCGACAGAATGGCACGGGCAGGCAAATGGGCGTACATGTACGTCCCTTTGAATTTGCCGCCCTGCCATCGCTGGTTGGGACCCCCGTGAGTCCGGTCGCGGGACCCGCGGACTCGATCGCCGCGGGCATCCCCGCGATCGTCTCACGGAGCGGCCGAATGGAGAAGTGCCGTTGTAAACAACATTTCTCCATTCTGCCTAGCAACTAGTGACACTGATCTCTGCTCCATGTGATTGGAGCAGAGATCAGTGTTCACTAAATGAAAGCCCAACCCCCCCCACAGTTAGTAACACACCCTAGTAACACTTAACCCCTACACTGCCACCCACTGGTTAACCCCTTCACTGCCAGTGTCATTTACACAGGAATCACTGCATTTATATAGCAGTGATTACTGTATAAATGACAATGGTCCCAAAAATGTGTCAAAAATGTCCGATGGGTCCCCCACAATGTTGCAGTCACAATAAAAATCGCTGATCGCCGCCATTACTAGTAAAAAAATAAAATAAAAAATTATTAATAAAAATGCTATAAAACTATCCCTATTTTGTAAACGCTATAACTTTTGCGCAAACCAATCAATAATCGCTAATTGCGATTTTTTTTACCAAAAATATGTAGAAGAATACGTATCGGCCTAAACTGAGGGGAAAAAAAATGATTTTTTATATATTTTTGGGGGATATTTATTATAACAAAAAGTAAAAAATAATGCGTTTTTTTTCAAAATTGTCGCTCTATTTTTGTTTATAGCGCAAAAAATAAAAACCGCAGGGGTGATCAAATACCACCAAAAGAAAGCTCTATTTGTGGGAAAAAAATGACGTCAATTTTGTTTGGGAGCCACGTCGCAGGACCGCGCAATTGTCAGTTAAAGCGACGCAGTGCCGAATCGCAAAAAGTGGTCTGGTCTTTGACCAGCAAATTGGTCCGGTCTGAAAGTGGTTAATAAACTTTTTTCTGGATAAAAAAAAAAAAAAGTGCCACTGGCTCTCTTTACGAAAGCTCAGTGGCCACTGTTGCCCTGCCTTGGCAAATGTTTTTCTTGTCGCTAGAGAAATAAAGGTGTACATTTTTCCAAGTGATCTGCTGTCAGCTGATCATGTGATGTAAACAGAAGATCGCTAAACCTTTTTTTCCCCTAATGCTGACAGTGTGAGGAAAAAAAAAAGTCGATCACTGGCTTCAGTAAGAGGGACATCGGTCCCTTACACAGAGAGCTGCCACTGCCTTATCTGTGTCCACCAGTGCTACCTATCAGTGCCCACAGTGCTCCCTAGTGTTGCACACCAGTGCCACCTATCAATGCTGCCAATCAATGCCCAGTGCCTCATCAGTGCCATGATCAGTGCTGCCTATCAGTGTCACCTACCAGTGCCCATCAGTGCCCTTCAGTGTGGCCTATCAGTGCCACCTCTCAATGCCGATGAGTGTCACCTCATTAGTGCTCATCAGTGCCGCCTCATCAGTGTCCATCAGTGTAGCCTATCAGTGCAGCTGCATCAGCGCACATCAACGAAGGAGAAAAATTACCTGTTTTCAACATTTTATAACAAACTATGAAACCTTTTTTTTTTTAATTTCGGTATTTTTTCTTTTTTTTTTTGCAAAAAAATAAAAAGCTCAGCAGTGATTAAAGAGGAAGTAAAGGCTAAAAAATAAATAAAAAAAAAAACACACCCTGCAAGGCAAAGGCATAATGATAGCATACTAGCTCATTATGAATAACTTACCTGAGAGCGAAGTCCCCGAAGCGGTCCTCCGTCTTCATGTCCGCCGCTGCCATGGATCCCGGAGTGACTTCCGGGTCTCACTGTTCCTGCGCTGTGATTCGCCGCAGCATCGATGACGTCATTCCCGCGCATGCGCACGGGAGCCGACACTTGCGGCATATCGCCGCGATCTGCGGCCTGCCCAGTGCGCCTGCACACCGCTGTCTACGGCATGCACCGTAGACAGTGGTGGCTGTCTTCGGGTAAATATCTCCTAAACCGTATAGGTTTAGGAGATATTTCTTGGACCTACAAGTAAGCCTTCAGCTAGGCTTATCTGTAGGTCAAAGTTGGTTGCAAGGGTGAATTTGGGTACAGCGTTGCATTCAAAGTGCGACAGTGCTGAAAGCTGAAAATTGGCCTGGCAGGAAGGGGGTTTAAGTGCCCAGTAGGCTTCAGTGAATACCCTTAAGGAGCAGTTTGGGGGACAGAGAGGATGTACCCCTGCTGAGACAGGATTCACAAAAAATCCATGAGTGCACAACCGCAGCTGAAAGCAGGGTGAGCGATGTTGAAGACAAGCTGCCCCCAGTTGCTCAGGAGGCCCATGTAGCACAGCAGCTGGCTAAAGACACTAATAACAGAGCAGACGACACGACGGTTGAAACGGAACAATATACGCATTGTAGTGTTGCCGGAGAAAACTGAGGGGAGGGACCCCACCACCTTTGTCGAAGGATGGCTGCTGGAAGTCTTTGGAAAAGAGGCTTTTTCCCCGTTTTTTACTGTTGAGCAGGCTCACCGCATGCACAACCTCAACCAGGTGCCCCCTCAAGCCCATCCTTCCTCGTCTCCTGCATTACAGGGGCAGGGAAGTGGCGCTGAGACAAGCCAAAGAGAAGGCCAATGTCCAGGTGAATGGGGTCCTGGTGTCCTTTCTCCCC
The DNA here is from genome assembly GCF_037356315.1 of Lithobates pipiens. Taxonomy (NCBI): domain Eukaryota; kingdom Metazoa; phylum Chordata; class Amphibia; order Anura; family Ranidae; genus Lithobates; species Lithobates pipiens. The sequence goes on along the minus strand of NW_027507748.1, from coordinate 376,326,480 downwards.
AGACTTTTCTGTGAAGGTGCAGAGACGCCGGGCTAAGTTCTCGGATGTAAAAAGGCATCTGAGATCATTGCAACTACCCTACCAAGTTGAGAGTTATTGCTAACCGACAAACCCACTTTTTTTAATCAGCCCAAGATGCTGCATTATGGCTGGATCTCAATGAGCAGGCCTTACATCACTGTGGAGCAGAGGAGGAAGGTGATTGATCTGATAACTGTTGCTGGCAGCCACCACGCCGAATACCTGATACACTGGGTTTACTTGCAAGTTTTATATGGAAAGCTCACTTTATGTTCTCTTGTGCTCTCCACCCCCCCTCCTTTTTTGGTTCTATAAGTTACCAATCTTCTTGATCCTACGACAGATTGATCTTAATAGGAGGGGAAACCTATGCTATGCTGTGTTCTGCTGGGAGACATAATAACATGTGAACCTTGAGCTATCTTGTGAAGTTGCAAGAAAAAATTTGATCTTTCTATGTGAGATGTAGAGAAAAAGTGCCTTACATGTTTTTGTTCCAAGTTGGATCATATTGGCCTGTCCTGTTGATGGTCTGGACATAGGTTTGTTTTGTTTGTTTAGTCCTTTTTATCCACAGGCTTTGTATGGAGCACATTAGAATCTGGAACTGTTACCATGCAAACTATGGCATATTTGATGCATCTAGCTTATGGCTCACATTAAATAGCTCTAACTGGGGTCAAACCCAGATTGTACCGTGCCGGCCCGACTTCCCCACTAGGGGCTACCTAACCTTATTTTACCTGATGACCAATTCCTGTATTGTCTTTATGCACCCTGGTGTTCCCAGATATTATTGTTCCAAATGGCTGAAGTACATGTAATGTCCTGGAATGTTAGGGGGCTAAGCTGCCCACTTAAACGTATGATGATCTCCACTTGCTTGAAAAAGTTTCATCCAGCCATAGTGTGTTTCCAGGAAATGCATCTGACTGCAGAGACTCAGATCTATCTAAAGTATTCCTGGGTGGGAAAGGTGTACCATTCCACACACACCTCCTTCTCTAGGGGAGTGAGTGTGCTGGTGCACAGTTCTATAGACTTCCAAGAGTTTGATAATATAAACGCATGATTGAATAAAAAAACTGCATTTAAAAGCTTGATGCGTTTTGTGGATGAAGTTCCATTTCTTCAGAAGCAAGTGCAGAATGCGTATCTATAAAACATAATCCAAATTACACCAATAAATTAAATAAGTATGTAGGGGGAGGAGAGAACCAAACACCCCAAAATTACTTACATATCAGCTCTAAAGTTGGTCATGGAATACTAAAACCTGATAGTTGAGGAAAGTTGGGAAATATCCCTGCTGGGAGCTGTGGGGGTGTAGAACTGCGGGCAGCCAAAGCGGAGAACACCACACTCGAGGGGAGAGATGGAAAGTGTCCATGGTGAGCTGCATGATAATGCCTGAAAACAGCTCCAATCTGTGTAAAATGAATATGCTCAATGGAAAGTGTGGGGTATAACTAGAGCCTATAGTGATGGGGTCAATTGGAAAGTGAAGCAGCAGAAAAAAAGTGTAGTGAAGACCACCAGAGAACCTCACACCAAGACAAACAAAAAGGTGGTAGGGTACAACATCCTGAGATCACGATAGGATCCTGAGAAAACTTACAAAGGCTATAATATCACTTGCATGGCAAATGTCATACCTTGCATATTTTCACATGTGAAAACATTTCTTTCAATGGCAAATTTTCAAACATTACAAACAGATGAGATGCTTATATAAGGACTGGCAGTGCTCTTGTCATGTTATAATGACCACTGTTGCCACCCCAGTGACGGCTTTGCTTAAAAAAATAAAATAAAAATCTGTCAGGTAATTGCAATTGCTCTGTACATATAGGCTACCTGTCATTCAGTGTGATTTTGGGATTTAGTAGTCAATTAGCCAGTGTGAGTAAAAGAAGGGAGCAATTTATACTGTATTTTGTAATGATGTGTAGGCTTTATGTTATACTTCAAGTTCAATTGTTATGCCTAGTTCCTTTTGCATGTTAGGAAACAGTTAACAGTTTTAGTCATATGATCTGGGGGGGCTGTGGTAGTTGTAAGATGGATGCTGCTGAATACACACCAGGCTCATGCTCGTTTCTGTCTGCCTATACTTGGTGTCCCAGTTACTGGCAATTGCGTCTTGATGAAGCCAGCAGTTACTTGAGAACAGTCCACTTTCAACTCCCGTTTGGGTCAATGGCACTTCACTAGGGTACCTTTCGGCATAGCCTCTGCACAGAAAATATTTCAAAAGAAATCACACAAATTGATCATTGGGTGTTGAAGTAATAGTTGATGACTGGTCTATGGAAAGGATCAAATGGAACATGACAAAAATCTTACTGCTTTGCTCAATCTATGTCGTGAGAAGAATCTTACACTCAATCCAAGTAAAATGCAAATTGGGGTAGAATTTACATATTTTGAATACCTACTAACCAAAGAGGGCTTGAAGCCTGATCCAAAAAAGATTATCACTGTTATTAACATGAAGGCCTCAGCCTCCGGAAAGGAGCTGGAGACATCCCTAGGCATTTTCAACTATCTATATAAATTCTATCAGGGCCTTGCTCAACAGATAGCACTGCTACGTACATGGCTACAGAAGGATACCGATTGGTGTTGGGATACAAACATGGAAAAGACTTTCAACCAAGTGAAGAAACTGATTAAACATCCAGGGCCAATACTGAAATATTTTGACGTAAAGTGTGACACTATACGTCAAGTGGATGCATCCCAGTTTGGATTAGGTGATGTACTGACTCAACAAGGACATCCTGTGCCATATGCCTCACAAGCACTGACCACAACGCAAGCCAATTATGCCCAAATTGAGAAAGAGATGCTGGCTATTGTGAATGGATGTGAGAAATTTCACCAGTACATATATGGTTGCCCGGTAGTTGTGGAAACAGACCACAAGCCATTGGAGTACATCCTACAGAAATCGCTAGCTTCTACACCTCCACGTCTACAGTGGATGGTTATGAAATTAAATTACAGCAGTATGAACTCACAGTAAAGTATAAGCCTGGAAATTTAATTCCAATGGAGATACCCTGTCTAGGGTGTTTCTAGAAGGACATGAAGCATGGGATGAACCCGAGTTGGAAAAACAGGTACATACAGTATGAGTGAACATTCCAATATCGGATGTATGGCTGGAGAAGATAAGACAAGACACCAAACAGGATAAAGTCCTAGAAAAACTAAACTTGTGTCACGTGCAATCTCTGGCTAGAAAAATTAAAGAAGCTGTGTCCTGAACTATAGGGATTCTGGCCTGTGAAAGATGAGCTATACATTAATTCGGATATCATATTTATGGGTGACTATTTTCATTCCTTAGTCACAGAAGGCAGAAGTACTGAAACAAATCCACCAGGGACATCTGGGCATCATTCTGTGTAAGCGCAGAGCGCAGGAATAAGTCTACTGGCCTAATGTGGACATCGATATTGAGACATTTCAAAAACACAATGCAAAAGAACCTATTACACCGTTGAATGCTCCTTCACAGGCATGGCAGAGACTGGCTACAAATATTTTTCATTTTGAGGACTGGGGGAATCAGGCACAAACCCACAAGTGTGAACAGAAACTGAGCTGAAACAGGCGTCATCTTCGTCCAGACACTATCGTGGATGCATCATTTGAGGAACCAGATGACAATGGAGATAACGAACAAGCCCATGAAGGCACAGAGGTCCTAAACACGGATATTGAGTCTGAGGACAGCATAAACATATCAGCATGTGATAATGCTGGGAGTGACTCTCAACTGGACACCAGTCCTATGGATGATGAGCCAGCGGTTACTTTATCTCGCTATGGTTGAACTATTAAACCAAAAATATGGAGGTACTTTGTTTCATATTAAATGTTTCATACTTGAGAGGGAAGATGTAATGACGTGTAGGCTTTATGTTATACTTCAAGTTCAATTGCTATGCCTAGTTCATTTTGCATGTTAGAAAACAGTTAACAGTTTTAGTCATGTGATCTGGGGCGGGACCTGTGGTAGTTGTAAGATGGATGCTGCTGAATAAACACCAGGTTCATGCTCAAGCTTGTTACTGCCTACACTTGGTGATAGAACATCACATATTTGACATGGGGAAGTCACTGTCTTGTTTAACCTTTATTGAATGCATACAGAAAGGTGAAAAGAGGCCAGAAGAAAAGCAAGACTAACAAAATCAATAATTTCAATGAAATAGATATTGAGGTATCAACTTTGTCTATTGTCCTTTTTAAATAAGCCCCTAAAAGTTTATGGAATGCTATTACATAAGCAGATTTGTGATTTTGATTTAATGGCTCATTAATTCCTAGCCCTTAACTAACAATAACAAGTTTGCCGATTTGCCGGGAGCTGTATCATTAGCAAACCTGTTCCTCTTGCAAAAAGACCTAAAAAGGTGCAAACCTGTCATAGTCACTCTTATTAAAAAATAAAAGTAACAGGGGGAGTGTGCGCAGTTTCAAGATAAAAAGATACCATCATTATTTCAGTGGGAAAATGCAGTCTTGGTTAAACTACACTATATTACCAAAAGTATTGGTATGCCTGCTTTTACAAGCACATGAACTTTAATGGCATCCCATTTTTAGTCCATAGGGGTCAATGTTTAATTGGCCCACCCTTTGCAGTTTTAACAGCTTTAACTCTTCTGGGAAGGCTGTCCACAAGGTTTAGGAGTGTGTCTATGGGAATGTTTGAACATTCTTCCAGAAGCGCATTTGTGAGGTCAGGCACTGATGTTGGACGAGAAGGCCTGACTCGCAGACTCCGCTCTAATTCATCCCAAGGTGTTCTATCAGGTTGAGGTCAGGACTCTGTGCAGGTCAGTCAAGTTCTTCTACCCCAATCTCAGTCATCCATGTCTTTATGGACCTTGTGCAACATGCTTCCATATGACTTGCTAAAAGGTGCAGGTGCTTTTAGTGTGAATTTTTGGCCCCATATAATTCAAAGGGAATAGATAAAAAAAAAGCTTGAATAATTCACTAGAAAATGCAAGAAAAACACATATTAACCCCTTTCCATCGACCTTCTCCCGGCCCTTATGTGACCACTGTAATTGGCAGTCACATCATCAGAAAGCTCCTGATCGCTAGTATGCACCGGAAGCTTTCCAGTACCCACTGGCTACCGTGCTGGTAGCACGCTCTCAGGACAATAAGTGTTTTACACAGGGCCGTATATATGAAGCCCCTTGGCATAAAGGCCCACACTCCAAGAGGCCACACATGTGAGTGGCCAGTGTTAAGGGGTTACTGAAGATGCAGGTATGAATCTAACCTAAAAGTAATTCTGACTAGTTGAAAGGTATGTATGTTTGTTAAATTAAACTTAACATGAGTTTCAGTTTACAAATCCTGAACAGCATGCAAATCACACATCCATTGTCATAAAATCAAAGTACATATCTTAAATACAAATTCCTAACCTGGGGTTGCACAGGTTCGACTATTTAAAGGACAACATGGATCAAGAGTTTGCACTTAAAGTATGGGAGTTGAATTTAGCACTGGCTCTACTTTTTAAAAGGTAAAATCTGGGTCTAGAGCAGTATGCGATTTGATTTTGACCTTTGTGAATACAATAAATACAATTTATGTCTGATGAACATATATATCTTTTAAGAATCCTTGTGGTAGTAAAGGCCTTTTTCTTAATTTATACTTGCAAGTAAAGCTATAATAGGGCTTACTTGTAGGTACAGTAAATATCTCCTAAATGTGCAACATCTTGTCACCAGCAAATGCTCACTGCACTCTAAATAGATGGCGTGCAGTGACAGCACACCACTGGAGGGCTTAGGTTTCAGGTAAGTCTTTCATAATGTGCTTATATTGCAGGGAGTTTTTTTTGTTTCTTTTTTTTGCGGCTTACTACTGCTTTAATCTAGTTTGTTGAACATTGAAAAGCTTATTTTGTTTTGAGGTCCAATTGCAGCTTTATCCACCTCCCGTCCGCGCTATAGCCAGAAGATGAATAATGAAAATGATTAGCGCTGTTGATAAACTAAATAAAGAGGTATATCAATATGGCACTGGACAAATCTCTATGTTAATAAAAGAAAAATCCACTATGTATACTAGACGTACTGTGCAAAAAAATCAATGTGCAAATAATCTATGCAATACTGTAAACAAATATATGCAGCAGGCTCAAACATATATGACCATATATAACCACTATAGTGAGTGGTGCAAATTAAAGTGACTGTGAAAGTAATTTGCACCACTCACTATAGTGGTTTTGGTTTGCACTATTTTGCATTATTTGCACTGAAAATTGCACAGTGATATGTATACACATATGGTCATATATGTTTGAGCCTGCTGCATATGCTTACTGTTTACAGTAATGCATAGCTTATTTGCACATTTTTTTCACAGTAAGTCTAGTATACATAGTGGATTTTTCTTATATTAACAGAGATTTGGCCAGTGCCATATTGATATACCTCTCTAATTTAGTTTTTCAACAGAGCTGATCATTTTCATTATTCATTTGTTATTGGTGCATTGTATTCACTATAGATCAAGCGGCAGTTGAGTGATTCATTATATTTTACTAGATTCACTTTGATAGCGTGAGGGATCATCTATTACTCATAGCCAAAAGATGGATAAAGAACAGGCTCACATTGCCAGGAGGGCACCTATGGGTGTCCTCCCCTGACCGCGCTTCTTGCGTGCCCCCTGCGGCATGCATGGGCACAGATCTGCTGATCACAGATCGGGGTAAAGAGCCAATCATAGCGGCTCTTTACCATGTGACCAGCTGTGTCCAATCACAGTTTAAACAGTTTTTGCAGGTTATCAGCAGTCCTCTCCTCACGGAGAGGAGAGCCGGTAACCGGAAAAGACACATGGGACATCTAGACTGATAATCAGGGCACTGATCATCAGTGTCCTGATGATCAGTGCAGCCCCAACAGTGCCCACCATTGCTGCCAATCTGTGCCCACAAGTTCTGCCAAACAGTACCCATCAGTGTTGCCTGCCAGTGCCCATCAGTGTTGCCTGCCAGTGCCCATCAGTGATGCCTGTCAGTGCCCATCAGTGCTCATCAGTGTTGTCTATCAGTGCCCATCAAGGCCACATATCAGTGCAGCCTCATCAGTGCCCATCACTGCCGCCTATCAGTCCTCATCAGTGCAGTCTATCAGTGTACATCAGTGCAGCCTCATCAGCGCACATCAGTGAAAAAGAAAAATTACTTATTTAGAAAATTGAGCAACAGAAGCTAAGAAAAACTTTCAATCTTTTTTTAATTTTCATTTTGTAAATGAAGGAGAGAGGATGGGTGAATAAAAAGTACGGCTGCTGTGCATGAGAAGAAGGAAAAATGTTTGCATGGAGTTTTGCTTTAATAAATACACCTTTAAGGTTGTATAGAATGAAGATGTGTACAGTTGAAAAAAAAAAGGACTGTAAATAAAATGGAAATAAAACATTTTTGAAATATATACTAGCAAATACATAGTCTTATGACAGTTCTGAGTATAGAAGGAAATCAAAACAGATACAGATGACATAAAGTGATAAATCGTAAAGGAAATGGTACTGAAAAATATTTTGAAAATGTAAGAAATATAACAAACACTGAAAAAGTTATGGAGTTTACAAATACTTAAGCTAAAAAATGGTTGCCTAAAAATGGCAATATAAATGCCAGAATAGTTTTCCAAGTACGTAAAATCCAAAAAGTGGAAAACACGAAATACAAATTTTTCACTTGCCTTGATCCTTGATGGTGGAATGATGTAGAAAATACTCCTCGTTCAATAACTTGTCCAATACAAAAGATCTTATCATTAAAAAGTGTATCTCCAATTTTGCCAAGAAAAAAAATCCTATTCAGGTCAACTACTGTAAATACACTGCAAGGAATTTTGCAAACTTTATTATAGAGACTTACCTGCTGTGCTGTTGAAACTGTCACAGTAATTACAGTCATCTTCTTTCTGTTCTGTAATTCGAGAAAACTGGTTCATAACGTCCACTATGTCCCCAGTGTTTTTAAATTTAGCAGGAAACAATTTGAGTTTTTGAGCAGTATTAGAAAACCATAGCTCCATCACTGTACATTATAACATTAGGATAATGTTACATGGCACAAACACCTGGACCAGCTATCCATTTGTACTAGATTTATGCTTTGTATATTGTAGGTTACTGTAATTTATATTTTAGAAATTCTTATAACTGGGTCAGGTCTAAAGATGGTATTACAGCTAGTGCATTTAAAAAAAAATAATAACATACTTGATCATCTTTGAGCTCCTGACAGGTTTACTTTAAGCTGTGGAAAGCTACATGATAAAGATAGGTCATTACTTGCACATCATTTCAGATTCCCATATCCAAGGATAAACTAAATGTTTTAACATGGGATATTCAGTAAAGACATCCTATGTTGATTCATTTTTCATTATATGTTAGGTTCTAAAAGCGCATTAGTGAAAGGCTTATATTAAAGCCCCAATCTAAAACAGCTTTTTGTGTCATTAGGGGAGCACGAAGCCCCACATTTAAAATACTTGCATGCTCATAATCCTTTAGGCGTAGGTATTTTAAGTATTTGAGGTGAATCCCTAGTTCACGTCAAAGCAAGCATCAGTCAAACAAATAGAGATGCACGCAAGGTTGGTTATATAGAAAACACAGCGTTTCCACCATACTCTAATGATAAAAGCTCTTGACAGGCTGACCTGTTTATGGGAATGGCCACAAACTATATACAAGGACATTGCTTTAATTCAAAATTAGTAAAACAGTAGTAGGGTGTGCCATGCAGGGACAAAGCTGGACAACTTGACAATGACAGGAACCTCTCGTGAGCAGCGCTTTTTGACTTTTTATTTCTTTAAAGGAACAATTTTTGGCAGACATATCTTCTATTCTTTCCTGGATATTTTCTACAATTCATTTTTTACATCAAAAGAGTCATAAGTGAACTATAACTTTAAGAGCCCCAGAGTCAAAAGTGTACTATACTTAAAAGTGAACTTGTGGCCAAGCCATAAACATCCACATGTTCACATATTCTAAACATTAAAATGAGTTATGAAATAAGCCCTCACTGACATTTGTAGTTGAAGATACTGTGGAACAACACACAGAGAAGATTTCAAGATACTCATTATCAATGCTTCTCCTAGAACGCCTACCCTGTCTTTACATTAGTAATTAGGAGGATGGAAGACTGCTGGTAGGGGAGCTGAGCTGGCCTATATAACTACTTCAGTGCTTCTGCTAATAAATTCAAGCATGAATTGCTCCACAGTGGCTGCAGCTACAAAGGACATTTATGGATTGTGTCAATACAGATTTACCACCTGTGAAGAATATCGTATATGTTCATAGCCTGGTGATGGATTCACTTCAAGAAACATGTTTAAGCACCCATTATCCCAAAATTAAAAATTAAAGTTAGGCATACACTGTTTGGGTCTGTTTTCCCTGTATAAAACTTTCCTATTTTACACTCGTTAAAATTGACCTGCTGCTTGCCACTTTTACACTGTTGTGTCATTTGCAGTCTTTTTTTTTTTTTTTTTACTGTACTCTTTGTCTCCAGTTCGTTTCAGCCAATTCTCTTATTGAGAATCTCATAGCTGTTGGGTAGCGCCTGGACAGTTTTGCACCAGCAAGCAAATTGACAGTACATATTTATTAAAAAAAAAAGGAATCAAACAAATGGTGTGGGTTTCCTCGTATTTCAACCAGACCCTTACCCAGGCATGCAGCCTGGGTGGTGAGGAAAGTGTAGGCAAGGAGCATGACCCCATTTTCTGTACCAGACCAGACCCTGCCTTCCCCCAGTTGGAGAATACCACCCCCTAATTTTAAAAGATACATGGCCTCTTTTGGAACAGGCATGCTTGCTGCCGTTCCTTTCCTGGCCACCCTGGCTGAATGTCTGAATAAGGGTCTGGTTGGAACAGAACCTCATGCTGTTTTTTAAATTTTATTTGCTACATACAAATTGAAATTAATAATTTCAGGGTGTGACTGTTTATGTGGGCCAAAATAATTGTGAAGGAAAAAAATGAATTCTACAGCCAAATATGCATTGCCAGTGTATGCTGTTGCTTAACATGCATATTATTTAAAGACTTTGTGCATTTTCTGTGTTTCTCCTGAAGTTGCATGAAAAGAACTTCTCCCAGCTGTGTTTCTTTTCTTTTTTGCATTGGTACATGCACCTGGATGTGCCTGGCTTTCTATACCTTTTTGCCAATTAGTCCTAAAAAGGAGGCATAACTTACTAGTAAGATTTGCCTCCCACAATCTTCAATAGGATTCAAAGCCAATTCTGGGTTTCGCAGACATCACACTGGATTTGACAACCCTCTGCAAACCGAACTGGGGCAGATTTACTCATCCTTACTTCTTTATTTTATTGTTGTAGCTCTATAAAGATCATGGAAGCGAACTCTCTGCACTTGTAGTATAGCAAATTTGGCTTTTACTTTTCTGATATATAAACACCTGGTCCTCCACTAATGCGGGGGCTCTCAATATACATTATTCCCACTATGATAGTCATGTCCTTCGTTTAAAGCAGAATGCCACACTTTTTTTATCTTTCATTTTCAGAAGAATGTGGAAATGTGAAAGCATCAGTTTCAACTGCTGTCTGTATCCCCATTATGAAGGAGTACCCCACTTCCTGCCCAAGTGACAGTAGTCACAGAAACTGGAAATCTCGATATCACAAGGGATATGGGCTGTAATAAAACATGGTTAAACAGATTAGGGAAGGGTTAGAACCTCTTTAAAGCTTGTATTGCTAAGAGTGTTTCTCTCCATTTCTTCCTGGTCTTGAGGCAGAGGTAACTAGTACAGTAAGTGAAGGGTAATCTCCCTTATGAAGACTCGCAGAATGAAAACCTGATGAACGTTCAGACCCTTCCACTCTCAAAAAAATAAAAAAATAAAAGGTTTAGTTAACACTTTTTTCTCCCAAACATTGCAACCAACACATGAACAGATACAGGTAACCGACAATTCACTTTGCGTATTTATGACTGTATTTTGCCTGGAATTTTCCTTTAAACCCAAAATGACATGTTTGATAAAAACTGCAAAATGTTATTGTTATATAATGTTAAAGCTGAACTGTGGGCACATATAAAATAGCATTAATGTGGTTATGAATGCATAATGGTAGTTACAAAATTAGTGTTAGTACCTAATTTATGTTGTAATCAGTCTCTTTCTATTCACTGTACCACAGATCAAATTGTGAGAGAGTGGGGCACGAATATGGACCAATCAGGTGTGCTGTGTGCACATGTTCAGACAAGGAGTAAGCAGAGGGATCAACTCCTTCACTGTCTAGTTACAGGCTACATGCAGGAAAGTGATTGAGCGCTAATGCTCTTAATGCTGTAATGCTCTAACTGCAGTATAGAAATATCACGTCAATCCCCTGGCTGTGCTATCTGATAGGTCTGCGAAAATCTCAGTACTGGCTGGATAGAAAAATTAGCTCCCATATTTTTAACTATAAAAATTGTTCGCCTGAAGTTCAGCTTTCATTTTAAGGGATCTTTACTATTTACTATACAACTTTAAATATACAGTATGTACTACATATACCCTGTAAAAATAAATGTAAGATCAGGATTAAATAAACTACACAAAAATCAATCCAGAAATATAACAGTGACCCTTAAAGGAGGGTCTGCTGGCCTGAGGTTTAATAATTACAGTAGCTACATGTGGCTCCATCACCCATAATTCCATCTTAGAATGTTCACAGTAACTATCATCCATACCAAACAAGAATGGGTCCTCCATTTTTAAAATAACAGCACAATAAAGGATTTCAAGCACACGTCATGTCATCTAAAGTCAACGTATTCACTAAGGGGTTATTATGTCATTACAGACACAATTTTCAGATTTAAAATGGTTAAAAAAAAAAAAGAAAAAAGATTGATATCATAACAGAAGCTGTATATCCCTATATCCTCTTGAAAAGAAGCATGGAAACGCTATGCTATGATATCACAAAGAACATCTTGGAAAGCTTTAAATTGCCATTGGTGAAACTGAATTCTTGTGTAGGTCCACTTGCTGTGCCATTGCTCAAGAGAAGTCCAAGTACCCAGTGTCACTGAAACTAAAAACCTTTTATACTGTGACTTCATGTCACATTACTGAACAGCGGTTGCGGCGTAGTGCTCCTTGGAAGCGTATTGCAGCATGTACATGCTTGCATCTAGCACAGCCTACACTTTTAAGCAGTTCACTGAAAAGTAGTAATATGTGCCAGTTATACTTGGCTGAGCATTCAATGTAGCCACATTTCCATGTCTTCTTCACCAAATGAGACACGTTCCATCGTGGGATAACACGGCCTCGCTGCAGGTCACGTTTGTTGCCAACTATGATAATAGGTGTCTCAGATGTGCCAATCACTCTGTGGAAATGACAAAAGAATAAAAAATTGTAATGAGACACACCAGATTCTATTAAGGTGCAATTAAGAAAAAAAGTAGCCAGCTGAGAAGGGCTAAAAATACTGATAAAACATGTTCACAAATCAGCAGAAAAATTTGAATACTAGGCTTACAGCTGTGTGCAACAAGATATAGTGGTGATGCTTATTTGTTCAAGCTCCATCTATTATGTTGTGTCATTATTTTAATATAAATCAATGCTAGAATGTTGAACTATAAGCCCCCTGCTCCCATTGGAGCGATTTGACATGTCAAATCGCATGCCTATTCCCACTAGTGTGAACCAGTGTGAACATTGCACTAGTGTGAACCAGGCCTAAAGAGCATTATGACCTCTTTCAAAATCCTCTGTACTATCTTCTCTGAATTTACCAAACTGATCTAAGAAGCCAGAGAAAGAAAAAAAAAAAATCAGAAAATGGTCATCACAGTTTGAAAATGTTGAGTCTTGATGTTGCCCCCTGCTGCACTGGGTCACAAGTGCTTAATGGTAGGAACAGCCCAGGGTATGGCTATGAAGGGGGATGGTGGCCACCCTCATACACAGTCATTAAACACCCTGTATATATGAATGTCAGAAGTATGGGGACTCCATTGTAGCAAGGCATTGACAAACTACAGTGGTGTGAAAAAGTGTTTGCCCCCTTCCTCATTTCCTGTTCCTTTGCATGTTTGTCACACTTAAGTGTTTCGGAACATCAAACCAATTTAAACAATAGTCAAGGACAACACAAGTAAACACAAAATGCAATTTGTAAATGAAGGTGTTTATTATTAAAGGTGAAAAAAAATCCAAACCATCATGGCCCTGTGTGAAAAAGTGATTGCCCCCTAAACCTAATAACTGGTTGGGCCACCCTTAACAGCAACAACTGCAACCAAGCGTTTGCGATAACGTGCAATGAGGCTTTTACAGCGTCCTGGAGGAATTTTGGCCCACTCATCTTTGCAGAATTGTCCTAATTCAGTTACATTAGAGGGTTTTCGAGCATGAACGGCCTTTTTAAGGTCATACCACAACATCTCAATAGGATTCAGGTCAGGACTTTGGCTAGGCCACTCCAAAGTCTTCATTTTGTTTTTCTTCAGCCATTCGGTGGTGGACTTGCTGGTGTGTTTAGGATCATTGTCCTGCTGCAGAACCCAAGTTCGTTTCAGCTTGAGTACACGAACAGATGGTCGGACATTCTCCTTCAGGATCTCTTGGTAGACAGCAGAATTCATAGTTCCTTTTATCACGGCAAGTCTTCCAGGTCCTGAAGCAGCAAAACAGCCCCAGACCATCACACTACCACCACCATATTTTACTGTTGGTATAATGTTCTTTTTATGAAATGCAGTGTTCCTTCTACGCCAGATATACTTGGACACACACCTTCCAAAGAGTTCCACTTTTGTCTCATCGGTCCACAGAATGTTGTCCCAAAAGTCTTGGGGATCATCAAGATGTGTTGTGGAGAAATTGAGACGAGCTTTGATGTTCTTTTTGCTCAGCAGTGGTTTTCTCCTTGGAACTCTGCCATGCAGGCCATTTTTGCCCAGTCTTTTCCTGATGGTGGAGGCATGAACGCTGACCTTAACTGAGGCAAGTGAGGCCTGCAGTTCCTTGGACGTTGTTGTGGGGTCTTTTGTGACCTCTTGGATGAGTCGTCGCTGCGCTCTTGGGGTAATTTTGGGCGGCCGGCCACTCCTGGGAAGGTTCACCACTGTTCCATGTCTTCGCCATTTGTGGATAATGGCTCTCACTGTGGTTCGCTGGATTCCCAAAGCTTTGGAAATGGCTTTATAACCCTTTCCAGACTGATAGATCTCAATTTCTTTCTCAATTGTTCCTGAATTTCTTTGGGTCTCGGTATGATGTGTAGCTTTTAAGGATCTTCTGGTGGACCTTACTGTGTCAAGCAGCTCCTATTTAAGTGATGCCTTGATTGTGAACAGGTGTGGCAATAATCAGGCCTGGGTGTGGCTAGAGAAATTGAACTCAGGCGTGGACAACCACAGTTATAGTATGTTTTAACAAGGGGGGCAATCACTTTTTCACACAGGGCCATGATGGTTTGGATTTTTTTTCACCTTTAATAATAAACACCTTCATTTACAAATTGCATTTTGTGTTTGTGTTGTCCTTGACTATTGTTTAAATTGGTTTGATGTTCCGAAACACTTAAGTGTGACAAACATGCAAAGGAACAGGAAATGAGGAAGGGGGCAAACACTTTTTCACACCACAGTATATTTCCTTCTCGACAGTCTTCTCAGTAAATATACAGTCATTTCATATTTTTCTTCAGATTGCCTTCTTTATTTTAATACTTCAAATATTCTTCACAATACTATACCATACAAGTACATTAGAATTTATTTGCAGAGAAGCAGAAAGTAACATTTCAGAAACCAACCACAAAACATCTGCCTTCACTTGCCAAACTTTACCAAATGACACCAAAGCTATACATTTGGCTTTTCCATGACATTAAAACATTTTCAAAACCAAATGTAAAAAATGTAGGCAGCTTCAGTTAAGACCATGACCTCAGGAAAGAATGGGGGCAGATACTGCTGTTGGCTCCACTGCAGAAAGGCTTAACATTTCCTCCATATTTATATGGGTAGAGAGGCATCAACTGTAGTATAAGTTCTGAAACACTAAAGGTCACCTGACATCCCTTCACATCAGCCACATAGATAGGGAAGCTGCTATTGTGAGTACAGTGAAGTCTGAAATTGATATGATTGTACTAAGTAATAATACTGTGAAAAGAAATATAAATATATAGACATTTACGGAGACAGTGTAGTGTTTAACTTTTTACATTTTGGAATCATTCCAAATCAGGTAGAACAATGTGCTTAGTCATTGATGACTCTAAAAGAAAAGCTAGAAGTGTTCTGAGAAGGCTCATGGATGGATCCATGGAAGATGCCACTTTCCATTGATTTGGGCAACTCAGAGCTTCTGTCACAATGGCATTGGCAAACCTACTATAGTGTTCACAGGACATTTTAAACACAGTATGAATGCATATAACGATCTTTGTTTATAACAATACAATTTATATTGCTTTTTACAGAAATACAAACAGAGTAAATGACAAAACACTGGACCCTCTGCACATTACACAGCCCCCCCCCAGCTCTGGACCCTCTGCACATTACACAGCCCCCCCACAGCTCTGGACCCCCTGCACATTACACAGCCCCCCCCCCAGAGCTCTGGACCCCCTGCACATTGCACAGCCCCCCCACAGCTCTGGACCCCCTGCACATTACAGAGCCCCCCACAGCTCTGGACCCCCTGCACATTACACAAGCCCCTGACAGCTCTGTACCCCCTGCACATTACACAGCCCCCCACAGCTCAGGACCCCTTGCACATTACACAGCCCCCCTCAGCTCTGGACATCCTGCACATTACACAGCCACTCCACAGCTCTGGACCCCCTGCACTTTACACAGCCCCTCACAGCTCTGGGCTCCCTGCATGTTGCATAGCTCTGCCTGTTCCTACCTTACTCTGCACTTTCATATTCACAAGATAATGATTGGTTGCTAGAACCACCTAGCAAACAATCACCTGCTACTCCTCCAGAATTTCCTGTCCTCTATTTGGCGCTGCCCCACTTACTGTTTTTTTTCCTGCTCCAGCTGGTCCTGCACGTCACCCGGGTAGCGGTACAGTTCGCATCTGGCCCGGGCACCCCCACACCCTGTCACAGCTGGGCTCTCCCTGCGCTGTCAGCGTGTCACATCACCGCTGCACTGCCAAGCTCGCCCCGCTGTCACTGTTTCATACAGGGGAGGAAGGGGGCATCGCCTGACACCCCCCAGTGTGTGGCACCAGGGGCGGACCGCCCCCTGCCCCCCATTTAGTACACTGCTGCCTCCGTCCCAGTTCAATGTCTTTTGCAGACCCTAAGTTTTTCTAGATTTACTTTTAAGATTGATGTTCAGTGTTAGTTTTTTGCCACACATCGCATTTTGCTTTTAGGCCAAAAAGTTACATTTTGGTCTCATCTGACCAGAGAACCTGCTTCCACATGTTTTCTGTGTCTGCCACATGGCTTATCACAAACTGCAAACAGGACTTCCTATGGCTTTCTTTCAATGATAAAAAAAACATAAAAACTAAACAACCAAAGCGAAAAAAGATAAAAACTAATAACAATAATCTAAAATCTACTAATCAGCTGACGTGATAAACTTGCTGTGCAAATATACTAGTGAAAATCAATACACACTGCGCTATGTGATAAAACATTAATAGTCCTTTGTATCAGCCTTTAATATAGAGCAATGTGTTTGTTTTGTTTTTTAATGTTTTAAATAAATCTTTAAATGATATTGTCAATGAGGTCTTTTTCTTAATATCCACTTGCATGAGTTTCACCCACTTCAGGAACTGCCAGCACAAAGATATCTTCAAGGATCTCCCACACGCCTGTTTGACCATACTAGAGATAGTTATGGAATTGTGAGTTTATATCCATGTGGGGGCACCTTGTCTGAGCACCAAGCAGCATGGATCTGTTATTTTTGAGCACGAGCACTGTTCATCACATCAGACTGTTACAACAATATTATATAATGATATGAGTCTGTTTATTAATCTTTTATCACATAGCGCGGTGTATTGATTTTCACTTTTCTTTCAACAATGGCTTTCTTCTTGCCACTCTTCCATAAAGGCCAGATTTGTGGAGTGCACACCTAATACCTGTAGTTGTCCTGTGGACAGATTCTCCCACCTGAGCTGTGGATCTCTGCAGAGTTGCCATGGGCCTCTTGGCTGCTTCTCTGATTAATGCTCTCCTTGCCTGTCATTTTAGGACAGTCATGTCTTGGTAGGTTTGCAGTTGTGCCATGCTCTTTCCATTTTTGGATGATGGATTGAACAGTGTGAGATATTCAAAGCTTGAGATATTTTTTATAACCTAACCCTGCTTTAAACTTCTCCACAACTTTATCCCTGACCTGTCTGGTGTGTTGCTTGGCCTTCATGATGCTGTTTGTTCACTACGGTTCCCTAACAAACCTCTGAGGGCTTCATATAACAGCTGTATTTATACTGAGATTAAATTACACACACAGGTGGACTCTAATTAGGTGACTTCTGAAAGCGATTGGTTCCACTACATTTTAGTTAGGGGTATCGTAACACTTTTCAAATATTTTATTTATAAAAAGAAATTGAAAACCATTAATCATTTTCCTTCCACTTTTGGCTTTAACATAACAAAACAACTCATTGCATCAGGAATCCGGTTAAATCATAATATAATCAAATAACAGATTACACAAAAAGAGAGAAAGTTAAGGGTAACTCAAATTACCTTGCAATTATACCATATTATCAGTGATGAATCATACTGATATCAATGTCAAAGAAGTTACAGAGAACATATTTATATACTAAATACACAAGAGTAATGATTTCTAATAGTTAATTCTACACTGCCTTTTGTTTTTTTCACTTTAGTTGCATTTAGAGAAAAAAAAAAGAAATGTGGGTCTAGTTTAGATACTCTGAAAGTAGTCTATACACATGTAAACGTGTGTAAATGCACATAAAGGCAAATGCATTTAAATGTAGAACCTCATCTGGGAAGCTTAACATTTTTTATATAGTACTTTTCAGTAAATTTTTCCTGTGTTTATATACCGTATTTATCTGCATATAACACGCACCTTTTTCCCCTTAAAATCAGGGGAAAATCGTGGGCGTGTGTTATACGCCAATCCCCTGCTGTTTCTCAGCTTCTCTGCGGCTTTCGGCTATTTTCGGCCGCACTCGGCGGCTTTCAGAAAGCCGAAAGCCACTGGGAACGGGCAAAAATAGCCAAAAGCCGCAGAGAACGGCCGAGAGCTACTGAGCGCCGCCAAGATACCCAGGACATCCGCGCTGTATCTCAGCAGCACCATTCTTAAACGGCAAGCCGGAAAAGACACTGAGAGGGCAGCAAATGACTGACAAGGCTGCAATGCAAGGCTGGAAATGACTGACAAGGCTGCAATGCAAGGATGCAAATGACTGACAAGGCTGCAATGCAAGGATGCATATAAATAAAAGGTACTAATGCGCTCCACCTAACTATTAATAAATGTGTAAAAAATGTCTAAAAAAATATAATAGAATATATGTAAATGTGTGGAAGCCGCCAGCAAAAAAATAGTGATCTCTACACCAAAGAAATAATATATAAAATGAATAAATTGCGGCGCTACCTAAAAAAATTAATAAACTAAAATAGCAAAACACATATGGTGCAAAAGTGAATCCACCTCACTAAAGTGATAAATGTGCAATATTGAACAATAAATAATGTAACATCAAATGGGATAATGTATGTGCATAAATAATCAAAAAATCATGCGTGAAATAATATCAGAGTACAAAATACAAAAATTGCTGAATAAATACTAATGTGCAAACAATGCAAAAATAAATAGTGCTCCTCAGATGAAGTCCATGCAACTGATTAGTGAGCATATAACAAAGTCCATGCAAAAAATATATAGTGACTTCCAAATGCGTGACTGTCCACCGACCAACTTCAGTGCCAAACTTGTGCACCACCAGTTTCCCCCAGCCTCTCACCTCAAATACCTAGTATACAGGCACTGTATGTAACCAGATGCTAATCCATCCTTATCCGTCCAGCCTCAATAGCATACCACTGCACACATACGGTCAATCCTTCCCCAGTTTCTTCAAATAGATCCAATTACAGTTGGTGGTACATAAAGCATGGAAGAAAGACAAGGGGGGGCTCTCATGTGTAGTAACCAATAACAACGATTTAATAGATAAAAATCTCCACTTACATAAAAGCAGATGACAGCGAATTTCGTAACACAACCCGGACTTCCGGTCTCGGCCGCGACCGGAAGTCCGGGTTGTGTTACGAAATTCGCTGTCATCTGCTTTTATGTAAGTGGAGATTTTTATCTATTAAATCGTTGTTATTGGTTACTACACATGAGAGCCCCCCCTTGTCTTTCTTCCATGCTTTATGTACCACCAACTGTAATTGGATCTATTTGAAGAAACTGGGGAAAGATTGACCGTATGTGTGCAGTGGTATGCTATTGAGGCTGGACGGATAAGGATGGATTAGCATCTGGTTACATACAGTGCCTGTATACTGGGTATTTGAGGTGAGAGGCTGGAGGAAACTGGTGGTGCACAAGTTTGGCACTGAAGTTGGTCGGTGGACAGTCACGCATTTGGAAGTCACTATATATTTTTTGCATGGACTTTGTTATATGCTCACTAATCAGTTGCATGGACTTCATCTGAGGAGCACTATTTATTTTTGCATTGTTTGCACATTAGTATTTATTCAGCAATTTTTGTATTTTGTACTCTGATATTATTTCACGCATGATTTTTTGATTATTTATGCACATACATTATCCCATTTGATGTTACATTATTTATTGTTCAATATTGCACATTTATCACTTTAGTGAGGTGGATTCACTTTTGCACCATATGTGTTTTGCTATTTTAGTTTATTAATTTTTTTAGGTAGCGCCGCAATTTATTCATTTCATATACAATGCAAGGATGCAAATGACTGACAAGGCTGCAATGCAAGGCTGCAAATGACTGACAAGGCTGCAATGCAAGGATGCAAATGACTGACAAGGCTGCAATGCAAGGATGCAAATGACTGACAAGGCTGCAATGCAAGGATGCAAATGACTGAGAAGGCTGCAATGCAAGGCTGGGAATGACTGACAAGGCTGCAATGCAAGGCTGGGAATGACTGACAAGGCTGCAATGCAAGGCTGGGAATGATTGACAAGGCTGCAATGCAAGGCTGGAAATGACTGACAAGGATGCAATGCAAGGCTGCAAATTACACTGACAAGGCTGCATAAATGGACATTTAAGTGTAAGTTTTTTTCCTTAAACTTCTATTATACAGCGATAAATATGGTAACCTAAATGCAGGAGGCTAGTGTAAATGTAGCCTCAGGCCGCGTACACACGGGCGGACTGTCTGTCCAACTTAGTCCGCCGAAACGTGTTTCAGCGGACAGTCCGCTCGTGTGTGGGCTTCAGCGGACTTTTTCAGCGGACAGTCTGGCGGACTAAGTCTTTCGGAATTTCCGTAATATTGTCCGTCCAACTTTGGTTTCAGCGGACAGTCCGCTCGTGAGTAGGCAACTTGGACGGACTAAGTATGGCGCATGCTCAGAAAGGATTTATACGGCCGAAGGTTGCATTGCAGTGTATTGGACATCGTATTTCTAGTCCCGTCGTACGTGCTGTACACGTCATCGCGCAAGCTTTCAGCGGACTGTCTGTTCATCGTGTGTGGTCAAGTCCGTTCATTCAAAAGTAGGACGGACTGTCTGTCGGATTGTCTGACGGACTTAGTTGGCCAGACAGTCTGCCCGTGTGTACGCGGCTTTAGTGTGTGATCTTCCTTTAGCAAGCATGTAGAGTAGACTAGACTGGCGCTCACATTGCTACTTCTGTAACCAATCTTCTGTTGTGTAAGAGAAGTAAATATAATTTTATTTATAGTTTTATGTATATTATTCACCTGCAAAATGTTGAGAGGCTTAAACTAAATATGAGTAATGCCTGGTACACATGGCAAAAAATGTTTTCGTTCAACTCAGCAGGTTGAACGAAAAAACTGAAGAGCTCACAAGGAGCTTGCTGTACTAACTATGCAATGTTCATACAGTGATCTCCCCACTCTACTATTATGTTCTGACAGGGGGGACCGCTTCCGACAGGGATCATCGCTCACACCCACTGGCTTCTGTCAGACAAGGACCTGTACATATGGGGCGAATGTTAAACGGTTTCGGAGTGGCGGACAATATTAATAATAAATGTGTGAATGGTAAGCTTGTTCAAAAACCCTTATGTACGCATACACATTGCAGTAATATACCATAAAAATAAAGAAATAATTACACAACTTACATTTCTATAAACAATCCATACACATGAGCATTGTAAATCAGAACAATCCAAAATAGGCTGTGTTCAAAAAATGTATATATAAATTGTGTTCAGAGCAATAAATACATGTAAAACATGATAGTCCAAATAAATGTGAAGGTGTTTCATCCACAACTTGACCCCTGTTACCACAACGTGCCCAAACGATAATATAATGGTGAATTAGTGACCTCCACCAGCCACTTTGAAGTGAATTGGCCGCTCACCTTATGGAATGACCATATGGTCAAATAACGCTTTTTTGTCATAAATAGCCAGTCTTCAGATTCTGTACACTACCAACTTATAATTCATGTCACCAGCAGTCCTTTCGATGGGACTATCCTCGCCTCTGCTGGATATAGCTAGGTTCTTTCCTCACGCTTCCCGTTTACAGCTAACTCCCTTTAGGTCCCCAGCCAGCATTCTGCAGCATGGTCTCATTTTTTACCAGGTGGACTGATATATCAAAAATGCCTGTTCCTTTTGTTAGATAAGCTGTAGCAAGCGATAAGGGACACTCTAGAAACTTTTGAGTGTTTTGTTAGTCTTTGAAGCTTAAAGCCCACTTTAGTCCTGTTGTGTGCTGTGCTTCACTATGCATACAACACAGCCTCTTTTGGATTTTGTTTTTAATGTATTTTTATTTACAATACTCATGTGTATGGACTGTTTATATCAACAGAAGATGTGTAATTCTTTCTTTCTTTTTATGGTATATTACTGCAATGTGTATGAGTACATAAGAGTTTTTGAATGAGCGTACCATTCACACATCTATTAATGCCCTAATTCTGCTACCACAGTTGAATTTGAAGCTGCAAAAATACACAAAATTGTTTAAATCAATTAATGTCTTGAACATTATATTAGACTTTCCTCATTTACAGATTATACTTATACAGTAAAATATTTGGCTTGCATCTTGTTGCCAAGTTACAGTATTTGGGAAATGTTACAACAGGGTTTAGGTGCAATTTCATGCTGCTCTAATGTAAAATAAACCAGTTTCACAGTGTAGAAAAACAACTGAAAAATGACCTTATATTTCAGCTGGTTAAGCTTAGAAACATTTTATAACCACAAACCAAAATCCAACCCAACATCTGTAGACAACTCAACAACAAGTGTGGGAGATTTACTAAAACTGGTGCACTCAAAATCTGGTGCAGCTGTGCATAGTAACCAATCAACTTCTAATTTCAGCTTGTTAAATTAAGCTTTGACAATAAATCCTTGAAGCTGATTGGTTTCTATGCAGAGCTGCAACAGATTTTGCACTCTCCTGTAAATCAACCCCAATGTGTTTGGTTAACCAGTTCCCGACCAGCGCACGCCGATGTACGTCGGCAGAATGGCACGGGCAGGCATATTGGCATACAGGTACGTCCAATCTTTAATGCCGCCCTGCCATCACCGGCGGCGGCGCTCTCGCGTGCCGGTCGGGACCCCCCGTGAGTCTGGTCGTGGGTCCTGCCGACTCCATCGCCGCGGGCATACCCGCGATCGTCTCATGGGGCGGCTGAACGGAGAAATGCCGTTGTAAACAGCATTTCCCCATTCTGCCTAGCAACTAGTGACGCTGATCTCTGCTCCATGTGATTGGAGCAGAGATTAGTGTTCACTAAATAAAAGCCCAGCCCCCCACAGTTAGTAACACCCCTAGGAACACTTAACCCCTACACTGCCACCCACCGGTTAACCCCTTTACTGCCAGTGTCATTTACACAGGAATCACTGCATTTATATAGCAGTGATTGCTGTATAAATGACAATGGTCCCAAAAATGTGTCAAAAATGTCCAATGTGTCCCCCATAATGTCGCAGTCACAAAAAAAAAAAAAAAAAAAAAAAAAAAAAAAAAAATCGCCGCCATTACTAGTAAAAAAAAAAAAATTATTAATAAAAATGCCATAAAACTATCCCCTATTTTGTAAACGCTATAACTTTTGCGAAAACCAATCAATAATCGCTTATTGCGATTTTTTATTTACCAAAAATATGTAGAAGAATACGTATCTGCCTAAACTGAGGGAAAAAAATATGTTTTTTTTATATATTTTTGGGGGATATTTATTATAACAAAAATTTCAAAATTATGCGTTTTATTCAAAATTGTCGCTCTATTTTTGTTTATAGCGCAAAAAATAAAAACCGCAGGGGTGATCAAATACCACCACAAGAAAGCTCTATTTGTGGGAAAAAAAAGGACGCCCTGTTTGGGAGCCATGTCGCATGGCCGCGCAAATGTCAGTTAAAGCGACGCAGTGCCGAATCGCAAAAAGTGGTCTGGTCTTTGACCAGCAAAATGATCCGGGGCTGAAGTGGTTAACTTGTTTGGATAACCTTTGAATAATCTAAACCAGTGGTCATCAACCCTGTCCTCAGGGCCCACTAACAGGCCAGGTTTGCAAGATAACTTAAATTCATCACAGGTGATATCATTTGCTGCTCAGTGATTGCAGTATTCTAGTCTGTATCTACAAGGTACTACATAAAAACTAGCCTGTTAGTGGGCCCTGAGGACAGGGTTGATGACCACTGATCTAAACTACTTTTGTATATAGCTAAAATAGGTTGTTCCTGTCAAAACAAGAGTATGATATCTCAGGCTTAAAAAATTTGGTTAGCACGACTAAAACCCACCTACAAGAACCTATATTTAGTATTGAACAGAGTGGTTAAGGGTTAGAACCACTGACTTCTTCATTGCTTTTTTGTGTTCTGAACTCAATTCCTTCTTGTCCCAATTCAACACAAAAATTATTATTGGAATACAATATTGTTCTTATTGCTCTTTTACTGATAGAGATATTTCTCCTTACATCCTGTGCTGGTAGTCTGCCAGTGACTCTAAACTGCCTGCACAACAATTTGGCTAGAGTTCAGCCTTAAAGCCTAAGGATCCTGGCCTGGATCTGAACCCAAGACCTCTGCTGTGTCTGGCAGTGACTCTTCTTGCTGAGTCACCTGAGATGCTGGACAGCCTGTATGATCTAACCTGACTTGTGCCTTATTTCTGCTGAACTCCTTGCTCTTCCCATGAACTTCTTATTTAAACCATGCCTTTGCACTTGCTGTTTGCCAAATGTTTGTGTCTTTTCCAGCCAATATCTCCCTCTTGTCACTTCTGCTGCCATCCATATCTTCTCTGCCATTACCAACTTTGGTTTGTTCCATGACTACGCTTCCGCTGATCCCAAACTGAAGCCATTTGTTAATGACCTTGCCTGCCTGACTGACTAACTCTCAACCACTTGTTACTAACCTTTGAATTGTAACCGACCACACTTTGTTTGTTCCCTCCCTGCAACTGGACCACAGCCTGCTCATCTTATGGTGGGGTAATCCTGAGGACCGCAACCTGGCACTAACACACAGCAAAACCAATCGCTACCATCAGGGGCTAGTGCTCGACCCTGCACCTCAGGTGAACCTGCATCATCTGCCGGGGGTTATTTGTGCATGCATTTATCCTGGTGGTCTTTGGGAATCTCTCAACTGCTATAGCGAATGGCCTCTGACCCGACCCCAGACCGTGATACTAAGTTTAGATGTATTTGCTGAGGCAGTGGGAGCCATTGGCTCCTGCTGCTGTCAATTAAAGCCAGTGGCAAGGGAGCGGAGTTGAGTCCTGCCACCTGTATCAATAGATGCAGACTATGAGGCTGGGAGTGAGCCCGTACAACTGCCCCCATAGAAAGCAGCTTCTAGGAGGAGGGGAGGAGCCAGGAGCATCAGCAGGGGACCTGAGAAGAGGAGGTTCTGGGCCACAATGGAACTGCACAGAGCAGGTATGTATAAACTGGTTTGTAAATGCTCTTTATAAAAAATAATAATAACAATCACGTTAAAGACTTGAGCCAGCCATATGGGCAGGCTGATTGAACCCATGTTGGGCCATTGATCAACTTTGGTACATCCAGCCTGCCAGATTTGTTTTTACATTCTAATACTGCCGGCAGCTATGATCTTTGCAGTAATCACTGTGTTCTGCATGTGGGGAAGCCTCCCAGGGCCCCCCACTGGCAGCACACAAGAGTGCTGCAGGAGGCATTCCTCCATCCACATTGACTGTGTTGATGGGGGAATCAAGTACATTTTCTATCCTTCCACCCATGGAGTATACAAACATGTCATAAATTTAGAGGCATTTGTTCTAATTACTGTTTTTTGTTGGCCAACAATTACCCGATTAGGGATTATGTATCCAACGCTGCTGGGTGTGTATATAAAAAGGTGCAAACTTTGCATAATATTCTTGTACATAATGGTTTTAAATATTCTAGAACTCATGTGGGCTTCATGGTTTCTTGCACAGTCAGGTCAGGGGCCCTGACCGTTCTAGTTACTCCTCTAAATAACAGGGATTCTCAGGCGCAGGAAATGTACTAACTGGAGTGGTGTACGTACAGACAGTAGGTCTGTTAGAATATGGTTAGATGACCATATAGATGACATTCGCATTTATATTCTTAGGTCATCTGTAGCCAGACATTTTGTACTTGAACATAATTGGGGTGTGAATCTGTTGAAATACTCAGTAGTTGAACAAGGGGCAAAAAACCCATGTATTTAGCATTTCGATCAAAAATTTTTACAACAGGAGAATATGAGGCTACGAGAGCTTAAAGCAACATGCCCTCCGGAAATAAATGATGGAGTTTCAGTTAGTTTTTGTAGAACATTTACTTTTGCACAATATTTTCTTTTGCTAAAACTTCTTTAATCTTTTGATTCTGTAATTATTTCTAGGAAACTGCCTTAAAAGGTTGGCATTCCGTCTAGACAATATGTGATGTTAGATGAATATTTCATGCAAAATGTATTACACAACTATTCAATGTAATTTGCCTTTAAGCAAGTAATGGGGTCATTAAATAACAGCTCTTCTGCACTGAGGTCCCTGGTTTAATTTATTGTCAGGACACTATCCAGATGCGGTTTGTATGTTCTACCTGTGTTTGCGTGGGTTCCCAGGTTCTCTGGTTTCCTCCTGTATTCAAGGGACATGCTAGTAGGTTAATTGGCTCCTTTTGTGATTGGTCCTAGGGAGTATGTGTGTGTACACATGAGATAGGGACCTTAGATTGTAAGCTCCTTGAGGGCAGGGACTTATGTACATGTACAGTATATAAAGCCCTTCATAAATTGTCCATAAAAAACAGTAATAAGTATATATTTAATTGTCGTGCTACACTGTACCCAAACTAATTTTTTATCTTTTTCTCCACACAAATAGAGCTTTCTTTTTGTGGTATTTAATGACTGCTGTTTTTTTTTATTTTTTACAACAAAAAAAGACCAAAAATTCAAAGAAAAAAAAAGTGTTTTTTACTTTTTTCAGTCAGTAAATTTTGTAACTAAGTCATTTTTCACCTTCACTGATGTGTGCTGATGAGACGGCACTGATAGGCTGAACTGGTGGCCATTGATGAGGTGGCACTTATGGGCACTGATGGGGCGGAACTTATGGCCACTGATTAGGTGGCACCGATGAGGAGGCACTAATATGCCGCACTTATGGGCACTGATATGTGGCACTGATGAGCACTGATAGGCACTGTTAGGTGGCACTGATGGGCACTAATAGGCAGCATCGGTGGGCATTGATTGGGAAGCACTGATAGGCAGCACTGACTGGCATTGCTAAAGGTGCACTGATTGGTGGCACTTGTGGGCAGTGGTGGGCACCGATGGGCAATGGTGGGCACTGATTTGTGACACTATTTTGCAATACTGTAATCAGTGCACTGATGATCAGTGCCCTGATTACATTCCTAGATGTCTCCCTGTGTGGAGATGCCGCTGATCGGCTCTCCTTGCCACATAATCTGTCAATGTGAGGTGAGGAGCGCAGATTACCGGCACTTCCTTGTTTACTTGTGACTGGCTGTGATTGGACACAGCTGATTACATGGTTAAAGAGCCGCAGGCGCGGCTCTTTCCAGAGATTGGGGTGTCCTAGTAACACAGTGCGGCCGCGATCACCGCACGCGAGAGTGGCCGTTCTGGGACGCCATCATATGACGACATCCAAGAATGAGAGCCGCACCACCCCGCCGTCCTTTAAAGCAGTTAAAGAAAAGAGCTCCATCTAAAAGGGAAGTTCCACTTTCCTTTAAGCACTCCTCCCCTCCCCCCACCTATGCCACGTATGGCATGTAATTTCTGGATGGAGGGGGCAGGTACCTAGTCTCGACAGGTACCCACTCCTACTACCGCTTGTATTGCTTATCCTCTCCCCCCTCCCTGCAGTTTTCTATGACACGTCACAGGTCCCAGCAGGCACAGTATGACTTGCGCTTGTGAAGTGCACACCCAGCTGTGAAGCCGCAAGTTGTCACAGCTGGGTGCCCACAGTTAAAACGCCATCTCCAGGGAGAGGAGACAGAGAGAAGTGATGGTTTGGGTGACCTCATCACTGGATCATGGGACAGGTGAGTGTGTATTTTATTAAAAGTCAGCAGTTACACTTTTTGTAGCTGCTGACTTTGATTAAACACAAAAACAACTGGAGTTTCTCTTTAACCAGCAAATTACTTAAAGTGTAAGTTCACTTTTACAGAAAATGTGTAAGGTGAACTTACACTGGACCCCCTCCCTATCCCCCCAGGTCCCAAGGTACCAGAGTCCCATAATCACCCACTAGATGAAATTGTGTTGCTGCTTGATTTGAAATCGCTGCAGCTTTCTCTCTTCTTTTCCCTCCACTGACAGGATGGGACAGGCAGGTTCTGATTGGTCAGTGCCATCCATGTGACGGCACTGACCAATTAGAATGCCTCCTATACGTACCTTTACAAGGTACGTTTAAGATATTAAGCTGTGGGTATTTCAAATCCCTGGACTGGTGAAGCCGTGACCCCATGTGTCACAGCTGGTGATCGCCAGCCTCAGGTACAGCGGGACTGGAGCGGGGGTCCAGTTTAAGCTCATCTTACAGATTTTCTGTAAAGGTGAACTTACCCTTTAAAGCGGAGGTATGCCCACTGCTGCAAAAATTAAAAGCCAGCAGCTGCACATACGGCAGCTGCTGACTTTTACTAATAGGACACTTACCTGTCCTGGAGTCCAGCGATGTCAGCACCGCAGCTGATGTTTCCATCAGCTATCGGTGCTGCCGCCGCCACTGCCAGTAAGGGAACCTAGTAGTGAAGCATTGTGGCTTCACGCCAGGTCCCTACTGCGCATGCGTGAGGCACTCTCCTACTGACACGACATTGGAGGAAGCAGTGGAACGGTGACATCAACTGCCACGGCTGAGACTCCCGAAAGTGGGGACAGGATACCTGTCAAAGATGGAAGGAGAAGGAGACAAATGAGCGTAACTCCGCTCTGATTTGAAACAGGCAGTGAACGGGGATGTTTTCAGGCTGTGGTTGGGATGCTTAGTGTCTACAGCAAAATCTAAAACATCTACAAAATCTAAAATCAACAAGCCACTGAACATGACACAATCAGGCAAACAGGAAAGCGTCACAACCCCCCCCCCCCAACTGCGTGAACAGGGTTCAAGCACATCTGCCAGCAAAAACAGAGTTAAAACAGGCATCATAGTGCCTCCTCACTCCTTGCCAACCGCCTCTGAAGCACAATATGAACAGATCGTGCTTCAGAGGAAAGGCAGAGTTGGATGCACATCTAAATCTACCCTTAATGGATAATATGCTGATGTATACACATTTGACATTTTGAAATCTCAGTGGGAACTGCATAACGTTGCCATTAGAAACTCTGTTAGAACGGCTTGATGCTGATATTAGCAGGTGTGTAGGTCTGAACATATGAGAGTGCTTAACCCAGGGGTTTACAAATTTGCTTGGAATCTAGGAGCCAGCTAAAAAAGTTAGGAGCCAAGTCCATGACGGCGATCTGGACCTGTCCCTGGCCTGACATGGAGGCGAGTGAGGGGAAGATAGCCCCCAGCCCCCCACCTGTCTCCAAGTCATTGCCCATAGCTATTAGAGGGACATTTTATTTGTTTTATTTTTTTCAAATGACGATTTTTTTTTAAATTGCATTTTAGTGTAAATATGAGATGTGAGGTCTCTCTGACCCCAGATCTCATATATAAGAGGACCTGTCATGCTTTTTTCTATTACAAAGGATTTTTACATTCCTTGTAATAGGAATAAAAGTGACACACATTTTTTTTTTAAAAGAACAGTGAAAAAAAATAAAAATAAAAGTTAAAATAAGAAAAAAAAAAAAAAATTAAAATGCGCCCTGTCCCGCCAAGCTTGCGTGCAGAAGCGAACGCATATATGAAAGCAATGTTCAAACCACACATGTGAGCTATCGCTGCGATCGGTAGAGTAAGAGCAATAATTCTAGCCCTAGACCTTCTCTAACTCAAAACGTGCAACCTGTAGAATTTTTTAAACGTTGCCTATGGAGATTTTAAAGGGTAAAAGTTTGTTGCCATTCCATGAGCGGGCGCAATTTTGAAGCATGACATGTTGGGTATCAATTTACTCGGCGTAACATTATCTTTCACAATATAAAAAAAAATTGGGCTAACTTTACTGTTGTCTTATTTTTTTTTATTAAATAAATTATTTTTTCCCCCAAAAAAAGTGCGCTTGTAAGTACGCTGTGCAAATATGGTGTGACAGACATTATTGCAACAACCACCATTTTACTCTCTAGGGTGTTAGAATAAAAAAGAAAAAAAAAGTGTGTGTATATATATATATGTATATGTATGTATATATGTATGTAATGTTTAGGTGTTCTAAGTAAATGGAAGGAGATCTATTAGCATTAATGGTTGTAATTCCAACGGCCACCACAAGAGGGTGCCAGATTCCAGAAGGAATAGGATCACAGAAGGGAATAGCTAGCATCACAGAAGGCCTCAAAGCCGGGGGCTCAATTACCGGCCGCCGGCGGCGCGACGCAATCACGCTGGGGGGGTCCACGGAGACAGGATACCCCCAGCTGTGCTGCCCCAGGCGCCAGTCGCTAATTCTAGTCGCCAATGCGACCTGGCGCCCGGGTTTTGTCGAGCCCTGGCTTAACCACTTGCCGCCCTATAGGCAAATGACGGCTGCAAAGTGGTTTCAAAATCCTGACC
The DNA here is from genome assembly GCF_037356315.1 of Lithobates pipiens. Classification (NCBI taxonomy): domain Eukaryota; kingdom Metazoa; phylum Chordata; class Amphibia; order Anura; family Ranidae; genus Lithobates; species Lithobates pipiens. Next base: position 376,295,918 of record NW_027507748.1, on the reverse strand, counting down.
GGACGTCATATGACGTGATCAGGATTTTGAGACGCTGCGCGCCCCCGGGGGCACGCATCGCGGCGATTGTTGTTGCAGGGTGTCAGTCTGACACCCTGCAACTACGATCTTGGTAAAGAGTCTCCGAGTCTCCGTCCAATCACGGCTGATCACAGTGTAAATAGGAAAAGCCGGTGATTGGCTTTTCCTCACTCGCGTCTGTCAGACGCGAGTAGAGGAGAGCCGATCGGCTGCTCCTCTGACAGGGGGGGGGGGGTCTGTGCTGATCGATTATCAGCGCAGCCCCCCCGAGGATGCCCACACTGGACCGCCAGGGACACCACCAGACCACCAGGGATGCCCAGCACAAGGTAATCCTCCCTAGACCACCAGGGATGCCAGTCAGTGCCCACAATGGATGCCAATCAGTGCCCATAATGGATGCCAATCAGTGCCCACAATGGGCATCAATGATTGGCATTCATTGTTTGGCACTGATTGGCATCCATTAGTACAGTATAACATAATACAATGCCACCTATCAGTGCCCACCTGTGCCGCCTATCAGTGCCCACCTGTGCCGCCTATTAGTGCCCATCCGTGCCACCTATCAGTGCCAATCCATGCCCATCTGTGCCGCCTATCCATGCCCATCTGTACCGCCCATCCATGCCAGTCTGTGCCAGCTATCAGTGCCAATTTGTGCCACCTATCAGTGCCCATCCGTTTCCCACATCAGTGCCACCCATCAGTGCCGCCTATCAGTGCCACATATCAGTGCCACTTCATTGGTGCCCATCAGTGCTGCCATATCAGTGCCCATCAGTGTAGCCCCATCAGTGCCCATCAGTGTAGCCCCATCAGTGCCCATCAGTGTAGCCCCATCTGGGCCCATCAGTGTAGCCCCATCTGTGCCCATCAGTGTAGCCCCATCTGTGCCCATCAGTGAAGGAGAAAACATACTTATTTACAAAGTTTTGAAACTGAAACAAAAAAAAAAATTTCAGTATTTTTTTTGTTTAGCAAAAAATAAAAACCATAGAGGTGATCAAATACAACCAAAAGAAAGCTCTATTTGTGGGGAAAAAAATGATAAAAATTTCATTTGGGTACAGTGTAGCATGACCACGCAATTGTCATTCAAAGTGCGACAGCGCTGAAAGCTCAAAATTGGTCTGGGCAGGAAGGTGTTTAAGTGCCCCGGTATTGAAGTGGTTAAACTAGTAGTGACATGTACTTCTTTCAGCCAGCAGACGTTTTTAGAGATATTTGTACAACCCTGATTTAAAAAAAGTTGGGAAGCTGCATACATAAAAACAGAATGCAATGATTTGCAAATTTCATAAACTCAAATTTTACTCACAACAGAAAATAGAAAACATGTCAAATGTTTAAACGTAGAAAATGTACCATTTTAAGAAAATAAATAAGGTAATTTTGAAATTGATGGCAGCAACACGTCTCAACAACGTTGGGGCCGGGCCATGTTTACCATGGTATAGCAATCTCTCTTCTTTTAACAACACTTTGTAAACGTCTGGGAACAGAGGAGACCAATTGCTGGAGTTTTGGGAGAGGAATGTGGACCCATTCTAGCCTGAGCATATGCTGCTCTGAAGTATGAATATACTTTTCAGCACTAATGTTGCCTTTCCAGATGTGCAAGCTGCCCATTCCATACCCGCTAATGCACATCCCAAACCAGAGATGCAGGCTTTTAACTGAGCACTGGTGACAAGCCAGACGGTCCCCCTCCTTTTTAGACTGAAGGACACAGCGCACATGATTGCCAAAAAAAATGCAGAATTTTGATTTCCCTGATCACAGAAGTTTTCCACTTTGCTACAGACCATGTTAAATGCGCTTTGGCTCAGAGAAGATGGTGGCATTTCTAGATCATGTTCAGATAAGGCTTCTGCCTTGTACACACGGTTGGACATTCCGACAACAAAATCCATAGGATTTTTTCCGACTGATTTTGTGCCAAACATGTCTTGCACACACACGGTCGGACAAAGTTGTCGGAAAATCTGATCGTTCTTAACGAGGTGACGTACAACACGTACGTCGAGACTATAAATGGGCAGTAGCCAATAGCTTTTGTCTCGTAATTTATTCTGAGCATGCGCGGCATTTTGTCCGTCGGAATTGTCTAGACACGATCAGAATTTAAATGATCGGATTTTGTTATCCTGCTCTCAAACTTTGTGTGTCGGAAATTCAGATGGAAAAAGTCAGATGGAGACCACACACCATTGGATTTTCTGACATGATCCGATCGCACATTTTCCGTCGGAAATCCCGACCATGTATACAGGGCATTCTTCTTTGATTGATAGAGCTTTAACTTGCATTTTTGGATGGCACAGTGAACTGTGTTTACAGAGAGTTATTTTTTGAAAGTATTCCTGAGCTTACGCAGTGATGTCTCTCACCGAACCATGCCTGTTTTTAATGCAGTGCCACCTGAGGGCCCGAAGATCACGGGCACCCAATACTGCATTTCGGCCTTGTCCCTTGTGCACAGAGATTTCTCAAAAATCTCTTAGTGATATTATGTACTGTAGATATATTTAAAGTCTTTGAAATTTTACATTATTCTGAAATCTATTTTGAGCTATTTATATTCTTCTGAAATTGTTTGACATCTTATAGATCTTCACAGATTGGTGAACCTCTGCCCATCTTTACTTCTCATGCCGCGTACACACGGTCGAACTGTTTGACGTACTTAGTCTGTTGAAACACATTTCAGCAGACAATCCGCTCGTGTGTGGGCTTCAGCGGACTTTTGTAGCGTGCAGTCCGGAGTACTAAGAATTTCGGTTTTTCCAAAAATCTTTCCGTCGTACTTTGGTTTCAGCGGACAATACGGTCATCAGTATGCTAGTTCGACGGACTAAGAATGGCGCATGCCCAGAAAGGATTTACACGGCGGAAGGGTGCTTTGCTGTGTCTTGGACTTCCTATTTCTAGTCCCATCGTACGTGCTGTACACGTCATCGCGCAAGCTTTCGACGGACTGTTTGTGTATCCGTGTGTGGTCAAGTCCGTTCAGTGGAAACTACGACGGATTGTCCGTCGGATTGTATGACGGACTAAGTACGCCATACAATCTGCTCGTGTGTACGCGGCATCAGACATTCTGACTCTCTTAAGATGTTCAATCATGTTACTGGCCTCTTGGCAATTAACCTAATTAGTTGCAAAATGTTCTTCCAGCTCTTTCTTGTTGGTACCATTTACTTTGTCAGCTTTTCCCTGCCCTATCACAACTTTTTTGAGATGTGTTGCTGCCAACAATTTAATTATTTTCTCAGTTTAAACATTTGATATGCATTCTAATTTCTATTGTGAATAATATATGGGTTTATGAGATTTGCAAATCATTCATTTTTTTTTAATTCTTTAATTCTTTTTTATTATCAATTTCAAGAACAGTACAAAAAAATACGCCACACACAGGGGCTAAATTGGCAAAGCAGAACAGCTGCCAATATAGTGCAGGATACAAATACTTATCTATCAGAAGGAAATATAAACTTCAAAAAATGAAAGCGCTACCTCTACCCATGTGTGTGTGTCCCATAGATCCATGTAAATAAGTATTTAAAATTTAAAAAAAATCCTCTCGGCCAAAGCCTCTCTGAACCCCCCCCCCCCCCCCACACACACTGTACCAATATGGTCCAACCTACATATGAGCTCTGAAGTCGTCCTGAAGCCACTTGGACCAGACTTTATCAAACTTTTTGAGGCAATGCCTATGGCAATAGGTATATTTTTATATAGGTAGGCCTGTATTAAATAGTTATTGCAGAACATGATTGTTGGAGAGGAAGGTTTTTTCCAAGTGAGGTTAATGGCTTTCCTGGTGTAGAATAATAGAAGCCCCAGTCCATTCTGCCACGGTTGGCGCTAAATCTTCAACCAAGCCCAGCAAACATATCCATAGAGAGGTTGAGAATTTTATGTATATTTTATACAGTGTCCAAACTTTTTTGGAATTGAGATTGTAGATGAAGAGGCATTTGAAATCTTGTATACTCACAGAAAACTGTATGATGTTGGCACCAGCAATGGGTTTGTGCATCCTAACTATACTTAGAGTTTGCATACCCCATGAGAAGCTCTGTTGAAGTATATGAAGTTGTTACAAGCAACAGATCTGTGCATTATAACTTTACCTGCAAACAAGCCTGCACTGAGAATAATGTAGCATAATCTTCTACGTACATACTTTTCAGTATACATAGATATGTAGCTTTGCAACTTCACTGGGAATGATATGTTTTTGTCATTAGCAAAAGGTCCATGCAATTCATTCTTACCTGGAAATTATTTTCTCACAATAAATAGAGAGGTTTTGTGTACATCTGGGCAAAACACCCGGAAAAATACATATGGCTTGTTAATTGCTTCCATCTTTATCATTATTTATGGTGCACATACTGGTAGGTATCAGTACAATATGGCTGCTGTGTTCTTACAAATATTTTTTGTGTATATCTGTTGTATAGTTTTACTTCCCAGTCAGAAGATACCATGGAACAGAAAATAATAAAAAGATCACGTGTCTCAGATATTTTGACATGCTGCTTCTTCAGAATTATTTTTTATTATTTATTTATTTTATTATTTTTAATTATTATTTATAATAGGGTTTGTTACCATGGTTGTTAAATATGCATAACTATTTGGCTATTTGTATTAAGAAATATGCTTAGCTGTGAAGGCAGTTTTCTGGCTTCAGTTTTTGCCATTTCTTTTTTTGATGTTTTTTATTATTATTTTTTTCATTACTGCAGTCTGAGTCTATTTAAACAGGTGTTGAGGATTTCTGGATTTTGCTATGTTTACTGTAGACTATGAACCACTATAAGTAATTAGAAAGGACCTGGAGTTATTATCAGTGTTGCTGTTGATATCAAGAGAGGACAGCATACATACCGTATATACTCGAGTATAGGCCGACCCGAATATAAGCCGAGGCCCCCAATTTACCCCCAAAAAACTGGAAAACTTATTGACTCGTGTATAAGCCGAGGGTGAGACATGGCTGTCCATCCCTGTGTGTGTGTCCGTCCATCCCTGTGTGTCCATCCATCCCTGTGTGTGTATCCATCCATCCATCCATCCATCCCTGTGTGTGTGTGTGTGTGTGTGTGTGTGTGTGTGTGTGTGTATTCATCCATCCATCCCTGTGTGTGTGTGTGTGTGTGTGTGTATCCATCCATCCATCCATCCCTGTGTGTGTGTGTGTGTATCCATCCATCCATCCGTGTGTGTGTGTGTGTGTGTGTGTGTGTGTGTGTCCGTGCAGCCTTGTGTGTGTGTGTGTGTGTGTGTGTGTGTGTGTGTGTGTGTGTGTGTGTGTCCGTGCAGCCTTGCGTGTGTGTCCAGCCTACCTGTGTCCCAAGCCTCCGTCCCGAGCCGCCGTCGTCCCGAGCCTCCTCCGACCCGTGCCGTGCCTACTCCGTCCCGTGCCTCCTCCGTCCCGTGCCGTGCCTCCTCCTTCCCGTGCCTCCTCCTTCCCGTGCCTCCTCCGTCCCGTGCCGTGCCTCCTCCGTCCCGTGCCGTGCCTCCTCCGTCCCGTGCCGTGCCGATGGATCGCCGCTCTTCTCGGCGGCCATTCTACAATTCAAAATTCCGCCTCCGCCTGTGATAGGCGGAACACTCAATTTCCCAGCAGCCTGTGTTCCGCCTATCACGGACATCCTCTCATACTCGTCCGTAGTATGAGAATGAGCGGATGTCCGTGATAGGTGGAACACTGACTGCTGGGAAATTCAGTGTTCCGCCTATCACAGGCGGAGGCGGAGAAGGAGGCGCGGCTTTTAAATTTTAATGTCCGCCGTCTGTCTGCTCGATACGCTGATCGAGCAGTCAGACAGCGGTGACTCGAGTATAAGCCGAGGGGGCACTTTCAGCCTCAAAAAAGAGGCTGAAAATCTCGGCTTATACTCGAGTATATACGGTAAATGCATTTGAGCTGTGAATTTGGGTCCATGCACACTGGCTTAAAAATTGCTGCTGCTACAGTTTTGTGTTTTGCTTGTAGAAGCAGCTCAATGTTATCCTGTGTGTCCATGCACATTAGAACAAGTACAGGCATATTTTAAGCTCAACATTTAGAGGCAGGAGAAAAAAAACCCTTCTGGTTTGAGTTTCCGATTGGAGTTTTCTTGCAGAAAAAACTCCAAAACTCCTAAACTTTGTACAAAAAACGCTCTATATGAGCATTTTTTTTCTGCAAAGGGAAATGGCATTTTTTTAAGCCCAGTGTACATGAAGCCTTACATTGCTTACAGTTGGGCTTTAAGAGATCACGTTAGTCTAAAGCCAGTCATAGATGGACGCTATGACTTTTGTACAACCAGTCTGTTGGAAAATTTTCACCTGATCAGTGCCACCAGTTATGGCCGGTGGTGCTGATGAGTGTATTCTAATGGTGGGGAAGCTATCAGAATTCAATAGCTCCATGGGAGGGCTTCCTCTATTCATCTTGAATGTGTGAATGAGGTAATCAATTGATTTTCTTTCATTCAACCCGCTGGTTGAATGAAAGAAAATGAATCCTGTATGGCCTGCCCCAGTAAGTTAAACTTTAAATGATCTGTATCTGAGCTGAATAAAAATGATCTTATACTGTCACATAAGTATCATGATCACATACATGCAAATGTCATTAACGATTTCATTTTATTTTTCTCACCTTGTTTCCAGTATTTGTTGCCTCAGGGTCTTGATATATTCAAAGCTATCAAAGCAACAGATGTCATAGACGAGGATGTAAGCATGTGCACTTCTGAGTCCCCGACAGCATGAATCTGCCCACTCCTGCAAAATACAACATATGAGCACATCCTACTGTACTTTTACCTAATAGGCTACAGTTAACATTTATTTTCACATAGTTCATCTGGCTCTACACACTGAAGACTACACCTTTCACATATACCGTTTCCCCGAAAATAAGACCTAGTGTGACTGTCGGCGATGGCTGCAATATAAGCCCTACCCCCCAAAAAAGCCTTACCCTGTTTCCCCGAAAATAAGACCTACAAGGACTTTAACTAGGGCTTATATTGCAGCCATCTCCGACAATCACACTAGGTCTTATTTTGGGGGAAACAGGGTAGGTGTTGACCCCGCTGACTATACTAATACAGTGTATATTTTATATATATATATATATATACATACACACATATACACACACATACATACATATATATATATATATATACATACATACATACATACATACATACATACACACACAAAGTTTAAGGCACTTTAGGCATATGCCTGCAAACTCCTTAGGTGTACTTGGGAGAATTGATGAGGTTTAAGGCTGGGTTCACATATGTGCACAGGCTACATTAAAAGCCATTCCGACATGTTATGCAATTCAGATGCAGTTCAAGAATCCATCTGATTCACATATACCCGTTTGTGAAATGAGCCTTTTAGATTTTTCTATTTCTGCAGGTGGGCTGTTCACAGATACATTGAAAATACATTTTTTGCATTATTTTTGAAAGCATCCTCCCTTTTTTTTCTAGTGCCTAAAACTTTTGCACTTTACTTTTCTTATATTAATACCAGGTCATAATCACACAATGGATTCTTTGTGGCAATACCCAGTTCAGGCCCTTTAATTAGGGACTTTTCTAAAATTGTAAAATGTTGCTGAATGGGCTATTATCGAGGTGTTGGTGATCCTTTCTTCCTCCCCCTCCCTTTTCACCTAATCCCCCCCCCCCCCCCCACACCTGACCAGGTAATTACCAAGACACGTTTAAATGAATGAGTAGCTGCATAAGTTAGTCTACACAAATAGATTAAGAGCCGGTTCACACAGGGGCGACTCGGATCCGACTTCAAGTCGCCCCAAGTCACCTCAGGTCGCACAACATGTAGAAATCAATGTAAGTGAATGAGAGCTGTCTTAATGCACACTACTGAAGTCGCTCTGACTTCAGAAAAGGTTCCTGTACTACTTCAATCCGACTTGTAGGCGACTGGTACCCATTGATTTCAATGGAGGTCGCCTCCAAGTCGGATCTCCGTTTATACGGAGGCGACTCTCAGAGAATTATCAGCTCTCAAAAGGAGTTCCCCCCTGAGAGCTCATTCTCTGATTGGCCACGGCAAGTCGCCTGGCCTGGGGCTTAAAGTAGTGTTGTAAGTCTGTCCAAGTCGCGTCCAAAGTCGTGTTGCCCCTGTGTGAACCGAGCCTTATTGTATGACGGAGATGAGATAGACCTGTATGTATCAGGCGGACCCACTGTTATGACAATTGAAACATAACCTACCAGTTTGTTTTTGTTTTTTTCTTGCCATGAAAAATTTAATAAAACTCTTGAATCTAAATAGGGACTTTTCTTGTTTTGTAATCAGATTAAATTACTGTGACAAAACTGTGATATTTTACATTATACTTTATAGCATTAATGAGAAATCTGTACTGAGGTAAAGAATAGGCTGCCATTGGTAAAATCTTTTTTTGCAAGAAACATATTTGCTTGTCCAATGGATTTAATACTTTTTTGGGTAACAACAAGTATGAATATCAGGAGTTCAGGTTCCACTGTGACTTTCTGATCTCTTTTTTCTGGGTCAGTGAATTAGATACTAAATACAGAGACGGTCAGTTAGCATTTTTAATAGCAGATAAGTAATCGCATCCACTATAATTCTCTTTAAAACATTGAAGGTGAGGTCCCCAAAAAGGAAACCTGTGTAATAGTGATATAGATTGTAAATAAAAAAAACATCTTGAAATAATGTTTTTTTACTGAATCTAGGAATATATTCGCACTACGTATTCAAAACACATTCCTGACTACTGAACAAGCGAATAGGTGACAACAATCTAAAGATAACATCGGAAGTTGCATATGGTAAAGAAACATTATTTGCATATTGCCAGACAAGATAAAACATGAATCCCCTGATAGGATGGTGTATCCACAAAGATGATGGATGTATTATCAATAATAATAATAGCAAAAATAACTACTGCTATAGAAACAAGTGTTCGCTGTGATAACTACTGCGGCCTGTCCACACACACAGCCACTCTCTGTAGTAGCCATGGCAAAGTTCCTCATGATAAATGCACTTGTCACAGAGGTTAGTGGCGTATTACACTGTAAAAACATCAGATGGTATAATTGAGTGTAACAAGACCTACAGAGAAGGCTGCAGAACATTTGAAGTTCGTATTTATCACTGTCCAGTTACAGCGATAAATGTACATTTTACACTGGTAGCCTGGTGGCTTCTCACTTGAACGACTTGAAGCTGCCAGCACAGTAATGGCAATGCCTGTGTCAGCTCTCTAGTGAAATAATGATTTTCTCCATTTTAAGCTGCTGTAGGAATAGGAGAAACTTGTTTGTTTCATTTTTTTCTTCACTTACTCCTCCTGTCACTATAACCTACGCACAGCTCCTTAACTGTGCTGCCGACGAGGGAAAGGGTCATCCCTTGTACCTGGGGGTTTGTAGCATACACATCTCAGCGTGGGAAGTTGCTGAGGGATAGAGGGAACGGGGGAGGTAACTTCAAAGAGTGTGAAGCGACATGCCTGTGGTGGGATTCCCCATGACTAAATTTGCAAACGTTATGTAACCAGTTAGATCACAGACAAGCCAGATGAAGGAAACATTGCAGTGGGTGGCAGAAAATGAGAATATAGTGTAGAAGGGAAACACAGCACAGGGAATTCTCATTATTACTTGAAGACAGATCTGTATCTGAACAGCTAGGGAAATCACAGCTATATGTTCATGCAAAACCTGACTCTCATTGTAAACTGTTTTATACATATCAGTTTAAAATGTAGCCAATACACTATTCCCAAAGCACACATTTCTGTGAAAGTGGCTGTATAAAAGTGGGCGCTGAAGCAATCAATGGCTGGAACCGTGAACAGAGCAAGAGATGTCACCAGCACAATATGGGTCTCCAAAATTTGGTCCACAGCTTTGTTCAGCAATCACATTGTTACAGCAAACAGTAAAGCCCCATACACACTATCAGTTTTTCTGCTAAGTTTTTCCTTCAGATTTACCAAAACCATGTAGTGCAAGGGTCTGCCCGATTGCATACAAATTGAAACTCCTAAGGTTTGACCTCATATTATATGGTTTTGGTAAATCTGAAGGAAAAGTTCAGCAGAAAAACTGATAGTGTGTATGGGGCTTAACATTTCGGAGCCATGCAGGACCCCTCCATCAGGCAGGTGACAGTTCTGGCAGTTTTAAAATGTAGGTCCATAGGTTTGTGAATCTCATCTGAGCTCAGTTCTTTAAGCCAGATTTTCTCAACCGTTTTAACATGGGGTACCTTTGAAATAACTTTTTGGTTTCAGGGAACCCTTGCTAATATTTACCATATCTACAGCTCACTTTACATTGAAGTAATGATCCTTGTGAACAATGTATCTTACATTTGTGGTCAATGGGAGAATCCACCCCAAGCAGATAGCTAAAAAGATCACTGGTGTCAGTGGTTACTTATATGAGATGCAAAAATTGTAACTCTGGGTATCCTCTGGAGCAGGCGTCTCAAACTGGCGCCCCTCGAGCTGATACAAAACTAGAAGTTCCATCATGCCTCTGCCTGTGGGAGTCATGCTTGTAACAGTCAGCCTTGCAATGCCTCATGGGACTTGTAGTTTGGCAACAGCTGGAGGGCCACCAGTTTGAGACCCCTGCTCTGGAGGAACTCTAGGGCTCCATGGAACCCTGGTTGAGAAAGGCTGTTCTATGCTATAGAGTGTGTAAACTGCCATCATGACCATTATTTAGGGTTTCCCCTTGAAGAACAAGATTAGGACTCAGGGATTAGAATAGGGACCTCCTCCAAAAGGTCAGCAGGCGGGTTCCCAGGGGTCAATGGTCAAGAGGCATGGCTGACCCACCCCCACCAAAGTGTTCCGCCTGCCCCAACTAAGTTGGGGAATGAAAAAGTCAGAGAGTGAACAAGTCAGGGAAAGAGAACATGGTTGGGAAATAAAACTATTATTATGGCAAGTTTGTGATGAAATGAAAATATCTCTATGTGCCAATGACTTCACTAAAATGTTGTAAGCTAGAGGACAAGTCATCTAATCCAATCTCAAGTTCATATTGGCATCATCCCATAAATTAATATGTTTTTTTTTTTTTTAAAACAAATGTAGTGGGACTTTAACCACTTCAGCCTCGGAAGATTTGGCTGCTTAACCAGTTGAGATCCGTGCTATAGCCAAATGACGGCTACAGCGTGGACCTCCTTTGCCGGGACTACGTCTATTGATGTCGTCCCGTGCACGAGCGGCCTGCGTGCACCCTGTCACAGAGGTTAGTGGCGTATTACACTGTCTATGAGACTAGCCTGATCACGGATCCGAGAAAGGGGTCGATCACGGATCCGAGAAAGGGGTCGATCCCGACCCCTTACCACATGATCAGCTGTCAGCCAATGACAGCTGATCATGTGATACAACGGAGCCGGTAATCGGCTATTATTCCTCCTCGCGCTGTCAGCGCGAGGAGAAAAAAAAAAAGAGCCGATCACCGGCGGCCGTGATCGGGACATCAGTCCCGATCACGGCCAGCCCTGCCAGTGCCCACCTGCCCCCTGCCAGTGCCACCCATCAATAAATAAGTGCCCCCCCATCAGTGCCACCCAGCAGTGCCCATAGTGCCACCCAGCAGTGCCCACAGTGCCACCCAGCAGTGCCCGCAATCTGCCTCAACAACGGTGCTGCACCCTAGTGCCACATATCCGTTCCCATCAGTGTCATCTACCAGTGCCCATCAGTGCCGCCCAGCAATGCCATCTATCAGTGCCCATCAGTCCCATCTATCATTGCCCCTTAGTGCCACCCATCTGTGCCACCCATTTGTGCCATCTTATCTGTGCCTATTGGTGCCACCTTAACTATGCCCACCAGTGCAGCCTATCAGTGCCGCCTCATAAGCGCACTTCAATGAAGGAGAAAAATGACCCGTTTGCAAAATTTTATAACAAACTATTAAACATGATTTTTTTATTTTGCATCTTTTTTTGTTTGTTTAGCAAAAAAATAAAACTCCCAGCTGTAATTAAATACCACCAAAAGAAAGCTCTATTTGTGGGAAAAAAAATTATAAAAATTTAATTTGGGTACAGTGTTGTATGACCGCGCAATTGTCATTCAAAGTGCATCAGCGCTTAATGCTGAAATTGCTCTGGGCAGGAGGGGGGTTTAAGTGCCCAGTAAGCAAGTGGTTAATGACCAGGCCTTTTTTTGTGATACGGCACTGCGTTGCTTTAACTGACAATTGCGCGGTCCTGCGACGTTGTACCCAAACACAATTTTTTCCCACAAATAGAGCTTTCTTTTGGTGGTATCATTTCTGCGTTTTTTATTTTTTGCGCTAAAAAACACATTTTGTACCTTTTGCTATAATAAATACGGGCAATTTTTTTTAAAAAAAGCACATTTTTTTCTTAGTGTAGGCCCGATATGTATTCTTCTAAATATTTTTGGTAATAAAAATCGCAATAAGAGTATATATTGATTGGTTTGCACAAAAGTTATAGCGTCTACAAAATAGGGGAAAGATTTGTGGAATTCCTTTTTTTTTTTTACTAGTAATGGCGGTGATCAGCGATTTTTAATCGGGGCTGCGACATTATGGCAGACAGATTGGACACGTCTGACACGTTTTTGGGACCACTGGAATTTATACAGCAATCATTGCTATAAAAATACACTGATTACTGTTAACCTCTTCCCTGCCAGTGAAATGTAAACAGTAGGGGGTGATCAAGGGGTTACCTAGGGGAGTGATTCTAAGACTCCATTTACACAGGGGCAACACGACTTGCAGCGCAACTTTAGGAGGCAACTTGGACATGAATAGAATATTGATCACAGCATGAACTGGGGCAACTTCAACGCGACTTGGGGCGACCCTCGAGCTGATGCAAAACTACAAGTCCCATCATGCCTCTGCCTGGGGGGGTCATGCTTGTAACAGTCAGCCTTGCAATGCCTCATGGGACTTGTAGTTCTGTCTTGTAGATTCAACTTCAAGTCACCCCCAGGCCAGGCAACTGACTGTGGCCAATCACAGAATAATAAGCTATCGAGGGGGAACTCCACGCCAAATTTTAAATAAAAAACAGGCATGGGTTCCCCTCCAGGGGAAAGGATTTCAAGGGGAACGCCCCTACGCCGAAAAAATGCCCCCCCCAAATCCATATCAGACACCTATGCAAACACGCAGCCCAGCCGGTCAGGAAAGGGGGTGGGGGCATGCTGGGACTGATGTCATAAGGGACGGGGTGACCACAACCCATGCCCATATAAGTAATTCCGCAACGCTCACACGGCAGTACAGTGGGAGAGAGCGTCGTGTCAACATCAGAGGAAGAGAAGAGGGAAGAAGACGAAGCAGAAGGCCGGGCCACCGCTAGCAAAAGAGCTGTAAGAAGATAGTGGAGGAGCCAGCAGAAAAACCAGAGAGCGGGAGAAGAGGCCGGACACTGGGAGATGAACTGGACACCGGGAGAAGAGGCCCGAAGAGAGCGGAGAAGTCGGAAGAGACCCCCGAAGTTGGAAGAAGACCCCCCGAGCTGCCTAATTACTTTAAAAACCTGTGTAGTGTGTTTTTTTATTGACACTTTTTTCACACAGGTGAATGGGTAGGAGTATGATGCACCCCATACTCATTCACATGGGGGGGCGGGATTGGGGGGGCCTCTTATTAAAGGGGGCTCCCGGATTCCAATAATTCCCCTGCCCTTAGACCCCGACAACCAACGGCCAGGGTTGTCAGGAAGAGGCCCTTGTCCTGATCAACATTGAAATATATGTATGGTCCTGAAGAAGTGGGGAATCCAACATAACGCGTATACCAGTTACATTTACATGTATCCATCAGATTTACATATTTTTGGATTTATCGCAAAGTTTCTCTATGCATATCTATGTTTTTAATATTGGGTTTATGACAATGTTTTGTGTAATAAAATTTATATAGATATTTATTTTGACTTTGTTCTCATTTGGCATATTTAACTGGTTCAGATCCACACTATAGCCGAATGACAGCTACAACGTGGACCTGCTTTGTCGGGAGGACGTCTATTGACACAGATCGGAGTAAGGGGCCGACCCCTTACCACGTGATCAGCTGTCAGCCAATGACAGCTTATCATGTGATGTAAACAGAGCCGGTAATCAGCTATTTTTTCTCCTCATGCTGATAGCGCGAGGAGAAAAAAAAAAGCCGATCACCGGCGGCTGTGAGAGGGACATCAGTCTCGATCACGGAGAGCTGCCGCCAGCTCCTCAGTGCCCACATGTGCCGCCTAGCAGTAGACAACAGTGTCGCCTACCAGTGCCCACCAGCGCCACCCATCAGTGCCCACAGTGTCACCCATCAGTGCCCACAGTGCCACTCATCAACAATGCTGCACATCAGTGCCACCTATTAGTGCCCATCAGTGTCATCTACCAGTGCCACCTATCAGTAGTATCCATCAGTGCCATCTTATCAGTGGCCATCAGTGCCACCTTATCTGTGCCCATCAGTACAGCCTTATCTGTCCCCATCAGTCCCGTCTTAACTGTGCCTATCAGTACCCATAAGTGCAGCCTATCAGTGCCCACCAGTGCCGCCTCATCAGCGCATATTAATGAAAGAGAAAAATTAGCGGTTTGCTAAATTTTATAACAAACTATAAAACTATTTTTTTTTCAAAATTTTCCATCTTTTTTGTTTGTTTAGCAAAAAATAAAAATTCCAACTGTGATTAAATACCACCAAAAGAAAGCCCTGTGTGAAAAAAAAAAAAAATGATAAAACATTGAATTTGGGTACAGTGTTGTATGACCGCACAATTGTCATTCAAAGTGTGTCAGAGTTTTATCACCCACAAATACAGGTCTTTTGGTCTTCCTCTATTCACTAACTCCAAATAAGGAGGCGAGGATGAGGAATAAACAAACTGACCAGTTATGCACACCTACATGTGATATTGGAATACTTATTATTAGGTAGCAATATGGGACCGCAACCATATTGTTGATGGTGCTGTTGAAAAGATGTATTAATCCATACTTACATCTAAAATGTATTACGCTGCTGGATTTGTGAATATGACACATGCAACTGAACTGTATTGGCAAAGAAAAACCTTCAAACAGATTGAAATATAAAGTACATAATACTTTAGGCCAATTCTCCCTAGGACACTTATTCAAATACTCCTCTACAAATAGAGGAAGAAATTATAGATAATGTATTATTTCACATGAAAGACCTGTAAGTGAATGCCTCACAAACTGGAGCTTAAAAGCAAAGTTACAGTCCTTGATGAACCCAAGCACAGTACCGTTTGGGCCTAATGGATGCAATCAGTACAAGGCTTGCAATTTTAGCCAGCAAGTGAAATGCCTAGTTACCTCACTAGGGAAAATGGTATCAATATGAAGACCTTTAGTATAGTTATCCACTAAAGGTCCCTTTCCAGCTCTACTTTATATGTTCCGGTCTTCTGAGATCTTTGTTAAGCATTCTGCTGGGAGCTACACAGCATTTTCGCTAAAATTCTTTTGGCCAGGCTCTGCTTCTTCCATGCAAGTACGGATGAATCTCCATTACTGGTTATATAAAGGCTTCTGAACAAAGATTACAATATTTAGAAATAAATATGTGGAAAAGGCAGAGTCCCCACCATCCTAGCTTTAGTGGCCTGCATAATGAAGATACTGAAGTAGTGGTGAAAGGTAAGTAAAACTTGGAAGAGTAAGGCATTTAAGAACAACTGTACTAAGAGTACAGGTATTCTTTAAGGCAATCCTACACCTTGGAAACATATACAAATAACTTTCTCCAAAAGCAGAAATGGCTAGCTAATGTCATATTTTACATGGCGGGCCTCTCATTTGGAGGGCATGGTTCAAATATGTTTTCAAAGCCTCCCCATTGTCCTTCCAGGGCCCTTGGCAAATTCTCCTCCGTGAAACCAGTCCCCGATGCAAAAAAGGTTGGGGACAGCTGATTTAAAGCAGTTGTAAACCCTCACATATACCAAGTGAAGTGAACAGTCTCAGATGAAACACAGAGATTAAACAATCCTCCTACATACAGTATCTCACATTTTTTGTAAATATTTTATTAAAGCTTTTCATGTGACAACAATGAAGAAATGACACCTTGCTACAATGTAAAGTAGTGAGTGTACAGCTTGTATAACAATGTAAATTAGCTGTCCCCTCAAAATAACACACAGCCATTAATGTCTAAACTGCTGGCAACAAAAGTGAGTACACCTCTAAGTGAAAATGTCCAAACTGGGCCCAAAGTGTCAATATTTTGTGTGTCCACCATTATTTTCAAGCAATGCCTTAACACTCTTGGGCATGGAGTTCACAAGAGCCTCACAGTTTGCCATTGGGGTCCTCTTCCACTCCTCCATGACAACATCATGGAGCTGGTGGATGTTAGAGACCTTGCGCTCCTCCACCTTCTGTTTGAGGATGTCCCACAGATGCTCGATAGGGTTTAGGTCTGGAGACATGCTTGGTCAGGCCATCACCTTTACCCTCAGCTTCTTTAGCAAGGCAGTGGTCATCTTGGAGGTGTGTATGGGGTTACAAAAATATGAGGGGTGTACTCGCTTTTGTGAGATCCTGTAGGTGTTACTTGTTAATCTGCAATGCTCTCCTCTCTACACCCCTTCAAAATCACGTGTGAGAACTGATTGGAGGAAAGGCACACTCCCCCCTCCACACAGCAGAAAAAATGGGTTTTCAATAGACAAGCTCATTGCTTGATTCCCTCCCGACACAAATTTATCTTATGTTATGTGTCCGGAAAACTTCCCAGAAGTGAGACATACTGATAACAGAGGGAAAAAAGCACCAGAGCAACAACACTTAGGCTTTGGAGAGAAATGAGTAAATACTACAGATACAGTTGTGCTCATAAGTTTACATACCCTGGCAGAATATATGATTTCTTGGCCATTTTTCAGAGAATATGAATGATAACAAAAACTTTTTCACTTGTGGTTAGTATTTGGCTGAAGCCATTTATTAACAATCAAATGTGCTTATGCTTCTTAAATCATAATCACAACAGAAACTACCCAGATGACCCTGATCAAATGTTTACATACCCCAGTTCTTAATACCATGTATTGCCCCCTTTAACATCAATGACATCTTGAAGTCTTTTGTGGCATTTGTGGATGAAGCTCTTTATCTTCGCAGATGGTAAAGCTGCCTATTCCTCTTGGCAAAAAGCCTCTAGTTCCTGTAAATTCTTGGGCTGTCTTGTATGAACTGCACGTATGAGATCTCCCCAGAGTGGCTCAATGATATTGAGGTCAGGAGACTTAGATGGCCACTCCAGAACCTTCCCGTTATTCTGCTGTAGCCAACAGGTTGACTTGGCCTTGTGTTTCCATCATTGTCATGTTGGAATGTCCAAGTACGTCCCATGCGCCGCTTCCTGGCTGATGAATGCAAAATGTTCCTCCAGTATTTTTGGACAGAATACTGCATTCATCTTGCCATCAATTTTGACCAAATTTCCTGTGCCTTTGTAGCTCACACATCCCCAAAACATCAGCTATCTACCTCAGTTTTTCACAGTAGGAATGGTGTACCCTTCATTATAGACCTTGTTGACTACTCTCCAAATGTAGTGTTTATGGTTGTGGTCAAAAAGATAAATTTTGGTCTCATGACTCCAAATAACTTTGTGCCAGAAAATTTGAGGCTGGTCTCTGTGCTGTATGTCGTATAGCAAGCTTTGTGGCATTTGCGTAGCAATGGCTTTCTTTTGGCGACTCAACCATGCAGTCCATCTTTCTTTAAGTGCCTCCTTATTGTGCACCTTGAAACAGCCACACCCCATGTTTTCAGAGTGTCCTGTATTTCACCTGAAGTTATTTGTATGTTTTTCTTTGCATCCCAAACAATTTTCCTGGCAGTTGTGGCTGAAATTTTAGTTGGTCTACCTGACCATGGTTGGTTTCAAAAGAACCCCTCATTTTCCACTTCTTCATTAGAGTTTTAACACTACTGATTGGCATTCTCAATTCCTTGGATATCTTTTTATATCCCTTTCCTGTTCTATACAGTTCAACTACCTTTTCCCACAGATCATTTGACAATTATTTTGCATTCCCCATGACTCAGAATCTAGAAACATCAGTGCAGCACTGGATGAAAGATGAAAGGGTCTGTTAGGAGTCCAGAAACTCATTGACCTTTTATACACACACTAATTACAAGCAAACAGATCACAGGGGAGGATGGTTACCTTTATAGCCATTCAATCCCTTTCGTGTCAACTTGTGTGCATGTTATCAGGCCAAAATCACCAGGGTATGATCAGGGTAATTTGGGTAGTTTCTGTTGTCATTATGATTTAAAAAAGAGTAAACACAGTTGATTGATAATAAATGGCGTCAGCCAAACACTAACCAGGAGTGAAAGAAATGTTTTTGTGTTATCATTCATATTCTCTGAAAAATGGCCAAGAAAGCATAAATTCTGCCAGGGTATGTAAACTTATGAGCACAACTGAGGTTTACAAGCACTTTAAAACTGAATCTGCCTACTGGGCATTTTTACACCCTTCCTGCCCAGGCTTCAGCTTTCAGAGCTGTCGCACTTTGAATGACTACTGCGTGGTCATGCAACACTGTACCCAAACAACATTTTTATCATTTTTTCCACACAGAAAAAGCTGTCCTTTGGTGATATTTAATCAACACAGTTTATTTTTTTTCTAAATAAACAAAGACCGAAAATTTAGAAAAAAACATTTTTTCTAAGTTTATTATAAACTTTTGCAAACAGGTAATTTTTCTCCTTCACTGCTGAACACTGATGACAAAATAGTAAAGGCCTTGCGAGCTACCAAATTAAAGTTTCCCTATCTTCTAATAGTATGATGACAGCTGCTAGCACCAATCACATCCCATACTAACATGTGAGATTCAAAAATAGATAAATCATGTGCTGCGCTATCCCCTTAATGATCCTCTGAACCTGCATCAAAAACCTAAAAAGCAAAATTGTTAACTTAAGTGATGTGCCTATAAAATCAAGGATAAAAAAATATATATATATTTAAGAGACTAATTTCGCCATACAGCTTACAACATCGTTTAGCGTGAATATACACATATCATAAAATATAAATATTGATACAAAAGTGATCCATAAAGTGCTCAAGTGCATATAAGTCCATGATACTCTGACCACTCAGGGTCAGTTTTCAGCGTCCTTAATACAGAGATAATAAACGTGACTTAATAGGTGACTGTGAATATAGCAATCTGCAGCAGTGATTACAGTCAGGTGCTCCCCACCCCAAGGTAATGGCTGCTCACTTCAAAGCATGTGACCTCGCAATTAAGTTTGGTCAGTACACACTTTTTAATCATCAAAACGGATTCCAGGTCAAGTTGCAAGGTCCAAAACACTGCTCAAAGATGTAGCATCCTCATATATAAATATCAAAAATAAACTTCCATAGTGATACCTTTTAAAAGATTTTATTTAATGCAAACAAAGCCCTATTATAGGGTACTCACATGGGTCTGGTGCGTTAGTGCACCGCTCTATAGCATGCCTCAATAGCACCAAGCCGTGCACAAGATTATTTGCCCCTACTCCACAAGACAGACCAGCTGCCTCCTGCACAGTCTCGTCCCGTCACGTGTCGATACAAGAAAAATATTTTATCTTCATCAGGGGGGCATCCCCCTGGGGGGTGAGGGGTGTACCCACTTTTGGGAGATACTATATGTGTGTGTGTGTATATACATATATATATATACATATATACACATATACACACACACACACACACACACATACATATATACATACACACACATATAATTTTTTATTTATTTTTTTAGGCTGGCATACACTTTAAAAAGAAGGCGGCTAGGCATTTTAATAGTACCTATGTCTAGGTATACTCCAGATGACACACTATAAATGTTGCTTAACTGAAGAAAATGCACTGCTGTTTCAGCTCACAGACATCTTCAACAAATGTCCTCAAACTAGAATCTTTTGGAATGTTTACACATCTGCAATGTTTTCTCCAGAATATCTTCATTAATATGTATGACAAAGATTAAATATGAAGCCTTGAAGTACTAGAATGCTGTCTGGGTAAAGGTACAAAGGAAGGGGTAATCAAACCATTGATGAAACAGGCGGTTTGGCAAATGACATAGAAGCAAGAACAAGTAATTGTATATAGTAACAGAGATGACAGACTGGGACGCCTCATTCAACTAGCTAGAAAATATATTAGAAATGAATAAATCTTTCTTGCTAGGAAATTATTTGAATTGGTTTATAGCAAAAACAAGGACTGTTTAGATGCAATCACCATACTATACTACTGAGAATAAAGCATGCTGTGACAACACTAAAACTGATAGCTAAACATAAAATATCAGGGTATATAAGTGTATCATTTTATATTTTAATTGAACATATTCCTGCATTTTCCACAAGATGATTTCTACCACCTGTGTGAAATGCCAGACATCATAAATAAACAACGTAATTTTCATGTATTTTATGATAAAATGTAATATCAATACTATAAGTAATACTTTTTAGTGTTTTTTTTATGTAAAGAGCTAAAGTTAGAATTCCACACATCCTATGTTTAATAACCAGACTGCACACTTTGAAGGCTTAATTTTAGAATACTTTCATTACAGAGAGGATTATCGGTATATCTAAGTTATCAAACACAGCCATTGTTGTAACAACTGCAAGTTTAAAATACCATACCACATTGTTGGGCACTAAGAGTTCAGTTTTTTGGTAGATTGTAGTTCAAGGAAATATCTAATGTTTTAGTTGCCCAAGTGGCAAGATATCTGAATAAGAGTTAGCAGGACTACCCGCCTGCTGAAGGTTTTTTGAGAACGTCTGACATAATGTGATAGGCTTTTAATGTATATGCTGGCTGAACAGACTACTCCAGCCACACAAACAAGATGGAGGACCCCCCCCCCCACCAGGACATTGTATTTTTACAGCAGCATCTAACAGTCAAAATGCACTGATCATTGCCTGCAGCTTATGGGCTGAAGCTACCGATCGATGGAAAATGTTCCAAAATGTCATTAGATCTTCAACAGATGTCAGAATACAATGTCCTGGCAGGGGGGATTCCTCTGTCTTGTTTGTGTGGCTGGAGAAGTCTGTCCCTGCTAGACTGGCCAAATTTCAATCAGTGTGTGGCTGGCCCAAGGAAAAAAAGAGAAGATGTCATGAACTACACCTTGGGAAATCACACAACCGGACATCGCACTGAGTAAGTGAAAGCCCTGCAAGTGTCATTGCATTAGTGTGTATCTGTAGTTAAAATCAGTTTTGGACAGTCCGGACATTTTTCAAATAACGTACATTCCATGTCTTTGTTAACTGCAGTATAAACCCTTTTTCAGAATGTGTACAGCTCTCCTGGTCACAATGATCAGATGTACACATTCTCACAGATTCATGCGGCATACACACGATCAGACTATCCGGTGGACTTGGTGACAATCCGGCCGTGTGTGCTAGTCCGCCGTACTTTTGAAATGAACGGACTTTCCCAAACACGGAGGAAAGTCCGTTCATTTTGAACACGGCTCCAGGTCGCCGGGACTAGCGAAGTCAATGTTGCCGCCTACGCCGGCGAGATTGACACGTCGCTGGCCCTGTCACCTGGTATGGACTTAAATGAATGAATGAATGAATGAAATACTTGTATAGCGCACAACGCAAACTGAATCGCCTCTAGGTGCTTGAAGGGGAAGCCCTACACGGAAAAAACGGTGTGGGGTCCCCCCAAAGTCCATATCAGACCCTTATCCAAGCACGCAGCCCAGCCGGTCAGGAAAGGGGGTGGGGACGAGCGAGCCCCCCCTCCTGAGCCGTACCAGCCCCCATGCCCTCTAAATGGGGGGTGCTTTGGGGAAGGGGGGGGCGCACGGCCCCCCCATCCCAAAGCACCTTGTCCCCATGTTGATGAGGACAAGGGCCTCTTCCCGACAACCCTGGCCGTTGGTTTTCGGGGTCTGTGGGCGGGGGGCCCCCAGATACCGGCCTCCCACCCTATGTGAATGAGTATGGGGTACAATGTACCCATTCACCCTGGTGAAAAAAAATGTAAAAAAAAAAAAAAAACACACACAAGGGTTTAAAATAATTTATTGCACAGCTCTGGGGGTCTTCTTACGTCTTGGGGGGTCTTCTCGCCGGACTTCTCCGCTATCTTCTGCTAGCTCTTTTATTAGCGGAGGAGCCCGGCTTTTTTCTTCATTGCCGCCAGGGGGTCTTCTTCTGACTTTGGAGGTCTTGTCCCCCTCTTCGGGGTCTTATGTCCCTCTTCGGTTCTTCTTGCCGGGCCTCCGCTTTCTTCTTCCAACTCTTTTACTAGCGGTGGCCCGGGCTTCTGTCACCGCCGCCTCTTCTTCCGGCTTCGGGGTCTTGTCCCCCTCTTCGGTTCTTCTTGCCAAGGGACAAGGAAGGAGGGAGGAGGGAAGAGGAAGGAGGACCAGGCCACTGCTAGTAAAAGAGCTGGAAGAAGGCGCGGAGGCCCGGCAAGAAGAACCGAAGTCGGAAGAAGAGGCGGCGGCGACAAAAGACCATTTTTTTTACCAGGTGAATGGGTAGGGGTACATTGTACCCCATACTCATTCACATAGGGTGGGGGGTTGGTATCTGGGGGCCCCCTTATTAAAGGGGGTTCCCGGATTCCAATAAGCCCCCCACCTGCAGATCCCAACAACCAACGGCCAAGGTTGTCGGGAAGAGGCCCTTGTCCTCATCAACATGGGGACAAAGCACCCCCCCATGTTGAGGGCATGCAGCCTGGTATGGCTAAGGGGGGGGGCACTCGCTCGTCCCCACCCCCTTTCCTGACCAGCAGGGCTGCGTGCTCGGATAAGGGTCTGATATGGACTTTGGGGGGGGGACCCCCAAGCCGTTTTTTCGGCATAGGGCTTCCCCTTTAAGTCCATACCAGGTGACGGGGCCAGCGACGTGTCAATCTCGCCGCCAAAGGCGGCGACATTGACCTCCTTCGCTAGTCCCGGCTACCCGGAGCTGCGTTCGAAATGAACAGACTTTGCTCTGTGTGTGGGCAAGTCCGTTCATTTTCAAAAGTATGGCAGACTCCCGGCAAAAGTCCTGTTGTGTGTGGGCAGGTCCGCTCGTCCGGAAAGTCCGGCGGACCTCCTCTTCAAAGTCCGGCGGTTTGTCCGTCGGGCTAAGTCCGCCGGAAAGTCTGATCGTGTGTACGCGGCATCACAGTTTATAATCGGCCAAACCACCTTTGTTTATGAGTTTTAATGTCAAAGCACATATGACGATGATGCTGTGGCATGTTAACTCAAGGACAGCCTCATCAAATATCTGTAGTGTCCCTGCCCTAGGCTGGCTAAATTTCGTTTTTTAGTTCTGCTACACCCAGCTGAGCTGCAATTTAAGTTTTTCCCTAAACCTGGGAGTTGATTGTTCCTGTCTGCCTCTGGAAAAACGTTCCAGAAATGGTATGGAAGGATCAATCCTTGGGCTATGAATATTTATTGGACCCTAGCCAATCCCTGGGAGGGAAGTTTAGAAGGTGTGGGTGGGGAGAAGATAAATGTTTGGGAAGGTCTAATCAGGTCTCTCAAGTGTTTCTTGGAAGCTGGTTGGGGAGCTCTCTTTACAACGTGAGTAGGACCTTTTGCCTGGAGCTCCAGGTGTGCTTGGAGAGTTGGATACCAGAGACTGCTACAAGGACTGTGACTGCTCTCAGACTAGAAAATAACCTTAAATTATTCTTAAAGTTGAACACCCCCCCCCCCCATCCTTTACAGCCAAGGAAGATGCCATCTTGGCTTCTGTTTGATCTGCAGTTGTCATGGTGCTGCACATGTGATCTATGACACCAGTCATATGATAGATAACATAAGGAACTATAACAATTATCTTTCAATGCTAGCCTTGAAAAATATCTATTGGGGGAACAGACAAAATCGGTGGATTTATTTCTGCTTTAACTGCAGGACATGAATACAAGTATTCCACAAAAAACACTTTACCATATCTAGAAAAAAAACCCACAGAGGCCACTTATAGACCACACTGCATACTGCCTACATATATTTCAGTTATTTTCTGAATGGCTGTTCGTCAACCAGACATGTTGCAGAATTGGAGGAGATAACGTGTTATTTATTATTGGCCTTGGAGTTATAGCTTTGACCCAAATCCAGTCCAGGAACAGGAGGAGGAGGATTTCTTGGACCAAAACTTTGTTGCTTTATTAACCAGTTCCCCGACCGGCGCACGACGATGTACGTCGGCAGAATGGCACGGCCAGACAAACTGGTGTAGAGGTACGTCCAGTTGAATTTGCCGCCCTGCCATCGCGCGCGGTCGGGACCCCCGTTAGTCTGGTCGCGGGTCCTGCGGACTCGATCGCCACGTGGATAACCGCGATCGTCTCACGGGGAAGGAGAACGGGGAGATGCCGTTGTAAACAGCATCTCCCTGTTCTGCCTAGCAACAAGTGAGACTGATCTCTGCTTTCTGTGATTGGAGCAGAGATCAGTGTTCACTAGCACACAGCCCAGCCCCCCCCCAGTTAGTAACACGCCCCCAGGACACACTTAACCCTTACACTTACACCCCCTGGTTAACCCCTTCAGTGCCAGTGTCATTTACACAGGAATCAGTGCATTTGTATAGCACTGATTGCTGTATAAATGACAATGGTCCTTAAAATGTGTCAAAAATGTCCGATGTGTCCGCCATAATGTCGCAGTCACAATAAAAATCGCTGATCCCCACCATTACTAGTAAAAAAAAAAATGATTAATAAAAATGCCTAAAACTATCCCCTATTTTGTAAAAGCTATAAATTTTGCGCAAACCAATCAATAATCGCTTATTGCGATTTCTTTTACCAAAAATATGTAGAAGAATACGTATTGGCCTAAACTGAGGGAAAAAAATGTTTTTTTTTTAAATATATTTTTGGGGGATATTTATTATAGCAAAAGGTAAAAAAGAATGCATTTTTTTCAAAATTGGCTCTCTTTTTTTGTTTATAGCGCAAAAAATAAAAACCGCAGGGGTGATCAAATAGCACCAAAAGAAAGCTCTATTTGTGGGGAAAAAGGGATGTTCATTTTGTTTGGGAGCCATGTCGCACGACTGCGCAATTGTCAGTTAAAGCGACGCAGTGCGAATCGCAAAAAGTGGTCTGGTCTGAAAGTGGTTAATCGTGACCAATTATGTCATATGCCTTTGCTGCGGGGGCTCCAGAAGAATAATCCGGATGATTTTCGGAATTGCCTCTGGATGACAGACCCCTGTTTTCACCAACTCTTGGCATTGTTGACCTCCTATATTAAGAAGCAGGACACATGCATGAGGCTTTTATTTTATTTGTTGGTTGAATAATAATGATTTGATTTGTTATATTTTCTATATTTTTATTAAAGTTTATAAGCCTGCTATCCAACATTTGTCCACTGAAAATCCGACAACAATTGTCCGATGGAGCGTACAAACGGTCGGGATTCCTGCAAACAGCCTGTCATCACACATTTCCAGGTGGAAAATCCGATCGTGTGCACGAAGCTTAAGCAGTATAGTTCATTGGGGTATTGTGCAGGGGGCGTGTCTGACCTCTGGAGAGCTGAACTGTTGTGTTTAGTGTGAGAATGAAGCGCATACAGTTTAGTAACAAGTAAAAAACACCTCAGGGCTTCAATCAGACTTTAAAGAAAGACATATACTATATTACATCTGGCCAGTCTCAAACAATGGAATTTACAAGATTAACCACTTAACAACCGGCCCATAGCCAAATGACGGCTACAGGATGGTTGCTTAACTCTGGGAGGATGTACTAGGACGTCCAACCAGAATTCCTCTTGTGCGCCCCCTGGGGTGCGTACTCGAGAACATCTGTGACCACTGGGTCCACAGGACCCAGCGCATCATGGATCACACTAACAGGCCACTCATCGCGGGCCTTTACCACGTGATTGCTCCGTCAAATGACGGAGCAATCAGTTGTAAACAAACCGGCGTCACGTCATGACGCCGGTTCCTCCCTCCCCTCTCTGTACCGATCGGTACAGTGCAAGGGGAAAGATCGATGACAGCAGCGCTGTGGGCTAGATCTGTGGTGCCCACAGCACTGCTCACTGACAATTAACCCAGCAATGCCCTGTCAATAATCTGCAATGCCCAGCAATGCCCTGCCAATACTCGGCGATACTCTGCAATACCCAGCCATACTCTGCAATACCCAGCCATACCCGGCCATACTCTGCGATACTCGGCCATACTCGGTGATACCCTGCAATACCCAGCCATACTCGGTGATACCCTGCAATACTCGGTGATGCCCAGCCATGCTCAGCCATGCTCAGATGTACTTAGCCTCTGTATGTTGCCAGGCTGTGGAAGTTTCACACATGTGGTATCGCCGTACTCAGGAGGAGTAGGAGAATCTATTTTGGGGTTTCATTTTTGGTATGTACATGCTATGTGTTAGAAATATGGTATAAATAGACAACTTTGTGCTAATTAATCCAGCATATTTATTGATATATTATCATTTATGTAAATTTTTCTTTTCACGATTGTTTTATCACTTAGCGCTGCACTTATTTTTTATTTATATCTGAATGATGCCTGCAGCTACAGGCATCATTCAGATATAAGCTTTTTCAACTGGCGATTCCCTACACCAGGGATAAGCAATTAGTGTACCTCCAGCTGTTGCAAAACTACAAGTCCCATGAGGCATAGCAAGGCTCTGACAGCCACAGGCATGACACCCAGAGGCAGAGGCATGATGGAACTTGTAGTTTTGCAACAGCTGGAGGTCCACTAATTGCTTATTCCTGTTCTAAACCATAAGAACGATCATAGTGGATGTTCCACTGCTTGATCGTTCTCACGGGAGGCGAGAGGGGACATTCCTCACCTCCCGCCGCCCTCCGGTGCTTCTACTGACTCACTGCTACGATCTAAGCCAGAATCGTTTTTTTTTTAATTTCAGGCTTCCCAGCATAGAGGTGAGATGTGGGGTCTTATTGACCCTATATATCACTGTAAAGTGGACATGTCGTGCCATATTCCTATTACAAGGGATGTTTACATTCCTTGTAATACGGTAGGAATAAAAGTGATAAAAAAATGTATTTTTGGGGAAAAGAGTGTCAAACTAAAATAAAGTAAAATGAAGTGTGCTCGCATGCAGAAGCGAACGCATATATAAGTCCCGCCCACATATGAAAACGGTATTCAAACCACACACATGAGGTATCGCTGCGAACGTTAGAGTGAGAGCAATAATTTTGGCCCTAGACCTCCTCTGGAACTCAAAACATGTAACCAGTAAAAAAAATTTAAAGCGTGGCCTATGGGGATTTTTAAGTAGCGAAGTTTGGCGCCATTCCACGAGTGTGTGCAATTTTGAAGGGTGACACGTTGGGTATCTATTTACTCGGCGTAACTTCATCTTTCACATTATGCAAAAACATTGGGCTAACTTTACTGTTTTTTTTTTTTTTAAAGCACAAAACTTTTTTTTTTTTTTTTTTAAACATGTTTTAAAAATTGCTGCGCAAATACCATGTGAGATAAAAAGTTGTAACGACCGCCATTGTATTCTCTAGGGTCTTTGCTAAAAAAACAAAACAAAAAAAAACATATAATGTTTTGGGGTTCTATGTAATTTTCTAGCAAATAAATGATGATTTTTACATGTAGGAGAGAAATGTCAGAATTGTCCTGGGTGCTCCATAACGCCTGATGGTGCTCTCTGCATGTTGGGCCTCTGTATGTGGCCACGCTGTGTAAAAGTCTCACACATGTGATATCGCCATACTCGGGAGTAATAGCAGGATGTGTTTTGGGGAGTAATTTGTGGTATGCATATGCTGTGTGTGAGAAGTAACCTGATAATATGCCAATTTTGTGAAAAAAAAAAAAAAAAAGGAAAAAAAATATTATTGATTTTGCAAATAATTGTGGGAGAAAATGACAATTTCAAAAAAACTCACCATGCCTCTTACTAAATACCTTGGAATGTCTTCTTTCCAAAAAGGGGTCATTTAGGGGGAATTTGTACTTTTCTGTCATGTTAGGGTCTCAAGAAACGAGATAGGCCGTCGGTACATCAGGTGTGTTCAATTTTCAGATATTGGCACCATAGCTTGTGGACTCTAACTTTGACACAGACCAAGTAAATATGCACCAATTTGTACTTCTTTTTACCAAAGATATGTAGTAGTATAAATTTTGGCCACATTTTATGAAAAGATATTACTAATTTGCTAAATTTTATAACAGAAACAAAGAAACATTTTTTCTTTTATAGCACAAAAAATAAACCCAGCGGTGATTAAATATCACCAAAAAAGGCTCTATTTGTGTGAAAAAAAGGACAAAAATGTCATATGGGTTCAGTGTTGCATGACTGAGTAATTGTCATTCAAAATGTGAGAGCACCGAAAGCTGAAACTTGGTCTGGTTGTTAAGGGGGTTTACGTGCCCAGTGGTCAAGTGGTTAAGAACGCAAAGAAGCTTAGGTAAAAATTGGGTACATAGGTTTAACGCCCAACATCAGTTAATTTAAAAGTTCTATTCCAGTCCCTTTCTCCTTGATAGCCTCTAATACTTTCTACCTGCTTGTATGGGCAGACAGAGTCCTATAAATGGCAAAGCTGTATACATAATCTGCAATAACTGAGCCAAGTAGGAGATAAAAACAGAGATAATAAACATTCCCTGTGACTGGCGGACATTTTTTTTTTGTCTACAAACAAGGTATTTAACATGCACAGCTTATTCACTGAAGAGTTAAAGTGTGTTACCCCAAAAATGAAGATGCAATATATGTATTATGCGTGAATATATATATATATATATATATATATATATATATATATATATATATATATATATATATATCTCCAGACTGGAAATAACTTGATATCACCCCCATAGCATTATTATACGAGCCCAACGGCATAACGTAATTTTTTTTTTCTTGTTCGTGAAAGCGAAAACCATGCATTTTAAAGCACATTTGAAGAGACTTTTATATATAGATAAGACAGATATGAAAGCATATAAGGCTGGGGATAAATCTATCTATATATCAGCAAATTTCAGTTAAAAGTAGTAAAATTGGAGCAATCATCAAGGGGGACAACTGGGAATGTGGGGGGGGGGGGGGGTTGTTGGACTCTGGTGACCATAGGCCACCTTTCGCAGAAAGAATACACTAAAGTTAATACTGATATAAGGGGGAAACCTTTATATCAGTGCCCCCTTACATTATTGTATTCACTCCCCCATTTCATCAATGACCCCCTCTCAGACTGGCCTGGCGGTGCTGTCACTGATCTCCTCTCAGGTGCACCTTGCAGGACTCAGTCGGCTCCAGTTTGGTGGCTCTGGTTTTCCTATAGTCTCCTCTCCACAGTCCACACATCTGACTTCTCCCATGACCCCCATCCCGGCGGCACTCCCACTCTGGACTCCTCTTCAGACTCCCCCTCAGAGACTGCAGACAGCATATAAGACAAGAGATGGTCAGAGGTTGCAGGCATGATACAAGAGATGGTTAGAGGCTACGGGCATAGTACAGGAGATAGTCAGAGCCTGTGGGAATGGTACAGGAGATGATTAGAGACTGAGATATTAAAGATGGTAAGAGAATGTAGACATAATACAGGACATCAATGCAGCCTCACTGTGCCCATGCATGCAGCCTAACTGCTTCCATCCATGCAGCCTCACTGTGCCCACCGATGCAGCTTCACTGTGCGCATCCATGCAGCCTCATTGTACCCAGCATTGCAGCCTCACAGCCCATCAATGCAACCTCACTGTGCTCATCATTGCAGCATCCCTGTGCCCAACATTGCAGCCTTACCGCATTCATCATTGCAGCCTCAACGCGCCCATCATTGCAGCTTCAACGCGCCCATCATTGCCGCCTCACCGTGCCCATCATTGCCCCCTTGCCATGCCCATCATTGCAGCCCTACTGCACCCATAACTGCCGCCTCACCGTGCCCATCATTGCAGCCTTACTGTGCCCATCATTGCCCCCTTACCATGCCCATCATTGCAGCCTTAGTGTGCCCATCATTGCAGCCTGCCTTACTGTACCCATCATTGCCGTCTCATCGTGCCCATCATTGCAAACCTCACTGTGCCCAGCATTGCCACCTTACCATGCCCATCACTGCCACCTTACCATGCCTATCATTGCTGCCTTACCATGCCCAGCATTGCCGCCTCAACGCGCCCATCATTGCAGCTATATTGTGCCCATCATTGCTGCCTCACCGTGCCCATCATTGCTGCCTCACCATGCCCATCATTGTAGCTATACTGTGACCATTGCAGTTATACTGTGCTCATCACTGCCACCTTACCGTGCCCATCATTGCCACCTCACCATGCCCATCATTGCCGCCTTTACTGTGCCCATCATTGCCGCCTTTACTGTGCCCATCATTGCCGCCTCACCGTGCCCATCATTGCAGCTATACTGTGCCCATCACTGCCGCTTTACCATGCCAAATTCACCAGTCAGTGCCTGTGCCAGTGGATTACTCAAAGCGCGCATCTACTGCTGTTTTAGGCCGCACTGTCCCCTCAATATAACTCCACACACAGCCATTAATATCTAAAACTGCTGGCAAAAATGTGTACACCCCTAAGTGAAAATGTCCTCCACCTTCTGTTGTAGGATGCCCCACAGATGCTCAATAGGGTTTAGGTCTGGAGACATGCTAGGCCAGTCCATCACTTTTACCCACATCTTCTTTAGCAAGACAGTGGTCATCTTGGAGGTGTGTTTGGGGGTCATTATGTTGGAATACTGCCCTGCAGCCCAGTCTCCAAAAGGAGGGGGATCACGCTCTGCTTCAGTATGTCACAGTACATATTGACATTCATGGTTCCCGCAATGAACTGTAGCTTCCCTCATGCAGCTCCAGCCCCTGACACTCCCAACACTATACTTTACTGTAGACAAGACATACTTGACACCATCTGAACCAAATAAGTTTATCTTGGCCTCATCAGACCACAGGACATGGTTCCAGTAATCCATGTCCTTAGTCTGCTTGTCTTCAGTAAACTGTTTTGCGGGCTTTGTTGTGCATCATCTTTAGAAGAGGCTTCCTTCTTGGAGGATAGCCATGCAGACCAATTTGATGCAGTGTGAGGAATATGGTCTGAGCACTGACAGGCTGACACCCCGCCGCCCCCCCCCCCCACACCCTCTGCAGCAATGCTGGCAGCACTATGTCTATTTCCCAAAGACAACCTCTGGATAAGACGCTGAACATGTGCACTCAACTTTATTGGCCGACCATGGCAAGGCCTGTTCTGAGTGGAACCTGTTCTGTTAAGATGCTGTATGGTTTTGGCCACCATGCTACAGCTTAGTTTCAGGCTTAGTTTCAGGCCATCTTTATGTAGATCAACGATTCTTTTTTTTCAACTCTTCAGAGAGTTTTTTTGCTATGGGGTGCCATGTTGAGCTTCCAGTGACCAGTATGAGAGAGTGAGAGCGATAACACAAAATGTAACACACCTGCTCCCCATTGACACGAGACCTTGAAACACTAATGAGTCACATGACACTGGGGAGGTAAAATTACTAATTGGGCCCAACTTATACATTTTCACTTAGGGGTGTACGGATTAGACATCGCTGTGTGTTACACTGCAACTATACAAGCTGTACACTTTACTTTGCATTGTAGCAAAGTATAATTTCTTCAGTGTTGTCACATGAAAAGATAAAAATAAAATATTTACAAAAATGTGAGGGGTGTACTCACTTTTGGGAGATACTGGGGGTTATTTACGAAAGGCAAATACACTTTGCACTGCAAGTGCAATTGAAAGTGCAGTCGCTCTAAATCTAAGGGGTAGATCTGAAATGAGTGGAAGCTCTGCTGATGTTATCATCCAATCATGTGCAAGCTAAAATACTGTTTTTTCTTTTTCTTGCATGTCCCCCTCGGATCTACAGCGACTTTACTTCCAAGTGCACTTGCACTGCAAAGTGGATTTTTCTTTATTTACTATTTACTGTGTATATATATATATATATATATATATATATATATATATATATATATATATATATATATATATATATATATATGTATATCTCTATATCTAACCTAGTTTTTATGTATATTTTCACTTTTAAAAAAACTGGTGATTCTGCCAATTCTTCTGGGTTCATATTTAAATCCATGCTGCCTTAAGTTAGTTTGTGTCCCTGTAATCACTGCTGGAAGTTACAGTGTGCCTGTATCTCCTGTGGTTCATTGTTTGGCTATGTCTCCACCCAGCCCATTTTAATAAGAGGGCAGTATGCTTCAGAAACACACTGTAAGGAAGCTCTCCACAGAATGTGCAGTTAGTCGGTAGGCAGTAGGCAGACAGTGGTCAGGATTACATCACAAAGTAGGCTGGCTGGTGAGCAGAGACATTAAACAGCTGGCGGGTGGGCAAGATTATGTGATATAGAAGGCAGCAGATGGGCTTACATCACACACACAGCAGGGAAGTAACTTCCCTGTCGCTATATTCTAGGGGTCTGCAAGTTTTTTAAACAAAGAGCCAGTTTACTGTCCTTTAAACTTTAGTGGAACCGTACTGCCAGTAAACAATGCTCCTGGTATCAGTGGGAGGAATAGTGCACCATTGTTGGTGTCAGTGGGAGAAGTAGTGACCCATTTTTGGTATCAATGGGAGGAATAGTGCCCCATCATTGGCGTCAATGAAAAGATTAGTGCTCCATTATTGGTGTCAATAGAAGGAATAGTTCGCCATCATTGGTGTTAGTGGGAGGAATAGTGCCTCATTCATGGTGTCAGTAGAAGGAACTGTGTGATCAACAATGGGGGGGAATAATGCCCCAAGACCTGAATAAAAGCAAGCAAAGTGCTGCATCTGGCTGCAGTTCGGAGACCACCGCTATATTCTATAACTGACTGAGATTTTGACAATGAAGCTCCAGCTGGGAGCGATTGTCAAAACTGCAACTGGCTCTGAAGCACACACAAATGGGAAAGTTACTTCTCCACTTGTGGGTAGGTGCAGCATGGACCAGCAGTAGAAAACACTCAGAGTCCAGGTGCAGATTAACAGGAATATATTGTAATTGAAGTTTGGCATACACAACAAGCCTGAAGGGTAGGCAACCCGACTGGGAGCACTCACAGCGATATATCAGTAGCAGAAGGTCTCAGATGTGCCAACAGGAGTGGAATGCAGCCTGGCCTGTCCTTACCCAAGTGGGGAGGCTTCTAGGTAGGATGGCGTGTCCCTGCACTTTCCTTACTCCTCTGGAACCTTTCCCTGATGCTAAGCACTGTCCCTGACAGATGGGATACCGGTCTCTACCCTAGCTACACACAAAATGCATGCCAAACCCAGGAGCCAGGGTCTTAAGTAGACTCTGCCTGACCCAAAATGGTCGCCAAAGTCACATGGGGTACCAGCATTCAATCGGATAGCTGTGCCCTGTGCCCCAGGAAGCTACAGAGGAACTAGGTTCCTTTTGACTTCCTCTCCCTCTGCAATGCTTCTGCGGTTGAGCACTACCTGCAGTGAAGAAAATAGACTGCAACCTGCCTACACTCTGTGTGTGTGTGATGCAGGCCCAAGTAAAAAAAAAAAAAATTATATATATATATATATATATATATATATATATAGTTTATGAAAATGTGTTTTGACCAATGTAATTATATTTGTTGTAATATCTTTAATGGCTTGTATTTTTCAGTACTTTAACCTCCTTGGCAGTATTCCAGAGTGTGGCTCGGGGTTACATCATTTCAGTACCATTAGCGGTAACCCTGAGCCACACTCGGGATTGCATCGCAGGATCCAGAGAGATGGTTACTTACCTTGTCCTCAGGATCCTGTGATGTACTCCCACTGTGTCCGGCGGCCAGATCCTTGGCCTGAAGTTCTGGGTTCCGTTCCTAATACATAATACATTGTAATTCTTATTGGATTGCATTACTGTATCAAATCATTTGACCTCAGTTTGTCCCCAGTGCTTTGTCCAGTGCCCTACCTGTAGTTTTACTGTTCTTACTGACATTCTTTCTGTGTGGAAACTTGAGAACGTCCATGGTATCCAAAAAGCATGCCTCTACATCAAAAGCGGTTTATGACCAGTTTGAAAACAGCAATCGCGAATTAGAATAATTTTCAGAATTAAGCGATAGTGATTTGTGGGGAAATTCGTCATCAGACAAGGAAAGAGACGACAGCGACGATTCTGAGAGTTCAGTAATGTGTGAACTTGGTGTTCTATTGACTGCGGTACGGATCGTGCAGTGCCCCCAAGATTCCCATTTACTGGAGCACCTGGTATGAAAGTGGACATTGAAGAGGACAACCCCTTGGCCTACCTACAACTATTTCTGATGATGAGGTTATTGAAAAAATAGTTAGAGACAAACCAGTACCAAGAGCAACAAGCTACTACACATCAGACGTTTTCAAGAAGTAGAAAGTGGGAACCAGTGACCAAAGATAACATTTGGAAATTTCTGGGCCTAATTATACTTCAGGGAGTGGTGGGGAAACACTTGCAGAAGTGGTATTGGACAACTAACAAATTACTTGCCACTCCATTCTTTGGCAAGGTCATGTCAGAGTACAGATTTTCCATAATGCAATATTTACACTTCGAAAACAAAAAAGAATTTGATGAAACTACTCAACCTGCACCAGAACTCAAGAAAATTTGTATCAAATGATTTGAAAAAATGTCCAACAAAGCTATGTGCCAGAAAGAGACATTAGCATAGATGAAAGTCTAATGGCCTACAATGGAAGGCTCAGCTGGATACAATACATGGCATCAAAGAGCAGAATTTGGTGTAAAAGCTTTCATACTATGAGAAGCGCTAACTGGCGTACATTTGGGATTTAGTCCTATACATTGGGAAAGGAACAAAACTCAACCCAAAACACAGCAACTATGGAATGGCAGTATCTTCTGTTCTTTCACTGATTGAGCCATTGCTAAATTAGGGCTATTGCATAACAACCGACATCTTTTACACATCTCCTGAACTTTATGAGTTTCTTCTGCAGAACAAAAACGGGCGCCCATGGAACCGTTAGGGCTAAATGGCGCAACATGCCACCAATGTTTGGCAATAAGAAGCTGAAGACTGGAGAAATGGTTGCCTGGCAGAAAGGCAAAATGATGGCACTGTGGCCCATTGTTGTGCCATTCATCCACGACCATCACCTCATGTTGCAGCATGATATTGCACGATCCCATGTTGCAAGGATCTGTACACAATTCCTGGAAGCTGAAAACATCCTAGTTCTTGCATGGCCAGCATACTCAATGGACATATCACTCACTGAGCATGTTTGGGATGCTCTGGATCTGCGTATATAACAGCGTGTTCCAGTTTCTGCCAATATCCTGCAATGTTGAACAGCCATTGAAGAAGAATGGACCAACATTCCACAGGCCACAATCAACAACCTGATTAACTCTATGCGAAGGACATGTGCTGCACTACGTGAGGCAAATGGCGTCAACAGATACTGGCTGTTTTAGGGACCCCCCCCCCCCCCCCAATACAGTAAAAATGCACATTTTAGGCTGGGTTTACACTGCTGCGGGGGGAGATCCGGATGTGATTCGCACCGCAAATCACATCCGATCTCCGTAGCGATGCGAGTTCAGCCATACAGATAGTATGGCTGAATTCGCATCGCTCCCGCAGCAAACTCGCACGGGACCCTTTTTTTGGTCCGCAACAGAATCGGATCGCATGGGTGTTCACACCATGCGATCCGATTCCTGTGCGAGTCGGCAGATCGCACTGCGATATGCAGACGGATCTGGGGGTGTCATTAACATATCATTGACACTCCCAGCCGTCCGCATAGGGCAGTGTGAACTGCCGGCGGGAGGTGTGCGATGCGGGAAAACGCCGCGGATTCGCAGCGTTCCCGCATCGCTGTGGTGTGAACCCGGCCTTAGAGTGGCCTTTTATTGTAAGCAGCCTAAGGCACACCTGTGCAATAATCACGGTGTCTAATCAGCATCTTGATATGCCACATCTGTGAGGTGGATGGATTATCTCAGCAAAGGAGAAGTGCTCACCAACACAGATTTAGACAGATTTGTGAACAATATTTAAGAGAAATAGGCCTTTTGTGTACATAGAAAAAGTCATAGATCTTTAAGTTCAGCTCATGATAAACAGGGGCAAACACAAAAGTGTTACGTTTATAATTTTGCTCACTGTATATATAGTTATTATATTATAATTTAGGATTTGGTGTTTCAAACGTTATCATACACGGGATGTCTACTAGAATCTTGTTTGGACAGATTTAAGCGAGTTATTCCTAAGAATGACAGGTCTACAATATAAAACGCCAAATTTCCATGCAAAACAATGTACCACTTTTGCATTAAAAAATCAGACATAATCATACCGCCGGGGAGGTTAAAGATCAAAAGAAATCATCTTGGTTTGCAGTTAAAATGGTGGACAGAACTCTAACTGCCTTTTGTTTTCAATAAAAGATTTGCCTTTCTATGCCACTCTTAAAAAGGTTTACTCAAAAACAAACCTCTAAGGAACATTCTAATCCATAGGTCACAAGCACCCTTTAGGAAGGATTGCAGAAGGCAGCATGGGTACTTTAGACAAATAGCAGGAACACAGACAAGTAATATTAGCAAAAAGGTACGTAGTACGATATAATCAGCATGAAACTTTAAAGTGCATTTCCAATTTTGCAACCAAATTGGGAAGACACCTACATTATATTTGTTACATTCTCTCATTTACATAGCATAACCTTAAAGAAAATTAAAACTTTCTGCTTATATTTTACTTGCCCTTTTCTGAAAATTACAAATTTGAAGTTTTCCTTTGCTATGCAGAGAGGGCTGGGGAGTTAATATTTACCACAACTATCTCTGTCTCTACTGTGCTAACAGATCTCATTAACACTTGTAAACTGAAGCTGAACTGAACACTAAGGGGGATTTACTAAAACTGCGCACAATCTGGTGCAGCTGTGCATAGTAACCAATCAGCTGCTATATTTTATTGTCAAAGCTAACTTGAACAAGCTGAAGTTAAAAGTAGATTGGTTAGTGTGCACAAGTGCACCAGATTCTGTGTGCACCAGTTTTAGTAAAACTCCCCCATCTGTCCTAATAAAGGGATAGAGTTAAGGGTTAAAGTGATATTAAAGTCTGTTATTTTTAAACCAAAACAGGTCATTCTTACTGACTCTGTACAGTGGTTTTGCACAGAGCAGCCCAGGTCCTCTTCTTGGGACCCTCTCTAGCGCTCCTGGCCTTTCCCTCCTGCCCCAAAAGAAAGCAGCTTGCTATGGGGGCATTCAGACACGGAGCCACTTCTTGGCCCCACCTCCTCTCTCTCCTCATTGGCTCACTGACATTGAGTGGCAGCAGCAGGAACCAATGGTGCATGATGCTGTCTGAGCCATTGAGGAGAGAGAGCCCCGGAGAGCCGAGGCTCTCATGCAACATATCTAGATCGAGATGGTGTTCAGGTAATATTAGGGGGGCTGCTGCACACAGAATGTTTTTATCTTAATGGATAGAATGCATTAAGATAAAAAGCCTTCTGCATTTGGAACCACTTAAAAGCCCCATACACATGGGCAAAATGTCGGGAGACATTTACTGGTAAAAAAAAAAGCTGACATTCTGCCCATTCGGCTGGCTTTTGTGAGACGTGTATGCTGGAAAACCAGTAGTCATCTGCTTTTGGATCAATGGCAGAGAGCGCTGATCAGAGTGTTCTGGCAGGGGGGCCTTCCTCCTGTCAGAACATAACAGCTCAGCGGGGGAGATCACTGAACTAACCTAGCATGGTTAGTACAGCGGCTTCGACTGGAGCTTACAGTTTTTTTTCCCTGCAATCGCGGGGTTGCACGAGAAAAAAAAACTGTAGTATGCACCTGGCTTAAGGCTACTGAATTGTATGCTAATGAGGGGAAATGCATTCCTGTCCTTTGTCAGTGGGAAAAGACTGAGTTTTCTCTCATTATAAAGTGTTCAGAAATGTTTGCAGTCGGCCTGAGATTAGTTTTGAACAAAAACCTTAGAAAGATAAGATTTTTTTTATTTTTTATTTTATTTTAGGTATGCTGTATGAATGGGAACACATGACAAACATATAGTGGGCTTTTCTCACATTTGGCTGCAAAAACAGAAATAAAATTGAAGTCGGACAGATTTCAGGATTAGATGCAAGCCAGATTTACAGCTTTGTTCTTTTGCGAAATGTAACTCGTTTCTCTGCAGTTCTTTGTGTTATGGAAAATATATATCTCCTTAACTTAAAAGAGTTTGAGT
Source organism: Lithobates pipiens (assembly GCF_037356315.1). NCBI lineage: Eukaryota > Metazoa > Chordata > Amphibia > Anura > Ranidae > Lithobates > Lithobates pipiens. The sequence goes on along the minus strand of NW_027507748.1, from coordinate 376,257,453 downwards.
TATGCTCCAGCATTTTCAGCCAACATATTCCAGACTCACTTGTAGGGTGTTGACAGGGAAGGAAGATATGGGAGGAAAGTCCATGATCTGAAGTTCGTGGACATGGCCATTCATGACAACAGCTGGTAGGAAGACGCGTCGAGTATTGGTTGGAATAGAGGTCTCGCTGAACTCGTTGTACATGAACTGACGGACAATGGCACTTTTTCCCACTCCTTGGGCCCCAAGTACCGCAATCTTGAAGGTCGTCACCATGCCTCCCAGGGCCGGTGGTGGATGATTCCCTCACACGGTCCGTGGTGTTGGAAAGGTGGTCACACTGCGGCATATTCCGGAGGCTGCAGGCTCAGCCACTTTCAGGAAGCATCTCCCTGCAGAGCAGGAGGCTATATAAGTGATAAGAAAAGACATCACTGTAATCACACTGCATTAAATATTTCATGTTTCAGGCTACATTAATAACTAGTGAAATGGTAATTAACACAGCAGACATTTCCCACTCCTGACTTGAACAGGGGTAGCAATGAAAAATTGTTTAAATGCATGTACAGTCAAAACCTTTTTGTTTTTTTCCAGTTTTGGATGGCGTGGGGAAGGGTTAAATAGATAAGAGTATAGATAAGCCTTTCTCAACCAGGGTTTCTGTGGAACCTTAGGGTTCCTCCAGAGTTTGCCAGGGGTTCCTTAAACAATGAGCAGCTTCTGCTACTCAGATAGTTAAAAATTTCATTAGTGTCAGTGGTTACTTATCTACAAGGCAGAACTCTTCCCAGTGACCTAAAATGTAAGCAGGAGTATTCTTCCCAATAACCATCACACTTATGTACCATGAGATGTAGATTTAGAAATTATTAATGGGTTCTCTGAGATTGAAATGTAATTTCAAAGGTTCGTCCATGTTAAGAAGGTTAAAAAAGGGCACTACACAGCAGTGGCAGCTCCTCCAGTCATACCTCCCCATACATAAATGCTGCACTGTGCACTAGTTCACCTTCCACTACTATTAACCAGGACCTTCACTGCAGTGCATTCTATGGATCCCCTCAATTCTCTTCCACAGACAGCAGTTTAAGACTCGGGTCCTGAGGAAATGGACAGTGAGCCTGAGAACTCTCATCCCCCATCTCAGCATCACAGTGTCCACTTCACCACCCCTCTCCCCACAATGTCTCCCACCAACCTCGCTGCCCCCCCCCACACCTGTCCTGCCACAGAGCTTCCATTCCCTTCTCATCACCCCCTGTCGCAAAGCTGCTCTTCTTAGAGTGCAGAATTTGTGCAAAGGTGAGCCAGAGAGACGCAGCGCTAGGGTGGGCACTCATAGAAGACGGGTTTGTGATGCATCAGGAGCTGAAAAGTGAGGATGAATTTTCTGGGGAGCCAAGAACAATTAACAACCCAAACAATTCCCACAGCAAATCTTCAGCACATCTCTCTACCCCTTCAAAATCCCACAGTAGACATCTGTCACATAATAAATCCCCCCCCTCCCCCCATGCAGCATAGTACGTCCCTCCCCAGTCAGCACACCACCACTCACTGCTGATTTCTACACATATCTTAAATTAGAACTTCATGAAAAAGGAGGAGTTCCACTTTTCCACCTCCTCCCCTCCTCTACTGCATTTGGACAGTTTTTTTGTGTGTGGGAGGGAGGCGGGTACCTTGTTTTGACAGGCACCTGCTTCCACTTCCAGTCAGATTGCTGCGGCAAATCCACTGGAGGTTCTCCTCCCCCCTTCCCTACTTGCAGCCTTCAGGGACTCGTCACAGGTCCCAAAAGGCTACTGGACCATTCACAAAGCACCACATGCACAGTGGGCAGCTGGCTGTGAACCTGCAAAGAATCACAGCCGACTGCCCACAGTTAACATGCTGGCACTAGAGACCGAAGACCAGTGAGGAACTAGTTTGGGTGAATACCGCGCTGGATCCATGGCCAGGTAAGTGTCTTTTTTTTAAAAAGTCAGCAGTTGACTTTTTATTTTTTTGTTCCTAGGATGAAGAACCGTTTTAAGGTCCCCCCCGTCCTGTACTCTAATATGCTGCTCTCACCCCAACTTATTGCACACTCATTCCTGTTTAGCCGCCTTACAGTTCAGCTCCCTTCACCTAGGAGCACGGCACGTCCCTCCCTAGTCCGCACACTTCCACATAAGCTCACATTGCATCCTTTCAGCCACTGCTCCGTCAATCAGCACCACCACACACATGCACAAATTCTGCCTCAACCCCACCCTGGCTGCCTCATCGCCCAGATAACAGCACATCACTAAACAACCACCTTGCCTCCCCTCATAATCCTGTCTACACCTTACAACTTATGACCCACCCCCATGTTACTCCCTTATTCCCAGCCATTTCATACCATCTGCTATCAAATATTTCTCCCCAGCCCCATCACTGTTCCACTGTCAGACAGCCCTCCCTATCTAATTACCCCTACACTAACCCATATGCCTCTCTGGCATCACCATCTCCATACCCACAACAATCAATCACCCATCCTTTCTCATCACCTCACCCACTTCACGGTGTGCCTCAAACCTCCTGCATACAGTGACAGCTTTCAAGCTCCTCCCCTGCACATACTGCTCACCATCCTGTTCACTCCACTCCAGTACATATTTGCTGTCATGTTTGTTTGTCATACCAACTGCGCTCCTCTCCTGCACATACGGCCTTCTACGATATATTGCATACTCCTCTCCTGCATATACTGCTCACCTTCAAATGCTCTGCACTCCTCACCTATATGTTCTGCCTGCCATCATACATTTGGTACTCATTTCCTGCATTTATTATACCCTCTGCATACCTCTTCATCACACACTACCTGATGCCATAAATGCCACAATTATGTGGTACATATACTATCAGTTGTCATCCACATACTGCCCACCCCCGTACCCTCTGCAGCCCTCCCCTGCACATACTCCTCACCATCCTACCCTCTGCTTTCTTCTCCTGTACATACTGCTGGCCATCATATGCTTGTCACTTCTCTCCTGCACACATTACTTGCTGCCACACCCTTAGCACGTCTCTCCCTCACATTGCCTGCTGTCATACACATCCCACTCCTCTCTGGTACATGCTACCTGTCATCATACCCTACAAACTGCTTTTCTGCATATAGTGCCCTTGGTGATACTTCCTGTACTGCTCTTTATCACATAGTGTCTGCCAACATATGTTCTGCACTCCTTTTCTGCACAAACTACCAACCATCATACATTCCGCACTTCTCTGCTACTCATACTGCTCACTGTCATATGCTCACTCTTCTACAGTACATACTGCCCACCATTATACCCAATCTGCCCATTCTGGACAGGTAAACTTTGTATACAACGTTTACAGAGCTCTAGTGACACTTTGGATGTCTGTTGGGAAGAAATGTCACTGTATACTGTGTTGTGATCAAATCGTGCAAAGCATTCTCCATTTCCATCATATTATCTGAAAAGAAAAGTAAGTAAAAGTGTCAATTGATTGTATTTAGTTATGTCAGGAGCTCATGAAAAAAAAAAAAAGCTTGCTTTTCCATTCTACTTTTTGCTGCTCTGAAGAAATACAGTAGCTGTTTGTTTCACCATTCCCCTTTTCACATTGAATGGGAGGGACTGGTTTAGCTGGAGCACGCTCTATTAGATTATTCTAACAAGGAAAGTTGCAAGGTCTGCATTCCTCTAGAAGAATTTTATCCTTGGGAAGTATCTCACCAAAACTGACATTTCTAGTACAGATTTCAGGGAAAATGAATAAGCTAATCACACAAGCAGGAAATTGCATTCCTGCGGCTCCAACAGTGTACAGAAGATTGAAAAGGTAAAGTATTTTTTATTAATAGTAAATTACAACAAAAGCTTATTTAGCAATTACCGTATTTATCGGTGTATAACACGCACTTTTTCCCCTTTAAAATCAGGGGAACATCGTGGATGCATGTTATACGCAAATCCCAGCGGATTGGAAGCCTCTCGCCCATTCTCGGCGGCTTTCGGACACTTATGGACAATCTCGTAGTCCCGCGTGAGCCGGCGAAAGCCACCGAGAACGTCCGAGAGCCGCAGAGAATTGCCAAGAGCTACCGAGCACTGCTGAGATACACAGGACATCCGGCTCTGTATCTCGACGGCGCCATTTTTAAACAGCAAGGCTACACTGAGAAGTCTGCAAATGACACTGACAAAGCTGAAATGACAAGGCTGCAAATGCCAATGACAAGGCTGCAAATGACACTGACAAGGCTGCAAATGACACTGACAAGGCTGCAATGACAAGGCTGCAAATGACACTGACAAGGCTGCAAATGACACTGACAAGGCTGCAATGACAAGACTGCAAATGACACTGACAAGGCTGCATTGATGGACATTTAAATGTACATTTTTTCCTTAAAATTCCCTCCTAAACTTGGGGGGCGTGTTATACGCCCATAAATATGGTATATATGTTATATTATCTGGGGTTTTTTTCCTGTATTTTTTACACAGAAGTGATGCTACCCTTCAACATTTTTACTACTTTTTGAGAACTGTAACTAATACTAAATATTTATGCCTAGTTCTCCATTTTATGTAGTTTTGCTGCTCCCTAGCAAAACCTTGCTGTATGCTTATTCTGGGGACAGCCTGAGGAATGCAAAAAGATGTAGAGCTGAACAAGAAAAAAATCCCTCTACTTTCAATTTCATAACCATCATCTTGCCACTGCTGCAAGCAGGATGTGTTTCATCCCTGCTCATTGTATTGAAACAGAAATCTATCTCTTATCCTTATTTTCTGTGTGCTGCAACCCAGGCACTTATCTGCTCCAATTTTGTTTCAGATGCTTCTTTGCAGGTTATCTTACTTTTTAATAAACAGGGAAATTATTTTATCAAGGGCCTAAATTTTTCTAAAACGATCTGAATTCAACTGCCGTCCAACACTTCAGTATTGGGAATGAAGGTTTCCTCTAAATAGAAGGAAAATGGAAACATCTTGTTCAAAACTGAATGTGTACAATATAGTAGTTAGGTTATTCCCATTTAGGAGAATGCAGATTACTAGTGGTAGTGTTTCATACAGAAACCAATCATAATTCAGAGCATAAGCGGTTATTGTACCTAGGAGCACTGCCGTATTCATTGGTTCCTGAAGAATCACTCACAATGGAACAGGTGAATTTCCATAAAAGCACCCTGGGGTGACCATAGGAGGTTAGTGTCTGGGTTTAGTAAATTAAAGTGGTAATGCTGACTGCCAAAGGGCAGTTCTGCACATGGGCACAGGTCAAAAGCTTTTTACTCCTGCACAGGATATAAATTACCATATCAAACCACCCTCTAAAAGTCATTGAAAAAAAACAAATATTTGAAATGCTTATTTGTAGTTTTTCCTTTCCATACATTATTTTTTTATTCAATGAATTGCAATTTATTCAATATGCCTTTGAACTTGCTAGAATATTTTATTATTTCAGGGAAAGTCAATTCCCTAGTAGAGCCCCCTTCCTCATAGCCCTCTGATCTTCTAAATACTCTTTGTGCTGGCCCAGCATTTTAGCCCTTCCTCTTACCTCAACCATACATAACCTTTTATGTAGATGCTGGGGGAGCAGCGAAGGGGAATACTGTATAGAGTGTCACTTTAATGACAGTATGCTGGGGTGCTGACATCAGAAATGCAAAACGGTGGTGCCCTGCAGCAATTTCAGGACTTTGGGTGTCTACTCAAGGAACGATTTGACAAATGCACATATTTGGCAGGTAAATGCAAATATAATTTTATGGGAAATTTCTGTTGAAATTAATAGCCTGATGGCAGGGTCTCTTTAAGACAAAATGTACGCAAACTATGTGTATGCTGTGTATGTATTTTTTGCTGTAGGCATACAAATATAACAGAAAATGTCAGAGAAAATAGTAACAGTTGTAATAGATCCCAGATTTGAAAACATGTATGCTCCAACCTTAGATGTAATTTTCTTTCAAAACAAAATCATTATTACAGGTACTTATTTAGCGCTGTCAATTTACGCAGCACTTTACATATTTTATACATTCACATCAGTACCTACCCTCAAGGAGCTTACAATCGAAGGTCCCTAACTCACATTCATACATACTAGGGCCAATTTCAGCAAGAGTCAATTAACCTATCAGCATGTCTTTGCAGTGTGGAAGGAAACCCGTGTACCCAGAGGAAATCCACTCAAGCACACGGAGGACATGCAGACTCCAGGCAGGTGTGTCATTGTTGGGATTCAATCCGACGACCTCAGTGCTGCTAGGCGAAAGTACTAACCACTTAGCCACTGTGCTGCTCAAAAAAAAAATTAAAATAATGAAGGTCTGTAAGTGAAACTGCTTCTGTTTGGACAGATGCTAAGATACTTGTCTTCATTAAAAGACTGATATATAATAATGCAGATTTCAGCAGAAACAGGTGACAGTTGTTATCTACTGGCACCTTAAGACTTCAGTAAAGACCCTTATTCAGTAGGTCTGAGAGATAATAATGCTCTGTCTGTGTGATACTAGCCTGCATGCCTGTGTGTTAAGGGGTCAAATTTTACAGGATCATTTTCTAATGCCTCTGGCCAGCTTTTTTTCTGCTGTGAAAGATAAAACATAAAGATGTTCAACTGATACTAGTTATGTTTATTTTAGAGCTTCTAATTTTTAATAGGATTCTCAATTATTGTGAATGTATGTATATACACTGTATATACAATACTTATTTACCGAAGATAAATTGTTTTACAATGTTTTTTGTCTTTTTTTTATTCCATTATAAATGTATACATTCAAACATTGGAAATATGCTAAGGCATGTACATAGTATGAACATATTGGGAAAAGACACATGTAAACATATGAATATATTAAACAAAAAAACAAAACAAAGGAGCGATTTAGAGTTCCCCTATACAAGGTCAGAAAATATGATGGTGTGTAGATGTTTTGGCACTGCAAACCTTCAGATCTTGACTGCAGATGTCTGCTGGCAGACAATGGTGATCAAATGGGCAGTTCATATTAAAATTAGCCTGATCAAATCTATCTAGGTGTGCTACTGGTAGGGCACAGTGGCTTGGCAGGTCTCCACTGCTAGTTCAGTGTCTGTGTTCACTCTACCACTGGACAGAGGTTTCAATTTGTTAGTGGTTCTAAATCTGGTAATACATATAACACTAGCCCCTGCCCCCCAGACTGACAATGCTGCTGTCTGCTGTGACTCCTATGCTCATTCCTTCAGAGTTGAGTCTCCCTAACACAGGATGTGTGTTACTGGTCAGATCACCAGGTGAAAGTAGAGAGAGAAGCCAAAAGAAAAAAAACTGATGCAGCCATCACATCTAATGATTGGTAAACTGCAATATATTACATGTTTGGTTACAGGTTTAATGCTGCTTTAAGTGTTTTGAAGGTTATACTTGCATCTCCAGCAATTAAACTTAAAGTGTTACTAAACCCACAACCGTAAAATCAGTCTATATATGCAGTAAAGCATGTTTGTTATACTCACTGTGGAACATGAGGGGTTTATCCTTTGCATTGTGTATAAAGGTTGTTTGATCCTGTCTCTCAAATCCGCCACTTCTTCCACTGTCTCCAAAAAATAACCTGATATTTACAGAGCCAGGGGACAGGCTGCACATGCTCAGTTTGGTGTGTATTTCTGGAGTTTTTTTTTCTTGGGAGGGTGCATGTGATCAGCACAGGGCCAATCAGCACTGTCCAGGCATGTCCAGACAGAGGATACGGGGAGAATGAAAATTCCTCCTACAAGCTTTACTAGGAACGGATAGAAGTCACAAGGCTGCTATATAGTGTTCTGATGAGAAAAGGTATTTATCAGTTAGTATTTAATAAAATGATTGCATTCCCTTGCTGTGTACTGTGGAAGACCAGATATAGTGAATGCAGGTTCTGAGTTTAGTAACATTTTAAACAAGTGGGTTCCACAGGAAACAAGGGGTAATAGGGAGAGGGCTAGAGAGAAAGGGGGGGGAGAGGGGAGGGACATGGTAAGGGGGAATGAAGAGGGCTTTCAAAATGTTATTTTTTTAGTATTTACATTCCCTTTAAATACCTCTTAGATGAATCTTCACAAAACAAGCTTGTTTACAGACAGTAGAGGTTGTATGCTCAAGACTGCTCAAAAGTGTTCAGGGCCACCCCGAACTTTCAGCCAAGATGTAGACACAAGGCAGCAAATGGATATTTTATTTGCAACATCAGTGGTAATGCAGGTGAAGGAAAGGAACAAACCTCATGGAGCTTCAATATTTCTATATGAAAACAGAAATGTGAAATGACAATCAATATATATTGCAGATAGATTGAAGAAAAACAATTCAAATAGTGGAATAATGTTCTTCTTCTAATATAACCTACCAGACATAATTTGTGATTAAAGTGGCCAAAAATATTCTTCACTCTCTAACTGCAGTACTAATTATATCGCCCAAAGCCCATCGATTGTATCTTGCAGTCTGGCTGGTAGAGCATATTATTCATGCAATAAGAGGTCTTGGTTAGTAACCAAGCTGTATTGCTCAACATCAATGAAATGTAAAGTCACTGACCTAGTTTTAGGCCGGGTTCACACCGCTGCGATGCGGGAACGCCGCGAATCCGCGGCGTTTTCCCGCATCGCATTACTCCCGCCGGCAGTTCACACTGCCCTATGCGGACGGCTGGGAGTGTCAATGATATGTTAATGACACCCCCAGATCCGTCCGCATATCGCAGTGCGATCTGCCGACTCGCACAGGAATCGGATCGCATGGTGTGAACCCCCATGCGATCCGATTCTGTTGCGGACCAAAAAAAGGGTCCCGTGCGAGTTTGCTGCGGGAGCGATGCGAATTCAGCCATACTATCTGTATGGCTGTACTCGCATCGCTACAGAGATCGGATGTGATTTGCGGTGCGAATCACATCTGGATCTCCCCCCGCAGCAGTGTGAACCCAGCCTTAGAGGCGGGACTTAAGTTCACTACACCAGGTTCCAGGTTATGTCCCTTCTGGTATACCACATCCAGCATTTGGAGTGCACGCCAGCTCCAAGGAATGGTGGAGTGGCTGCACTCCAAGTTATACACAGGCTGGCAGTTTTTGTGTTGGGATGGGAAACCTTACAATGTGAGCTGGATATTATATGGTTTGTTCTTTGTTGGTTGACTGAAAAAAATCCTACATTATATAGTGCTTTTTCCCTTTGGGTCTTCATGGTGTGATGGCTGTGGAGAGAGTAAAGAGAGCTTAAGGTGGTGCAGATTGAGAGTTCCCAAAATGGCCAGGCCATTTTTGGTATAAGAGGAGTGTCTGGTGGAATGGCAATAAAATGCATAACGACCTGCTTTTTAATTAAAGGGTTCGCTCCTATCTGGTCAATGTGCATTGGGATATAGTCTCACTGGGTGTATATGCATGGTCTTGGTGAAGAAAATCATCAAAAAATGGTTTAGTCTGCAAGTTCACATAGAAGAGCTGCAGAGATCCACAGATCAGGTGGGAGAATCTGTCCACAGGACAACTATTATCAATATTATTATTATTCAGGATTTATATAGCACCAGCAATTTACGCAGCGCTTTACAATATAAAAAGGAGACAATCCAGTTACAATACAATAAAATACAAGAGGATTAAGAGGGCCCTGCTCAGAAGAGCTTACAATCTAATAGGGTGGGGCAGGTGGTACAAAAGGGTATAACTGTGGGGAATGAGCTGATGGAAGTGGTAAGAGATTAGTTGGAGACATGACAGGCTTCCCTGAAGAGATGAGTTTTCAGGGATCGCCTGAAGGTAGCAAGAGTAGGGGATAGCCGGACCAGTGGAGGTAGCGAGTTCCAGAGGATGGGAGAGGCTCTGGAGAAATCTTGGAGATGAGCATGGGAGGAGGAGACGAGAGAGCGTGAGAGTAGCAGGTCTTGAGAAGAGCTGAGGGGATGATTTGGGTGATATTTGGAGACAAGATTGGTGATGTAGCTCGGGGCAGAGTTGTGAATGGCTTTGTATGTTGTGGTTAGTATTTTGAATTTAATTCGCTGGGTGATTGGGAGCCAATGTAGGGATTGGAGGAGAGGGTTTGCAGACACTGAGCGGTTGGTAAGGTGGATAAGTCTGGCAGCAGCATTCATGATAGACTGAAGAGGGGATAGCCTATGGAGAGGCAGAACAATGAGAAGGGAGTTGCAATATTCAAGGCGAGAGATAACAAGGGAGGGAATGAGGAGCTTGGTGGTTACATTTGTTAAAAAGGGGCGAATTTTAGAGAGGTTACGGAGGTCAATTCTACAAACTCTTGACGATTGGACTTGGGGCTGAAATGACAAGTCAGAGTCTAGGATTATACCGAGTACCCTGGTGTGAGAGGAGGGCCTGATAGTTGCATTGTTGATTTTGATGGAAAAGTCATGGAGAGGGGCACGGGCAGGGGGGAAAATTAATAGCTCAGTTTTAGAGAGATTTAGTTTAAGGAAGTGGTGTGACATCCATGCTGATATATCAGTTAGCAAATTAGTAATGCGAGAGGAGACTGAAGGAGTGAGGTGAGGAGTAGATAGATACATTTGGGTGTCATCGGCGTATAAGTGGTATTGGAAGCTGTGGGCAATTATCAAGTGATCAAGGGAGGAGGTGTAGATAGAGAAGAGAAGGGGTCCAAGAACAGAGCTTTCGGGGACCCCACAGAAAGAGGCATTGGAGAGGAGGAGACAGAGTTATAGGTGACACTGAAGGAGCGTTGTGAAAGATAGGCAGAGAACCAGGATAGAGCAGAATCTTGGGAGGCCAAGGGAATGTAGTTTATTGAGGAGGAGCGGGTGGTCAACAGTATCAAAGGCAGCAGAGAGGTCAAGTAGTAGGAGTATGGTTTACTGGCTGTTGGTTTTAGCAATTAGTACAGTACAGCAAACATGTGGAAGAAAGTGCTGAGACATACTCAAAAAGACTTGCAGCGAAAGGTGGTTCTGCAAAGTATTGCACTAAAGCATTTTTCAGATATTTATTTGAATGTGGAAAATTTCAAAGGGTATGAATACTTTTTCAAGGCACTGTACATTATATTATATTATATATATATATATATATATATATATATATATATATATATATATATATATATATATATATATATATATATATATATGCAATAAATTGCACTATTGTTTTTCTAATGGTTTTCGGGTTTGATCAATTTTGATTTTGGACATAAGCACATATTTTGCACACCCAGTTCCCTGATACCAATGAAAGCAGAGCTGAGCCCCACAACGCCAGTGGCTGAGGAATTCGGTCAGCAGAAGGAGCCCGCTCACAAGCATAAATTGTTCCTTATTTAAAACCCCTGCGTTTCTGAAGGTACAGGGTTCAAGGCTGATCGGAGGTTTAAATGTGAAGGGTCTGCAGCTGATGTGATGTGTGAAAGTGCATGAAGTATTTAAAAAGTAAAAAGTGGCAAGCATCAGAGACTTCTAAACCTTTATTTTTGCACTCCTTAATTATTATAAAATAGTATTAATACATTTAGCTTGCCATTAGCAATACAACTATGAGTGCATAAATTGAAGAACAAATTCTAAGACTAGGGGGCACTAATCTGACTTCTCCTAATGGCCTTCAGTGGGCTTAAAACATCATAAACTCTAGTTGTAACAGTCATTTAAATCCTTCTTCAAGTTAAAACAAGGGTTAGGAGCCCTTCTAACTTGGGCATGTGGCTGAAGCCTGATTGGGACTACGTGGTGTGCTTTTCTGACCCCTTTTATTGCAAAGTATTTTACTGCAACCCAGTCAATACTACTTTATCAATAGACTGTATGGTAAAACTCTCCAGGCTCATCAGTCTTTGGGAACAATAAATAGAGATATTCTTAACATATCTGAACATGCCTTGCATGAATTTTCTGTCTCAACTTTAGCACTGATATATCTGCAAGAGACGAGCTTACTCAACTACTTCCCTATTTAAAATAATAATACCCTTTCAAAACTATCAAAACGTAGATGAAGATGTTTTATTGGTATGGGTTTGTGATAAAACTGATAAAACTAGACCCAGCACAGATAACCACTTTTATTTCCAAGAATTTTGCCATCCCCAGTGTTTTAATTCCAGAAGGGTAAGTTTTAGATAATTTTTTGGCGACCTGGGTCTCAGTGAGTTTTCTTCACTTTTATGGTGGAAAAACAGTAGTGCTAGATTGGACACTTATGCCGCATACACACGACCGTTTTTTCCATCAGAATAAACTCTGATGCTCTTTCCGACGGAGCTCCGCTGAAACAGACTTGCCTACCCATGATCACACCAAAGTCCATTCATTTAGAACACGGTGACATACAACACGTACGACTGGACTAGAAAAAGGAAGTTTAATAGCCAGTAGCCCTTGCATAGTTTTTTGTCCATCGGTAGAGCATACAGACGAACAGTTTTCCCGATAGGAATTGATTCCGTCTGAAAGATTTAAAACATGTTATATTTCTAGGTCCATCAGAATTTTTGAAAAAAAAAAAAAAAAAAAGTCAGATGAAGCCCACACACGATTGGCATATCCAATGAAATGATTCTGTCAGACCTTTTCTACCGGAAAGTCCGGTTGTGTGTACACGGCATTATACATTAACTTCTAATTACTAAATAAATTTCTACCCCTTTAAAGTACAACTAATGAGGTCTTTGGGTGCACTATTAGGTTTGACAAAATGTAGGGAGAATGGGTTAGTTGTATTAAAGTGGACGTAAACCCAATTCATGAAATCTGACCAAGGCACATATATCTGTAGTGTTTTCTTATCTCTCTCCAAAGCACAAAGTCCGGTGTCTTCATGCAGTTTAGTTTCTCTGTTATCAGCATAACTGCTGACAAATTCTTTGAGGTGGGAGATAAAAGCAGCCTGAAGTTTGTGTCGGGGAGGCTGCTATAAATAGATTAGCAGAGAGCTTGTATTGTCACAGCACTGCTCTGCAAGTCTCTGCCTATGTGGAGGCAGTGCTGTATTTAGGCCTAGGCTGACAAGCCACAGGCCTAGGATGGGACTTTGCGGGGGGCGGTGAAAATGTCGCCTCCCCCCCCCGCCTTCCTGAGTCCCGGATCCCACGGCCTTCTCCCACACAAATGCAGGCTCCGGCGGCCAGCTTGCTGTAGTGGTATTGTGGTGTGACGGCATGCTTGGTGGGGGGCGAGCGACTCACGCCCCCATAAGTAGCCGGTGGACAGACAGGGCCTAAAGCTCCACCTTCTACCCTTCTCCGTTTGATGAAGGGGGAACACCCTAGCCAGGACAGCAGGTAAAATTGAGTAAATTACTATTACTCTTGTAATGGGCACATGCATGGGATCACTTTATTGCAATATCATGATCTGTATATTAATTTCAATACTGAGCACAGATTGGCTGCTTGGGTGCATGTGCCAAGCAGCCAATCTGTGCTCAATATGGAAATGAATATACAGATCATGATATTGCAATAAAGTGATCCATGCTACAAACTCATTAAACAGTCGACCTTCAGTGAGAGTTCATGTACTGCAAACTTTGCAGAACATGAACTTTCACTAAAGGTGGACTGTTCAATAAGTTTTTACCATGGATCACTTTATTGCAATATCTTCACCTGTATATTAATGACTTTCACTGAATGTGGACTGTTTAATGAGTAATTGTATTGATTTCAGTATGTGCAAAGTGCTCCATGCATGCTGAAATCAATGTAAACTCATTAAAAAGGTTAAGGCTGCATTGATTCCCACTGATTAGGCAGCACTCTTAAGCTGCACTGATATGCTACAGTGAGGGCCACTAATGAGGCCGCACTAATGGCCACTGATAACCTGCACTGATGATGCTGCCTTGATGGGCACTGGTGAGGCTGCGCTAATGAGCACCGGTGAGGCTGCATTGGGGCACCGGTGAGACTACACTGATGGTTACTAATGAGGCTGCATTGAAGGGCAGTGATGAGGCTACACTCGGTACCCACTTTTAATGTAGAGAGACGAAGAGGTGGAGCTCTAAGATGAAAAGGTGGAGCCTAAAAGCAAAGAAGTGTGGTTTATAGATGACAGAGTGGGTCTTAAACTGAAAGGGGTGTGACCTTGACGAGAAGGGTTGGGTCATAATCAAATTAGGGGTGCATGGGTTTAGTCAGGCATAGGGCAGCACAAAACCTAAATACACCACTGTGTGGAGAGGGTGCCTTTCCTAAAATAAGCTGTCTCCCGGTGCAAACCAAGACTACACTCACAGTGCAGAATGAGAAAGTAAAAATTCTAATACAATTTAAGAATTCTAAAGAACATAGCAAGGGAAAGACAGCAGATATGAATGTAAAACATATGTAGGGGGGATTTGTTTCATTTCTGTGTATCATCTGAGGCTGTTCACTTCACTGGGTATATGTGAGGGTTTACATGCACTTTAACTTATGTGAACATCAGATTTCGGTGTGATCTTTTTAGGTTTCATTGAGGTCTATGTACAATGTGTAGCATTTGTGTAGCATTTCTGTATCAGGAAAAACACACATTAATTTTGACATTAATGCATTTTTATTATCCGTTTTATCTCGATATTTAGCCAGCCTCTATAGGACATTGATTGATGAACCAGACCTTGCTCAATAAAATTTACTGTTAAAGGAAAAAATGGACTACAGTGCTATAATTGCTGTACTATTGTTCACTGGTACAGCAATTGTCTAATATGCTTGTAAAAATGACACTGTGTTAATGTGTACAAGTTTGCTGACCCCTGTATTAGAATATAATGCAAGCCTACGGAACACATTTACATCTTTTTAATCTGATGCATGTGTTTTTTTTTTTGTATAAGACTTTGCAACTCTAGTATAACTTTGCTTTGAGCAAAATCAAATGTTGAACCCTTCCCTTTTCCCTTCTAATGATATGGGTACTTGGAACTTTGCCATGTGCAGTCAGGTTTCAGTCAAAGATCCTGCCGATCAAACATTCCTCTGCAGGTTGGCTCTAATGAAAATCATTGTGGCATCGCCAATACTAGTTTTTTTTGTTATTTACTATTATTAGCAGTATGTATGCAAACTACATGGCATCAAGGCAAATGCACACATACAAACCTTTTGGAACTTAAGGTTTCATGATGAAGGGGGGAGGAACTGGCAGGTTTGAGTTTGGATGAAAGTAAGTACAAGGTCCCTGGTAGAACAATAGCCCTATCACTGCACCCCTAGAAAAGATTAGAGATTTGATTAACCACTGATGTGCCACTGATGACACGTGGCACTGATGTGCCACTGATGACACGTGGCAGTGGGGGCAGATGGCAGTGGGGACAGATGGGCACTTTATTTTCATATTTTTTTTTCACTAACCGCTGCATCTCTGCAGCAGTTCATCTCTCCCTCCTCACGCGCTGTCTGTTTGAGATGGCAGAGCCAGCGATGAGAGATGATCTCATGTGTTTACATATGAGATAATCTCCCATTGGACACGCCAATCGCGCTGTAAATGGCCACTGTGATTGGCCGTTTACAGCGATCTGTGACTGGCTGTGTCCAAGGGACACAGCCAGCACAGAACTTCCCTGATGCGTACCCGTGCCGGCGGGCAGAGGGGAAGTAAATAGGAGGACGTCCAGGGACGCCCTCCCTGCAGATAGCGCCCGCGCTGTAGCTGTCTTTTGGCTATAGCACAGGCGCGAAGTGGTTAAAGCTGGCACTCTAAATAAATCAAAATAAAAAACGTATTTTGCCCTCTACCTGAAATGTAAAAGTAAACAGTGGCGCTGATATTGAACTATGACAATCAATACTGTAACATAAATGAACATAAATTAAATAACACCCTGTGATAAGTGAAAATCACTGTGAACATTAGTGACAGAAGTGACACAAATTAAAGTCCATAAAATCATCCAAATTTTGACTCCGTGACTTCAAAAAAATATCGTTATAGCAGTTGTAATATTCCAGATCTTCCACCACACAAAATGTGAAAGTGCCTCTGCTCCCGTTAAGAAACACGCTCACTGGCTCACTGCTCGACATATACACTTTTACCCTCAAAGGGTTAAATCATCCCACCGATATCCAACCATGCACACAGAAAAAGATATCTCCACGTGAAAATAAAATAAGTGCTCCAATAGTGTGATAATGTTTAAAACAATTTAATGAATAAAAACAAATCCATTATTGCACTCACATAGATCCAAATAAGGTAAACATAAAAACAATCCTCCTGTTATCAGCAAGTGGTGGTATATTGTGGTCACAGCGGACCCGCAGTGTACAATCTGTATCTCACCCTCATCGACTCAGACTCGCATCGTAACTTCCGGTTTGACACCAGATATCACAGCTGGTTGCCGTACTGCCACGTCCTAACGTGTTTCGCCATCACAACTTATTCATGGGATTGATATTTTATATTACATTTATTATACCAAGTCAAAATAGTCTAATTATTCTAATGAATACAAAGAAGGTTCTATCAAATATTCTAATGACATATCTGTATGTGCGCTGTGAAATTGCAGGAATCCGTTTAATTACAAAATGCAATGTGTGGCGTGGGCTATTAATACATTTGATATTACATTTACAGCTTTGTCATACATAAACACCACATTGTGGGCTCTGCCTTGTTGGCAAGTAATGCAGTCGGGTCATTAGTTGTTGCTGCCAGGTCAACTGAAGCGAGACGTGACAGCTTCTCACAGTCACAGCTCTAAGCCCACGTAAACTTCAGAACATGATGATTTCATTACAAACCAAGGAACAGCCAAAACCGAAGGCAAGCAGGAAGTACACAACAGTTGGCCTGACATTTTTAATTGGATTTAGGTGACTAAGCTGGACTGACAGTTTATAGTTTTACCTTTGACTACTAACTGGACACCTGCTGGAAAATAACTACATACGTTATATACAGTTTAGTAAAGATTGTATTATAACAAGTTAGGATTTTATAGAAATGTTCTTTATAAACATCCTATTCATCAACCAAGTTACATTTTCTTGTATAATTTGTTTGGAGACAATAATTTTCCAAGCTGCTTCTTTCTATACAGTTGGTCTGTGTTATATTATATTAGTATATAAGCAAGGTTTAAAAAAAACAAGACCTTAGAATTCTCTCTTTCTGCACTGACCTAACTAGTAAAAACAGGAATATATTATATATACAGTGCCTTGCGAAAGTATTCGGCCCCCTTGAACTTTTCAACCTTTTGCCACATTTCAGGCTTCGAACATAAAGATATAAAATTTTAATTTTTTGTGAAGAATCACCAACAAGTGGGACACAATTGTGAAGTGGAACGAAATCTATTGGATATTTTAAACTTTTTTAGCAAATAAAAAACTGAAAAGTGGTGCGTGCAAAATTATTCGGCCCCTTTACTTTCAGTGCAGCAAACTCACTCCAGAAGTTCAGCGAGGGTCTCTGAATGATCCAATGTTGTCCTAAATGACTGATGGTGATAAATAGAATCCACTTGTGTGTAATCAAGTCTCTGTATAAATGCACCTGCTCTGTGATAGTCTCAGGGTTCTGTTGAAAGTGCAGAGAGCATCATGAAGACCAAGGAACACACCAGGCAGGTCCGTAATACTGTTGGAGAAGTTTAAAGCCGGATTTGGATACAAAAAGATTTCCCGAGCTTTAAACATCCCAAGGAGCACTGTGCAAGCGATCATTTTGAAATGGAAGGAGTATCAGACCACTGCAAATCTACCAAGACCTGGCCGTCCCTCTAAACTTTCAGCTCAGACAAGGAGAAGACTGATCAGAGATGCAGCCAAGAGGCCCATGATCACTCTGGATGAACTGCAGAGAACTACAGCTGAGGCGGGAGAGTCTGTCCATAGGACAACAATCAGTCGTACACTGCACAAAATCTGGCCTTTATGGAAGAGTGGCAAGAAGAAAGCCATTTCTCAAAGATATCCATAAAAAGTCTTGTCTAAAGTTTGCCACAAGCCACCTGGGAGACACACCAAACATGTGGAAGAAGGTGCTCTGGTCAGATGAAACCAAAATCGAACTTTTTGCCCACAATGCAAAACGATATGTTTGGCGTAAATGCAACACAGCTCATCACCCTCAACACACCATCCCCACTGTCAAACATGGTGGTGGCAGCATCATGGTTTGGGCCTGCTTTTTTTCAGCAGGGACAGGGAAGATGGTTAAAATTGAGGGGAAGATGGATGCAGCCAAATACAGGACCATTCTGGATGAAAACCTGTTGGAGTCTGCAAAAGACCTGAAACTGGGACGGAGATTTATCTTCCAACAAGACAATGATCCCAAACATACAGCAAAATCTACATAGGAATGGTTCACAAATAAACGTATCCAGGTGTTAGAATGGCCAAGTCAAAGTCCAGACCTGAATCCAATCGAGAATCTGTGGAACGAGATGAAAACTGCTGTTCAGAAATGCTCTCCATCCAACCTCATTGAGCTCGAGCTGTTTTGCAAGGAAGAATGGGCAAGAATTTCAGTCTCTCCATGTGCAAAACTGATAGAGACATACCCCAAGCGACTTGCAGCTGTAATCGCAGCAAAAGGTGGCTCTACAAAGTATTAACGCAATTAACAATTGTGTCCCACTTGTTGGTGATTCTTCACAAAAATAATTTTTTTTATATCTTTATTTTTGAAGCCTGAAATGTGGCAAAAGGTTGAAAAGTTCAAGGGGGCCGAATACTTTCGCAAGGCACTGTGTGTGTGTGTGTGTGCGCATATATATATATATATATACACACATACACACACACACACACACACATTATTTCACAAAAGTGAATATAACCCTCACGTTTTTGTAAATATTTTATATCTTTTCATGTGACAACACTGAAGAAATTGCACTACAATGTAAAGTAGTGACTGTACAGCTTGTATAACAGTGTAAATTTGCAGTCTCCTAAAAATAACTCAACACACAGCCATTAATGTCTAAACCTTTGGCAACAAAAGTGAGTACACCCTTAAGTGAAAATGTCCAAATTGGGCCCAAAGTGTTAATATTTTGTCTAACCACCATTATTTTCCAGCACTGCCTTAACCCTCTTGGGTATGGAGTTCCTCAGAGCTTCACAGGTTGCCACTGGAGTCCTCTTCCACTCCTCCATGACATCACAGAGCTGGTGGATGTTAGAGACCTTGCGTTCCTCCACCTTCCATTTGTGGATGCCCCATAGATGCTCAGTAGGATTTAGGTCTGGAGATATGCTTGGGTAGTCCATCAGCTTTACCCTCAGCTTCTTTTGCAAAGCAGTGGTCGTCTTTGAGGTGTGTTTGGGTGGTTATATTGGAATACTGCCCTGCGGAAGTCTGCAAAGGGAGTGGATCACGCTCTGCTTCAGCATGTCACAGTACATGTTGGCATTCATGGTTCCCTCAATGAACTGTAGCTCCCCAGCGCCAAGAGACTCATGCTTTCCCAGACCATGACACTCCCACCACCATGCTTGACTGTAGGCAAGACACTTGTTTTTGTACTCCTCACCTGGTTGCCACCACGCACGCTTGACACCATCTGAACCAAATAAGTTTATCTTGGCATCAGACCATAGGACATGGTTAAAGCAATCCATGTCCTTTAGTAGAGGTCGACCGATATGGGTTTTTCTCTGGCCGATGCCGATATTTAGAAATCATGGCGGCCGATGACCGATATATGATGCAGTTTTTTTTGGGCCGGTTTTATGAGATGAAGGGGTAGTAAAAAAATAAATAAATAAATAAATAAAATCGGCCTAACCTAACAGACACCTTTCCCACTGGGGTGTTTTTTTAGGCGCTTTTGGTTCTAAAAATAGCACCTGTAAAGTGCCTGCAAAACGGCTCCCCTGCAGTCTGCGTGAAAGACAGAGTGCTTTCACACTGAGGCTGGCAGGATGTTAAAAAAAAAAAGTCCTGCAAGCAGCACTCCTCCACCACTCCTGCCCATTGATATTAATGGGCACCACTGCCGAAGCGCATGCAATGCAATTTGGCAGTGGTGCTTCATGGGCTCATTTAACCTCTTCTTCGGCCGCTAGCTGGATTATATGCACCCCACTAGCAGCCGAATAGCACCGCTAAAATGATGGTAAAGCGCTGCTAAAACTAGCAGAATTTTACCATAAACACCTGCCCGCTCCAGTGTGAAAGCGGCCTATAAAATAAAAACAGGTAGTCAAAACTTTTGGACGGAAAAAAAAAATTGGCTAACTTTACTGTTTTAGTTTTTTTTTTTAAATCATTTAGTGTATTTTTTTTTCCCCAAAAAATTGCATTTGAATGACCTCTGCGCAAATGCTGTGTGACATAAAATATTGCAACAACCACTATTTTATTCCCTAGGATCTCTGCTAAAAAATATTTATATAATTTTTTGGGGGTCTAAGTGATTTTTTGGCAGAAAATACAGGACTTTTACTTGTAAGCAACAAGTGTCAGAAAATATTTAGTCTTTAGGCTAGGTTCACACTATAGCGATGCGGGAACGCCGCGAATCCGCGGCGTTTTCCCGCATCGCATGACTCCCGCCGGCAGTTCACACTGCCCTATGCGGACTGCTGGGAGTGTCAATGAAATCTTAATGACACCCCCAGATCCGTCCGCATAGCGCAGTGCGATCTGCACACTCGCACAGGAATCGGATCGCATGGTGTGAACCCATGCGATCCGATTCTGCTGCGGACCAAAAAAAGGGTCCCGTGCGAGTTTGCTGCGGGAGCGATGCGAATTCAGCCATAATATCTGTATGGCTGAACTTGCATCGCTACAGAGATCCGATGTGATTTGCACTGCAGTGCGGTGCGAATCACATCCGGATCTCCCCCCCCCCCCCCCCCCCCCCGCAGCAGTGTGAACCCAGCCTTAAATGGTTAAACTGAGAACTCTACACACAGAGTTGAGTTCATTCATTCAAGTGTAAACATTGTATCTTTTTGCTCTTTTATTGGCAGACTGCCCAGAGAGGAGGAAAGTGCTTCTATGAAGCCTTCAGGCAACTTACACTGACTTCTATTACAGAAGTTATTTCCAAGTCGTGCTGTGGTTCTAAATCGGCCTTTTTATCAGCTCAACGGCCGATGCCGATTAATTAAAAAATGGCAAATATCAGCCGATATATCAGTCGACCTCTATCCTTTAGTCTGCTTGCCTTCAGCAAACTGTTTGCGGGCTCTCTTGTGCATCATCTTTAGAAGAGGCTTCCTTCTGGGACGACAGCTATGTAGACCAATTTGATGCAGTGTATGGTCTAAGAACTGACAAGCTGACCCCCCCCCCCCACTTTAACTTCTGCAGTAATGCTGGCAGCACTCATACGTCTATTTCCCAAAGACAACCTCTGAGTATGACACTGAGCATGTGCACTCAATTTCTTTGGTCGACCATGGTGAAGCCTGTTCTGAGTGGAACCTGTCCTGTTAAACCACTGTATCATCTTGGCCACCGTGCGGCAGCTCAGTTTCAGGGTCTTGACAATCTTCTTATAGCCTAGGCCAGTGATGGCGAACCTTGGCACCCCAGATGTTTTGGAACTACATTTCCCATGATGCTCCACTACACTGTAGAGTGCATGAGCATCATGGGAAATGTAGTTCCAAAACATCTGGGGTGCCAAGGTTCGCCATCACTGGCCTAGGCCATCTTTTTTCAGATCATCAGAGTTCTTTGTCATGAGGTGCCATGATGAACTTTCAATGACCAGTATGAGAGAGTGAGAGCGATAACACCAAATTTAACACATCTGCTCCCCAGTCACACCTGAGACCTTGTAACACTAAAGAGTCACATGACACCAGGGAGTGAAAATGGCTAATTGGGCCCAATTTGGACATTTTCACTTAGGGGTGTGCTCACTTTTGTTGCCAGTGGTTTAGACATCAATGGCTGTGTGCTGAGCTATTTACTCACTACTTTGCATTGTAGCAAAGTATAATTTCTTCAGTGTTGTCACATGAAAAGAGATAATAAAATTATTTACAAAAATGTGAGGGATAGAGAGATATATATATATATAGATATATATATATATATATATAGATATATATATATATATATATATATATATATATATATGAGAGAGAGATGAGAAGCTCGCTCCCCTCACTACGCAGAATCAGGCCTCGACCCCCTACAACCCTGGCAAACGGATGACACAAATTCTCAAAAACATTGCACTCTTGAGCATCTGTGGCACAAGACTAAGTCTCTCAAAGACTTCAACCAAAAAAAAATCTGCCCTACAATAATACTATTCTTTCGTCCACACTGCCAAGCAGATCTATTTTACAACTCTTATTAAGACCTTCTCATTCAGTCCCCATAAACGTTTCCCTACCTTCAACTCTCTACTTCATCCTCCACCACCTCCACCCACTCACTTCCCAGGAGATGGATTGTATCAATCTTGTTTTTGAAGTGATTAAATCTCCCCTCTACAGGTATCTCCCCCAGTTAAGACCTCATATCAACAGGTACAATTGACACTCTCCTTATTCAAATCTGCTACTACAGACAAAGTTGCTAAACTTCTAACACCCACCTAACCACCTGCCCCCTGGACCCTATTCCCTCTGAAACACTATTGTCGCCCTCTGACTCTATCCTACACTCTCTAACCCACATCTTCAATCTCTCCCTCACATCTGCCATTTTCCCCAATGCTCTAAAACATGCCCCCATACGCAAAAAGCCATCCTTGGACCCTACCATTCTTAACAACTTGCCTATCTCCTTGCTCCCCTTTTCCCCTAAACTCCTTGAATGCCTGGTTTACAACTAACCGAGTGACCACCTCATTAAGAAAAACCTTCTTGATCCCCTTCAATCTGGATTTTGCCCTCCACACTCCACAGAATCTGCTCTTTTAAAACTCACAAATGACCTACTAACTGCAAACAACAACAGGCACTATTCTGTACTCCTACTTCTGGACCTTTCAGCTGCCTTTGACATGGTTGACCACCCCATCCTCCTCAAAAAACATTACTTCCTTGGTCTCCATGACTGTACTCTTCAGTGGCTCTCATCCTACCTATCCCAATGCACCTTCAGTGTGACTTACAATTCTACTTCCTCCACTCCTCTTCCCTTATCCTTCAGGGTTCCCCCAAGGTTCTGTTCTTGGACCTCTTATTTTCAATCTACATCTCTTACCTGGGTCAGCTCACGGCTTTCAATACCATTTCTACACTGATGACACACAAATCTATCTCTCCACCCCTCAACTCACTCCATCAGTCTCCTCTCTCACATCACTAACTTACTAACAGACATATCTGTATGGATGTCACACCACTTCCTCAAACTCAACTTGTCCAAAACCGAACTTATATTTCCTCCCCAACGTGCCTCTTCCCCTGACTTATCTGTCAAGCGCAATGGCACAACCATCCACACGTCAGCGTGCTAGGTGTTATACTGGACACTGAACTCTCCTTTTGGCCCCACATCCAATCACTTTCCACAGCTTGCCACCTCAACCTCTGCAACATCTCTAAACTACGTCCCTTTCTAACCAATGAAACCACAAAGCTCCTGATCCTGAGAGAGCAATCTGCAAGCTTGATAGCTACAGCAGGAATGGTGCTGTCAAGCCAAGTTTCTTTAAAATCAATCACCCAGCTGTCCAAGGTAATCATGAGATTGTTGATCTTGTTGGTGAGTGATCTTTTGTTTTTGAAAAACATGCTGCAAAGCTGGTTTGTGCAGATAAGCTTTTAGTCTAGCTCTTAAGCCTAGCACACATGGGCCGAATGTCAGGCGGCATTGGTCAGTTCAATAGAAACTGGCCAACATTCGGCTCATGTGCATGGTAGCTAGTCCGACAGAAGCTGGCCCGAAAAAGGTCTGAGGACTGGCTCCTTGTCAGCTCCCTGAGGAGGGGGGGGGGGCCTCCCCCTGTCAGAACACAAAAGCACAGCAGGGGAGATCACTATATCAACAGCGGCTCCTGCCTGAGCTGACTTTTTTTCGCTCAACCAAAAAATAAAGTGGTGTGTAGGAGGCGTTAGGACGGCCATACACAGAGCGAATTTCTTTCCTGCAACCACAGCGTTGATGCTGGACTCCCTCATACTGAACCGGCTGAGATTTAAACCATATATGGTCAGCCTTAAACCAGCTCTCTTGCCCTGGTTTTGCTTCCCATATCTACTCCACCCCGTAGTTTCTCTGATGAGATGGTAATAACTCTTGTTCAATCATTTTCAAATTTTTATGAATCTTTTTCTCTGACAAATTGTGTTTACAACTTCTTTCAACAAATTCTTAACTAATATTATCCAATTATTTATTGCTTTATGTAACTTGGTGATAACAGCCACCTTCCTGGAAATAAAGATTGTGGCATTAAGGCTCGGTTCACACAGGGGTGACTTGTCCAGGCGACTTCGCCGCCTGACAAGTCGTGCTCCGTTCTGTACTATGGAACCGTTCTAATAGGAGCGACTCAAGTCGCTCCGACTTAGAAAAAAGGTTCCTGTACTACTTTGGGGCGACTTCAGGCGACTTACATTGACTTCTATACAGAAGTCGTTTTGCAAGTCGCCGCTGATCTTGTGCAGGTCGCGGCGCTGCAAGTCGTGCCGCCCCTGTGTGAACCGAGCCTTACTCTTACTAAATTGTATCTATAAACAATGACTGGTGCCTAGCTACTGATACTGTTGCGACAAATTGCTCACTGGACTTGGTGTGTCAGAGTGAAATACAGACCATTTTTTTATACCAAAACTAAGGTCATAATCACAACTATGTATATACCCCCAAAAGCAAATGCTAATCTAGTTCTGGAGTAATTACACAATGTTTTTAACATCCAGCTGAATGCATATCCAGAGGGGGTTGTGATTGCGGCTGAGGACTTTAAATCACACAGAGCTGAAGATATTATCTAAATGCTATAAAAATGGGAATTTCCCAATGAGACAAAATAACATCTTGGGCCAAGTATAAACAAATATCCTTGAAGCATACAAAACTACCTTGTTACCATATCATGATCAATCAGCTCAAGTCTCACTGATGATGACCCCATCATCCAAATCTCTAATCTGCAGAACAAGACTGTCTAAAGTCTGGAGTGAGGAAGCCACCACACTTGCAGAATTGTCTTACAATCACAGACTGGGACATGTTTCGCAAGGTGCAGATTTACAGGAATATACCTCATTGGTTTTGGCCTATATGCATTTCTGTACTGAGACTGTACTAATCACTAAAACCATCAAGGTGCATCTACATCAAAAGTCATGGCTGGATAGAGAAGTAGGGCTCTGCTCAAAAAATGAGAAGCGGTCTTTAAATCAGGTGACTCGTCAGCCTAGAGAACTATAGAGGCTTTAGGGCATAAATACAAGCAGCACATTGAAAGCTATCTTAAGGTGGGAGTAAATTGGACTTAAATATTCTTTTAAAATGGTCTCCCTGCAGGTTTTCTTACCGGTCTTTTCAGGTCTGTGCTCTCTGGCCACTTAAATGGCCAGGCAACAATGGCGTCACTTCATCATGACACCCAGAGCGGACCATAAATGTGATCTGAGCTGTGCATGCACCTATCCACTAGGGTCTCTTCTGTTAAACACTGCCTGTTAGTGGGTATTTTATATGAGAGTTTACTACTGCTTTAAGAACAATAACCCTTGTAGCATGCATAAAGGAACAATGTACTCCCTGATACCTTAAATCACCTGTTTTGATGTTCAAAATCTCAGAGATGAAAACCTCATTAACCATTTCCTGCCCTGCCTATTGTAATAATATGATTGAGGAGGAGCTTTCTTATCCTGGGTGGACATCATATAATGTCCTTTGCTCATGCGCACTGCGGATGCCCCCTGGTGGTCCCCCCCCCCCCCCCCGGCGGTCACAGATGGCGGTGTCGGAGGTCCTTGCCATTATTAAGGTAAACCATGCAGACCTTATGGGGAAGGTGGATGGGCCAAATATTGACTTGACAATTATGCCGCAGGACATGCAGAAATTACGCGGCTGGATTACTGAAACCGAGGAGGGTATTCGTGAGCTAGAGGACACAATTAACCCCATCCTGCCCAAACTTAATACACATGGGGGGGGGGGGGGGACTGCCACCCTGGAGGATAAGGTGGCCTCAAGAATAGTCTCCGCAGAAATAACTTGCACCTGGTTGGTCTCCCGGAACGGGTGGACCGTCCTGACCCCGTAGCCTTTCTTGAAAGCTGGCTCAAGACAGAATTTGGCCACACTCAACTATCCCCTTGTTTTGTGATTGAGAGGGCCCACTGGGTCCCTGGGCACCCCCTCCCTGAAGGACACCCCCCACATACTGTGGTGATTTGTCTCCTCAATTATAGGGATGGGGACTTTATCCTGGGGCTGCCTGGAAGAAAGGAAATCTTCGCATCAATAATGCTGTGGTGTCCCTTTTCCCTGACTACTCTGTGACAGTCCACAACTGTAGAGCCAGCTATCAGCGTGTCAGGCAGAAACTCCGGGAACAGGATATCCAATACTCCATGCTGTTTCCTGACACTCTCCGGGTCGCCTACCAGGGGAAAGTCCAGTTCTTCCAATCCCCAAAGGATGCTCTAACGTGGTGGGAATCTCTACCCCGTCCTCCTAAACCACCTGCCTGATGAAGGTCCACATGTTTTGCTGGTTTTGCTTCTCCCTCCCCTGGCCCCTTCCCATTACCCCTTGTTCGTTACCATTGATGCTTTATTCAGTGAAAACTATGCTTGATCATACACATCTCCTGTGAGAAGAGTACCTGGCCTAATTTTCTGAGCAGGCCTAAGCTGCCTTGGGGTTCACCCCCCCTTTTTGATAATTGTTGAACACTGACTATTTTCTTGTTTTCCAAACATCTTTTTTGTTTCCTGTTGCTGGCCATGCGCCCCACGAAGGTATACGTTTTGGTATAGGCCCTCTCCCTTTTTAGAGCTGGGTAGGGGTAATGCTACCCTTATTGGGTAATGATTATGTTTCTATATATAGTTTTATTGATGTGTGTATGATGTGTGGTATTATTTTTTTGCAGCATTGCGACCTTCACAATCTTCTGTAGCTGTGACTGGGGACAGGGAGCCCTCTCGAGGCCCCCCTCACTCCCCCCGCCCTAGTGATTTCTGCCCTGGTCCCATGTCTCAAGTAAATGTTTGTTCATGGAATGTCTGTGGACTGAACTCCAAATTTAAAAGAGCTTCTATTTTTGAGGCCCTGAGGCACATTAAAATACATGTTCTGTGCCTCCAGGAAACTCATTGGATCAAACATTTTGGCTCTTAAAAAACACTGGGTGGCCCATAATTACAATTCTACTTATTCCAAATGCCCGTGGGGTTGCACTTTCCTGTGTCACCAAGTCATCCTGGATCCTAAGGGCAATATGTTATCTTACATGTGACAATACATGGAACCCCCTTATTGGTCATCCTGGATCCTAAGGGGCAATATGTTATCTTACATGTGACAATACATGGAACCCCCTTATATGGTCTTAGTCCATCTCCCCCCTCCGGTCATGGCTGCAGTATTTGCTGAGCTCAGTGTGCATTTTGCCTCCTTGCCTAGCTGTCCCATGCTCATGCTTGGGGATTTGAACTCTGTGTTGCAGCTGGCCTTGGATAGGTTGAAACCTCTACAGTCCGAGTCTAAATTATCCCTCGTGTGGTGTGGTGCCTATGGATATGTAGACATATGGCGCTGGAAATATCCTAAAGACAAAGTGTTCTCCTGCCAGTCCAGGTCTTATGCAACCCTCTCCAGAATAGACAATGCCCTGGCCACAGTGGATTTTTTACTCCATGTCCAGTACAGGTGGGTCCGACTGTGGGCCACAGACCAATGTTCCGGACCTGGAGACTCAGTCCCCACTGTATCTCCACGCCAGAAATCTTCCCAACTGACTTGTCCAATTAATGGTCCTGTAACACAGACTCTGCAGCCAGGGGCCCTGTTTGGGATGCCTTTAAGGCGGTAGTCAGGGGCTCATATATTTCACGTATCAAAGGATACAGATCTGCTGGGCGGGCCATGCAGGAAGCTCTCCAAAAGTCATTAGAGGAGGCACACACTATCATTCGGGTAGCCCCTACTCTGAGACTAGAGGTATGCTTATGGACACTCATCGGGTGCTCCAGCTTCACATGGGGGATTTGACCAGGAAGCAACAACTATACCTCTCTGCTCACATTTGTGAGCATGAGGGGGGGGGGGGGGGGGGAATGGTAGGCTCCTTGCTTATCTTGCCCATACGGATCTTCAGGATAGTTTTTTTATTGCTGAAATTCAACTTCCAAACGGGTCAACTACTGCTTACGCTCTTGACTATTAACCAGACCTTCACAGAAATTATACCACAATACATCTACCCCTTCAGAACAAGCCTTCCTGGGTTTCTCTGAAACACTAGGACTTCCCAACACTTAGTACCCCCCCAGCAGCTTTCCTTAGATAAACCTATTATTACACTGGAGGAGGTAACTATGGCCATACATTTATTACCAGCCAATAAAACTCCAGGCCTTGACGGACTCCCCTCAAAGTGGTACCAGACATACATAGAAGAACTAGCTCCTAAGCTCCTTATGACATTTTGAGACTCTTACACTGGGGAAACTTCCAGATTCTATGAACGAAGCACTTATAGTGGCTATACCCAAATCTGGCAAACTGTCAGGAACCATGAAACAGAGACAGAAGTACAATCAAATCACACTTCTTTATTAATAAAAATAAAAAGGTAAATAGAAAAAAAGCGTCGTCAAGCATAGCCAGAGTCCTGTAGCCAGATCGGGTAGTCAGCCAGTCCAAAGTTCATTAACCAGATCGGGTAATCAGCCAGGCCGGAAGTCAGGGATCCAAGGAGAGCAACCGCAAGCAGGATAAGAAGCCAGGTGGGATGTCAGCAAGCCAGTCTTGAAACAAACAGCAGGAGATGGTTCCCTGTGATGTGACCAACGCGAAGGCAAATAGAAAAGTGAGCAGGAAGGCTTTAAATAGGCAGGTCAGACGAGCATCATCGGGAACAGCTGGTAACTGTGGAAAGAGGAGAGAGCTGGCAATTAGCCGACAGCTGAGTGGCCAGCCCAGAGGAGGAAGGGGTAAGCCCGCCCTGACAGTACCCCCCCCCCCCCAATGACCCCTCTCCCTCAGAGGGCCACCGGGCTTGAGGAGAAACAGTCTATGGAACTCAGAGGAGAACAGGGACATGTACGTCAGAGGATGAAACCCAGGAGCGTTCCTCCGGACCGCACCCCTTCCAATGCACCAGGTACTGTATGCGCCCACGGAACCTACGGGAGTCAACAATGGATTGTACCTCATACTCCTCATGGTTCTCAACCTGAATAGGGTGAGGACGTGGCACCGAGGTGGTAAATCGGTTACAGACCAACGGTTTCAATAAGGAGACATGAAACACATTAGAGATGCGCATATTAGGAGGAAGGTCCAATGCGTAAGCTACTGGGTTAATCCTGTGAAGGATACAGAAAGGCCCAATAAACCGAGGTGCAAACTTCAGTGAGGGAACACGAAGCCGGAGGTTGCGAGATGACAGCCAGACCCTGTCCCCAACCTGGTAGGAAGGCACAGGCAGGCGTCTGCGGTCAGCATGGAGTCTGTACCTATCATTAGCATGACACAAAGCCTCCTGGACTTGTACCCAAGTGGAACGAAGACCACGGAGATGCTCCTTTAATGCAGGAATACTCTGCGGAACAAACGAGTCAGGCAACATGGAAGGTTGGAAACCATAATTCGCCATAAATGGAGACAATCGGGAGGCAGAATTCAAGGCACTGTTGTGAGCAAACTCTGCCCAAGGTAATAGGTCGGACCAGTTGTTATGATGATCAGAAATCTAGCAATGTAGGAATTGCTCCAAGGACTGATTGGCTCGTTCTGCGGCCCCATTAGACTGCGGGTGATACGCAGAAGAGAACGCAAACTGGATTCCCAACTGTGCACAAAAGGCTCGCCAGAACCCGGGAGACAAACTGACTGCCCCTATCCGAGACAAACACCTTGGGTAGCCCATGTAAGCGAAAGATCTCCGAAGCAAAAATGGAAGCCAGTTCCTTAGAGGTGGGCAAATTCTTAAGTGGAATACAATGACACATCTTTGAGAACTGGTCAACCACCATAAGGATAACAGTGTTGCCTTGGGAGTTGGGCAACTCCACAATGAAATCCATAGACATGTGAGTCCAGGGCCTCTCTCCATTGGGTATTGGTTGTAGGAGGCCCACTGGAAGGTGTTGTGGAGTCTTACTCTGAGCACACACGGGACAGGCAGCTACGAAGGCAGTAACATCAGCCCGTAGACTAGGCCACCAGAATTGTTGGGAGATGGCCCAAATGAGTTGATTCTTCCGAGGATGGCCAGCTGCCTTGGGAGAATGGCAAGTCTGGAGCACTGCAGTACGGAGATTCTCTGGGACAAAGCAGCGGTCACAAGGTTTATCAGAAGGAGCATGGGCCTGAGCAGCAAGAATTTTGTCCACTAAAGGAGAAGTAAGACTGGTGCGAACCGTAGCCAAGATATGATCAGGAGGAATCATAGGAACCGGAACAGACTCCGACTTGGAAGTGGAGGAAAATTGTCATGACAAGGCATCAGCCCTTACATTCTTAGTACCGGGTAAGAATGAGACAATGTAATTAAAGCTCGACAAGAAAAGAGCCCATCACGCCCTTCTGGGAGAGAGTTGCTTAGCCTTAGACAAGAAAGCAAGATTCTTATGGTCAGTAAGAATAAGAATGGGCACAGTGGTACCTTCAAGGAGATGTCTCCATTCTTTCAGGGCTAGAATGATCGCCAACAGCTCTGTCACCAATCTCATAATTGCACTCAGCAGGTGACAATTTCTTGGAAAAGTAGCCACACGGATGCATAGCGCTCTCAGAGTTAGGACGTTGAGACAGAAGGGCGCCAACTCCCGTCTCAGAAGCATCAACTTCTAGGATAAAAGGCAACGTAGGATCAGGATGTGCCAACACAGGAGCAGAAAAAAAGGCAGCCTTGAGAGTCTCAAAGGCCTTAATGGACTCCGAAGACCAACTCTGTGGGTTACCATCCTTTCTGGTCATATCAGTCAGAGGCTTGACCAGAGACGAGAATAAACTTCCGATAGTAGTTGGCAAAGCCCAGGAAACGCTGTAGAGGACGTAAACCCACGGGTCGAGGCCACTGTAGGACTGCTGACAGTTTCTCTGGGTCCATCGAAAAACCAGCAGTGGAAATGACATAACCCAGGAATGTAACCTGTTTAACGATGAAACTCGCACTTATCTAGTTTGCAATAGAGATTGTTCTCCCTTAGTTTCTGAAGTACATGACAGACATCTGTGTGGTGGCTCTCCAGGGACTTGGAAAATATGAGGATATCATTGAGATAAACCACCACACACAATTGCAACAAATCTCGGAGGACATTGTTAATAAATTCCTGGAAAACTGCCGGGGCGTTACAAAGGCCAAAAAGGCATTACCAGGTATTCATAATGGCCTGTTCTGGTATTAAAACGCAGTTTTCCACTCGTCGCCCTCCTTAATGTGCATGAGATTGTATGCCCCTCTCAGGTCAAGCTTTGTGAAAACCGTTGCTCCCTTGAGGCGGTCAAATAACTCCGTAATCAATGGAATCAATGGAATCGGGTAGGCATTCTTAATCGTGACACGATTGAGACCCCTATAATCTATACAAGGTCTCAGTTCACCGCTCTTCTTTTTCACAAAGAAGAAACCAGCACCAGCAGGAGACGAGGACTTGCGGATGAAACCTCGAGAAAGTGCGTCAGCAACATACTCCTCCATGGCCTTATCCTCCAAGACCGACAAAGGGTAAACCCGGCCACGAGAAGGTATGGCAGCAGGTTGAAGGTCAATTGCGCAATCAAAAGGCCCGTGTGGAGGCAAACTACCAGCTTGACCTTTATCAAAGACATCGCCAAAATAACGGTACTCCTCCGGCAAGGAGGTGAGTGAAGCGGTGCACAGGACCTTGGATACCTTCAGAAAGCATGTCTCACTGCATTGTGGTGACCAGGAGAGAACCTCAGCACGGAGCCAATAAAAAGAGGGGTTGTGCCTCTGTAACCAAGTATAACCAATAACCAGCGGAAATCTGGGTGAGGAAATAACTTGGAATTGGATTATCTCATGGTGAAGAGCCCCTACGGCCATGGACAACGGAACCCTCTCATGAGTCACATGGGCAGGCTGTAAAGGTCTCCCGTCAAGAGCCTCAATGGCAAGTGGAGTGTCACGCAACTGCAGCAGAATTGAGTGCTGCGAAACAAATGCAGCATCAATGAACAGGCCTACAGCCCCAGAGTCGATTAGAGCCTATGTCTTGAAGGACGACTCAGCCCAAGAAAGGGTGACCAAAACCAGGGGCTTATCCTTCTGGATAACTGGGGACGAAACGATGCCACCTAAGGTCTGTCCATGACAGGACCTCAAGGTTCGGGCGTTCCCTGGACGGGTAGGACAAGACTTCAAAAAGTGACCTGCCTGGCCACAATAAAGGCACAATCTCTCTCATCCGCAGAGATGCGATTTTACAGACGTCGGCACAGCTGGACGCACTATATCATCTGATGGCATGGGGGAACGTTCGTATTTGTGTGCCTTCCTATGACTGTGGGTGCCCCCTGCACTCACATGTCAGCCATCCACACATGGTGTTGGGGCGGAGCCTCCTGGGGTCTTCCGGGGTTAAATTGGAGGTCAGGCATGGCTTGGATTTCATTTCACTCTTCACTGACGACACACACAGCTGTGGAGATTGCTTTCTGTGTCTCATTACTTTTATACTTAGGATATTCACCTTACTCAGGTACTTACTATATTCACCTTTTTGATACTTACTTTATTTAGGCACACTTGCATATCTTACACATTGTTTATTTTATGAGCACTTATTCTCATTTATTTTTATTTTTTGGATACTGTGGATTCTTCCACACAAGTTCATCTTTCTCCTCTTTCTCTTTTCTTATCTTGTCACCTGCTAGTATCCCCTTGCTATCCTATGTTTTCCACCATCTCCATGTCCCTACCATCCTTGACCCAGGCCTTACTTAGCTATACATATCTTTATGCCTATACTCATTGATTTTACTTTACTACTTTAGATGCCTGATAAACATATTGGTTTATAGCTTATACGCTTTATGGACTAATGAGGTTTCTAGGGATACATCACTACCCACACAATTGCAGTTCACCTCTTTCCCCTCTTTCCTTGCCTATTTTGTCACCTGGTAGTATCCCTCTGCTGTCCTATGTTTCTAACCATCTTCATGGCCCTACAACCTTTGGCCCAGGTCTTACATTCATTCATGCATGCATACATATCTTTATGCCAATATTTATTGATTTTTACTCTACTACTTTAGATGCCTGACAAACGTACTTATGTTCACAGCCTATACTTTTTATCGACCAACGAGGACTCTAGGGATACATCACTACACCTATGCCATGCCTGCTCTCCGTTTGGCCCTGGGTGGGGTCCCATTTGATTTTGCCCCCTCAGCTCCCTGGGGAGGCATCTGCTGCTGCCGCCGTCTTGAGGCCGCACACCTGGAGCCATGGCCAAGCTCAGTGGTAAGTATGGGGGGCCCACAACCCCTCCTACCCTGTGCCTTTATAACTAATACTGTGCTATATTGCCAAACACACACACACACATATATATATATATATATATATATATATATATATATATATATATTTGTTCATCCTAGGTACATTGTTACACACATCCACCCCTGAAGAGCGAGCTGGATCTCATGAAACTAGTCGGGTAGTATGATGCCCGTGTACTATGTACTACTACTACTACATTTATGTACCCATACTCCTTGTTTATGTATTTTTTTAATTGGCAACAGTTGGTGTTATTTATCCGTGTAAACAATTGTATTTGAATAAACCATATACTATATTTACTACTGTTATGTTTACTGGCGGAAACAGTACCCACTTCATTTAAAGCGGAGGTCCACCCTAAAGTGGACCTTCCGCTCATTGGAATCCTCTCCCCCCTCCGGCGCCACAATTGGCACCTTTCAGGGGGGAGGGGGTGCAGGTACCTGCACCCACTTCCGGTGTAGATTCTGCAGAAGGTACGCCCCTTTCCGCAGAATCTACGCCCCTTTCCGAAAGTCCCCCGCTGCCTGCTGGGAAACACACGGATCCCAGAGACAGCGGGGACCATCCTTATTGCACAGCGTGACTCGCGCATGCGCAGTAGGGAACCGGGAAATGAAGCCGAAAGGCTCCACTTCCTGATTCCCATACCCAAGATGGCGGCGGCAGCACCCGAGAGACGATCGAGAGATCGGCTTCGGGTGCCGACATCGCGGGCACGCTGGGCGGGTAAGTGTCACTATTTTAAAAGTCAGCAGCTGCAGTATTTGTAGCTGCTGGCTTTAAAAAAAAATAAAAAAAATAAAAACGGCGGAACTCCCGGCGGACTCCCGCTTTAAAGTCCCAGGGCGAATCCTTTGTTTCTCATCTGCAGAGAGACGTGTGAAGCCCAGGTGCATGGGTTCATCTTCACTGACCAACTCGGTACCAGGAGGCATGGGAGGTGAGGGAGGCATGGGTGGGACTACAAAGCTTGGAGGCAAACGTACAGGAGGCTTCCGCAAGCGCTCCTTAAGAGAAAGTCTTTCTCGGAGTCTGAAGTCAATGATGATGGCAAACGAGATCAAGCTCTCCAGCTCAGTGGGTATATCTCAGGCTGCTATCTCATCCTTGATGGAATCCGAGAGACCATGAGAAAAAGCAGCCACGAGGGCCTCATTGTTCCAAGCAACCTCTGCTGCCAGAGTACGGAATTCAATGGCGTAGTCAGCAACAGTTCTCGTACTCTGATGGACATGAGGCACTTGGCAGCAGAAGCAGAGCATGCAGGAACGTCAAAAACCCTTTTCAAGGAGGCAACAAACTGAGGGCAACTCAAGACAACAGGTTTTTGCGTCTTCCATAGAGGGTTAGACCAGGCCAAGGCTCTCTCAGAAAGCAAAGATATCACGAAACCTACTTTGCTTCTGTCCGTGGGAAATGCCTGGGGAAGCATTTCGAAGTATATCTCAACTTGATTTAGAAACCCTCTGCATTGAACTGGATCGCCCTCAAAACGCTGGGGGAAGCAGAGCAGAACCAGACATACCTCTAATACTCGAGGCGGGTGCCTGCACAGAGACTGGCGCAGCAGCAGGGACAGCCTGCGACTCAGGTTGTACCGGAGCAGCCACCATGGGGGATTCCAGGTGAGCCGTGCGATTCAGGAGCGTATGTATCCACTCTTTACTCCTTTGTCTGGAATGGTCGCCAACTCGTATAGCCAGGTCCTCCTTACAGGCGGCAAAGACCGTGGGCAGCCTGGCTTGCCCAAAGTTAAGAAACTATTTCCTTGCTTCCTAACTTACCTATGTCCATGCCTGGTTACATTCTGACACAACGACTCCTGCCACAGCACATTTATTGACCCTATTTGAACCTCCTATCTCAGTACGGGATGAACTCCATAGATCGAAGAAATCAGTTGGTACTAGATTCTCCCCTGTTGAGGTTATTTTTATGGCCTGGAGGCAGGGGGGAAACGGACACAATCTTCTATGGGTATCTCATCACAGGCTCCTCTGTAACGGAACCCCAACCTTCCAGAGCTCTTTGGCCACCCGGACTCAACACGGTGGAGTCAAATTGGTATTACACATCTAACCCACATAATCAAAGAGAATACCTTACTATCCTTTGATGTACTCAGACCTAAAAATGATCTGGGCAATACATTCTTTCAAATCTCTCTTACTCAGAGACACGCCATTTGGGCACAGTTTTGGTCTTTGACCATTGAGCTCATGGAATTGTCTATTTAAGATCTCCAGACGTTCCTGGAAATTGTCAAACTGGTGACAACCTTTTATGGTCACCTCCAGCAGATGGGAGCTGAACCTTTTCAGAACTCTCATCGCAAATGGCTATTGTCTATGCCTGAGCTTTCTGAAGAGGACTGGAAAGAAGCAACTGAGACATGTTTTCAGGGCATAATTAGCACTGCTGACCTACTGGTACAATTAAATTTTATACACCACCTGCATTATACCCCAGCTAGGTTGGTCTGCATAGGTCTGGGGCAGGATATTGCATGTGCTAGATGTGATATGATTGCTTCTGACTTTTTTTACTTGTTCTGGACCTGTACTGGACTTTCAACTTTCTGGAAGGAATGGTTTGCTTTCTTCGACCACAAACTTAATCTACCAATACTTCACGGAGGTGGGACTTTTCGGAGTACTCAACGACCATGGTCACCATACCCACGCCAGGACATTGCTACGTATACTATTTTATGCACGTAAAAGCATCCTATTGCACTGGAAGGATGTGGGCCCTCTTTCACCCCACGCCTTCTTCTGCATTGTTCATGGGGTCCTTCCCAAATTCAAGTTGATATACAAGAGTAGGGCATGTCCTAAGAAATTCTCTAAAATCTGGCAACCATGGCTTGATTATCGGAGGATTTCCGGGGGATGTCCTCTCTTCACAGCTTTCCCAGTAGGCTCACTACTTATGTACTCTAATATTTTTGGGCAAGTTGCCAGAATCGATACTCCTAGATTACCTTATATAAAGCATCTAATGCAGGGGGAGATCCTGGACCTCTGCCGTGTTGCAGGTTTGAATTAGTGTAGGTATAAAGGTATGAATGTGTGTTGTTGGGGTAGTTCTGTTTTTTTATGGACTGTTAAAACTTGTTCCACTCTCCTTACTATGTAAAGGTTCTGCTAGGTGCACTTTACTCATTTATAATTACAGTGCTTGTTTTTGTTGTTTTTATATATCTATGTTTAAAAATCCAAAAATAAACTAGAGGTCGGCCGATATATCGGCCATTATTTGGCGTTATTTAATTAATCGGCATCGGCCGATTGTGCTGTTAAAAAAGGCTGATATATTCAGCACAACTTGCAAATGACTTCAGTAATAGAAGTCAATGCAAGTTGCCTGGAGACATGAGTGAAGCGACTTGTCTCCTCTCTGGGCAGTCTGCCAAGAAAATATCAAAGAGATACAATGTTTACACTTCTGAATGAATTCAACTCAGTGTGTAGAAGTTCTCAGTTTAACCATTTAAAGACTAAATCTTTTTTGAGACTTGATGCTTACAAATAAAAATCCTGTATTTTCTGCTAGAAATTCACTTAGAACCCCCAAAACTTTTATATATATTTTTTAGCAGAGATCCTAGGGAATAAAATAGCGGTTGTTGCAATTTCTTTTTGATTGCCTGTTTTTGTGTAAAATTTATATATATATATATATATATATATATATAATTTTTATTTTTTTTATCTAAATACATACACTGTTTGGATTTTTGTTTTGTTTGATAAATGTTTAAATGTAAGAAATTTTCTGTATCACTTAAGGCTTTCACACTGGAGCGGACAGGCGTTGATGGTAAAACGCTGCCAGTTTTAGCGGCGCTTTACCGTCATTTTAGCAGCGCTATTCGGCTGCTAGCGGGGCACTTATAATCCAGCTAGCGGCCGAGGAAGGGGTTAAATGTGCCAACGAGGCGCCGCTGCCAAATCGCATTGCAGGTGCTTCGGCAGCGGTGCCCATTAATTTCAATGGGCAGGAGTGGTGGAGGAGCGGTATACACCACTCCAAAGATGCTGCTTGCAGGACTTTTTTTTAATGTCCTGCCAGCACAGCTCCTCAGTGTGAAAGCACTCCGGGCTTCCACACAGACTGCAGGGGAGCCGTTTTGCAGGCACTTTACAGGTGCTATTTTTAGCCCAAAAGTGCCTGAAAAACTCCCCAGTGTGAAAGGTGTCTAACTGTTCGATTTTATGAGATGAAGGGGGGAAAAAATAAAATAATCGGCTTAACATATCGAGCCAAAAAAAAATATCGCCATCATATATCGGCCATCGGCCGCGGCGATTTCTAAATATTGGTATCGGTATCGGCCAGAGAAAAACCCATATCGGTCGACCTCTAAAATAAACACCTTTAAAAAAAAAAAAAAAAAAACAATGAATCAGGAATGAAAGCATTAATGACAGTTAAAATGATTGCTTATTACAGTGAGGATCACAGTAAAAGCGATAAAAGTGTAAAAAAAAAAAACAACCCCAACCCCACAGTAGTAGTGTCACAAAAAAAATATATAGATATAAAAATTGTACCTGATCACCTTCACACCAGTCATATTGTCCCTAATCACTGCCATACCAGTTACAATGTCCCTGATCATAGACAGACCAGTAACAGTGTTCTTAGTCATCACCTCACCAGTAAGGCCGCGTACACACGGGCGGATTGTCTGCCCAACTTAGTCCGCTGAACCGTGTTTCAGCGGACAATACGCTCGTGTGTGGGCTTCAGCGGACTTTTTCAGCGGACAGTCTCACGGACTTTGTCTTTCGGAATTTCCATAATTTTGTCCGCTGAAACTTGGTTTTGTCCGTCCAAACTTGGTTTCAGCGGACAGTCCGCTCGTGTGTAGGCAAGTTGGACGGACTAAGTATGGCGCATGCTCAGAAAGGATTTACACGGCCGAAGGTTGCATTGCAGTGTATTGGACGTCGTTTTTCTAGTCCCGTCGTACGTGCTGTACACGTCATCGCGCAAGTTTTCAGCGGACTGTCTGTTCATCGTGTGTGGTCAAGTCCGTTCATTCAAAATTTGAACGGACTGTCTGTCGGATTGTCTGACGAACTTAGTTGGGCAGACAATCCGCCCGTGTGTACGCGGCCTAACAGTGTCCCCGATGACTGCCACCCCAGTTCCAGTGTCACTGATCACCACCACACCAATTATTTTGTTCCTAAGCACAGCCACACTAGTTCCAGTGTCCCTGATCACTGCCACACCAGTCATAATGTCCCTAATCACAGCCACACCAGTTACAGTGTCTCTGTTCAGCACCACACTACTTACAGTGTCCCTGATCACCGTCAAGACGGTTACAGTATCCTTGATCACTGCCACACCATGCACAGTGTCCCTGATTATCACCACACCAGTCATAATGTCACCATAAGGAATTGTTCACATGTGCAATGCTCTCTGAAGAGCCATCTATGTTTCAGATGCTCTCTGAATAGCAATTCAAAGGCAGCGAGGAGGCATTGTTTCACGTCATCTGCATTAACCCCTTGGACCTCATACAAGCAACACCATTCACTTGAATTGGTCTTGATCAGCAGCAATATAATTCCTGCCACAGCTGTGAAGCAAAGCATTGCAGTCACAGCAGGTATACACCCCCCCCCCCCCCCGCTTCTGCAGGGGGTAGCACTTTAGGAGTGGTAAAACTGCAGCTCAACTGCAAGGTTTTACTGCACCCCCAACCTCATGTGTGCATGAGCCTAATAGAACAGCCAGTCATAATTCTCTGATCACCACCATGGCAGCCACGGTGTCACCAAACCAGTGTATCTAGAATCAGTGTTCCCGATTTGCCAATTTATTGACCACATTTATACCTGTTGCCTGGACTGATCCTTTGCGGACCACGTCCTTGCCTGAGCTTACCCATCCGTATGTCTGACTTACTATGTTCCTGCAAGACACCATTCCCATCCATCCCCTGCGGACAACTGCACTCCTGAAACCAGATAAACTTTCTCTTCTTCCTTTTTTACCCTCCCTTACTTCCTGGTGAGGCTTGCTTGGCTTATAGGAACTGGAACAGTTATAATTAATGCTACACTAAGCTATATTCCCAGCTACTCGTATACAGGGCAACCATTATAGTACATTGGTTTTGATACAATTGGTTGATTTGTATGATCCACAAGATACAATGTCTGGTACATTATCAGTCCAGGCACTGAAAGTCTCACACATGCTCAGAAGGAGTAGTAGAATGTGTTTTGGGTTGTAATTATAAGCCTGCCCATGCTGTGTGTGAGAAATACCTTGTTAAATTTACAACTTTGTGTAAAGTCTTCAAAAGACTCTCCATACCTATCCCCCAAAAAACAGTGTACAGGCTTAACAACCTGGACCTAGCCCCCCTTTTCTGTTCATGTATTATGGATTTCTTAACCACTTAAGGACCGCCGCATGCCAATGTACGTCATTGCAATGGCATGTACAGGCACAAGCACGTACATGTACGTGTTTGGCTTCCAGCGGGTGGGGGGTCCGATCGGACCCCCTCCCGCTAGATGCGGCGGTCCGGTTCGCTTCAGGAGCGATCCGGGATGAGGGGATGGCCGTTTGTTTCTGGCCATCCCCTCTCGATCGCTCCTGGCGAATGAGAAGCTTCCTCCCACTGTGTATTGTATACACAGGCAGGGTGGAAGTGATGTCATTCTCCTCTGGGCGGTCTTATTGAGCGGACTACGAGGAGAGGACACAGTAAGTCTGCACCAAACACTACACTGACACTAACTAACACATAGGCACACCAACCCCCCCCCCCATCACCCCCCCCCCCCCCCGATCGCCCCCTGCCCCCTCCCCCCCCCAGTCAGTGTCACTGATTGCAGTGATCATTTATTTACTGATCACTGCATTCAGTGTCAGTTGTAAAAGTAAAAACTGTCAGGGCAGTTAGTGTTAGGTCCAGGGTAGCCCCCTACCCCCCCAATAAAGATTTAACCCCCTGATTGCCCTTAGAGTTAACCCTTTCACCCCCTTTTGCCAGTGTCACTAAGCAATCATTTTTCTGATCGCTGCATTAGTGTCGCTAGGTAGCTAGTTATTTTTTTAGGTTCACCGCCAGGTTTTTATAGCGCTAGGTACCCCGATATACTACCCAATAATGGTTTTAATCCCCTGATTGCCCCTAGTTAACCCTTTCACCCCCTTTTGCCAGTGTCACTAAGCGATAATTTTTCTGATCGCTGCATTAGTGTCACTAGTGCTGCTAGGTAGCTAGTTATTTTTTTAGGTTCACCGCCAGGTTTTTATAGCGCTAGGTACCCCCATATACTACCCAATAATGGTTTTAACCCCCTGATTGCCCCTAGTTAACCCTTTCACCAGCGATCACCGTATAAGTGTCACTGGTGATGCTGGTTAGCCAGCTAGTTATTTAGGTTCCCCATCAGGTTTTTATATAGCGCCAGGGACCCCCATATACTACCTAATAAAAATTTGAACCCCGATTGCCCCTAGTTAACCCTTTCACTAGCGATCACCGTATAAGTGTCACTGGTGATGCTGGTTAGCCAGCTAGTTATTTAGGTTCCACATCAGGTTTTTATATAGCGCCAGGGACCCCCATATACTACCTAATAAAAATTTGAACCCCGATTGCCCCTAGTTAACTCTTTCACTAGTGATCACCGTATAAGTGTTACGGATGACTCTGGTTAGTTTGCTTTTTATAGCATCAGGGCACCCACCATTTATTACCCAATAAAGGTTTAACCCCCTGATCACCCGGCGGGTGATATCAATTAGGTTTTAGGGTCAGGGTCTGCGTCGCCCCAGGCAGCGCTAGGTTAGTGGCAGTACCGCTAACATCCATGTGCAAAGCATACACCTCCCGTAGTGGTATAGAATCTGAACAGATCAATATCTGATCAGATCTATACTAGCATCCCCAGCAGTTTAGGGTTCCAAAAAAACGCATTGTTAGCGGGATCAGCCCAGATACCTGCTAGCACCTGCGTTTTGCCCCTCCGCCCAGCCCACCCAAGTGCAGTATCGATCGATCACTGTCACTTACAAAACACTAAACACATAACTACAGCGGAGTCAGGCCTGATCCCTGCGATCGCTAACAGTTTTTTTGGTAGCGTTTTATATTTAAATCCGGAAGGCAGTGCTTGGTTTTCGGGGGCCAGTACGTGGCTAGGCTCCCAAAAAGTCCCCCACATGTGGTATTCCCGTACTTGGGAGAAGCAGCAGAATTTATTTTGGGGTGTAATTTGACTTATGCCCATAGCATGTGTGAGCAATATATCATTTAGTGACAACTTTGTGCAAAAAAAAAAAATTGTAATATTCCTGCAACTTGTGGCAAAATATAAAATATTTCATGGACTCAACATGCCTCTCAGTAAATAGCTTGGGGTGTCTACTTTCCAAAATGGGGTCATTTGGGGGGGGTTGTGTGTTATTTTGGCATTTTATGGCCTTCGAAACTGTGATAGGTAGTGAGGAGTGAAATCAAAAATTTGCACCCTTTTGCCGCGTACACACGAGCGGACTTTTCAACATCCAAAGTCCGACGGACTGATTCCGTCAGACTATTCGATCGTGTGTGGGCTGCAACGGACTTTTGATTCGCCAAAGTCTGACGGACTTTAGAATATGGAACATGCTTCAAATTTTTCCGACGGAACTCCGCCGGACCCGGTCCCTTCGAAAAATTTGCTCGTGTGTATGCTATTCCGACGGACTAAAACCGACGCTAGGGCAGCTATTGGCTACTGGCTATGAACTTCCTTATTCGAGTTGAGTCGTACGTCATCACGTTCGAATCTGTCGGAGTTTAGTGCGATTGTGTGTGGCCAAGTCCGCTCAGTCGAAAAGTCCGTCAGAACTCTGTCGGAACTCCGGCAGAACTCCTTCGGAAGTCTGTCGGACATAAGTCCTCTCGTGTGTACGGGGCTTTAGAAATCCTGAAGGCAGTGATTGGTTTTCGGGGTGCCGTACGTGGCTAGACTCCCAAAAAGTCCCACATATGTGGTATCCCCGTACTCAGGAGAAGCAGCAGAATATATTTTGGGGTGCAATTCCACATATAACTATGGCATGTGTGAGCAATATATCATTTAGTGACAACTTTTTGTAAACTTTTTTTTTTTGTGTCATTATGCAATCACTTGGGACAAAAAAAAAAAAAAAATATTCAATGGGCTCAACATGCCTCTCAGAAATTTTCTTGGGGTGTCTACTTTCCAAAATGGGGTCACTTGGGGGGGTTTGTACTGCCCTGCCATTTTAGCACCTTAAGAAATGAGATAGGCAGTCATAAATTAAAAGCTGTGTAAATTCCAGAAAATGTACTCTAGTTTGTAGACGCTATAACTTTTGCGCAAACCAAAAAATATACGCTTATTGACATTTTTTTTACTAAAAACATGTGGCTGAATACATTTTGCCCTATATGTATGACTAAAATTGCGTTTATTCGATTTTTCTTATAACAAAAAGTAAAAAATATATTTTTTTCTCAAAATTTTCGGTCTTTTTCCATTTATATCGCAAAAAATAAAAATCGCAGAGGCAATCAAATACCACCAAAAGAAAGCTCTATTTGTGGGAAGAAAAGGACACAAATTTCGTTTGGGTACAACATTGCATGACCGCGCAATTACCAGTTAAACCAGTGCAGTGCGAAATTGTAAAAAGACCTCTGGTCCTTAGGCTGTTAATTGGTCCGGGGCTGAAGTGGTTAACTAACAGACCATAAACTGTGAGAATGGGGAATCTCTTCCACCCCCAAAAACTAGAGATAGTAGTGAACTAGAGGAGAATCAAAGAGGAAGACCACTCAATTCTCTTCTGCATGTAAATGAAATAAAACAGGAAAGTTAATAACTTTTCTGGGAGTGTAAATAATAAAAGCATTGTCATCCCTCCTCAACACTTCCTTTTTGATGAAGAAGGCACAACAGAGACTGCTCTGTTTTAGCAGACTTAAAGAGGAAGTAAACCCTGATGAGTTTACTTCCTCTTTCATTCCCCTGTAAAGGCAAAGCATAATGGACTACTATGCATCGCATAGTAGTCCATTATGTGTCACTTACCTGACACAGGAGCCAGCAAAGTCACCGCTGTCCCCTGTAGTTCCGAGCGTCCATCTTCTTGGTGGGTCTCGCTGCTCCGGCGCTGTGATTCGCCGGAGCAGCGATGACGTCACTCCCGCGCATGCGCACGGGAGCCGAGACTCACGGCATTACCGTCATGGACGATGCCCCGCTCAGTGCGCCTGCGTGCCGCTGTCTACGGCGCATGCGCTGTAGATAGCGGTGCCCGTCTTCGGGCAAATATCTCCTAAACCGTATAGGTTTGGGAGATATTTCTTGGACCTACAGGTAAGCCTTAATCTAGGCTTACCTGTAGGTCAAAGTGGTTTGTAAGGGTTTACAACCACTTTAAAGGGGTTGTAAACATTTGAGGTTTTTCACCTCAATGCATCCTATGCAGCTAGTGCTGCAGTCCCACCAAGCCCCCATTTTACTTACCTGTACCCCCTCTATCTGGTCCCAGGGATGTGCACACAAGCAAAAGCCAGTGTCTTGGGTCCCGATTGGATGGATTGACAGCAGCACAGCCATTGGCTCCCACTGCTGTCAATCAAATCCAATGACCCGGGTGCCGGGGGGTGGGGCCGAGTCTCATACATTTGGCTTCTATGGACGCAATGAATGACTCGGAAGTGTGCCCGCAAGGTAGCCACCCAGGAGAGCGCTTCTCCCAGGGGGTTATCTAATGCGGGCAGGAGCCGTGAGAGCTGCCAATGGACCCCAGAAGAGGATGTTTGGGGCCACTCTGTGCAAAATGAGCTGCACAGTGGAAGTATGACGTTTGTTATTTTAAGAAGAAAAAAAGGAAGCTTTAGTGTTGCTTTAGTGTCACTTTAAAGAGGAGTTCCGCCCACTTTTAGAACTTATCAAAAGCATTCTAGCAGCATATAGATCGTGCAATGGAATTTTTTTTTTTTTTTTTTTTTTCTGACAGCTTACCTGGATAGTACAGTTTACAATCAAGTTTCCTGTCTCTACCACCCGCGGATATGTCTGTCATATCCAGCGGAGTACTGTCTCCTGGGAGCTATGTGTCATAATTCCCAGGAGTCAGTGTGGATAGCCTCCGCTCGTTATCGCGATATTCCAAAACCGGAAGTGAC
This sequence comes from Lithobates pipiens, assembly GCF_037356315.1. Lineage (NCBI taxonomy): Eukaryota > Metazoa > Chordata > Amphibia > Anura > Ranidae > Lithobates > Lithobates pipiens. The sequence goes on along the minus strand of NW_027507748.1, from coordinate 376,212,622 downwards.
GCAATGACGCCAGTCACATGTTGATGGTTGCCATCACAACAGGATGGGCACTTCTGGACCAATGTTTAGCTTTCAGGGCTCTCACACTATTTTTTGCGACATAAGTGAAAAAAGAGCGAAATCTTGAAGAAAAAAAAACAACACTTTTTTAGTTTCTATGATAAAATTTAGCAAATAAGTAATTTTTGTTCATAAATTTGGGCCAAAATTTATATGGCTACATCTCATTGGTAAAAATAACCCAAATTAGTGGATATTATTTAGTCTCTGTGAAAGTTATAGAGTCTACAAGCTATGGTGCACATCATTGAAAATTGATCACACCTGATGCATTTCTTGAGGTCTTGAAATGTCAGGAAAGTACAAATACTCCCCCCAAATTACCCCTTTTTTGAAAAGTAGACAGTCCAAGGTATTTAGCAAGAGGCATGGTGAGTTTTTTGAAGTTTTTTTAATTGGCTCTTTACTGCGATTGGGGGTTGGGCTGTGTCAGGGTGACAAGCCGCTTCCCCGATCGCTGATCTGTGCGCACCGTGCACGTGGGCAATGCATGTGAATGGACACAGCCGGTCACATAGTAAAGAGCCATTTGTTATTGGCTCTTTACCCAGATCAGGGATGGGCTGTGTCCGAGGCACACCTCATCCACGATCGCCACTCTGAGGGCCCCCGGGGGCCTGCAGGAGCGGCGGGATACCGAGGACGTCATATGATGCCTGCCCAGAATGGGAGATCCCATCTGCGGACGTCATATTACTATAGCCCGGTATTGAAGTGGTTAAAAAAAAAAAAAAACTTGTTGTGGAACTCCACTTTAAGCTGGCCATAAATGGATCAATATTTGGCCGATTCAAAAGATGGCAAGGTCAGAATAAAGGTCTCATCCGGGGAGATACCTTCAACAACGTGTGGATGGAGTAATCTCTTCACTGATTAAATCATCTATGGCCAGCTTTAAACAGGTTAAACTGCCTTTAAAGCTCCTGGTGAAATTCTATCATTGCCATTGAAAGCACCGTGTAAAGCCCCATACACACTATCAGATTTTCTTCTGATTTTTTTCCTTCAGATTTATCAAAACCATATAATATGAAGTCAAACCTTAGGCGTTTCAATTTGTATGCAATCAGGCAGGCCCTTGCACTACATGGTTTTGGTAAATCTGAAGGAAAACATCAGCAGAAAATCTGATAGTGTGTATGGGGCTTTACAGTGCAGTTTGCCAAAGTAGAGCACAGAAATAAAATCTGTCCCCTGTAGTAAAAACAGCACAATGGATAATTGCTAACAAAATACCAAACCAGGGCACTTGTGTATGCTGGCCCATTAAAGAAAGGGACTAGCAGCATCAGCAAAGAACCAGCTCACCCAGGATACAGTGTTTTTGTTCCCATTTCATTAGGGGGGAAAAATGCAGGGCAATCATCACACAAAAAGATTGGAGTAAAGTTTCTTTCCCGGAGCTGTACAAACTCCCAAGAATGTTAAAGCGGAGGTCCACCCTAAAGTGGACCTTCCGCTCATTGGAATCCTCCCCCCCCTCCGGCGCCACAATTGGCACCTTTCAGGGGGGAGGGGGGTGCAGGTACCTGCACAGTACAGGTATCTGCACACACTTCCTGGATAGCTCTCTGCGGAAAGGGGCGTAGATTACACCCCTTTCCGAAAGTCCCCCGCTGCCTGCTGGGAAACACACAGATCCCAGAGGCAGCGGGTCCATCCTCATTGCGCAGCGAGACTCGCGCGTGCGCAGTAGGGAACCGGGAAATGAAGCCGAAAGGCTCCACTTCCTGATTCCCATACCCAAGATGGTGGCGGCAGCACTCGAGAGATGATCAAGAGATCGGCTTCGGGTGCCGACATCGCGGGCACGCTGGACAGGTAAGTGTCACTATTTTAAAAGTCAGCAGCTGCAGTATTTGTAGCTGCTGGCTTTAAAAAAAAAAAAAAAAAAAAAAAAGCGGACTCCCGCTTTAAGGCACCACAGTAATATATCTTTCATTTGCAAATATTGTTTACATATCTTTTCTTTAATGCTGGCCATACATTTTACATATGTAATTTGGTCCCTGGGGAACCAACTGAAATATGATAAGTGGGAGGCCCTGCCAGCCGGCTGTTAGGCCCCATGCACACGAGATGCCGATGCAAACTCTGCTGAATGCATGTTTTAAAAAGCAGAAACCTGTGTTTAAAAATGCGCGTTTTGCCGCGTTTGGCCACAGTTTACCATGTTTGCGTCTAAGCGTTTGTAAAGATAACATCATATAAACACTCCCCAAGCTCAGAAAGCATGCATTATTAACTATTTCTGCAATTTTGATCAGAGTGAAAAGCAGCAGCAGAGAGAGAGCAGTTGTTTGCCTCTCTTTCTGTATTTTTTTTTTTTTTGGGAAATGGATCCCATATTGAATATATGTCAGGAAATGCTCCTGATGTTGCTCTTGATGAGGCAGCAACGTTGTCGCAAATTGCGTGAGAGGTTCAGAGTCAGAGCTCGTCGATATTGGACCCATCCGTTGATGGCACAGCAAATGTCCGTTGGATATTTCACAAACATGGTGGGGGGTTGGGGCTGACTAGACATTGGTATGCAGGTTTTTCTTTGTGAAAAAAAAGACATTGCTATGCTTTGGTCAGACTAGGTGGAGTCAATGATTAGATTAGAAATTGGATGAAGGGTAGGGGCAAAGAAGTGGAGGCATTCCTCATTGTCTAAGCTATCTAAAATGACCAGTTACACTTACCGGTAACGTCTTTTCTAGGAAATCTTCCAGGACGGCACACCTGAGAGATGACTGGTCCACCTGACAGGAAACACAATCAACAACAAATTTAAAAGTCCCCACCCCTCCCTCAGACCCTCAGTTATGGTAAAGAAAATCCCACCCCAGTGTCAGAGGGAACATTCTGTGAGGAATTAATATACCACACCAATAAAACAAGGGTAGGGAGTAGGCCTGCCGTCCTGGAAGATTTCCTAGAAAAGACGTTACCGGTAAGTGTAACTGGTCATTTTCTCCAGTCATCTTCCAGGACGGCACACCTGAGAGGATAAGCAAGAAGTTCAGGCCTACCTTTAGGGCGGGACAACCGCTTGTAGGACCTTCCTGCCAAATGCCAAATCCTGAGGGGACAACAGCTCCACTCTGTAGTGCCTCAGAAAGGTTCTATGGCTCGTCCATGTTGCTGCTTTGCAGATCTGGTCGATTGAGGCGCCTGCCCTTTCTGCCCAGGAGGTTGCTAGGGATCTGGCTGAATGCGCCTTAAGGCGGGTTGGTACTGGTTTACCTGCCTGTCTATAAGCGATGGATATGGTTTGTCTAACCCATCTAGCTATCGTAGACTTAGATGCTTGTAGACCCTTTTTCTTCCCTGAGAAAGTGACCAATAAATGACTGGATCTCCTAAAGTCTCTCACCCTTTCTAAATAGACTAGGAGACAACGCCTGACATCTAAGAAATGAAATCTTTCCTCTTCCTTATTCTTAGGATTCTGGCAAAAGGACGGGAGAATAATCTCCTGTGTTCTGTGAAATAATGAAGCTACCTTTGGCAAATAAAGAGGATCCTGAGTGAGGATTACCCTATCCTCTAGGATGCGCAAAAACGGCTCTTAAATCGACAGAGCCTGTATATCACTCACCCTCCTGGCCGTAGTGATAGCCAGGAGGAAGGCCAACTTAAATGATAAGAGTTTAACCGAAATTTGAGCCACTGGCTCAAAAGGCCCCCTTGTTAGGGCATCTAATACCAGGGACAGATCCCATGGAGGGCAACTGACCGACCTAACTGGAACTACCCTTTCCCTGGCCGACAAAAATCTTTTTATTAGCGGCTCCTGTCCTAGCTTCCTATCAAAAAACACGGACAGGGCTGCCACCTGGACCTTTAGGGTGCTAACTGCCAAACCCTGGTCCACCCCCTCCTGAAGAAAGTCTAGGATGGTGGGTATCATCTGGAGAGCCCCCTCCTTAGACTGTAGCCAGTGGGAGAAGACTTTCCAGACCTTTGCATACATTTTTCTGGTGACGCCTTTCCTACTGAGGAGAAGAGTATCTATCACTTTTTCCGAACAGCCCCTGTCTCTGAGTATTTCCCTTTCAATAGCCATGCTGTCAGAGAGAGACGACCCGGGTCGGGGTGAAAGATTGGACCCTGACTGAGTAGGTCTCGTTGCACCGGCAGACGCAGCGGGGGAGCTATCGCGAGACTCTGAATGGTGGGAAACCAAACTCTCTTGGGCCACCAGGGTGCTATCAGTATCAGGTCTGACCTTGAGTAGGTTAATTTTTGTAGGACTCTGGGAAGGAGCACCAATGGGGGAAAGGCATAAGCCAGCCTGAAATCCCACACTTGTACAAGAGCGTCTATCCCTTCTGCTTCTTGATCCTTGTAAAGGGAGAAAAACCTGAGAACCTTCGCATTCTCCCGGGAAGCGAACAAATCTATTTCTGGCTTGCCAAAATGTCTGCACACCAGGAAGAAGATTTCTTTGCTCAATCCCCATTCCCCTTGAAGGATGGGCTGTCTGCTTAGAAAATCTGCTTGCAGATTGAGTGAGCCCTTTATATGAATCGCTGACAGTGAAAGGACCCTCTTTTCTGCTTTCACAAGGATCTGTTGTGCTAACCGTCTTAGTTTGTCCGACCTTGTCCCTCCTTGGTGGTTTAGGTATGCCACCGTGACCAGGTTGTCCGAGAGGACCTGAACCTCCCTGTCCTGCAGTTCCTCTCGGAAATAGTCTAGGGCTTTGCCTACTGCCAGAAGCTCCCTGAAATTGGAAGACTCCCTGGCTTGGCTGTGGTTCCAGGACCCCTGGGTATATCGGTCTCCCAGATGAGCCCCCCAACCCCAAGCGCTGGCGTCCGTGGTTAAGACCAAAGGGTTTACCTGAGACCAGGGGCGACCATTCAACAAATTCTGTGGGTCGAGCCACCACCGCAGAGAACGAGATACCTCCTCTGTGATGGGTACTCTGTTCTCTAATGTTTCTCTTTTTCCTCCCCATGAGGCAAGTAGAAAAGACTGAAGCTCCCGAGAATGGAGTTGTGCCCAGGTTACTGCCGGAATGCAGGCCGTCATGAGACCCAGCAATCTCATTATATATCTCAGAGAGGCTTCTCCTCTTTCGAGAAGGGTGACAACCGCATTCTGGACCATCGTTACCTTTTCTGTTGGTAAGAATACCTTCTGTGCCTGCGAGTCTAACAGGTAGCCTAGGTATAGTTTGGACTGAGATGGAGTCAGTGAGGACTTCTCCCGACTGACCATCCAGCCCAAGGTCTCCAGAGTTTCTAACACGATGTCTCTGTCTATTACTGCTTGCCTCTGATCCACACTGTAGATCAGCAAGTCGTCCAGATAGGGTATTAACCCTATCCCCTACAGGTGTAGGTATGCTACTACTTCGGCTAACACCTTTGTGAATATCCTTGGACTTGCCGCCAGCCCAAAGGGAAGAGCCCTGAACTGCCAGTGTTGTACCTTCTGCTGTATACAAACTGCGAAGCGTAGGTACTTCTGGTGTTCGGGAGCAATGGGTACGTGTAGATAAGCGTCTTTTAGGTCCAGGGTGACCATAAAGACTCCCCTCTGCAGATGTTTTCTTACTGAGTAAATACTCTCCATCCTGAACTTTTTGTGAAGTAGGTAACGGTTGAGTCTTCTCAAATTTATTATCAACCGAAATTTTCCTGAGGGTTTTGGAACCACAAATACGTGTGAGTAAAAACCCTGGGTAAGCTGATTGGTTGGTACTGGAGCAATAACCCCTTGCTCTGCTAGCTCCTTTAGATTTTTCAGTAACCCTTCTGCCTTGGTTGGGTCCCTGGGAGGAAAAGTAACCAGAAATTCCTGTGGGGGATGAGTCTGAAATTCCAGTCTGTACCCCACTTCTAAAAGGTTTAAAATGTATGGACTCTGCGTAATCCTTTCCCACTGGGGAAGGAAATCGCTGAGTCTTGCGCCTACCTTTACGGTGGCGTCATTTGCCTTCTTTCTGAGAGGCTCCAGAGCTGGAGAAAAGAATTGCACCTTTTCCTTTTCCCAAGTTCGATTTCCTCCTTTGTTCAGCTTTCCCCTTATGATGGGTCTTTGAATAGGGGCCTCGAAAAAATTTCTTACCCCTCTCCTTCTTGGGCCTTACCGGGAATTTCTTACCCTTCTCCGTAGATCGGGACAAAACCTGATCTAGGCCTGAACCAAACAGCAAGGAACCTTCAAAGGGGATGCCGCATAGGCGAGACTTGGAAGTAAAATCTCCATCCCAGGTCTTGACCCATAGTGCCCTCCTGGCAGAGTTCAAAAGTGCTGCTGCTTTAGCTGTGGTCCTAACAGTCTCCACTGCTGCATCTGCCACATATGCTACTGCTCGACTGATTACCTCCAGCGAGTCTACGATCTCTTTAGTCTCCCTACTGCGGGAAACGTGATCCATTAATTTGCCAAGCCAGGTGTCAGCATTCCTGGCTACACAGGCGGAAGCTAGGGCAGGCGCCATTGCTGCCGCATTCGCCTCCCAGGCTCTCTTGAGTAAGGTTTCCGACTTTCTATCCATCTGATCCTGGATATTTCCAGAATCTTCAAAGGATAAATCGGACCTCTTAGATACCTGCGCTAAGGCTGCATCCAAGCGAGGCGCTTTAAAAAAATGTTCCTCCTCCTCATCTTTAAAGGGACACCTCCTTTTCCAAGCTTTCAGTTTGAGAAGCTTGCGTTCAGGTTCCTTCCATTCTCTGAGGATTATCTCCTTCAGAGACTGGTGGATGGGAAAGGTTCTGGTCTGTAACCTTCCTAAACCTCTATATACTCTATCCTGTGCTGAGACTTGAGCAGAGGGAACCTGAATATCTTCAGAGGTGTAAATGGCTTTTAATAAACCTTCCATGTCCTCACTCGAGAACAAAAATCCCCCAAGTTTAGCCTCCCCCTGGCTATCTTGGTCTGAATCTTCCTCTCCAGAACTACAGTCTGGGACCTGACCTTCCTCCACCTCAGATAATAGGGAGACTTGGCCCTGGGAACTTTCCGCATAAGATGTGGAAAAGTTTTCTTGTAACTGAGGAGTCTCTCTCTCTCTGATGGTACTTCCTCCAAACCCTTCACTAGGGTGGACTGAAAAGATTGAAGGGTAGCCAACATTTCTGCTTGTAAGGCCCTACATTCTTTCACGACCTGAGCGGTCTCCTTGCCTGAGAGTTTGATGATACATCGATCGCAGAAAGGTTTGGTGTGGTCTTGTGCTAACTTAGAGTTACAGTAACCACAACGCCTGGACTTTGAAGTAGCCTTTCCCTTAGACCTAGCAGCTGACCCCTGGGCAGAGCTTTCGGTCCCTGGGAATAGTAAAAAAAACAAAAATAGACAATTTAGCTACACATGTCCTAAAAGGGGCACAGGAGCTCTTCCCTAGAGTACCCTGCCCCTAAATAAAGTTGGATCACTCACCCCCAGTGGCGACCTCAGCGGCTGTCTGCTCAGACGGACCTTCCTCTTCCATGGCGATTTGCTGCCCTGCAGGATCGCTGGATCAGGTATAGTCTCGAGCGTCCCCTTGTTGTCTTTTCTACAAGTGATGCCTCCAGAAACGTTTTGTCGGGCGAGGAGACTGGGTGCACATCACACCCGTTCTGTTTAAAAAACGCGCCGATCGGCGCCATTTTTAAAGGAGGTCCGTCGTCCGGAAATGACGTACGGCCTCTTCCGGTCCTGCGCTCTGAGGCTGGAACGCACGCCGGTGCGTCCAGCCGTCCCAGAAACACCCACTTCCGGAACTCGATACCCGGAAGTGACGCCCTTGGACTTCCGGACATGCGCTGTGGTGTTGGAACGCACGCCACTCGCGTTCCGCACTACGGAAAACAGCAGCTCACCCACTCCACCAACGAATGTGAAGGTAAGAAAAAAGACAAGACAAAAGGGGAATAGCACTACTGGGACAACTCCCCTGTCCCACGAGGCTCTTACAAGGCTCCCTAAGGAGGCCTTGAGTGAGGATTACCCCCCAAGTTTTCCCTGGGGGTTTACAAGGGAGCACCACAGACCCTGTCTGTTTAAGTCCCAGGAAGAAAAACCTCACAAGAAAAAACACAGGGTCCCAGACCCCATAATGAAAAAGTTTTAAAAAGAAACTTGGTTTCGCTGCCATCCTGTGGGAAACACAATCAAGAACTGAGGGTCTGAGGGAGGGGTGGGGACTTTTAAATTTGTTGTTGATTGTGTTTCCTGTCAGGTGGACCAGTCATCTCTCAGGTGTGCCGTCCTGGAAGATGACTGGAGAAAAAACGATTTTTTATGGAATTGCATCAGTGAGTATATATGCTCTATGATCTAAAGTAATTACGACATTTTAAACCAATTTTTTTTGTATTTTTTATGGTTTACCATCATATTTCTGAGTTTTCTGGTCCAAAAAACTGGGTTCCTTTAAAAACGCTTATAAAACGCAAACGCGGCTAAACGCGGGTGCATTGCATCTGAAACGTGGAAAAGCAAAAGTGTCTGAGCCCATTTTTTTGCTTCTGGAAACGCAACTGCATAAAAATGGGAAAAAACAAGACTGTGTACATGGCCACAAGATAACATTGCATGCGTTCAGGGGCAGTTGAAAAAAGTGTCCAACTGCCTATGAACATGCGTTTAACAGCGTCTCGTGTGCATGGGGCCTAAGAAAAAAGTTGATCCTTCAATCGACTTGTCGATGGAGCATGCTGGAAAATTTTCCAATCAGCGGGACCTGCCGTGAAAATACAACAGCAGCAGCTGGAGATTTGTTCATCTGCACGGTTTATGGCTAGGTTTACTTTATTCCTGCATTATTTTAAATACATTTGTGTTATTTGCACAGGATATTGCTTACATTTTGTAGGCATGCAATGTGTGTATGTATATTGGTATGTTATGTATGTATTTGTGGGCATGCATGTACAATATTTACTGTTGTTGTCAGAGAGCCATCATGTAAAATTTTGCTGTGTCGAATACAAAGACAATATAGTATCTAATTAGTCAAATTCATCTTCTGCTTTCCAACCAACATATTTTAAATGACAACTCATGTGGCAACATAATTTTGTGTTCAATACAGCTTAGAAGCTGGGTATACAATACATGTTTTTGCAGATCCATGATAATAGTATTCTTCTACAACAGAAAGATCAACTGTGTTAGGGAATTAAAACAACTTAAAGAGGAACTGCAGTCTGCTCACATGTTGTAATAAAAACAGGTTGTTAAAACAAGGGCAGAAGATTTAATAGATGGAAAGTTGAAAAAAATGGACTGAAGGTCAGCTTTAATTGTCAGTCAAGAGTCAAGCCTATAGTATTCACTATGACAGCATTTCTATACACCACTGTTCTATGTCATCTAAGTTTTTCTTTGTTCCTTGAACAAAACCTCCTGCTCCTTGATATAAAATTAAGCTACTACACTAAGCCTTTCCATTTCTTCCCTGCCTGACATTAGGTAAAGGGCAAGTACAGTATTTGTTTAATGTATATTTACCATTTTTGTGTGCAGTATAACTCCCCATATATAGTTGTGCATACCCTGGCAGAATTTATGATTTCTTGGACATTTTTCAGAGAATATGAATAACACCACAAACATTTCTTTCACTCATGGTTAGTGTTTGGCTGAAGCAATTTATTATCAACCAACTGTGTTTACTCTTTTTAAATCATAATGGAAACAGAAACTACCCAAATTACCCCGATCAAAAGTTTACATACCCTGGTGATTTTGGCCTGATTACATGCACACAAGTTGACACAAAGTGGTTTAAATGGATATTAAAAAGTAACCATCCTCACCTGTGAACCGTTTGCTTGTAATTACTGTGTGTGTGTATAAAAGGTCAATGCGTTTCTGGAATCCTGAAAGACCCTTGCATCTTTTATCCAGTGCTGCACTGACATTTCTGGATTCTGAGTCATGGGGAAAGCAAAAGAATTGTCAAAGGATCTACAGGAAAAGGTAGTTTAACTGTATAAAACAGGAAAGGGATATAAAAAGATATCCAAGGGATTGAGAATGGCAATAAGTTGTGTTCAAACTCTAATTAATTCTGTTGAAACCAAACCACGGTCAGGTAGACCAACTAAAGTTTTAGATACAACTGCCACGAAAACTGTTCAGGGTACAAAGAAAACCCACAAAAAACTTCAGGTGAAATATAGGACTCTGAAAACGTGTGGTGTGGCTGTTTCAAGATGCACAATAAGAAGGCACTTGAAGAAAGATGGGTCGAGTTGACAGAAGAAAGCCATTACTGTGAAAATGCCACAAAGTATCCTGCTTACAATATGCCAAACAGCATAGAGACAAGCCTCAAACCTTCTGGCACAAAATCATTTGGAGTGAGGAGACCAAAATTGAGCTTTTTGGTCACAATCATAAATGCTACATTTGGAGGGGAGTCAACAACGCCTATGATGAAAGAAAAAAAAAAAAAAAAAAACATTCTTAGGCCGCGTACACACGGGCGGACTGTTCGCCCAACTTTGTCCGCTGAACAGTGTGGGCTTCAGCGGACAGTTTCAGCGGACAGTCTGACGAACAAAGTTTTTCGGAATTTCCGTAAGACTGTCCGCTGAAACTTGGTTTGAGCGGACAGTCCGCTCGTGTGTAGGCTTGTTCGACAAACTAAGTCTCGCGCATGCTCAGAAAGAATTTACACGGCGAAGGTTGCATTGCAGGGTATTGGACTTCGAATTTCTCGTCCCGTCGTACGTGCCGTTCACGTCATCGCGCAAGTTTTCAGCGGACTGTTCGTTTGTCGTGTGTGGTCAAGTCCGTTCATGCTAATTTTGAACGGACTGTTTGTCAAACTGTTTGACGAACCTAGTTGGGCGGACAGTCCGCCCGTGTGTACGCGGCCTTACTGTGAAACACGGAGTTGGATTACTGATGTTTTGGGGATGTGTGAGCTACAAGGGCACGGTGGAAATTGTTGGCAAGATAAATGCAGAATGTTATCAAGAAATACCGGAGGAACATTTGCATTCATCAGCCAGGAAGCTCCGCATGGGACGTACTTGTACATTCCAACATGACAATAATCCAAAACACAAGGCCAAGTCGACCTGTCATTGACTAAAGCAGAATAAAGTGAAGGTTCTGGAGTGGCCATCTCAGTCTCCTGATCTCCATATCATTGAGCCACTCTGGGGAGATCTCAAACGTGCAGTACATGCAATACAGCCCAAGATTTTACAGGAACCGGATGTTTTTTGCCAAGAGGAATGGGTAGCTTTACCATCTGAGAAGATAAAGAGCCTCATCCACAAATGCCCAAATACCACAAAAGACTTCAAGCTGTCATTGATGGTAAAGGGGGCAATACATGATATTAACCACTTGCCGCCCGCCCTATAACAAATAGATGGTGGCAAAGTGGTTGCATAATCCTGACCGGACGTCATATGACGTGATCAGGATTATGAGCCGCTGCGCGCCCCCGGGGGCGCGCATCGCGGCGATCCTTGTTGCGGGGTGTCAGTCTGACACCCGGCAACTACGATCTCGGTAAAGAGTCTCCGACGGAGACTCTTTACCACGTGATCAGCCGTGTCCAATCACGGCTGATCACAGTGTAAATAGGAAAAGCCGGTGATCGGCTTTTCCTCACATGCGTCTGTCAGACGCGAGTAGAGGAGAGCCGATCGGCTGCTCCTCTGACAGGGGGGGGATCTGTGCTGATCTATTATCAGCACAGCCCCCCTGAGGATGCCCACACTGGACCACCAGGGACGCCACCAGACCACCAGGGATGCCCAGGACAAGGTATGCCACCCTAGACCACCAGGGATTCCAGTCAGTGCCACAATGGATGCCAATCAGTGCCCATAATGGATGCCAATCAGTGCCCACAATGGGCATCACTGATTGGTATCCATTAGTACAATATATTATAATAAAATGCCGCCTATCAGTGCCCATCCGTGCCCACCTGTGCCGCCTACCCATGCCCACCTGTGCCGCCTACCCATGCCCACCTGTACCGCCTAACCCATGCCCACCTGTACCGCCTAACCCATGCCCATCCGTGCCAGCTATCAGTGCCAATTTGTGCCACCTATCAGTGCCCATCCGTGTCGCCCATCAGTGCCACCCATCAGTGCCGCCTATCAGTGCCACATGTCGGTGTCCATCAATGCCACCTCATCAGTGCCACCTCATCGGTGCCCATCAGTGCCGCCTTATCATTGCCCATCAGTGTAACCCCATCAATGCCCATCAGTGAAGGAGAAAACTTACTTATTTGCAAAGTTTTGAAACTGAAACAAAAAAAAAATTATTTTTTCAACATTTTCGGTATTTTTTTATTTGTTTAGCAAAAAATAAAAACCGCAGAGGTGATCAAATACCACCAAAAGAAAGCTCTATTTGTGGGAAAAAAAATGATAAAAATTTCATTTGGGTACAGTGTAGCATGATCGCGCAATTGTCATTCAAAGTGCGACAGCGCTGAAAGCTCAAAATTGGTCTGGGCAGGAAGGTGTTTAAGTGCCTGGTATTGAAGTGGTTAAAAGCTGGGGTATGTAAACTTTTGATCAGGGCCATTTGGGTAGTTTCTGTTGCCTTGCCATTATGATTTAAAAAGAGTAAACACAGTTGATTGATAATTCGTTTCTGTTGCCATTATGATTTAAAAAGAGTAAACACCGTTGATTGATAATAAAATTGCTTACATTTAAGCCACATAGATAATTCTCCTTCCTAACCCTAACTGGGCAGTTAGAGAACAGCAGCAGAATAATGAGGTCATCTCTCTGCCGTCCTCCTGTGAGCCTGTCCCTTGTCAGAAAATTTAAATGTAGGATACCGGATTTGTCCCAATTACTGCCCCTACCTCTCACAGTCCAAGTGCTGCTGTACAGTGGAGGATATCAAAAAGCTGAAGTTAAATCAAATACAGGTATTTATAGAAGCATTTTTTTAAATTGTAATTTTTCAAAATAAAATTAGTAAATTGCATGCATTGCTGTTATTTTGTCTGGAGGTCATACTGAATTATACAAACTATTACGGTCTATTCTCCTCTGTATAAAAAAAACCCACCTATAGACTGGGATAATGTGGAAACCTTTCTACGTAACAGAGGAACACTGACTAGCTATGAACCCTCTTGTAGCCTCTGAGAACCTGTTAGGCAGCTGTACATATTTTACAAATCTTTACTGAAAATAAAAGACCCACTTAAAGGCAGTTCAGTGATCTACCAGTTTCCTTTTTTTCTTGTTAGTAGTCAGCTGTACCTGCCTGCCCCAACCCTCTTGGAAACTCAGTAAATTTGAAGCGGCAGGGAGAGTTTCATTCCTCCAGCCACCTTCCAGAGGCAAATGTTCAAATAAGGAGTTGCCCTGTAGTTAAAAAAAAAAAAAAAAAAAAGAAAAAAAAGCTGAATGCTCCAAACACCAGCGATTAAATAAATCCAAATGTGAGGCGTGTATTCCTTAGCGATATCCACACCATCCGTCACCATATAGTATGTGATACTTCAGATGACACCTCCACCATAGATAAAGTGCTTGCTTACCAGCTTGCACAGACCTTCTATTACAGAAGTTCAGTGATGCTTGTGGCTTCAAACCCAGCCAGGGCCTTTACATCCTCTGGAGGACTCCCTTGCAGGCTTACAGACCACCCATCCGGGAACGATAAGGTTCCCAAAATATTAAAGGTTCACCATAGCATAAAATCCTTAAAACTTTTAATAAAGTATACAAATTATTGCACTTACATCAAAAGTATTGTATTTGCGCCTTGGAACAAGATAAGCCGGCCATAATCGCAGCACCCCCTATCCTTCTGGGACTTGAAAGTTGTAGTGAGTCAGCACATCACTCTGCCCTACGCGTTTTGTCATAGGCTGACATTGTCCGGGGCACCTTCCAGAGGCATCTCCAAAAAAACTGACTAAAACCTTGAATGGCCCTCCTAAAATTATATACAAGTCCACTGTTTTGCAAAAAACACAAAAATATATGCATCAACACTTCACAAAATAAGTGTAATATAGTATTCCTCTAATACAACAATACATGTGGTAAAAATGACTAGAAACATGGCACTGTATCTCTGTAAAGCAGGCCATACATTATGCAATTTTCTTTCCTTCAAAAACTTGTTCAAGTTCCCAATCAATACAGTCAGTGTTGTTGGCAGAATCCCTCCCACTGCACTATTATATTCGAAAAATGAGAAGTTTCTCAGCCGTCCAAATACAAAAGATCACTGTTTGCTGCTATAGCTGATGGCAGTGATCAAATAAAAAAAAATAAAAAATAAAAAAACACAGGCTGATTATACTGAAGTTGACTGATAGATTAAATACAGTGCAACCGGCCTGCCCATAAATGACTGAAAATTCGGATGGTTTCTGCTAAACTAGTTCGATTTTTATCTGTGTATGGCTAACTTTAGTTATTGCTTCCACTGTATATCTCTGCTTAGAGGCAGAATACAAGGGATCTGGTACTATTGTGATGCTTAACCACTTCCGGACCGGCTCACGCAGATTCACATCGCCACTTTGAAGAGGGATATCATTGTTATGGCAGTAGCTAGCTACCATAAACCCGGAATCCTCTTCTTCAGTGAACGGCCTGGTTTCAGATAAAAGTGGTCTCTGCGGTGGATTTGTTGTGAGATCACTTTTACCGCTGCTCTCCCCGCTTATCGAAGCAGATGGTAGCGGTGGAGGCGATCGGGTCCTCTCACTGTCTTGGTACGGTGACAAGTGAGGGGAAGATGGCGCCGACACATCTCCATACAATTGCAGGTCGGAAGCAATGTCAAAACTTCACTTCCGCCCACAGCTCTTAAAGCAAAAAAAATAAAAAAAATTGAATGACATATAATTACATTTTTTTTATTGTAAATATGAGATCTGAGGTATTTTTGACCCAGATCTCATATTTAGGAGGTCCTGTCATGCTTTTTTTTCTATTACAAGGGATATTTACATTCCTTATAATAGAAATACAAGTGACAATTTTTTTTTTAAAGAACAGTGTAAAAATAAAAAATAAAATAAATAAGAAAAACATTTTTTAAACCGTCCCCTCCCGCTGAGCTTGTGTGCAGAAGCGAATGCATACGTGAGCAGCGCCCGCATATGAAAATGGTGTTCAAACCACACAGTAGATCGAGAGCAATAATTCTAGCCCTAGACCTCCTCTATAACTCAAAACATGCAACCTGTAATTTTTCCCAAAAAAGTGCACTTGTAAGACCGCTGCGCAAATACGGTGTGACAGTATTTCAACGGCAATTTATTCTGTAGGGTGTTAGAATTTTTATATTTGTACTCACGGTAAAATTCTTTTCTCTGTAATTCACCGACTGACACAGCTTCTTCTCTTTAGACCATTGGGTTTTTATGCCACCTTCAGGAGAAGACTAGGCAATACATGTTAACGTGATAATAAAACAAGAACTTTCTAGTTCCGCCCAAGGGGCGGTCCTTTAGGTAACAACCTCTCAGCATGCTTCTGCAGCCTCAGTAAGTCAACAAGCAGTATAACGTAAAGAAAAATATGAGGGGCGGGTGCTGTGAGTGTCAGTGAATTACAGAGAAAAGGATTTTACGGTGAGTACAAAAAATCCTATTTTCTCTTATATTCACCGACTGACACAGCTTCTTCTCTTTAGACCATTGTCCCCAAGCAGTGCCAAAACGAGGGGTGGAAAAACAGCATAAAACTTCATCCACCATGGCATGTGGGAGCTAGTACAAACTTTACCCACAAAAAAACTACAGTGTGTGGAAAAACCACCACAAAAAAACAGGGTGCTCCTCCACAGAGAAGCACTACCCTCAAACCACAGCAAAAACTGCGGTAAAGAATGCAACAGTGCATTAACTTAAGTAGGTACTGTGTTTTTACCCAAAAAAAAATTGCATATGCAATTACAACTATACAGCTGCCTGCAAAACTTTGCGGCCAAAACAGGCATCACCCGATGCACTGACATCAGAAGGTCCAAGACGTTCCGTTTGCACTCGTGTAGTGGGCCGTGACCGGAAAGGGGGGCACCTGCCCGTTCAAGGCATAGGCTTGTACTACAATCTGTCCGATCCACCTGGAAATGGTGGCCAACGAGACCACCATGCCTTTCTGTGGACCAGCCACCAAAACTAACAGTGAGTCTGACTTCCGGAAGGGAACCGTGGCAGACAGACGAATACACCTTCAGAACCCGAACCACGTCCAGAGCATGAAGGGCCACCTCCTTAGGATGTGTCGGCTTAGGACACAGAGATGGTAACACAATGTTCTCATTGATGTGAAAATGCAGAGACTACCTTCGGCAGCAAAGACGGTTGCGGACACAAAACCACCTTATCCTTGTGGATGACCAGATAGGGAGCGACTTGCAGGACAAGGCCGCCAGTTCCGAAACCCTCCTGGCCAATGTAATGGCCACTAGAAAGACCACTTTCTGGGAAAAAGTCAACAGGGGAATCTCTCTGATATTTTCAAATGGCGATTTCTGAAGCGCCGATAATACCAGGGGGCAACAGTGGACGCACCCGGAGGGACTACATGTCGCACCCCTTGAGCAAAAGTACTCACTATAGAGTGAGATGCCAGGGGTCGCTGAAAAAGGACAGCCAAAGCTGATATTTGTCCTTTAATGGTGCTTAACGCCAACTTCTGGTCCACCCCTTGCTGAAGAAACAGCAGGATCCTGGATATAGAAAAGGAGCGCGGATGCCATCCTTTCTCCTCACACATGGAGATGCAGGCCTTCCAGGTACAAAGATACATCTTCCAAGAAGATTTCCCTGCTCTCAACATAGTTGGGATCACAGAGTTCGACAGACCCCAGTTCCTCAACAACTGGCTCTCAATAGCCATGCCGTTAAAGCCAGAGATGGTAAAGCAGAATGGAGAATCGGACCTTGAGACAGAAGGTCCTCTTGCAACGGCAGTCACTAGGGAGCGTCTGCCACCAGGTGCACTAGGTCTGCGTACCAAGGACGCTGAGGCCAATCTGGGGCAACCAGTATTACTGGGATCCCCTCGGCTTTCACTCTGCAAAGCAGACGTGGTAACAGTTTCAGTGGAGCAAAGGCGTAGATAAGCTGGTACTGATCCCACGGAGCCACCAGCACGTTTGAGGCGTCTGCCCATGGATCTCTTGTCCTGGACACGAATCTCGGCACCTTCCGATTGAGACGGGAGGCCAGAAGATCCACGTCTGGTGTGCCTCACCACAGGCACAGTAGCCTGAACACCTCTGGATGCAACACCCATTCTCCTGGGTCCAGCATCTGATGACTTAAATAGTCCGCCTGCCAGTTCTCAACACCTTGGATGTAAATGGGCGTCAGGGCCGGTACATGTCGCTCTGCCTACCATAGTATGTGAGAGTGACCTCCCATGCGGCGGCCGAGCTTCTTGTTCCTCCTTGGTGATTGACGTATGCCACAGCTGTGGCGTTGTCTGACTGGAGCCTCATCGGACACCCTTGCAGTCTCATTGACCATGTGGAGAGGCATAGCCTGATCGCTCTCAGTTCGAGCAGATTGATCGACAACTTGGATTCCTCCGCTGACCAGACTCCCAGCACTCCACCCCAGCCGAATAGGCTGGCGTCCATTGCGATCACCATCAATTTCTCGGACTGAAGCACCGGGGACCTCAGCCACCAGATTAAGGAACCCCTGACTAACTGGCTCACCTGGATCTGTCGATCCAGGGACAACGGAGATCTCTCCCACTTTGTCAACATCTCCTTCTGCAGGACTCTGGTGTGGAACTGGGCATATTTCCCAGCTTTTCCCAGGACTTGCATGCAGAAGCGCAGCGACGACCACTTGCGGTTCATCAGCAGCTTTACCGAGGCTCTGAGAGTCTGCAATTTGTCTGAAGGGAGAAACACTCTCGCTTCCCTGGAGTCCAGCAGCAAGCCTAGGTACTCCAAACACTGAGTCAGTACGATCACTGACTTTTTTAGGTTCAACAGCCACCCAAATTCTTGCAGGGTCTGCATGGTGATCACCACATCCTCTTCTAACTGAGGCGGAAGAAGGTCTCAGGAGGAGATCGTCTAGGTAACCCACGATCGCGATCCAGTGTTGCCGTAGCAACACCAACACAGGAGCTCCCTTGGTAAAGACTCGGGAAGCTGACACCAAACCAAAAAGGAGAGCCACAAACTGGTAGTGGGCTTGCCCGACTGCAATCGCAGAAACTTTTGATGTCTGAGACATATGGGTATGTGCAGGCACATATCCTGGATGTCTAAGGACGCCAGGGAGTCCCCTTGATGGAGTGCAGGGACTACTGAGCGAACTGATTCCATTCTGAACCTTCACAAAGTGATTGAGGGCTTTTAGAGCCAAGATTGGGTGTACCCCTTTCCTTCTTGGGAACTACAAACAGGTTTGAGTAGAACCCCTGGAAACATTTCAATTCCGGAACAGGTGCCTACCCCCCCGCGATGTTTCTGCCCTTCCGTGGTCATTCTGTTGGGATGGGGACGTTTAGCCGAAGCTCTGGGCAGACAAAAAAGCCACTTGCGAGTGGAAAAAGAGGGCCCTTGCCTACGGCCTGGCTTCTTAGCCTTCCTGGCCTGTAGGAGTAGAGTACTCTTACCACTTGTGGCATTCTTAATAATGTCATCCAAAGAGGCTCCCAAGAGCCGGTTGCCAAGGAAGGGAAGACCCATCAGGGCTTTTTTGGATGCCTGGTCAGCAGACCAGCTTTTCAACCAAATCAGGCGCCTCAGCACCACTTCTGACACTGAAGCCCTGGATAACAGGAGGAAGGTATCCAGGGCCGCATCACAAACATACTTAAGGCCATGCACCAGTTGGTCTGCTAGTTCCACGCAGACAGGAGAAGCCTGCTGTTCTCCCAATTCGCAGTGCAACAGTTTTGTCCACTCAGTGTCTGCGACACAAGTGCGGATGCCAGTACTGGTCGCATGGTTGACCCCACAACCATAAACAAGGAATGAGCCACTGCCTCTACCTCTACCGGGATCGTGGTTACTTTGTTTAACCTGGATACTGGGGGGTCCACGACCGGAGGAGCCAACCACGTTTTGAGAAGGCTCTCCTCAAAGGGGCAACGCACCGCCATGTATTTGGGGACTGAAAAGGTCCGTTGCGGTTGACCCCATTCCTTGTAAATGAACAAAATAAGTCAGATACAGGAACACCTTAGGTGAATGGCTGGCTTACAGGACCAAAAGGGGACCGGTACATCAGCAGAGGGATCTGCTGGCTCCTGAATCTTTAGGGTATCATGCACAGCTGTGATAAGTGCTCCAACAAGCGCTTTGTCGCCCACGGACCCGGACGGGGACTCATCCCCACTGTCCGAACAGTCCTGGTCAGCGTCATCTGAACGACAGAGCAGGGGTCACCAGCCTCAGCAGGGCCCGAGTCTGCGTCAGAGCTCTCCCAAGAGGACGAGGGGGGATGGGGCTGGGGCCGCTTTTTAGCACCTTGTGCCCACGCACTGCCTCCATCTTGGCAACAAACTAATTGAAGACCGCCGCAGTAGCACTTTTGTTGCAAGGCGTCCAAGGGCACAGGTTGCAATTGCCTGGACTTCGGGGGAAGAAACACCAGTTTCTGAAGCCATGCTGACCCTACCCTGTCTGCCACCCGAAGGGGACTTAGGACAGTGGCAGTCCCACCCTCCTTACTGCTACTGGCTTAGGGGCTCTTTCCCGCAGAACTCACCACCCTGAAGGGTTCTGCGCTATCCATCAAGTAGTGCCTGTGGTCTCTGTTGGCTCCCAGGTGCAGAGGGATCCGCTCTGTGTCAGTGGAAGCTGCTGCTAATAGCGCTGAATCCGCTCTGCAATGTGCTCAGGCTCAAAGGAAATGGCCGCCCAGCATCCAGTATAAGGTCATAAAACACTGGGAAAATGGCTACCAGAGCACAGGGACAGATGCTGCCGCTAGAGAAGGCTGAAAAACGTGTTCAGGCTTCTAGAAATGGCTGCCGGCGTCCAGTATAAGGAGAAATCACAGGGAAAATGGCCTCCGAAGCACAGGAGAGCATGCTTTCCCTTGCCCACACCTAAGATGGCCGCAGATTCTGAAACCATGAGGGACAGAGCTGAACAAATGGCAGTGATCAGTGCTGTAAGGGACACAGGCAAAGCCTCCCAGGCACCTCCAGGGACATCAGAAACAGGACTCAGGACACAGCCAGCCAGTGCAGCCCCCCCACAGGTGAGAGGCCCCCACCCGGAGAGCCACTGTACAGAGACACACACACACACTGCACATCAGCCACATGCAGCATCCCCCACAGGGAGGGGGGGAGGGAAGATAGGGACAGGGGGAGAGAGGGAGGTGAGGGACCCCAAAATCAACCTCCCAGGGAATGCCCAGCTGCTCAGCCCCACGAGGCAGGGAGAGCTGTACTTACCAGTCCTGAAGAGCTGGGAGACATTCCATTACAGACCCACTCTCTGATCAGTACAGGGTGGCTGCTGGCCTCGGCACAATGACGTAGACATCAGTAGCTCAGTCATATGTGTGCCCCGGAGCAGAAAAGCTCACGACCACCTCTGGAGCTGAGGTTTCGTCGTGGCCGACCCAGCGTGGAGCACTGGTCTGCACACGCTCGATGGCCAGGCTGTGAAAACTACAAGGATAAGGGTATCCAACCTGTCACCCAGACGGCTGTTGATAGCACATCACAGGATCTATCATCTTGCGCAAAAAGCCAAGCTTCTGCAGATGGATGGACCGATGGACCCGTCAGGGTTCTTAGGTCCTTTTCCTTCACTAGGCAAAATAAAACTGAGGCTACAGTAGCATGCCGAGGGGTTGTCACCTAAGGGACCGCCCCTTGGGCGGAACTATAAAGGACTAGTTTTATTATCACGTTAACATATATTGCCTAGTCTTCTCCTGAAGGTGGCATAACAACCCAATGGTCTAAAGAGAAGAAGCTGTATCAGTCAGTGAATAGAAGAGAAAATATATATAATGTTTAGGGGTTCCAAGTAATTTTCTAGCAAAAAAAAAAAAAAAAAAAAACTGTTTTCAAACTTGTAAACACCAAATCTCATAAAGAGGCTCGGTCCTTAAGTGGTTAACAATATCATCTGGGATAGAAACAACCATTAAACTGAACTACTCTTGACTAGAAATAGAAAGTGACGCCTAATGCAGATTCTGAAGGACAGAATAATTCATGGCTTGCTCACTACATGACGTTAGTAAACCTGTCTGATGAATTACAAAAGATTATTTACCCTCATCCTATCATTTTCCTGTACTTTACTTTATTACTCCCGGCTGTCCCGATTCACAGCTTAAATCTCAGTATTCTCTAGTAACTCATTCACTGCTCTGCTCCTACACAATGATAGCAATAGAAAGCAAACTATTATCAGCCACTATGCTAAAAACCAAATCCATATTAAAGAGGAAGTAAACCCTGATGAGTTTACTTCCTCTTTCATTCCCTGCAAAGGCAAAGCATAATGGACTACTATGCATCGCATAGTAGTCCATTATGTGTCACTTACCTGACACAGGAGCCAGCGAAGTCACCGCTGTCCCCTGTAGTCCGCCGCATCCATCTTGTTGGTGGCGTCTCGCAGCTCCGCCGCTCTCATTCGGCGAAGCCACGATGACGTCCCTCCCGCGCATGCGCACGGGAGTCGACACGCGCGGCAGCTCCATTCTTGGAAATGCCGCGCTCAGTGCGCCTGCTCGCTGCTGTCTACGGCGCATGCGCCGTAGACAGCGGTGCCCGTTTTCGGGCAAATATCTCCTAAACCATATAGGTTTAGGAGATATTTCTTGGACCTACAGGTAAGCCTTAATCTAGGTCAAAGTGGTTTGTAAGGGTTTACAACCACTTTAACTCACCCCTTTAGCATTTATTTTACTGTATATTTATTTATATATTTATAGATAAATTTGTTTTACAGAATTGCTTTAATGTGTACCCTAAATCCCAACCAACAGAATACATATTACAGTATTTTGGTATAAATAAAGTGCACTTATTAGAATGCATAATAGGCATTTTGTAAATATACATGTGACGGATTGTACTCTCTCTGATCAGCAATCTAATAAGAAGCACTAGCACTTGATGCACAACAAGTGTACTCAACCAAATGTATCAAAAAGCACAAATGCTTAGTAAAGCATTGCATTATTTTTGAGATTAATCAACGTAAAAACAAATGCAATCTGCAGCTACTATTCTATTAATTTGTATTAATTACAGTATGAATAGCCACACCAAATCCATAGTCCAAAACACATTTTATTTCATATAGATCAATAAATGAAAAGCCAACGTGTTTGAGTGTTTCAAGGGGTCCCTTGTATCAGGGCTTTAAACACTTGTTTACAGGGGACTTGGCTTATTAGGGGATTAATGTATACAATGAAAACGGTACTTGGTATCTTTATTGCATGACTCTCACAGCTGGTTCAGACAGCTTCATCCTATGGCTATCTGAATCAGTTGCGACAACCATGCAGTAAACATACCAAAAGCCACTATCATTCAGAAAGATTCACTCTATTTGTTCTGGGGAGAATTGAGAAAAAAAAAAAAAAAAAAAAAAAAAAAAAGCTGTGGTGTCAACTTTCAATTGGGCAACTGTCTAAGAGGGAATTTCCCCTCATTTTGGAAAGATATCCTTTCACTTGTTATGTCTACATGAAGTCTATTGGAAATATCCTAAATTAGCTTATATGGGGGCCTTTCCAGATACTGTAGCTACATCCCAAGGAGGACTCCACAGTAGTCTACTTGGCTTCAGTGTATTTGCATAACTGAAGCCTAATACCGCATACACACGACCGAACTTTCAGGCAGACTAGGTCCAACGGTTTTCCCGATGGACTTTCGGGAGAGTCCCGACGGACTTTCCGAACTAACGTTCATTTTGAACGTGATGGCGTAAGACGGGACTAAAAAAGGAAGTTCAATAGCCAGTAGCCAATAGCTTCCCTTGTGTCGTATTTGGTCCGTCGGACCAGCATACAGAGGAACGGTTTTCTCTATAGCAGGGATGTCCAAACTTTTTTCAAAGAGGGCCAGATTTGATGAAGTGAACATGCGCGAGGGCCAACCATTTTGCCTGACATTCTTTGAACCATTAAAATTCTGTCTAAGTGTGTTCGTCCGAGCACTAATACACTGCCCAACAAGAATTCTCTTGCCTTTGTGGCTGTGTGTGGTGAATAGATGAACTCAAGTGTATTATTTGGATACACCGTATTTATTGGTGTATAACACGCACCTTCACTTAAAGAGGGAAGCTTCAGGAAAAATGCAGCCGCCATTGCCGGGAATGCAGCCGCCATTGCCAGGGATTCACCCGCCATTGCCCAGGAATGCAGCCACCATTGCCGGGAATTTCAACCACCATTGCCGGGAATTTCGCCCACCATTGCCGGGAATTTCGCCCACCATTGCCGGGAATTTCAGCCACCATTGCCAGGAATTTCAGCCACCATTGCCAGGAATTTCAGCCACCATTGCCAGGAATGCAGCCACCATTGCCGGAAACTTCACCCACCATTGCCGGGAATTTCACCCACCATTGCCGGGAATTTCACCCACCATTGCCGGGAATTTCACCCACCATTGCCGGGAATTTCATCCACCATTGCCGGGAATTGCAGCCACCATTGCCGGGAATTGCAGCCACCATTGCCGGGAATTGCACCTACCATTGCCAGGAATGCAGCCACCATTGCCGGGAATTTCAACCACCATTTCCGGGAATTTCACCCACCATTGCCGGGAATTTCACCCACCATTGCCGGGAATTTCACCCACCATTGCCAGGAATGCAGCCACCATTGCCAGGAATGCAGCCACCATTGCCAGGAATTCACTCACCATTGCCAGGAATGCAGCTCCACAATGGCAATTGCCAGGAATGCAGCCATCATTACCATCAGTGCAGCCATGGAGGGCAGGACGAGTGCCAAAGACATCT
Source organism: Lithobates pipiens (assembly GCF_037356315.1). Lineage (NCBI taxonomy): Eukaryota > Metazoa > Chordata > Amphibia > Anura > Ranidae > Lithobates > Lithobates pipiens. The sequence continues at coordinate 376,188,658 of NW_027507748.1, read as the reverse complement.
TACAGGAGTATCTCCTGTTTACACAACGGCCTCTTTAAGAGAAACTCCCGCCTCCTTTGATGGACAGCACAGTTGTCCAATGGCAGAGACGGGACTTCCTATTACAGAGGCTGCCGTGTAAACAGGAAATTCCCCTCCTGTGTGCACGGCACTCGTCCCGCCTCCTCCCTCCGACGCAGCTGGACTATATATCTTTTGTGGCCCCAGAGCTGGGAGATCGCCGGGGGGCCACAAAAGATATATATATATGTTTAAACAACCAGGTGGGCCGTCCAAAACCGGACCGCAGGCCGGACTTTAGACATGCCTGCTCTATAGGAATTGAGTCCGCCTGACCTAGTCTGCCGAAAAGTCCAGTCGTGTGTACGCGGCATAAGAGTACTAATATCAGGAAGTCAACAGTAATGTGGGACGCAACACTACTACAGAAGTAAGATGTTGGGACTACTTCAATCAGAAAAGCATACTGGAAAACCAGCAGCTGACTGGCTCTCAGTATAATAGTTCAGGTTCAGGTGTGACTGGGAGGAACTAGAGTAGTTTGGCTGAAAAGTACAAAAGTGTCTTTAAATATATTTAATAAACCAATGTTTCCTATCACCCCATTACCAATATATAATACGGAATATGTTTTATTCTTAGTAATATTTTATAGTTATACATCTTTCAGCTATGACAACAATATTGTTTATTAAAACACCAAATTATGAAAGAAATTATGAAATAAAGTATTGTTCCTTTAATATGACACACCATTGATTAATTGTTCCATGACATCATTCTGGTAAATAACACTACATGCTATTGGATCCCCTACAGTTCTATCATCCTATTGCAAATGACACCAAAATAATTGAGAAAGAGTAAAAAGAAATTAATTATACATGTGATTCATGGTCTTATAATAAAGACAACAAGGGCTGCAGTACAGATCCAAATTACTGTTTGCTGATGCTTTTAATTCAGCATCAATGACTCACATTTCCACTGTGCTGACACCCTGACACAGCTCCACACCCCTGAGTTCTGCTTCCATCACATAGTGAGACTGCAACCTGTCCTCTTACTAATGATTTAGAGAAATAATAGTCACGTGCTTAGATTTCAGACATCTCGCCTCTGCATCACGCACATTCATTTCTATTCTCCTTTTCAATTATTTTAAAGGAAATAAATTGTAAACACAAATATTTTGTTCCCATATGCAACCAATTGCATTTGGACATCTGCTAAAAATTACTTAAAAAGGGGTTGTAAACCCTCTTGTTTTTTCACCTTAATGCTTCCTATGCATTAAGGTGAAAAAACTTCTTCTAGTGACCGCCCCCCTAGCCCCCCCCCCCCCACCATTTTATTTACCTGAGCCCTGGAATTTCCCCACAGCAGAGATGCACGCTTCCTCTGCCCAAGGTTCTTGGCTCTTGATAGGATAGATTGATAGCAGTGTAGCCATTGGCTCCCCCTGCTGTAAATCAAATCCAATGACGTGGCGCCAGGGGGCGGGCCAAGTCCGGCATTGGGCGTCTATGGATGCAAATGATGGACTCGGAAGCATGCCCGCAAAGTAACCCCCCGGGAGAGCGCTTCTCCTAGAGCAGGCATGTCCAAAGTCCGGCCCGCATGCCAATTGCGGCCCGCGGTCCGGTTTTGAACGGCCCGTCTGGTCGTTCTCAATTTATTGTGCTGCGGGATCAGTGCTGTCAGATCAGCCGATCCCCGACACTGGGAGAAGCTCCGTGAGCTTCAAAAGTGAAAGTAAAGTGCAGAGGATTGTGCTGTGCTCTCTGCTTCCCCCTACAGTGCAGTACCCGGCTGAATGAGGAAGCTGCAAAGGTACTGTACTACAAGCTAGATTAGTGTTAAAAAGGCCTTTATTCATGTGTGTGTATGTATGTATGTATGTATGTATATGCATGTGTCTGTATTTGTGTGCATGTATGTCTGTATATGTGTGTGTATGTGCACATGTGTCTGTATGTGTGTGTGCACATGTGTGTGTCTGTGTGTGTGCACATGTGTGTGTCTGTGTGTGTGCACATGTGTGTGTCTGTGTGTGTGCACATGTGTTTGTATGTATGTGTGTGTGCACATGTGTCTGTATGTGTGCACATGTGTCTGTATGTGTCTGTGTGTGTGCACACATGTGTCTGTATGTGTCTGTGTGTGTGCACACATGTGTCTGTATGTGTCTGTGTGTGCACATGTGTCTGTATGTGTGTGTGCACATGTGTCTGTATGTATGTATGTGTGCACATGTGTCTGTATGTATGTGTGCATATGTGTCTGTATGTGTGCGCACATATGTATGTATGTATGTATGTATGTATGTATGTATGTGTGCACATGTGTATGTATGTGTGTGTGTGCACATGTGTCTATGTGTGTGTGTGCACATGTGTCTGTATGTGTGTGTGTGCGCATGTGTCTGTATGTGTGTGTGTACATGTGTCTGTGTGTGTGTGTGCACATGTGTCTGTATGTGTGTGTGCACATGTGTCTGTGTGTGTGTGTGTGTGTGTGTGTGTGTGTGTGTGTGTGTGTGTGTGTGTGTGTGTGTGTATGTATGTATGTATGTATGTGTGTGTGCACATGTGTATGTATGTTTGTGTGTGCACATGTGTCTGTATGTGTGTGTGTGCGCATGTGTCTGTGTGTGTGTGTGTGTGCACATGTGTCTGTATGTGTGTGTGTGTGCACATGTGTCTGTATGTATGTGTGCACATGTGTCTGTATGTATGTGTGCACATGTGTCTGTATGTATGTGTGCACATGTGTCTGTATGTATGTGTGCACATGTGTCTGTATGTATGTGTGCACATGTGTCTGTATGTATGTGTGCACATGTGTCTGTATGTGTGTGTGCACATGTGTCTGTATGTGTGTGTGCACATGTGTCTGTATGTGTGTGTGCACATGTGTCTGTATGTGTGCACATGTGTCTGTATGTGTGTGTGTGTGCACATGTGTCTGTATGTATGTGTGTGTGCACATGTGTCTGTATGTATGTGTGTGTGCACATGTGTCTGTATGTATGTGTGTGTGCGCACGTGTCTGTATGTATGTGTGTGTGTGTGCACGTGTCTGTATGTATGTGTGTGTGCGCACGTGTCTGTATGTATGTGTGTGTGTGCACGTGTCTGTATGTATGTGTGTGTGTGCACATGTGTCTGTATGTGTGTGTGTGTGTGTGTGTGTGTGCGCACATGTGTCTGTATGTGTGTGCATATGTGTCTGTGTGTGTGCACATGTGTCAGTATGTCTGTATGTGTGTGTGCACATGTGTCTGTATGTATGTCTGTCTGTATGTGTGTGTGCACATGTGTCTGTATGCATGTCTGTCTGTGTGTGTGTGTGCACATGTGTCAGTATGTATGTCTGTCTGTGTGTGTGTGTGTGCACATGTGTCAGTATGTCTGTGTGTGTGTGTGTGTGTATATATATGTCTGTATGTACGTGTGTGTGCACATGTGTCTGTATGTCTGTGCATGTGTGTCTGTATGTATTTCTGTATGTGTCTGTAAGTATGTGTATGTGTATGCATGTGTCTGTATGTATGTCTGTATGTGTGTGTATGTATGTGTGTGTGCACATGTGTCTGTATGTATGTGTGTGCATATATGTCTGTATGTATGTATGTGTATGCATGTGTCTGTATGTGTGTGCGGCGTGCATTTGTCTGTCTGTGTGCCTGCATTTGTGTGCTTGTGTCTGTGTGTTACTTTTAATCCGGACCCCCCTCCCCCCATTCTTATACCATCTAAACTGCTTTTGTAGGGCTTGTGTGTGATATTAGCCAGGACTCCTGCTCCTCTGAAAAGCAATCCATGCACAGATCTCTTTGCAGAGGCATTTGAATGGCGGTAAAGAGGCATTATGTTGCCTCCTCACCACCTGTTTTAAGCCCGTAAATGCAACATCTGTGTGGCTGCGTACTGTGTGTAGGGCAGCCCATTAATTTCAATGGACTTCCCTACTCACAAAAATGCAGGGAAAGAAGTTCTCAAGCTTTTTTTTTATTGCACTGCACCAAAAGCACCCTACATTTTCCAATGTGTGGGGTACCATTAAGAATTAACGGTGCCCCCTAAAGTGCAGAGCATTCGTCTGTGTGTTGGGAACGAGAGCGACAAAGGCAAGAGAATTCTTGTTGGGCCGTGTATTAGTGCTCGGATGGACACTTAGACCGAATTTTCAATGGTTCAAAGAATGTCAGGCAAAATGGTCGGCCCTCAGGCATTTTCACTTCATCAAATCTGGCCCTCTTTGAAAAAAAGTTTGGACACCTCTGTCCTAGAGGGTTATACAATGTGGGTAGGAGCCGCAAGAGCCACCGGGGACCCCAGAAAATGATGATCGGGGCCACACTGTGCAAAATGGAAGGAAGGGCAAGCAGTAAAAGTGAAACCTTCCAAGCAGCTTATAAACCTTGTGATCTTTCTGCACATAGCTTGAAGTGCTTTATTCCTCCCTTGAGGAGCCAAATGGCAGCAGGCCGTAAAAGAGACCCAGTTTGGGAACATTTTAATGAAGTTCCTCTACTTATGGGTAAAGCAGATATGCATGCAAAATGCAAGCAATGCAACAAAGAGATGCAAGGCCTGGTCGCCTGAATGAAACATCATGAGAAGAGGTGCTGTCATGAAAGGACTGTGTTGGAAGTTTTTTTTTTTCTGTGGACCCAGCTGATATATTCAGTTTTAAGTTCTTTTGTTTGTTTTTTCAAAGATATTTTTTTTTATGCCCTTCGTTTACTAAACATTGATGTTTAAGCAAATATAAGAATATGCAATATAAGGTTCTACAACTATGTGAAGTTTTACTAACCTGGCAGCTTATTATTCTAAATAGGAAACCTTAAAATTTTCTTTGCAAATATTAAAGATTCAAGATTCTAACTACCATGAGTCCTTACATTTAAAGAACACCTGTCATTTCAGATCCATCATGGTAGCGGCTGTTAGCGGGCAGACACCCACCTGCTGCCGCCACGTCTCTCACCTTGTTGTGTCACTGCTGCATCACCAGCTGTCTCATTAAATTGAATGGGACGGTCAGTGAGTCAACAGCAGGTCAGAGGAGGAGCAGCTGCAGGACAGAGATGACAGTTGCTCTTTAAAAACTATGATTTAAATTGAGTTGATTTAAATCAAGCTTTTTTGCTAGTGATTTATATCAACTTTCAAGACAGCACAGCATGGTGTCTTCTTCCCCAGAGATTTGGGATTGAAAAGAGCCTAACCTGATCAGCTTAAAAAGGCCTCCTGATGTCTAACCAGGGCCCTTGTGACTTAAACCCAAAAAGTTATTAAATAGAATGGATGGTGGCACAAGATGAATACTGAATAAAGGGCAGCAACGTACAGCTTAGGTCCCCAGAGTTGCACTACTCAAACTGTACTATGTGGAGATCTAGGACATGCCTATAGAGGTAGCAAAATATTTAACTTACTGCCATATCTAGCCAACAGACTTTGTAGTGCTAACATTAGCAAAATGAAGAGAGATGCATCCACTGATTGTTCTACTGATATCTCAGATGCCTTATTAATGGGGACTCCTCTTTTTCCCTAATTTATCAACTGCTAATGATTAGGCTACTATTAAAATCCTACAGGAAGATTGGTAAACTCTAAAGACAGCAGAGCTCTCAGCATAACTGGCCAAACCCATTTACTGCCATAATCCTGGACAGAAAAGAGGCCAAGCACCTCGATCTTCAAGCACTAAAAACTCACTATTGAGAATACCTAGGTGAGTTTTAAGAAGATTATTTGGACCCCCTATTATGCTAATAAGAATTCCTTTCACATACTGACAAACGCACCCCTACTATTTTTACCATGAGCTAAATAAGCAGCAGTTTGAACAAAAAATATAATATGCAAGCTATTAAGTCATCATGCCATTGGATCCTAGGTTCGCTGTCTCACACTTTAGCCCCTCAAGACTGTTCCAAAGTGCTTTAATCTCCTGGTTCATAGCTGATTTTAGCCCTTGACGATTCTCAAAGAGCATTTTCCGCTAGCCCTAGAGTTATATTAAACCCTTAGGTTTTTAAGTCGTTTTAGGAGCTGGTTTAATCACTTACTGAGTATGCAGCTTATTTGCCATTGCCCCGGGATTCTTGTTTTACAGTGGCTTCTTTCTCTTGCAGTGTCCCATGGAGCCATCCTGGTATGCAAGGTAAGAATGCTGGGGCAAGATTTTTTCTTAAATAATTCACTTGGGAAAGTTTATTTTATTGTGCTTAACCACTTAAGCCCCGGACCAGAGGTCTTTTTACAATTTCGCACTGCACCGATTTAACTGGTAATTGCACGATCATGCAATGTTGTACCCAAACTAAATTTGTGTCCTTTTCTTCCCACAAATAGAGCTTTCTTTTGATGGTATTTGATTGCCACTGCGATTTTTATTTTTTACGATATATAAAAAGAAAAAAAAAAAAAAAAATTATATATATATATATATATATATATATATATATATATATATATATATATATATATATATATATATATATATATAATTTTCTACTTTTTGTTATAAGAAAAATCGAATAAATTAAATTTTAGTCATACATTTAGGCCAAAATGTATTCAGCCACATGTCTTTAGTAAAAAAAAAAATGTCAATAAGCGTATATTTATTGGTTTGCGCAAAAGTTAGAGCGTCTACAAACTAGAGTACATTTTCTGGAATTTACACAGCTTTTAATTTATGACTGCCTATCTCATTTATTGATGTGCTAAAAATGGCAGGGCAGTACAACCCCCCCCCCAAATGACCCCATTTTGGAAAGTAGACACCCCAAGAAAATTGCTGAGTGACATGTTGAGCCCATTGAAATTTTTGTCGCAAGTGATTGAATAAGGACAAAAATTAAAAAAAAAAATAAAAAAGTTTACAAAAAGTGGTCACTAAATGATATATTGCTCACACATGCCATAGTTATATCTGGAATTGCACCCCAAAATATATTCTGCGGCTTCTCCTGAGTACGGGGATACCACATATGTGGGACTTTTTGGGAGTCTAGCCGCGTACGGCACCCCGAAAACCAATCACTGCCTTCAGGATGTCTAAGGGTGCAAATTTTTGATTTCCCTCCTCACCACCTATCACAGTTTCGAAGGCCATAAAATGCCAAAATAGCACAACCCCCCCCCCCCTCCATGACCCCATTTTGGAAAGTAGACACCCCAAGCTATTTACCGAGAGGCATGATGAGTTACCAAAAAAACTGTTAGCGATCGCAGGGATCAGGCCCGACTCTGCGAACGCTGCAGTTATGTGTTTAGTAAGTGACAGTGATCGATCGATACGGCACTTGGGTGGGCTGGGAGGAGGGGCAAAACGCAGGTGCTAGGAGGTATCTGGGCTGATCCCGCTAACAATGCGTTTTTTGGAACCCTAAACTGCTGGGGACGCTAGTATAGATCTGATCAGATCAGATATTGATCTGTTCAGATTCTATACCACTACGGGAGGTGTATGCTTTGCGCATGGGTGTTAGCGGTACTGGCACTAACCTAGCGCTGCCTGGGGCGACGCAGACCCTGACCCTAAAACCTAATTGATATCACCCGCCAGGTGATCAGGGGATTAAACCTTTATTGGGTAATAAATCGTGGGTGCCCTGATGCTATAAAAAGCAAACTAATTAACCAGAGTCACCCGTAACACTTATACGGTGATCACTGGTGGTTAAAATCTTTATTAGGTAGTATATGGGGGTCCCTGACGCTATATAAAAACCTGACAGGGAACCTAAATAACTAACTGGCTAACCAGCATAACCAGTGACACTTATACGGTGATCGCTGGTGAAAGGGTTAACTCTAGGGGCAATCAGGGGGTTAAAATCTTTATTAGGTAGTATATGGGGTACCTAACACTATAAAAACCTGGCGGTGAACATAAAAAATAACTAGCTACCTAGCGGCACCAGTGACACTAATGCAGCGATCAGAAAAACGATCGCTTAGTGACACTGGCAAAAGGGGGTGAAAGGGTTACCTGGGTGCAATCAGGGGGTTAAACCTTTATTAGGGGGGGGGGGGATAGGGGGCTACCCTGGACCTAACACTAAACTTCCCTGACAATTTACCGTCACAACTGACACTAAATAAATGATCACTGCAATCAGTGACACTGACGGGGGGGCGATTTGTCTGCCTATGTGTACCTACGTGTCAGTAAGTGCACCAATCACTACACTATGTGTTCGCCTCGCAGTCTGGTCAAAAAGGCCGCCCCGAAGAGAGTGACATCACTTCCTCCCTGCCTGTGTTTACACTACACAGGCAGGGGAAGCTTCTCATTCGCCAGGAGCGATCAAGAGGGGATGGCCACAAACCAACGGCCATCCCCTCATCCCGAATCGCTCCTGAAGCGAAACGGACCGCCGCAGCCAGCGGGAGGGGGTCCGAACGCACCCCCCACCCGCTGGAAGGCAAGCACATACCGGTACATGCTTGTACCTGTCCGTGCCATTGTGCCGACGTAGATGTACATGCGGCGGTCCTTAACCACTTAAGGACCGCCGTATTGCCAATGTACGTCATTACAATGGCACAGGCAGGCACAAGCACGTACATGTACGTGCCTGCCTTCCAGCGGGTGGGGGGGTCCGATCGGACCCCCTCCCGCTGGATACGGCGGTCCATTTCCCTCCAGGAGCGATCCGTGATGAGGGGATGGCCGTTGGTTTCTGGCCACCCCCTCTGGATCGCTCCTGGCCAATGACGAACTTCCTCCCACTGTGTATTGTTTACACAGGAAGGAGGGAGGAAGTGATGTCATTCTCCTCGGGTGGTCTTTTTGACCGGACTACGAGGAGAAGACTAAAAGTAAGTGCACCAAAACACTACACTGACACATAGGTACACAAACCCCCCCCCCCTCCCCCCCCAGTCACAGTGTCACTGATTGCATTGATCATTTCTTTACTGATCAATGCATTCAGTGTCAGTTGTAAAAGTAAAAACTGTCAGGGCAGTTAGTGTTAGGTCCAGGGTAGCCCCTATCACCCCCAATAAAGATTTAACCCCCTGATTGCCCCTAGAGTTAACTCTTTCACCCCCTTTTGCCAGTGTCACTAAGCGATAATTTTTCTGATCGCTGCATCAGTGTCGCTACGTAGCTAGTTATTTTTTTAGGTTCACCGCCAGGTTTTCATATCGCTAGGTACCCCGATATACTACCCAATAATGGTTTTAAACATCCTGATTGCCCCTAGTTAACCCTTTCACCCCCTTTTGCCACCGTCACTAAGCGATCATTTTTCTGATCGCTGCATTAGTGTCGCTAGGTAGCTAGTTATTTTTTTAGGTTCACCGCCAGGTTTTTATAGCGCTAGGTACCCTGATATACTACCCAATAATGGTTTTAACCCCCTGATTGCCCCTAGTTAACCCTTTCACCAGCGATCACAGTATAAGTGTCACTGGTGACGCTGGTTAGCCAGTTAGTTATTTAGGTTCCCCGTCAGGTTTTTATATAGCGCCAGGGACCCCATATACTACCTAAAAAAAAAAAATTGAACCCCCTGATTGCCCCTAGTTAACCCTTTCACCACTGATCACCGCATAAGTGTTACGGGTGACTCTGGTTAGTTTGCTTTTTATAGCATCAGGGCACCCACCATTTATTACCCAATAAAGGTTTAACCCCCTGATCACCCGGCGGGTGATATCAATTAGGTTTTAGGGTCAGGGTCTGCGTCACCCCAGGCAGCGCTAGGTTAGTGCCAGTACCGCTAACACCCACGCGCAAAGCATACACCTCCCGTAGTGGTATAGAATCTGAACAGATCAATATCTGATCTGATCAGATCTATACTAGCGTCCCCAGCAGCTCAGGGTTCCAAAAAAACGCATTGTTAGCGGGATCAGCCCAGATACCTGCTAGCACCTGCGTTTTGCCCCTCTGCCCAGCCCACCCAAGTGCAGTATCGATCGATCACTGTCACTTACAAAACACTAAACACATAACTGCAGCGATCGCAGAGTCAGGCCTGATCCCTGCGATCGCTAACAGTTTTTTTGGTAGCATTTTATATTTAAATACGGAAGGCAGTGCTTGGTTTTCGGGGTCCCGTATGTGGCTAGGCTCCCAAAAAGTCCCCCACATGTGGTATCCCCGTACTCGGGAGAAGCAGCAGAATTTATTTTGGGGTGTAATTTGACTTCTGCCCATAGCATGTGTGAGCAATATATCATTTAGTGACAACTTTGTGCAAAAAAAAAGTTTGTAATATTCCCGCAACTTTTGGCAAAATATAAAATATTCCATGGACTCAACATGCCTCTCAGTAAATAGCTTGGCGTGTCTACTTTCCAAAATGGGGTAATTTTGGGGGGTTTTGTGCTATTTTGGCATTTTATGGCCTTCGAAACTGTGATAGGTAGTGAGGAGTTAAATCAAAAATTTGCACCCTTAGAAATCCTGAAGGTGGTGATTGGTTTTCGGGGTGCCGTGCGCGACTAGACTCCCAAAAAGTCCCACACATGTAGTATCCCCATACTCGGGAGAAGTAGTGGAATATATTTTGGGGTGCAATTCCACATATAACCATGGCATGTGTGAGCAATATATCATTTAGTGCCAACTTTTTGTAAAAAAAAGATTTTTTATTTTTTTTTGTCATTATTCAATCCCTTGGGACAAAAAAAAAAAAAAAAAAAATATTCAATGGTCTCAACATGGCCCTCAGCAAATAGCTTGGGGTGTCTACTTTCCAAAATGGGGTCATTTGGGGGGGTTTTGTGCCATCTTGGCATTTTATGGCCTTCAAAACTGTGATAGGTAGTGATAGGTAGTGAGGAGTAAAATAAAAAATGTATGCCCTTAGAAATCCTGAAGGCGGTGCTTGGATTTCGGGATCCCGTACGCGGCTAGGCTCCCAAAAAGTCCCACACATGTGGTATCCCCGTACTCAGGAGAAGCAGCAGAATGTATTTTGGGGTGTCATTTCACATATGCCCATAGCATGTGTGAGCAATATATCATTTAGTGACAACTTTTTGTAAAAAAAAATTTTTTTTTGCCATTATTCAATCCCTTAGGACAAAAAAAAATAAAAAATATTCAATGGGCTCAACATACCCATCAGCAATTTCCTTGGGGTGTCTACTTTCCAAAATGGGGTCATTTGGGGGGGGGGGGGGGGTTGTACTGCCCTGCCATTTTAGCACCTCAATAAATGAGATAGGCAGTCATAAATTAAAAGCTGTGTAAATTCCAGAAAATGTACTCTAGTTTGTAGACGCTATAAAACTTTTGCGCAAACCAAAAAATATACGCTTATTGACATTTTTTTTACTAAAGACATGTGGCTGAATAAATTTTGCCCTCAATGTATGACTAAAATTTAGTTTATTAGATTTTTCTTATAACAAAAACAAGAAAATATATCTTTTTTTAATTTTCGCTCTTTTTCCATTTATATCGCAAAAAAAAATAATCGCAGAGGCAATCAAATACCATCAAAAGAAAGCTCTATTTGTGGGAAGAAAAGGACGCAAATTTCGTTTGGGTGCAATATTGCATGACCGCGCAATTACTAGTTAAAGCAGCGCAGTGCGAAATTGGAAAAAGACCTCTGGTCCTTAAGGTGTTTATTGGTCCGGGGCTGTAGTGGTTAAGTGGTTAATGTGTGTAAACTGAAAAAAAAAAAAAAAAAAAAAAACACACACACACCTTATTGCGCAAAATTTATCCAGGTCATGCAAATATTTCATGAATAGGCAGCTATATGGATTTAACCAAATTCACAAACTTAACAAAATACTCCATATTCTCCATGACAACCACTACTACATAAAATAGCTTCATATGTAATCAATGGCACGGTTTTATAACTTTCAAATGATTGTGTATTGTGTTATATTTTGATTATGTACAATTAAAACTGATGTATTACAGCTACAGTGCCTTAAGTATTCATACCCCTTGACATTTTCCACTTTGTCATTTTACAACCAAAAAGGTAAATGTATTTTATTGAGACTGTATGTGATAGTCCAACACAAAGTGGCATATAATTGTCAAGTGGAAGGAAGATAAATGGTTTTCTAAATTCTTTACAAATAAATATGTGAAAAGTGTGGCGTGCATTTGTATTCAGCCCCCGAGTCAATACTTTGTAGAACCACCTTTTGCTGCAATTACAGCTACAAGTATTTTTGGGTATGTTTCTACCAGCTTTGCACATCTAGAGAATGACATTTTTGCAGATTCTTCTTTGCAAAATAGCTCAAGCTCTGTCAGATTGGATGGAGAGCGTCTGAACAGCAACAGATGTATATGCTTTGATCTAAACCATTCCATTGAAGCTTTGGCTGTATGTTTAGGGTCGTTGTCCTTCTGGAAGGTGAACCCCCGTCTCAAGTCTTTTGCAAACTCTAATGCCATGTACACACAATCAGACACTGGTCCGCCGGGCAATCCGTCCGTGTGTGGGCTCCGGTGGACTTTTTTCCCAAAAGTCCGGCGGACTTAGAAAGTAGTTTTGACTCAAAAATTATCCGGCCGTCTGTGTGCTAGTCCGCCTGAAATGAACGGACTTTCACGCACACGGAAGAAAGTCCGTTAATTTTGAACGCGGCTCCAGGTAACCGGGACTAGCGAAGGAAGTCAATGTCGCCGCCTACGGCGGCGAGATTGACGCGCCGCTGGCACCGTCACCTGGTATGGACTTAAAGTGGAAGCCCTACGGCGAAAAAACGGCGTGGGGTTCCCCCCCCAAGGTCCATATAAGACCCTTATCCGAGCACGCAGCCTGGCCGGTCAGGAAAGGGGGTAGTGAAGAGCGAGCGCCCTCCCTTCTGAGCCGTAGCAGGCCACGTGCCCTCAACATGGGGGGTGCCTTGGGGAAGGGGGGCCCTGCGGCCCCCCACCCCAAAGTACCTTGTCCCCATGTTGATGAGGACAAGGGCCTCTTCCCGACAACCCTGGCCATTGGTTGTCTGGGTCTGCGGGCGGGGGGCTTATCGGAATTCGGGAGCCCCCTTTAATAAAGGAGGCCCCCAGATACCGGCCCCCCACTCTATGTGAATGAGTATGGGGTACAATGTACCCCTACCCATTCACCTGGTGAAAAAAAAAAAAACACAACAAGGGTTTAAAATAATTTATTGCACAGCTCCGGGGGTCTTCTTCCATCTTGGGGGGGTCTTCTCGCCGGACTCCTCCGCTATTTTCTGCTAGCTCTTTTACTAGCGGAGGAGCCCGGCTTTCTTAGTCGCCGCCCGGGGGTCTTCTTCCGACTTCGGGGGTCTTGTCCCCCTCTTCGTTGCCTCCACTTTCAGTCCTCTGGGACTGTGACATCATAAGGGGTGGGGACATCACCCGGTGATGTCCCTATATAAGTCGCCACACACCGCGTCCCTGTCATTGCGGCCAGAGAGAGCACCGAGTCAACATGAAGATGAAGAAGAAGAAGAAGAAGAAGAAGATGAAGATGAAGAAGAAGAAGAAGAAGAAGAAGAAGATGAAGATGAAGATGAAGATGAAGATGAAGATGAAGATGAAGATGAAGATGAAGATGAAGATGAAGATGAAGATGAAGAAGAAGAAGAAGAAGAAGGCGGTGGCGATAGAAGACCGGGCCACTGCTAGTAAAAGAGCTGGAAGAAGGCACGGAGGCTCGGCAAGAAGAACCGAAGAGGGAGACAGGACCCCCGAAGTCGGAAGAAAAGGCGGCGGCAACAGAAGACCAGGCCACCGCTAGTAAAAGAGCTAAAGGAAGAAAGCAGAGGCCCGGAAAGAAGAACCGACGAGGGGGACAAGACCCCTGAAGTCGGAAGAAGACCCCCGGGCGGCGACGAAGAAGAAAGCCGGGCTCCTCCGCTAGTAAAAGAGCTAGCAGAAGATAGCGGAGGAGTCCGGCGAGAAGACTCCAAGACAGAAGAAGACCCCCAGAGCTGTGCAATAAATGTTAAACCCTTGTGTTGTGTTTTTTTTTTTTTACATTTTTTTCCACCAGGTGAATGGGTAGGGGTACATTGTACCCCATACTCATTCACATAGGGTGGGGTGCCGGTATCTGGGGCCCCCTTATTAAAGGGGGCTCCCGTATTCTGATAAGCCCCCCGCCCACAGACCTGACAACCAACGGCCAGGGTTGTCAGGAAGAGGCCCTTGTCCTCATCAACATGGGGACAAGGTGCTTTGGGGTGGGGGGGGGGGCCACAGGGCCCCCCTTCCCCAAGGCACCCCCCCCATTTTGAGGGCACGCGGCCTGGTATGGCTCAGGAGGGGGGGGGGGCGCTCGCTCGTCCCCACTACCTTTCCTGACCGGCCGGGCTGCGTGCTTAGATAAGGGTCTTATATGGACCTTGGGGGGGACCCCCACGGCATTTTTTCGGCGTAGGGCTTCCCCTTTAAGTCCATACCAGGTGACGGGGCCAGCGATTTTAAATTCCTTCGATATTCCCGGCTACCCGGAGCCGCGTTCAAAATGAACGGACTTCCCTCCGTGTGTGGGCAAGTCCGTTCATTTCAAAAGTACGGCGGACTCCTGCCATAAGAAAAGTCCAGTGGTGTGTGGGCAGGTCCGCTCGTTCGGAAAGTCCGGCAGACCTCCACTTCAAAGTCTGGCGGTTTGTGCGCCGGGCTAAGTCCGCCGGACAGTCTGATTGCATGTACGCGGCATAACAGGTTTTCTTCTAAGATTGTCCTGCATTTGTCTCATCCATCTTCCCAGCAACTCAGTCAAGCTTTCCTGTCCCTGCTGAAGAAAAGCATCCCCACAACACGTTTCACGGTGGGGATGGTGTGTTCAGCTTAATGTGCAGTGTTTGTTTTCCGCCACACATAGCATTTTTCTTTTAGGCCAAAAAGTTCATTTTTGGTCTCATCTGACAAGAGCACCTTCTTCCACATGTTTGCTGTGTCCCCCACATGGCTTCTCGCAAACTGCAAGTGGGACTTATGGTTTTCTTTCAACAATGGCTTTCTTCTTGCCACTCTTCCACAAAGGCCAGATTTGTGGAGTGCATGACTAATATCCTGCGGACAGATTCTCCCACCTGAGCTGTGGGTCTCTGCAGCTCCTCCAGTGTTACCATGGGCCTCTTCTTGGCTGCTTCTCTGATTAATGCTCTCCTTGTCAGTTTAGCTGGAACGGACATGTCTTGGTAGGTTTGCAGTTGTGCCATACACGTTTTATTTTTGGATGATGGATTGAACAGTATTCCATGAGATTTTCAAAGCTTGGGATATTTTTTCATAAGCTAATCATGTTTTAAAACTTCTCCACAACTTTATCCCTGACCTGTCTGGTGTGTTCCTTGGTCCTCATGATGCTGTTTGTTAACTAATGTTCTCTAACAAACCTCTGAGGGCTTCACAAAACATCTGTACTTATGCTGAGGTTAAATGACACACAGGTGAACTCTAATTCGGTGACTAATTAGATGACTTCTGAAGGCAATTGGGTCCACTAGATTTTATTTAGAGGTATCAGAGTAAAGGGGGCTCAATACAAATGCACACCACACTTTTCAGATATTTATTTGTAAAACAGTTTGAAAACCATTTATCATTTTACTTCCACTTCACAATTATGTACCACTTTGTGTAGGTCTATCACATAAAATCCCAATTAAATATATTTACCGTATATACTCTAGTATAGGCCAACCCGAATATAAGCCGAGGCACCTAATTTCACTACAAAAAAACTGGGAAAAAATATTGACTTGAGTATAAGGCTAGGGTGGGAAAATGCAACAGCAACTGGGTAAACAATGCCCATATGCACCTCACTGTCCCCTTTTGCAGTCTCACTGTGACCATTTGCAGCCGTACCTTTGATTACTAAACAGTGTGTGTCTCCCGCTGTGTTATGCAGTCTGTTTGGCCGTCCATTGTAACAAAGCCCCGCCTCCTCCTCATCTGTGATAGAAGGAACGCTGATAGAGGAACACTGATACAATGCTGGGAAACTGTCAGCGTTCTGTCTATCACAGACGAGGAGGAGGCAGGGCTTTGTTACAATGGATGGCCGAATAGACTGTATAACAGTGGGAGATACATGCTGTTTTAGTAATGAAAAGGTACGGCCGCTGTACGGCTCATTCGAGTATAAGCCAGGGGGGGTTCAGCCTAAAAGCTGGGCTGAAAAACTCAGCTTATACAGTACATTTTTGGTTGTACTATAACAAAATGTGGAAAATTTCAAAGGGTATGAATACTTTTTCACGGCACTGTAGGTTTATGTGTAGTTGAGCCATTTATTTTTTTATATGTATATTTTATGTAATTGCAGATAAAAGCTTCCAATTTCTAGAACCCTACACCAGAAAGTAATTTTATTTCCAGTTTAGAGTATTTAGGAACACTACTCCTTTTCCTACCAATGTGTAGAGTACCTTCACTCATTCATAGAATAGAGAATATGTTAGAAGCAAACAAGAGTCCCACTTGTGTAACTCATGTCATTCCAAGTAATTTTATATAAAGTAGAGAAGATTCTTTATGGCCAAAAATTGAGAACAAATAGAGGGGGGAAAACTGAAACTTTAATGATTGTGAAGTTTGGGGATACTAGCTCCGCGGGACTAAGTGCATAAACCGTTGTCAGGTGAAACCAAAATATATTTATTTATGAATAAATCAAAAATAAAGCTTTTTTCCAGCATAAAAAACGTAAATTAAAGTCCGCTTGTCTTCAGCACAAAATAATACAAAAAGAAAAGCACCTACAGTTCTGTAGAAAGGTCTTCACCAAAAAGAGTCCTTGCAGAGATCTTTTTGCAGCCTCCAAAAACAGCAAACAGCAAATATAGCAACACAGCCAGACAGCTCCTCAGACAGGTGTTCATCTCCTTCTCCTCATCACCACCTCTCTGTCCACTTCCTGTCTTATGGGCTGTCTGTCTTCCTGGAGGCCATTAACCCCCTGTGGGCCAAATCCCTGTGGTCAGGGAGGGAGGCTCTTTCTCACCCAAATGTCACTTTAGAGCCTCCCAAATTCCGGGTCCCAACTATCTCTCTTAGAAATATAGAGAGGACCGCGAATCAGTCTTCTCCCAAAAACTATACCCGGAATCCATCACCCATTTTTGGGTGACCCCCTGAGGCCTACCATGATACCCTTAAAGGGACCACATCCCGAATATAGGAGCCACATTGTACCCGTCCAGGACCCAACCTTGGCGTCCTGTACATATCCCCCCCCCCCCTCTGCCTCAACGCAGAGGTGTTAGAGGCACCATTTGACAACATACAGTGGACCCGGGAGAGGGCATCAGCATTCTGATGTAGTCTCCCAGGTCTATGCTCCACCACAAAATTGAACTCCTGGAGAGACAGGAACCACCTTGTTACTCTAGCATTCGTGTGTTTATTTTGCCTCATCCAGGTCAGCGGGGCGTGGTCGGATACCAGGCGAAACCTTCTACCTAGGAGGAAATACCGCAAGGAGTCCAAGGCCCACTTAATGGCAAGACACTCCCGCTCTACCACCGCATAGTTTTTCTCCACTGCCGTCAGCTTTCTACTCAGGAAAACGACGGGGTGCTCTTCCCCGTTGATTACCTGCGACAGGACTGCTCCTAACCCCTCATTTGAAGCGTCTGTCTGTACTACAAAATCCTTATTAAAGTCTGGAGCAACAAGCACCGGATCCTGGCACAATGCCGTCTTAAGCTTCTGAAAAGCTTTTTCGGCATCGTTATTCCATTTTATCATCACTGACTTTCTGCCTTTGGTCAGGTCAGTCAAGGGAGCAGCAATGGTGGCAAAGTTGGGTATAAACCTCCGGTAGTAGCCAACTATGCCCAAAAACGCTCTGACCTGCTTCTTGGTTAGGGGACGGGGCCAGTCCTGTATGGCTTTCACCTTGCTCATTTGGGGCTTTACCAACCCTCTACCCACAATGTACCCTAGGTACTTGGCTTCCTCCACCCCAACTGCACATTTTTCTGGGTTTATGGTGAATCCTGCTCTTCTCAGGGAGTCTATGACTGCCTGGACTCGGGGAAGATGTGACCCCCAATCAGGGCTGAAGATGACTATATCATCCAAATAAAGCGAAGCATACCGCTGATGTGGACGCAAAGTTTTGTCCATGGCTCTTTGGAATGTAGCGGGGGCAGAGTGTAAACCAAACGGCATTCGTTTGTACTGGAAGTGGCCTTCCGGGGTAGAGAAGGCCGTTTTCTCCCTAGCTTCCTTAGTCAGGGGAATCTGCCAGTACCCTTTCGTGAGGTCCAGCGTGGTAATATACCTGGCAGGCCCCAACCTCTCGATGAGCTCATCTACCCGTGGCATGGGATAAGCATCAAACTTGAAGATTTCATTCAGTTTTCTAAAATCATTACAGAAGCGAAGAGTGCCGTTGGGTTTGGGTACCAACACGATTGGACTCAACCACTCGCTCTGCGATTCCTCAATGACATCAAGCTCGAGCATTCTTTTCACCTCTTCAGACACCGCCACTCTATGAGCTTCTGGGATACGGTAAGGCTTTAACTGCACTTTTACCTTGGGGTCAGTTACAATGTCGTGCTCGATGACATTGGTGAGTCCTGGCAACCCTGAAAACAGGTCCCTATTTCTTTGAAGAAATTCCTTTGCTTGCTGGGTTTGGGGTCTAGTTAAGGTAGCAGCCACCTGCACCAGGTCGATCCCTGCATGGTCTCCTGACTGTACCGCTACCACCGCGGATACCTGGTCTCTGTCTCTCCAGGGTTTCAACAAATTCACGTGGTAGATCTGGTATGGTTTCCTTTTCCCTTGCTGGTGTACCTTGTAGTTTACCTCCCCCACTTTTTCCACTATCTCAAATGGACCTTGCCACTTGGCCAAGAATTTGCTCTCCACTGTAGGTATTAGGACAGCCACCCGGTCTCCTACTTGAAACTGTCTGACTTTCGCAGACCGGTTATACACCCTTCTTTGGGCTTCCTGAGCCCTCTGCATGTGCTCCCTCACCAGCGGCATCACCTTAGCCACCCTCTCTCGCATTTGAGAGATATGCTCTACTATGGTTTTGTGTGGGGAGGACTCACTTTCCCATGTTTCTTTTACCAGATCCAGCAACCCCCCGAGGCCATCGCCCATACACTAGCTCAAATGGGGAGAAGCCCGTGGATGCTTGTGGAACCTCCCGGATGGCAAACAAAAGGGCAGGGAGTAACATATCCCAATCCTTCCCGTCCTTCTGGATGACTCTTTTGAGCATGGTCTTCAAAGTTTTATTAAACCTCTCCACTAGGCCATCAGTCTGCGGGTGATAGACGGACGTCTGCAACTGTTTAATTTGGAACAGTTTGCACAGGTCCGCCATCACCTTTGACATAAAAGGGGTGCCCTGGTCTGTTAATATCTCTTTAGGAAAATCAGTTCGTGAAAACATCTGAAATAGTTCTCGGGCAATGGCTTTAGAGGAAGTTTTCCTCAAAGGAACTGCTTCTGGGTACCTAGTTGCATAGTCTAGGATGACTAATATATACTGGTGCCCTCTTGCCGATTTTACCAGGGGTCCCACGAGATCCATAGCGATCCCTTCGAATGGAACCTCAATAATTGGCAAGGGTACCAGAGGGCTTCTATAGTGGGGCACTGGGGCAGTTAACTGGCAAACGGGACAAGATGCACAATATCTTTTAACCTCAACTTTCACCCCTGGCCAGTAAAACCGGTCAGTTATCCTGGCCTCGGTTTTCTCCGCCCCCAAGTGTCCTCCCAGTGCGTCGTTGTGGGCTAGATCGAGTAGCATCCGCCTATACGGTTGGGGAACCAGCAACTGCTCTATAGTTTCCCCACGGCTTTCAGCCACTCGATAAAGCAAGTCCCACTTTAAGGCAAAATGAGGAAACCTCTGGTCTGCTCCTGGCATTTGTGAGACCCCATCCACAACAGAAACCTGCTCTCGGGCATTGACCAGGGTAGGATCCCGCAGCTGGGCGGTGCCAAACGCACCCCTGGGTACATCTAGATCTGGGGTGTACTGGCCTTGAGGATGTTTCCCCTTCACTTTCCTCAACCGGGGACTGCAATGGGGAGAGGTCCTCGTCATCCTCCCCCAGCATAACCTGTAACGGGAAGTCTCCCCCCCCCCCCTCAGAGTTTCACTCGGTTTTGCAACCTGAAACAGACACATCCTTCAACTTAATATTCTCTACAGTATCTTTATCAACAATGGGTATCTCTGTATCAGTGGGGGTTTCAGGCCCATGTTCCTCAGACTCTCCTGGCTGTCCTGGCAGCCCCATCTGTACTTGGCTCCACAGTTCGAAAAATAGTGGACAGTCCCGCCCCACTATAATGTCATGTATTAGACCTCTCACTACCCCGACCTCTTGGGTCACTGAGATATGGCCATAGGACACAGTCACTGAAACCATGGGGTATTCCTTGGTGTCCCCATGGATGCACACTACCCGTAGGGTTTTCCTTACAGGGCCAAGTCTCCCAATCACCCTGGCATGTACCAATGTTACCATGCTACCAGAGTCCAGTAGCGCCCTGGCAGGAAGGTGGTTCACCCACACTTCACACTCGAACTGTCCTGCGATTGGATCCAGGCGAGTGGTGCAGACTCTTTGCATGTAGAAGGAGCTTCTCCGACCAATTCCGCAGTCCATAGGCTCCTCCTGAAGTGGGCATTGCGCCCGGGTATGTCCCCAGGACCGACATCGCCAACACTGTAGGTCTCCTGTTCTTGGGACAGGAACCATCCTTCGAGGTTCTGTAGCAGATGATGCGGTTCTGCGGATCCCAGCATCTGGCAGGGCTCCTCTCCTAGGCGCTATGGCTGATCTGGTTGCCCTTGGTGTGGGTTCCCTACGCCTGGCAGGCCCAAGCAGGTCCTCCACCACGGTGTACCTTTCCACCAACTCCACCAGCTGGTCAGCGGTTGCGGGGTCTCCATGGCTTACCCAGCGCTGTAGGTCATCTGGCAGGGACCACAGGTACCAGTCCATTAATATTCGTTCCACCATCTGTGGGCCTGACAGTTTTTCTGGCTGCAGCCATTTTTTAACCAGTTGAACCAGTTCATGCATTTGCGACCTGGGTGGACGGTCAGGCTTGTACCGCCAGCGATGCACCCTCTGAGCCCGGACAGCTGTGGTCACTCCTAGGCGGGCCAGGATCTCTGCCTTCAGACGTTCATAGTCGCTGATATGTTCTGCTGGGAGGTCAAAATAGGCCTTTTGCGGGTCACCGGTGAGGAAAGGGGAGATAATACCGGCCCATTGGTCACGGGGCCACCCCTCTCTCTCCGCTATCCTCTCAAAGGTGGTGAGAAAGGCCTCTACATCATCGCTGGGCGTTAATTTTTGTAAAAAATGGCTGGCCCTCACAGACACCTGGTTGCCAGCGGCAACAGCCACTTGTTCACATCCCTGAGCCAGCCGCTTTACTGCCTCCTGCAAGGCAGCCACCTGTGCTTGAGTGGACTCCTGCTGAGCAGTAAACTGGGCGGCTAGTAGCCGTGTGCATTCCTGCTGCTGAGCCATCGCTTCCTCATGGCGACGGTTTGCGTCTGCTAAAGCTTGCTGCTGTGTCACGGTAGCTTGCTGCTGGGCCACGGTGGCTTGTGCCAAAGCCCTGATGACCTCCTCCATGTCTTTGCCTGCTGCTTGCAGCGTCTGGGCTGGCTTCACCCAAGACATGCAATTTGTACACAGTCCCTTTTAAATGTCAGTTTTTAAACGGTTTTTGCGGCTGCAAATGCACTTTTGCCAGCATCCAAAACACCAGTTGTGAAGTTTGGGGATACTAGCTCCGCGGGATTAAGTGCATAAACCGTTGTCAGGTGAAACCAAAATATATTTATTTATGAATAAATCAAAAATAAAGCTTTTCTCCAGCATAAAAAACGTAAATTAAAGTCTTCTTCAGCACAAAATAATACAAAAAGAAAAGCACCTACAGTTCTGTAGAAAGGTCTTCACCAAAAAGAGTCCTTGCAGAGATCTTTTTGCAGCCTCCAAAACAGCAAACAGCAAATATAGCAACACAGCCAGACAGCTCCTCAGACAGGTGTTCATCTCCTTCTCCTCATCACCACCTCTCTGTCCACTTCCTGTCTTATGGGCTGTCTGTCTTCCTGGAGGCCGTTAACCCCCTGTGGGCCAAATCCCTGTGGTCAGGGAGGGAGGCTCTTTCCCACCCAAATGTCACTTTAGAGCCTCCCAAATTCCGGGTCCCAACTATCTCTCTTAGAAATATAGAGAGGACCGCGAATCAGTCTTCTCCCGAAAACTATACCCGGAATCCATCACCCATTTTTGGGTGACCCCCTGAGGCCTACCATGATACCCTTAAAGGGACCACATCCCGAATATAGGTGCCACATAGTACCCGTCCAGGACCCAACCTTGGCGTCCTGTACATGATGCTTACAAACAAGCATACATTCCCAGTTCAAGCACTGCACATTGAATCAGCTTAAAAGTTTTATAATTTAGAATGCTCACATTCTGCTTGCTGGAAACATGGCAAATTGAAAATTTGACCAAGTGAAGAGTTAAAAGCAGGAGCTGTCCTTTTGACATGTTTGTGATTGCTTGTGGTTGCAAGTACACCCTTTATCTTCTTCTTTGGGATCTTTGATAGCAACTTTTAAAACAGTATGTAAAATAGATTAATACTGTTACGCACAACCTTGCCAGAAGAATTAAATAAATATTCTAGAAAGCTGCTCACATAACGAAGAGTTCTCTACACTCAAGCATATAAAAGGGGGGGGGGGGGGGGTGTTTTATGTGGCGCTAACTATAATGAAGAAAAAAAACTAAACTAAAACCATAATGTAAATAATTACAATGCAAAAATAATAATAACACAGTGCATAATAATACAGTACATACAAATGTGCAAATAGTGCCTACTACTGGCACTTTTTGCACATTTGTATGTACTGTATTATTATGCACTGTGTTATTATTTTTGCATTGTAATTATTTACATTGTGGTTTTAGGGTATACACATGTAGCTTCATTATAGTTAGCACCACATAAAACACCCCCCCCCCAACTTTTAAAACACTTTTCTTTCACTGTTTAACCACTTAACAACCGCCCATTGCCGATTAACGGCTTCAGGGCGGTTGTTTAACTCTGAGAGGCCGTTAATTAACGACCTCCCAGAATTCTGCTCTCGCGCGCCCCCTGGGGCGCGCACACGAGAGCATCCGTGACCGCTGGGTCCAGTGGACCCGGCGCATCACGAATCACGTGATGCTCATCGCGGCTGTTTACCACGTGATCGCTCCGTCAAATGACGGAGTGATCACTTGTAAACAAGCCGGCGTCATATTATGACGCCGGTTCCTCCCTCCCCTCTCTGTACCGATCGGTACAGCGGAGGGGGAAGAGATCGGTGTCAGCAGCGATGTGGGCTGCATCTGCAGTGCCCACATCGCTGCTCACCGAAAATTAACCCCTCAATTCCCTGCAAATACTCTGCATTACTCTGCAATTCCCTGCAAATACTCTGCATTACTCTGCAATTCCCTGCAAATACTCTGCATTACTCTGCAATTCCCTGCAAACACTCTGCAATGCCCTGCAAACACTCTGCAATGCCCTGCAAACACTCTGCAATGCCCTGCAAACACTCTGCAATGCCCTGCAAACACTCTGCAATGCCCTGCAAACACTCTGCAATGCCCTGCAAACACTCTGCAATGCCCTGCAAACACTCTGCAATGCCCTGCAACACTCTGCAATGCCCTGCAACACTCCGCAATGCCCTGCAACACTCCGCAATGCCCTGCAACACTCCGCAATGCCCTGCAACCCCCGCCGATACCCTGCAACACTCTGCAATGCTCTGCAACCCCCGCCGATACCCTGCAACACTCTGCAATGCTCTGCAACCCCCGCCGATACCCTGCAACACTCTGCAATGCTCTGCAACCCCCGCCGATACCCTGCAACACTCTGCAATGCTCTGCAACACCCGCCAATACCCTGCAACACTCTGCAATGCTCTGCAACACCCGCCAATACCCTGCAATGCTCTGCAACGCAGTACTCTGCAACACCATGCTCTGAGATACCCAGCCATAGTCGGTGATACCCTGCAATACCCAGCCATAGACATCTCCCGCCGCCCTCCGGTGCTTCTACCGAATCGCTAATACGATCAAAGCCAGAATCTTTTTTTTTTTTCAGGCTTCCCAGCTTAGAGGTGAGATGTGGGTCTTATTGACCCCACATCTCACTGTAAAGAGGACCTGTCATGCCATATTCCTATTACAAGGGATGTTTACATTCCTTGTAATAGGAATAAAAGTGATCAAAAAAATTATTTTTGGGGAAAAAAATGTCAAACTAAAATAAATAAAGTAAAATGAACAATAAAAAAAAAATGTTTTTTTGAAAGCGCCCCTGTCCCCATGTGCTCGCATGCAGAAGCGAACGCATGCGTAAGTCCCGCCCACATATGAAAACGGTGTTCAAACCACACATGTGAGGTATCGCTGCGAACGTTAGAGCGAGAGAAATAATTCTAGCCCTAGACCTCCTCTGTAACTCAAAACATATAACCAGTAAAAAAAATGTAAATCGTCGCCTATGGGGATTTTTAAGTAGCGACGTTTGCCGCCATTCCACGAGCGTGTGCAATTTTGAAGAGTGACATATTAGGTATCTATTTACTCAGCGTAACTTCATCTTTCACATTATGCAAAAATTGGGCTAACTTTACTGTGTTTTTTTTTTTTAAGCACAAAACAGTTTTTTTTCCCCAAAAAAAGCATTCGAAAAATTACTGCGCAAATACCGTGCGAGATAAAAAGTTGCAAAGACCACCATTGTATTCTCCAGGGTGTTTGCTAAAAAAAAATATATATATATAATGTTTTGGAGTTCTATGTAATTTTCTAGCAAATAAATGATGATTTTTACATGTAGGAGAGAAATGTCAGAATTGTCCTGGGTGCTCCAGAACACCTGATGGCGCTCCATGCATGTTGGGCCTCTGTATGTGGCCACGCTGTGTAAAAGTCTCACACATGTGGTATCACCATACTCGGGAGTAATAGCAGAATGTGTTTTGGGGTGTAATTTGTGGTATGCATATGCTGTGTGTGAGAAATAACCTGATAATATGACAATTTTGTGAAAAAAAAAAAAAAAGTAAAAAGAATCTTGATTTTGCAAAGAATTGTGGGAAAAAATGACAACTTCAAAAAACTCATCATGCCTCTTACTAAATACCTTGGAATGTCTTCTTTCCAAAAAGGGGTCATTTGGGGGGTATTTGTACTTTTCTGGCATGTTAGGGTCTCAAGAATTGAAATAGGCCGTCAGTACTTCAGGGGTGATCAATTTTCAGATATTGGCACCATAGCTTGTGGACTCTATAACTTTCACAAAGACCAAATAATATCCACCAATTTGTACTTATTTTTACCAAAGATATGTAGTAGTATAAATTTTGGCCAAAATTTATGAAGAAAAAATTACTAATCTGCTAAATTTTCTAACAGAAACAAAGAAAAATTCGTTTTTTTACAGAATTTTCGGTATTTTTTCTTTTATAGCACAAAAAATAAAAAACCCAGCGGTGATTAAATACCACCAAAAGAAAGCTCTATTTGTGTGAAAAAAAGGACAAAAATGTCATATAGGTCCAGTGTTGCATGACTGAGTAATTGTCATTCAAAATGCGAGAGCACCGAAAGCTGAAAATTGGTCTGGTTATTAAGGGTGTTTAGGTGCCCAGTGGTCAAGTGGTTAAACAGCATGTTTTATTTTCTTCCTTCAGTCTGCTAAGTAAGGGGAGTGGTTAATTGTTCACAAATGCTACAGGTGCTTTATAACTTACTGTAGAACTCACACTGAGCTTGGTCACATTCTGCTTGCTGGGAATTTGACCAAGTGGAGAAAAAGCAGGAGGTGAAAACAGGAGATGAAAAAATAAGTCTTCCAACTTGTAAGTAACATCCTAAATTTCCTGCAACTAATAATAGTATTGTCACTGGGATAATGAGTGCTAGCAAGGTTGTGGGTTTTGCACAGTGTGCCGCATTATACAATAATGGAGCAATAGCTCCAGGATGGATACTGCTGAGACAGGTGTGAACAGGTTGCCCTTCTGTAAGCTCTCATTAGAGATTTGGAGAAAGCAAATTGCAACACCGGTTGGAACAAACAACCTTGAAAAGAAGCCTTCTGCTGACTAAGCAGGCAGTTAATGGGCTTGATGTGGAGGGTGGAGTGGTAAGCTAGGATTATAGGGTAGGAAGATGGGTTACTGTAGTCAGAGGGGGTAGTAGAGGCTCTAGAGCTACTACGAAAATCCGTTTACGTGCGTGAAAGGCGGCGACACGTCACGCTCGTCTCATATCGCCGGTAATGGCGGTAAAAAGAGCAAGCCTAACTTCAGAGCATGTCGATATGCTAACCTTCCTCCATTGCAATGCTATAATATAGCATTGCAATGGAGTAAGTAACACAGGGCCCCAACCTTTTGCACTGTTCATGTTGGGCTGTATTTATATTAAGATGGCTGCCTTCAGTTTGCACTGTATTGGCCATTATTTTTTTGGGCTTGGCTCCTTGAAAACTATGTTACCTTACAGGTATGTTTTACATTACAATTACAAGTAGCACACCACAAAAATACTGGTCAACAATCTACAATAACATTATGTAATGATTACATAGCGTTATTGTATGTTGACCAGCATTTTTGTGGTGTTACTTTATAAACAACACTTTAGGGCAACAGGCATAATGCCATATAAATTCTGCCTAACACTTTGCAAAAGATGCATTCTGAAGGCATTATGTGGTTTAAAGTAGTAAGATTACCACATAATGCCTTCAGAATGCATCTTTTGCAAAATGTTAGGCAGAATTTATATGGCATTTTCATGCCGCATGCCCTAAAGCTTTACATTTTATTTTTTGCCACTTTATTTTTGTATATGTCTGTGTTTTTGCACACACAGTGCTGAGCAGCAGCGTAGAGCAGCAGTGCTTTTGTTGCATTTATACGGCATTATTTAATGCTTCTGGCTCTGAATTAATGGCAATGCCATTATTCATGCCCGATGCTAAAGTGTTGTTTACATTTTATTTTTGGCACTTTTTTATACTGTAAAAACTTCAACCACATTGAAGTATTTTTTGGAAAAAATGTAATAAAAGTTGAAATATTATATTAGAAGTTGTACTTATTTTTTGTAAAGTTATCCAAAGGATTAATTATCTAATCACAAAAAGAACACACAGATTAAGTAAAAAATAAAATAAAAAAATAATCGTTATAGTCGATGACTAATCAAAAAAGAGTCGATAGATTCGTTGACAGACAAACTAATCGTTAATTGCAGCTCTAAAAGGGCTCACACAAAAGGAAGGCCAGTCCTGCATTTGAGCACCCAAACAGATTTCCCAGGTTGGGAGAAGATGTGGGTGTGGCAGCCCTAGATGTCACTGCTACCCCATAAATGCTGGGAAAGTAGCTTATCTAGTAGGAGTGGTGAGGATAATACAAGTAGGCCTAAAAAGTTGGTAGTAATAGGGGATTCTATCATCATAAAGGACGCACAGAATAATTTGGGAGAAGTTTGTGAGAAGGCTGGAGGAGTATATAAACTATGACTGAGGGGGGAGGGTGAATTAGAATATAACGGGGCAGACAGGGGTCAAACCTCAATGATGGGTAGTATGAGGAAAGATGAGGGGGAGGGCTCTGGCAGGTAATGAGAAGCTTTCTATGTTACAAAAACCATTGAAACTATAGTACTATTTGCACTACAAAAAAGTGGAAAATGCAATAATAATTTGTTCACCAATGCCAGAATTAACATGTATAAATATATAAGTGGTCCATATAGTGAACTTGGTGTAGAGTTATTCACTTTTATTACAGAGAACAAGAGGGCACTCTTTATATCTGGAGGAAAAAAGAGGTTTACCCTTCACATATGGAAAGGCTTCTTCATTGTAAGGCCGCGTACACACGGGCGGACTGTTCGCCCAACCTTGTCCGCTGAACAGTGTTTGGGCGGACAGTCCGCCCGTGTGTGGGCTTTCAGCGGACAGTTTCAGCGGACAGTTGGACGGACAAAGTCTTTCGGAAATTCCGAAAAACTGTCCGCTGAAACTGTGTTTGAGCGAACAGTCCGCCCGTGTGTGGGCCTGTCCGCTGTACTTTCGAAATGAGCGGACTGTTCCCGCTCGGAAAGTCCGCCCATTTCGAGCGCGTGTACAGGTAGGCGGGGCCCGCGAAGGAGATGTCGCGGGCTCCGCCGCCTGGAATGGGCTTAAAGGTGAACCCCAACGCCGAAAAAAATCGGCGTGGGGGTTCCCCCAAAGTCCACACCAGACCCTTGTCCGAGCACGCTACCCGGCCGGCCAGGAAAGGGGGGCGAGCGAGCGCGCCCCCCCTCCTGAGCCGTACCAGGCCGCGTGCCCTCAACATGGGGGGGTGCCTTGGGGAAGGGGGGGCCGCGCGGCCCCCCCACCCCAAAGCACCTTGTCCCCATGTTGATGAGGACAAGGGCCTCTTCCCGACAACCCTGGCCGTTGGTTGTCGGGGTCTGCGGGCGGGGGGCTTATCGGAATCCGGGAGCCCCCTTTAAGAAGGGGGCCCCCGGATACCGGTCCCCCACCCTATGTGAATGAGTATGGGGTACAATGTACCCCTACCCATTCACCTGTGAAATAAAGTACAAAAAAAAACACAACACAGGGGAAAAAATATTTTATTGCACAGCTCCGGGGGTCTTCCGTCTTCGGGGGTCTTCTCGCCGGACTCCTCCGCTATCTGTGTGTAGCTCTTTTACTAGCGGAGGAGTCCGGCTTTCTTCCTCCCCGCCGCCGGCCTCTTCTCCCGACTTCGGGGGTCTTGTCCCCCTCCTCGGTTCTTCTGCCGGGCCACCGCGCCTTCTTGTAGCTCTTTTACAGGCGGTGGCCCGGTCTTCTGTCGCCGCTGCCTTCCGTTCTTCTGTCGCCGCCTTCGGTTCTTCTGCCGGGCCACCGCGCCTTCTTGTAGCTCTTTTACAGGCGGTGGCCCGGTCTTCTGTCGCCGCTGTCGTCGCCGCCGCAGCCTTCCGTTCTTGTTCTTCTTCTTCTTCTCCTGGAGATGTTGACTCGACGAGCTCTCCGGCCGGAATGCCAGAGCCGCGCTGTGCGGTCACTTATATAGTGACAATGGGGCGGTGTCACATGGTATATGTCACATGGGTTGGTCACATGGGTTGATGTCACATGGGGACTATGACATCGTAAGGGGGCGGGGTCACCATGTGACCAACCCATGTGACATATACCATGTGACACCGCCCCATTGTCACTATATAAGTGGCAGCGGAGCGTGTCCCTGGCATTCCGGCCGGAGAGCTCGTCGAGTCAACATCTCCAGGAGAAGAAGAAGAACAAGAAGAAGAACAAGAACGGAAGGCGGCGGCGGCGGCGACGACGACGACAGCGGCGACAGAAGACCGGGCCACCGCCTGTAAAAGAGCTACAAGAAGGCGCGGTGGCCCGGCAGAAGAACCGAAGAGGGGGACAAGACCCCCGAAGTCGGGAGAAGAGGCCGGCGGCGGGGAGGAAGAAAGCCGGACTCCTCCGCTAGTAAAAGAGCTACACACAGATAGCGGAGGAGTCCGGCGAGAAGACCCCCGAAGACGGAAGACCCCCGGAGCTGTGCAATAAAATATTTTTTCCCTGTGTTGTGTTTTTTTTTG
Source organism: Lithobates pipiens (assembly GCF_037356315.1). Taxonomy (NCBI): domain Eukaryota; kingdom Metazoa; phylum Chordata; class Amphibia; order Anura; family Ranidae; genus Lithobates; species Lithobates pipiens. The sequence goes on along the minus strand of NW_027507748.1, from coordinate 376,158,986 downwards.
TACTTTATTTCACAGGTGAATGGGTAGGGGTACATTGTACCCCATACTCATTCACATAGGGTGGGGGGCCGGTATCCGGGGGCCCCCTTCTTAAAGGGGGCTCCCGGATTCCGATAAGCCCCCCGCCCGCAGACCCCGACAACCAACGGCCAGGGTTGTCGGGAAGAGGCCCTTGTCCTCATCAACATGGGGACAAGGTGCTTTGGGGTGGGGGGGCCGCGCGGCCCCCCCCTTCCCCAAGGCACCCCCCCATGTTGAGGGCACGCGGCCTGGTACGGCTCAGGAGGGGGGGCGCGCTCGCTCGCCCCCCTTTCCTGGCCGGCCGGGTAGCGTGCTCGGACAAGGGTCTGGTGTGGACTTTGGGGGAACCCCCACGCCGATTTTTTTCGGCGTTGGGGTTCCCCTTTAAGCCCATTCCAGGCGGCGGAGCCCGCGACGTCTCCTTCGCGGGCCCCGCCTACCTGTACACGCGCTCGAAATGGGCGGATTTGCCTCCTCCTTACGTGGGCGAGTCCGTTCATTTCAAAAGTTGAGCGAACTGTTTGGCAAACAGTTTGCTGAAACAGTCCGCTCGTGTGTGGGCAAGTCCGCTCATGCAAATTTTGAGCGGACTGTTTGCCGAAACTGTTTGACGAACAAGGTTGGGCAAACAGTCCGCGCGTGTGTACGCGGCCTAAGAGCTGTGAAAATGTGGAATAGACTACCTCAAGAACTACTGTAGTTCTGGACAGCTCAGTTGGCTGTTTTAAAAAGAGCTGGATTCATTCCTAAATGCAGGAAATATATCTGGATACTAATTTTTAGAGGTAATAATGCCAGGGCTAGTTGATCCAGGGAATATCCAACTGCAGTACAACGGAGCCAAAATCATGTGATGTTTGAACATCTTTGCTTATTAAATAACAGAAATGGTGGTGTACAATTTGCAGTATTCCATTGCAACACATGGGTGACAAAGTCGGTAAGTCATCATTGATTTGACTACACTAAATAGACACACAATTGAAAAATATTACCTCAGGTTAGCACCACATAAAATGCAATTTACAATAAATGTAACTTTTTCCTAACATCAAAATCATTTTTCAAAACCACCCTGTATATATACACATACAAATATCTTATTACCAGAAATACTTTGTAACCCTAAAGCCCCATACACACTATCAGATTGTCTGCTGATTTTTTCCATCAGATTTACCAAAACCATATAATATGAGGTCAAACCTTAGGGGTTTCAATGTGTATGCAATCAGGCAGGCCCTTGTACTACATGGTTTTGGTAAACCTGAAGGAAAAAAATCAGCAGACAATCTGATAGTGTGTATGGGGCTTTATTGCCAAGCACAGAGGTAAGCCTTTTCTTGTAGATGGTGACCAGGTTTGCACACAATTTAGGAAGGGTTTTTGGTCCATTTTTCTATCTCCAAACACGGCGAGTCGAGTTAATGCCAAACAGCTCAATTTTGGTCTCATCTGACCACAGCACCTTCTCCAAATCCCCCTTCTCTGAATCATTTAGATGTTCTAGATGTTCGTTGGCATGACTATACATGTGACTTCTTGAGGAGGGGGACTCGCCATTTTTAGAGGAAGAAAAAAAGCTGACTATGTCCCTAAAAACACCATCCCTACAGTCAAGCACAGAGGATGTAACGTTATGCTCGTCTCTCGGCTAAAGGTACAGACCGACTTTGCCGTATTGAGGGGCCAATGGATGTGGCTATGTATTATAAAATCTTGAATGAGAACCTTCTTCTCTCCAGAACACTGAAGATGGGTCATGGATGAATCTTTCAGCATGAAAAATTACCCAAAACATACCACCAAGACAACAAAGGAGTGGCTCAAGAAAAGGCACATTAAGGTAATGGAGTGGCCTAGCCAGTCTCCAGACCTTCATGCTATAGAAAATTTAGGGAGGGAGCTGAAACTTGAGGATTTAGAGAATATCTGTAAAAAAAAGAGTGGACCAACATCCCTCCTGAGGTGTGTGTAAACCCTGGTCACTAACTACAAGAAAAGTTTTACCTCTGTGCTTGCCAACATGGGTTTCTCCACCAAGTACTAAGTCATGTTTTGCTTGGGGATCAACTACTTATTTTACTCACTGAACTGCAACTCAGTTTATAACATTTGCACTGTGTGTTTTTGTTGGGTTTTTGGTAAATATTCTGTCCTTATTTAAAATATACCTATGATAAAAATGACAGATCCTTTTTTTCTTTGTAAGTGGGCAAACTTACAAAATCTGCAGGGGATCACAAAATATTTTCCGCACTGTACATACTTCATGTGGAAATATAGTAGACAGTAGAAGCATAACCTCAAATGAGAAGGTTAAACAGAGAGGTAAAGAAAATTGGGAAAGTGAGATGAAATAAGAGAGCAATCAAGACAAAGTACAATATTGTGCTGGTATTGTTAGGCTCTACTAATCAGGGACAATGTGAAGCTCCTAAAATAGAAATATTAGAATACTCTCAGGTTAATATTGTGCTCACCGAAATATTAATTTGAGAAATGATCAACTGTAAATGAGCTCATTAGGAAGAGATTATAAATACATTTATGTTGCAAACACAAACACTAAATTAATCATAAACATGCAGTTTCAAGCATTTAGCATCATGCTCATTTACAATATGGAACATGAGGAATAGCTATTTTAGGAAACCGAAATTTAAGATTTTCTAGCTTCACTGGCACAATACTAAAAACAAGAATGACAGATACCAAATGGTCTGGGTCTGAGAGGCAAAAAAAAAAAAAAAAAAAAAAAAGAAAAAACAGGAAAAGGAAAAAACGCAATCTATATCGGCTATCCTGTGTGCGTTAATAATATAGCTAGAAGCATTTATAACTAAAGATATTGTCTTTTTTTTTTTCAATGTGTTCTAGAGTTCTATCTGGGATGGGCATTTTGACAGATCTCGGGTCAGCCTTAAAGCGGAGGGCCGTTAAAAAAAAAAAAAAAAAAAGTCAGCAGCTGCAAACACTGCAGCTGCTGACTTAATCAGCCCACTTACCTGTCCAGGGCGCCCGCGATGTCGGCCGCCCGAGGCCGACCCGCCCCTCGGCTCTCGGGTCCCGGCGCCACCATTCCTTGTAAGGGAAACAGGCAGTGGAGCCTTACGGCTTCACTGCCCGTTTCCTACTGCGCATGCGCGAGTCACGCATCACTTTGTGAATGGGACGCGCTGTGTTCTGGAACACACAGTTCCCAGAACACAGCACGACCCATTACCCAGAAGACGCCGCACGGAGGAGAGAAGAAAGAAGATCCCCGCGGAGGAGGAAGAGGAAGATTAGGATTATGTGCCTAACAACAGGCACTTCTGGTAAGTAAAAAAAAAAAATTCTCATTTTTTTTTTTTTCGATTTTTTTGTAATTTTTAATATATATTTTTTTTTCAGGGTGGCCCTCCACTTTAACCACTTAAGCCCCGGACCAATTGTCAGCCTAAGGACGAGAGGTCTTTTTACAATTTCGCACTGCACTGCTTTAACTGGTAACTGCGCGGTCATGCAATGTTGTAACCAACCTAAATTTGCGTCCTTTTCTTCCCACACAGAGCTTTCTTTTGATTGTATTTGATTGCCTCTGCGATTTTTATTTTTTTACGATATAAATGGAAAAAGACTGAAAATTTTTGAAAAAAATATATATTTTCTATTTTTTGTTGTAAGAAAAATCGAATAAACTCAATTTTAGTCATACATTTAAGCCAAAATGTATTCAGCCACATGTCTTTAGTAAAAAAAAAGTCAATAAGCGTATATTTATTGGTTTGCGCAAAAGTTAAAGCGTCTACAAACTAGAGTACATTTTCTGGAATTTACACAGCTTTTAATTTATGACTGCCTATCTCATTTCTTGAGGTGCTAAAATGGCAGGGCAGTACAAAACCCCCCAAAATGACCCCATTTTGGAAAGTAGACACCCCAAGGAAATTGCTGAGGGACATGTTGAACCCATTGAATTTTTTTTTTGTCCCAAGTGATTGAATAATGACAAAAAAAACTTTTTGGGAGTCTAGCCACGTAAGGCACCCCGAAAACCAATCACTGCCTTCAGGATTTCTAAGGGTGCAAATTTTTGATTTCACTCCTCACTAGCTATCACAGTTTCGAAGGCCATAAAATGTCAAAATAACACAAAACCCCACCAAATTACCCCATTTTGGAAAGTAGACACTCCAAGCTATTTATTGAGAGGCATGTTGAGTCCATGGAATATTTTATATTTTGCCACAAGTTGCGGGAATATTACAAACTTTAATTTTTTTGCACAAACTTGTCACTAAATGATATATTGCTCACACATGCTATGGGCATATGTGAAATTATACTCCAAAATACAAGCACCGCCTTCAGGATTTAAATATAAAACGCAAGTGCTAGCAGGTATCTGGGCTGATCCCGCTAACAATACGTTTTTTGGAACCCTAAACTGCTGGGGACGCTAGTATAGATCTGATCAGATATTGATCTGTTCAGATACTATACCACTACGGGAGGTGTATGCTTTGCACGTGGGTGTTAGCGGTACTGGCACTAACCTAGCGCTGCCTGGGGCGACACAGACCCTAAAACCTAATTTATATCACCCGCCGGGTGATCAGGGGGTTAAACCTTTATTGGGTAATAAATGGTGGGTGCCCTGATGCTATAAAAAGCAAACTAACTAACCAGTGTCACCCGTAACACTTATACGGTGATCACTGGTGAAAGGGTTAACTAGGGGCAATCAGGGGGTTAAAACCTTTATTAGGTAGTATATGGGGGTCCCTGACGCTATATAAAAACCTGACGGGGAACCTAAATAACTAACTGGCTAACCAGCGTCAGTGACACTTATACAGTGATTGCTGGTAAAAGGGTTAACTCTAGGGGCAATCAGGGGGATAAAACCTTTATTAGATAGTATTAGGGGGTACCTAACACTATAAAAACCTTGCGGTGAACCTAAAAAATAACTAGCTATCAAGCGGCACCAGTGACACTAATGCAGCGATCAGAAAAACGATTGCTTAGTGACACTGGCAAAAGGGTGTGAAAGGGTTACCTGGGGGGTAATCAAGGGGTTAAACCTTTATTGGGGGGGTAGGGGGCTACCCTGGACCTAACACTAACTGCCCTGACACTTTTTACAGTCACAACTGACACTAAATGCAGTGATCAGTAAATAAATGATCACTGCAATCAGTGACACTGTGACTGGGAGGGGGGCAGGGGGTGACTGGGGGTTAAAGTGTGCCTATGTGTACCTACATGTCAGTGTAGTGTTGGTGCACTTACTATGATGTCCGGTCAAAAAGACCGCCTCGAGGAGAGTGACATCACTTCCTTCTGCCTGTGTTTACACTACACAGGCAGGGGAAGCTTCTCATTCGCCAGGAGCGATCAAGAGGGGATGGCCAGAAATCAACGGCCATCCCCTCATCCCGGATCGCTCCTGAAGCGAAACGGACCGCCGCAGCCAGCGTACGGGTACGTGTTTGTGCCTGTCCGTGCCATTGTGCCGATGTATAATTACATGCGGCGGTCCTAAAGTGGTTAAGCCTGGTACACACAGGCCTGTGTGTATGCCAGTCTGTCCGACAGGAGCCAACCGTTTGGCTAGCTTCTGTTTTCAAGCATGCTGGAAAAACCAGAATCCAACTGGCTCATTGATCGGAGTGTTCTGGCGGGGGTGCAGTCTCCCTGTCAGAACACAACAGCTCACATGGGGAGATCACTGAACCAACCTCACATGTTTAGTACAGCAGCTTAGATAAATGCATTTATATATGCAGGGCTTCAAAAAAAATTCAGCAGTCACAATTAATATTGGCCTTCTGGGTTGTATTTTTTTTTTTTTTTTAATGGTTTTCAACAATGGCACCTGCAGAAAACTGACAAAAAGTCAAACATTTTTGCTCCACTACCCAAATTTTCATGCTAGTCAAGAGTTGTACACTTTCCTAAATGAAGAGGAACACAAAGTAGGTTGCTGGGGTTAGTGAAATTGAAAAAGAGCAACACTTTATTCTCACAAAGCTAACTTATAGTGTAAAACTCTGAATCTATCATGGAGGCAGCCGTAAGATATGTCATGCAAAATTGGTCCCAAATGTATTCTGCAGCAAGACAACGACCCTAATCATGCAGCCAATGTCATGAAGAATTATCTTCAGTGTAAAGAACAAGGATTCCTAAAAGTGATGCTTTAGCCCCCACAAAGCCCTGATCTCAACCTTGTTAAGTCTGTCTGGGATTACATGAAGAAACAGAAGGATTTGAGGTAGCCTACATTTATAGAAGATCCATAGTTAGTTCTCCAAGATGTTTGGATCTACCTGCCGAGTTCCTTCAAAAACTGTGTGCAAGTGTACCTAGAGGAGTTGATGCTATTTCAAAAGGAAAAGGTGGTAACAAACACCAAATATTGATTTGATTTGAATTCCTTCTCTGTTCATTTACTTTCCATTTTGTTAATTGATAAAAATAAACTATTACCACAGCTTCTATTTCTGAAAGAATTCTTATTTTTTTTGCACAGTACTAGGTTTGTATAAATACATATATATTAGAGCAGTATGATTAATCGCCATCGCAATTTTTTTCCGCTTGCGATTTTGACAAAGTATTCCCCAATTCTTTCTATGCAGAGAATTCTCTGCACTGCTGAAGCGGACAGCCATCAAAAGAAAGGAAAAAAAATAAAACACAGGGCAGTCTGCCAAGAATCACAACATTCTTTAGCAGTGGAACTTAAGTATAAACATTGTAACGATTTGTCCCTTGGATCAAAGGAATACACACTTTGGTGTGTAAATGAGGGACGTTTAACCACTTAAACACTAAACCTTGTTCTGACATTTGTTGGTTTCAAGTTAAAATCTTTTTTGTTTTTGCTATTACATAAATATATATCTATCTATTTATCTCTATATCTATACAAGTAGAGACCCTAGAGAATAAAATGGTGGTTGTTGCAATATTTAATGTCACACTGTATTTGTACAGCAGTTATTCAAATGCAATTTTTTGGGAAAAAATTACACTTTAACCGCTTGTCGACCGGCTTGCGACGATATATGTTAGCAGAAGGGCACGTACAGGCAGACTGACGTACCTATACATTGCCCTTTAAGATGTAGTTTGCAGGTGTGCACGCGCATACCGCGACCTCTGAGCATGATTGTGGGTCCCGCGGACTCGACGTCTGCAGGGATACCTGCGATTCGATCTGTCCGCCATAATGTCACAGTCACGATAAAAATTGCTGATTGCCGTCATTACTAGTACTAAAAAAAAAAAAAAAAAAAAAAAAAGAGAATGCCATAAAACTATCCCTATTTTGGAGATGCTATAACTTTTGCGCAAACCAATCAAACACTTATTGCGATAAGAATAGGAATATTTATTATAGCAAAAAGTAAAAAAAAATTTGCAAAATTGTCGTTATTTTTTGTTTATAGTGCAAAAAAAAAAACGCAGAAGTGATCAAATACCACCAAAAGAAAGCTCTATTGTGGTGGGAAAAGGACATCAATTTTGTTTGGGAGCCACATCGCATGACCGCACAATTGTCAGTTAAAGCGATGCAGTGCCAAATCGCAAAAAGTGCTCTGGTCTATGGGCAGCCATATGGTCTGGGGCTTAAGTGCTTATGAATTAAAAAATAAAAATAACCAGTAAAGTTAGCCCAGTTTTTTTGGTATAGTATTTTACAGACCCGGTTAATATATTTATATATATTATTTTTTTTTAAAACAGAAATCCATCTTGATCAGGATACTGAGGATTGCAATAGTCAGTGAGTTTACAGATGGCCAGGTACATATTCAAACTGAGGGCATGCTGGAGACCCAGAAATAAATACATTGGGTTCAGGTACTGCCATCTCTTCAGATACAGACTCAGTTGTTTTTTTGTTTTGTTGCCTGGGGGTATAATATTGAGTACATACCCATGCTGATACCACTGGAGGGGTCGTGGAAGGAAATACAGAGGTAAATGGGGAGGTACACGTTCTTTTTTTAAAGAACTGACATTTTAAATGAAAATATATCTGGATAAGTTGGTTTTAGATGGAAGGATGGCAGTGTGTTGTATGTGCTTATTTATTCAAAAGAGTTAACCAGAAGACATTCTACTCCTTTCCTTGTAACTGTCTAAGACTGTGGTCTCTACTGTAAGAGAACAACATTTATGATATATGGCAGGGCTTGACAAATTTGCTTGGAATCTAGGAGCCAGCTTAAGTTAGGAGCCAGGTCGGTAACGGCGATCTGGACCTGTCCCTGGCCTGACATGGAGACGAGGGAGGGGAAGATAGCGCCGCAGCCCCCCCCCCCCCTTTTTTTTCCTTAATTAAAATATTTTTTTTTTTTTACTTTTTACAAAATATATATATATATATATATATATATATATATATATTAATAAATAAATTAATAATATATATATATAATATAATGAGAAGCCATTTACCAGCCACCACACTCACCGTTGGGCAAAAGGCGCCAGATGACGCCAGCAATCACTTCCTTCTCTTCACTTTGGGAAGGAAATGGGCGGGCAGTGAAAAACAGGCAGGGGAGCTTCACTCCATTAGGAATTAGCATTATTGGAATAGGGTGTAATTTCTACATCCACCACAAGATGGCGCCAGACTACCGAAAGATTTTAGAAGGCCGCAAAGCCGCGGCCTCAATTACTGGCCGGCGCGGCCCGATGCAATTGCGCGGCGGAGTTCGGGGTCCAAATGGAGACGGGATACCCCAGCAGCGTTGCCCCAGTCGCCAGGACACGAATTCTAGGCGCAAATGCGACCAGGCGCCCGGGGTTTGTCGAGCCCTGATATATGGCATGAACCAAACCCCACAACTTGTAACTTTATTCACTTTCATAATATGCATAACACTTTTGGTCGTATTGACCATTCCTTTTACCTACTGTCAGTTTCTACCAGCTTTTTTTCAAGGCCCAAAACCTTTGCTCCCCTAATCTAACCATTCTCCAATCATCCTTGAATGCACCTATTATACACCTCCCACTGTCAATTTCACTGGCAGCTCAATAAATCTCTACTAAATACTGTGTGTGTGTGTGTGTGTGTATATATATATACAGTGGTGTGAAAAAGTGTTTGCCCCCTTCCTCATTTCCTGTTCCTTTGCATGTTTGTCACACTTAAGTGTTTCGGAACATCAAACCAATTTAAACAATAGTCAAGGACAACACAAGTAAACACAAAATGCAATTTGTAAATGAAGGTGTTTATTATTAAAGGTGAAAAAAAATCCAAACCATCATGGCCCTGTGTGAAAAAGTGATTGCCCCCTAAACCTAATAACTGGTTGGGCCACCCTTAGCAGCAACAACTGCAACCAAGCGTTTGCGATAACGTGCAATGAGGCTTTTACAGTGTCCTGGAGGAATTTTGGCCCACTCATCTTTGCAGAATTGTCCTAATTCAGTTACATTAGAGGGTTTTCGAGCATGAACGGCCTTTTTAAGGTCATACCACAACATCTCAATAGGATTCAGGTCAGGACTTTGGCTAGGCCACTCCAAAGTCTTCATTTTGTTTTTCTTCAGCCATTCGGTGGTGGACTTGCTGGTGTGTTTAGGATCATTGTCCTGCTGCAGAACCCAAGTTCGTTTCAGCTTGAGTACACGAACAGATGGTCGGACATTCTCCTTCAGGATCTCTTGGTAGACAGCAGAATTCATAGTTCCTTTTATCACGGCAAGTCTTCCAGGTCCTGAAGCAGCAAAACAGCCCCAGACCATCACACTACCACCACCATATTTCACTGTTGGTATAATGTTCTTTTTATGAAATGCAGTGTTCCTTCTACGCCAGATATACTTGGACACACACCTTCCAAAGAGTTCCACTTTTGTCTCATCGGTCCACAGAATGTTGTCCCAAAGGTCTTGGGGATCATCAAGATGTGTTGTGGAGAAATTGAGACGAGCTTTGATGTTCTTTTTGCTCAGCAGTGGTTTTCTCCTTGGAACTCTGCCATGCAGGCCATTTTTGCCCAGTCTTTTCCTGATGGTGGAGGCATGAACGCTGACCTTAACTGAGGCAAGTGAGGCCTGCAGTTCCTTGGACGTTGTTGTGGGGTCTTTTGTGACCTCTTGGATGAGTCGTCGCTGCGCTCTTGGGGTAATTTTGGGCGGCCGGCCACTCCTGGGAAGGTACACCACTGTTCCATGTCTTCGCCATTTGTGGATAATGGCTCTCACTGTGGTTCGCTGGATTCCCAAAACTTTGGAATGGCTTTAAAACCCTTTCCAGACTGATAGATCTCAATTACTTTCTTTCTCAATTGTTCCTGAATTTCTTTGGGTCTCGGCATGATGTGTAGCTTTTAAGGATCTTCTGGTGGACCTTACTGTGTCAAGCAGCTCCTATTTAAGTGATGCCTTGATTGTGAACAGGTGTGGCAATAATCAGGCCTGGGTGTGGCTAGAGAAATTGAACTCAGGTGTGGACAACCACAGTTATAGTATGTTTTAATAAGGGGGGCAATCACTTTTTCACACAGGGCCATGATGGTTTGGATTTTTTTTCACCTTTAATAATAAACACCTTCATTTACAAATTGCATTTTGTGTTTACTTGTGTTGTCCTTGACTATTGTTTAAATTGGTTTGATGTTCCGAAACACTTAAGTGTGACAAACATGCAAAGGAACAGGAAATGAGGAAGGGGGCAAACACTTTTTCACACCACTGTATATATATATATATATATATATATATATATATATATATATATATATATATATATATTACCCACCTAAAAATCCTTGAGCCTAACCTGACCTATTTTTGGACTAATACACATTCAGTTCCCCCATTTCCTTTTTGTAGGCTCTGCAGTGCCCCCCCCCCCCCCCTATATTATCCTATACACATAACATGTTCATCATTGTCTCCTATTTGAGCCCTGACTCAGCTTGGGAGGCCATCTTGTCTAGCCAGAATGATACTCTTTCATGTAGTATTTTTTTTTGTCTACTTTGTATGTATTATTGTTTTTTTTCTGTTCTCCCAAAATTTGGACATTTGCCCATTATAGTTTTTAGCTGAAACTTTGCCATTTGCACTTGATGTCATCACATGTGGATGCTAAAGATGGGAGGAGTTTTAGGGTACAGTATTTATGTTGTGTTGCTTCTCTTGTTTGTTGTTCTGAGGAGGATGAGCTTGTTGAAACGTTGAAATAAAATCTTCACTATGCATTCACCTCTCAAGACCCATGAGTTTCGCGCTTTCATTTGGACTATATATCCTTTTAAATTCCCTACATTGAGCGGGAATCTTAATATGACAACTTATAAGAAACAACAAAATGCTAAAATAGAGACACTGTCAGTTCAACTTTTTGACCTAGAAAGAGACGGCAAACAGTTCCCATCATGCACTCTACAAAAACGAGTGGACACTATCAGAATGGAACACAATCTACTGCTTATTCCTAAAAGCCAAAAATGGCTGCACTGAAACAAACATTTTTTCTATGCCCACATCAATAAATCTGGCCCAGATTGCCAGGTATTTCCTTATGCTTCGCAAACCCTATAACCCTATTTCTGTGTCAACTGGATGGTGCATTAACGACAATGCAAAAGGCTACTAAAAGCGCATTTTTACAGCTGCTTTTTTCCTGGCGTTGGTAGTAGCTTTGCAGCTAATTTTTTCTAACGCCATGTGTGCAGACTTAAAGCTGAACTTTACCCACACCAACTTGCTAAAAAAATAATGATCTTTAGCAAGGAACATACATTTAACATTAATAATTTTGCTACCAACATTAGTGTGTACTGTAAATTGCCTCCAGTATTGCTCCTGTTTCTTCTCGCTGGAGGCTGCCATTGCCGAATCCCAGAGCCCCAATAGTAAATCAAAGTGGAACTAAACACATAGATTTAACGTTTTCAAAAAACAGTTACATTGGTATTACTAACCAACCAAACTGTCAAACCATCAAATGGCTGGTGTCATAACCGATCACACGTGCAGCACCATGGCAGTTACAGATCAAACAGATTCAACTTTCTTGGCTGTAAAGGATAGGAGGGTTTAATTGCACTTTAAGTCTGTCAGGAGATTTACAAACTGCCTAAAAATGCCTAAAATGAAGAACTACTGATCTTGTGCAGAACAGGGTGAGACTTTTTTTTATTATTACATTTTAAACAGTATAGGCACTTATATTTAATTACGTACATAGCAACACCTGCAAAAGGGGCCAGACTGAAGTGATCTAGCAGGACTAACTTTAAAGTGGAACTTAAAGTTCCACTTTAAGTTAAAGCTGAACTCCGAGGAGAGAAAAAAAAGCTCCCTTGCAGTGAGGCTTCCCCCACACTGCAAGGACGACATGCTTGTTTAGGTCTAGAAGGCCGCAAAATGTATTTTATCTAATCCTCCTCTCGAGAAGATTCCCTCTAAATTGTAAGGCCGTCCCCAAAACCTCTCCTCACCTATCCTCCAGCAGTCAAAGGTCCTCCGAGGGAAAGGAGAGCACTGGCTGCTGAGAAAGCAGAGGGTTAGGTAAGCAAAACTGCTCTTTGCAACCTCCTAAACAAGCATGTAACCCTTGCATTGCCTGAGAATCCCACTGTGAGGGAGCAATTTATTTTTTCAAAGATGGACTTTACATTGATAATTGTGTGTGGAAAGGCCATTGCCCTTATAAGTATGTATTGAAAAAATATTTTAAATTCTATTCATTCTTTTAAATTTTAGGCATGTAGAAATAGATAAACAATGCTTAAATATACCAAATTTATCGGCGTATAACACACACCCCAAGTTTAGGAGGGAATTTTAAGGGAAAAAACGTTTAGGGGGGAAATTTAAGGAAAAAAAAAACTTTTAACATTTAAATGCCCATCAATGCAGCCTTATCAGTGTCCATCTGAAGCCTTATCAGTGTCCATCTGAAGCCTTATCATTGCAGCCTGTCCGTCATTGCAGCCTTGTGCATCATTGTCCCCTCAGTGATAATGTCAGCTTTTATTTTAAAAAATGGCACCGCCGTGAAGTCCTGTGTATCTCGGCGGCGCCTGGTAGTTCTCGGCGGCTTTTGGCCACCTTCACCGCACTCTGCGGCTTTCGGCCGCTCTCTGCCCTCCTCAGCGGTTTTCCGAAAGCCGCAGAGAGGGCCGAAATTGATGCCTTGTTACACATCTGAATTATTTTAGTTTTAGCAAACAGAGGGTGGAAAAAGAAGTACAAAAACAGGCAATAATCCATTAACCCAGTGCTCGACAAAACCCGGTCGCCAGGTCGCATTGGCGACTAGAATCAGCGACCTTGCGCCTGGGGCAGCATAGCTGGGGGTATCCCGTCTCCGTGGACGCCCCCCCCGCGCGATCGCGTCGGGCCGCGCCGCAGGCGGCCGGTAATTTAGCCCCCGGCTTTGAGGCCTTCTGTGATCCTATGGTTCCTTCTGGAATCTGGCGCCCTCTTGTGGTGGCCGTTGGAATTACAACCAACAATGCTAATGGGCCAGTCTTTCTCCATCCCTTTACTTAGAACCCCTAAACAAAACAAAAAAAAAAATTATATATATATATATATATATATATATATATATATATATATATATAATTTTTTTTTTTTTTTTATTTATTCTAACACCCTAGAGAGTAAAATGGTGGTCGTTGCAATACTGTCTGTCACACCATATTTGCACAGCGGACAAATAGGGGAAAATTTTTTTATTTAATAAAAAAAAAAAGACAACAGTAAAGTTAGCCCAATTTTTTTTTTTATATTGTGAAAGATAATGTTACGCCGAGTAAATCGATACCCAACATGTCACGCTACAAAATTGCGCCCGCTCATGGAATGGCGACAAACTTTTACCCTTTAAAATCTCCATAGGCGACGTTTAAAAAATTCTTCAGGTTGCACGTTTTGAGTTACAGAGGAGGTCTGGGGCTAGAATTATTGCTCTTACTCTACCGATCGCAGCGATACCTCACATGTGTGGTTTGAACACCGCTTTCATATATGCGTTCGCTTCTGCACGCAAGCTTGGCAAGACAGGGTGCATTTAAAACTATTTTTTTTTTCTTATTTTAACTTTTATTTTTATTTTTTTCACTGTTCTTTTAAAAAAAAAAAAAATGTGTCACTTTTATTCCTATTACAAGGAATGTAAAAATCCCTTGTAATAGAACAAAGCATGACAGGTCCTCTTTTATATATGAGATCTGGGGTCAGAGAGACCTCACATCTCATATTTACACTAAAATGCAATTTAAAAATGTCCCTCTAATAGCTATGGGCAATGACTTGGAGACAGGTGGGGGGCTGGGGGCTATCTTCCCCTCACTCGTCTCCATGTCAGGCCAGGGACAGGTCCAGATCGCCGTCACGGACCCGGCTCCTAACTTTTTTAGCTGGCTCCTAGATTCCAAGCAAATTTGTCAACCCCTGCATTAACCCATGACATGCTCTGAAACCAAAATCTTGCGTTGAACAAGATAAAATGTTTGTTTAAGGACAATGTTAATTTAAAGATGGGAGATGAACATTTTTTATTTTACAAATTAGGCCACTAATGCTATGTCTGTTTATCCTTCAATCAACTTTTGTGTGCTGTCCAGTCCATACAATACAGAGGAAAAACATAAGCACATAAGAGGATTATTTGTCTCGCTGCATTTTAGTCAGTTTGTCCTAGATTTTTCAACTGTCATCTGGCAAACTCAATGCTGAAATGCAGATCAAAAAAAAAATAAATGTACAAAAGCAGTTTATGTGATGAGAAATAGACACACACACACACACACACACACACACTGTGGCCAGGGAAAACCCCTCATCTACTACTGGCCCTAATAACAGCTTCCATCTATCATGATGGTGACTCTAGTGTTCAGAGCAAATCAAGCAGAGATAAGTACATTACATAACTGCTCAAAACTGATGGGTAGATGCTTTTCTCCAGTTCATCAAATATTTGTTTTGACATTAGTTGAGTCAAGGTGGTGTATTTGGAACAAGAATTGATTGAGGCAGCTAACATTTTCGAGTTCTTGTACTGGTCATTATACCCCTCAATTAACTACCAGTTTCCTGTTATGCCCAAAGCCACAAAGTGAGGTTTATTTACTAGGGAAATGGCTGGTATTTGGTAGTGTACCTAAATCTATTAATACATTTAACACTACTCTCTCCCTGACTGGCAATTCTGCTGTCTGTTGTGTCTCCTGTGCGCATTCATCCAAAGTGGTGTTCCACTAATACAGGAGATATGTTACTGGTCAGATCACCAGGTGAAAACAGAGGGGGGAAAAAGACAAAGAAAAGAAAACGGATGCAGCCTCCACATCAAATGATTGGTAAGCTGCAATGTAATATATATTTTTTTTTGGGGGGGGCGGGTTTAATACTGTCCAAATCCATGCAAACCACAAATGTGTGTCTATTTCAGTTAAAATAACTCCATATCCATACTCAAAAGTCGTGGATACCCCGCTCAGTTTCACTCCACCCACACTGCTTACTCAAGAGGCGTCAGTACACTAAATTCACAGGTGGCCAATTTTCATTTACTGCACTCCTTGATAGACGATCAGGAGCGACATATATTCCTACTCTGTAAAATAATGGGTCTGACATGTATAATTGCTAATATCTACGTCCCTCCTCCCTTCTCCTTTGACAGTTTGAAGCAATTAGCTCAATTTACAGCTACATACCCAAAAAGCTGGACAAATTCTCATCTAGGCATGGAGCTGACCCCCAGCCAGGAGGCCCCACCCCTTTTGCAAGATTCCTATTGGAGATTGGCTTGAGAGATGTGTGGATGGATCGGAATCCTACTGCGCAGTGTTATTCCTGTTACTCGGCATCATACAGATGCCTATCCTGCATAGATCTATGCCTAATTAATGACTTGGCAAGGGCACTAACTGAATCTGTGAAATATGCTCCACGGAATATTTTCGATCACTCCCCTGTAAGTGTTAACATAACAATATCACCGTGCCTGCAGCGTAAATGATGGAATGTGAGCCCTTTCTGGTTTACAATATTCCCGAGCACCGACCCAATACCCAGGGCTCTGGTAGAGTTTGTATGTCTTAACCAGGACACGGCGGTGGTCTGGGATACCCTAAAAGCTCACCTCAGGGGGGCCTAATTAAACAAATTAATGCAATTAAGACTAAAACTAAAGAGTGGGAGAATCTGGTAATGGACGAGGCTGCCAGGGCGGAAGAAAGATACATTGCAACCCCTTCATCAGAGTCAGAGCGTAAATGGCAGGAAGTACAGACATTATATCAGCAAGTTTCCACCACTGCCGCAGAGAACAAGAGTTTTTTTCTGCAGCAAAAATATTTTAATGAGGGGGAAAACACAGGCCATTTACTAGCCATGCTGGCTAAGACCCAGCAAGGCATGTCCTAAATAGAGGCCATCCAAAATACAGATGGAGTAATGCCACGTACACACAATCAAACAATCCGGTGGAAAAGTCCGGCAAACTCAAGTCCGCCGGACAATCTGCCCGTGTGTAGCCTCCGGCGGACTTTTTTTACCCAAAAGTCTGGTGGACTAAGAAAGTATTTTTGCACTCCAATCTGTCCACCGGACTCGCTTTTCAGCAGACAGTACGGCCGTGTGTGTGCTAGTCCGCCGTACTTTTGAAATGAGCGGACTTTTCCCGCGCTGAGAAAAGTCCGCTCATTTTGAGTGCGTCTCCAGGTAGCCGGGGCCAGCGAAGGAGGCATCACCGGATGATGTCCCCGCCTATTATGATGTCACAGTCCCAGCATCCTCTGGAACTGTGACATCATAATGGGCGGGGACATCATCCGGCGATGTCCCTATATAAGTCGCTGCGCGCCGCGTCCCCGTCATTGTGAGCAGAGACATCGACGAGGCAACATCTGAAGAGAAGAAAAGAAGAGAACAGAAGACGGCGACAGAAGACCAGGGCCACCGCCTGTAAAAGAGCTAGAAGAAGGCGCGGTGGCCCGGCAAGAAGAACAGAAGAGGGGGACAGGACCCCCAAAGTCGAAGAAGAAATCCGGGCTCCTCCGCTAGTAAAAGAGCTAGCAGAAGATAGCGGAGGAGTCCGGCGAGAAGACCCCCGGAGCTGTGCAATAAACTATTTTTATTTTTTTTACAGATGAATGGGTAGGGGTACATTGTACCCCATACTCATTCACATAGGGTGGGTGGCCGGTATCCGGGGGCCCCCTTATTAAAGGGGGCTCACGGATTCCGATTCCGCAGACCCCGACAACCAACGGCCATGGTTGTCGGGAAGAGGCCCTAGTCCTCATCAACATGGGGACAAGGTGCTTTGGGGTGGGGAGGCCGCGCGACCCCCCCTTCCCCAAGGCACCCCCCCATGTTGAGGGCACGCAGCCTGGCACAGCTCAGGAGGGGGGGGGACGCTCGCTCGTCCCCATCCCCTTTCCTGGCCGGCCCGGTAGCATGCTCGGACAAGGGTCTGATGTGGACCCAGGGGGGACCCCCAAACCGATTTTTCGGCGTAGGGGTTCCCCTTTAAGTCCATACCAGGTGACGGGGCCAGCGACGCCTCCTTCACTGGCCGCGGCTACCTGGAGATGCGCTCAAAATGAGCAGACTTTTCTCCGCGCGTGTGGGCGAGTCCGTTCATTTCAAAAGTACGGCGGATAGTCCGGCGGACTTAGTACGCCGTATTAGTCCGCTGAAAAAGTGCCGTGTGTGGGCAAGTAGCTCATTCAGAAAGTTCGGCGGGAAGTCCGCCAGACTAAGTCCGCCGGATAGTTGGCTACGTGTGTACGTGGCATTAGTGTTACTGACCAGACCCTTATATCTGATATGTTTTCGCAATTCTTCAAAAAATGTTATACGTCTAAAAAGGTGCATCCCACACAGGAGGACCTGGCCCATTTTCTGGACCAGTGCTCTCTCACTCAGGTGTCACAGCAGGGTCGAGCAGCCCTTAATGCACCATTGGCGCTTGAGGAACTGTCACTGGCGGTGGGACAGATGGCAAATAAGGCCCCGGGTGCTGACGGCCTACCCACAGAGACATATGGGAAATATGGGGACACTCTTTTACCTAACCTTCTAAAAACCCTCACCAGTGCCCTTCAAGTAGGTAGCTTGCCCACCTCTATGAACGAGGCCATTATTATAGTGATACTGAAACCAGGCAAGGACCCATTACAACCAGACTCCTATAGGCCTATATCTCTGCTTAATGCAGATGTTAAACTATTGGCATGTGTATTGGCCACTAGACTCTCGGGAGTGGTAGCAGAGCTGGTCCACTTTGACCAGTCTGGCTTCATTCCGGTTAGATCTACGGCACTAAATATCCAAAGACTGTTCCTTAACGCACAAATTCCTGTAGATATCCTGGGCAATAGAGTGGTCTTCTCTCTCGACACTGCCAAAGCTTTTGGCAGTGTCAGGGACGTTACCTGGATGGTCGCGGTGCTGCCCGCGCTGGCGTGTGGCGGTGCGTGCGGGTGTGCGCGTTCCTGTGCACGCGGTGGTGCGCACTCCTGCGGGCGCTGGTGCGCGCCGGTGTGCGTCCATGCGTGCTCCTGCTGGCACCAGTGTGCACGCTGTTGTGTGCGCTTCGGGTGACGCTGGCATCCGCGCTGGCGCTCGGGTGCGCGTGCACCTATGCGCCTGCACCTGACCACGGCCTGTTTGACTTCGCTCCTGCCCGCTCCTACTGTACCTCTGCTGACCGCCTGTTGCCGAACCCTGCCTGTACCCGGACCCGCCTGCTCAGTTCCTGCTCTGCACCCAGTTTTGCCTGTGTCCTGCCTAATACCTTCTGCTTAGAGTTTCCTGCGGATTCCTGCTCCTGGATCCACACCACAGGCTCTCTTACCACTCCGCACTCTCAGCCACCTGTCTGCTCTATCAGGGGTTGTAAGTCGGACACGTACGGGAGACCACCCTCTGCCCAAGCGGACTCACCGGTCTGGTAAGTGCTAGTCTGACAGGCAGTGTTGAGTGGGAGTATCTGTGGGAGGTGCTGCAGCGCTTTGGTCTGGGTGATGACTTTATCTCCTGGGTGCAGTTGTTGTATGCTGCCCCTGTGGCTAGGATAAAGGATAAATGACTCCCTCTCTGAACCTTTCCCTCTGTTTTGTGGCACTCGGCAGGGGTGCCCATTGTTCCCCGTTATTTGCCCTTGCACTGGAGCTGCTGGCTACTAAGGTTCAGGCCTCCCCTGACATTACGGGCTTCCATAGAGGTTGGGAGTAGAAGATAATTTCCTTATATGCAGACGACACCCGGTTGTATTTGCAAGATACTGATGGCTCCTTGAGAGCGGTAATGCACTTAATTGATCAGTTTGGACAATTGTCAGGCTTTGCCATTAACTGGCATAAGTCAGCACTGTTGCCGCTGGATCTGTTACCGACACCTTTGCCAGAAGACATATCTCCCATACAAGTGGTCTCATCCTTTAAATATTTGGAAATAGTGGTGACTGGGGACACACAAGACTACATAGCCCTAAATCTAAAACCCATCATAGAAAAAAATTTCAGCAAGCTAGTTGGAGTAGATTGCCGCTGTCAGTGACGGGCCACGTTAATCTCATAAAAATGATCTGGGCCCCGCAGCTATTGTATATTTTATACAATGCCCCGATATGGATACCACAATACTGGTTTAGGCGCATAGATTCACAATTTAGAGTGATTTGGAAAGGGGGATTGGCGAGAATTAAACTGGCCACGTTGCAACTACCTAAAAATCAGGGGGGGGGGGGGGGGCTGGTGGTCCCGCATCCACAAATGTATTACCTGGCAGCGCAAATGCAACACTTTACGGGTTGGGCTCTTGAGATGCAAACTGACTCCTCCAGAGGTCTTCTTCTGGGGTCTGATGCGTACTACTCTGCATCTCATATGGAGATGGGCTTACCTAGTGTTTCCTCCACCTATCCTACGATTCGGTCACTGATGAAAATGTGGAAAAGTTTTAAATCCACATTGGGATTGTCGGGGTATCTTCGACAGACCCCTATTTGGTGGAACCGTTTTTACATTGAACTAAATAGAGTGCCCAGCCGGTTGATTTGGAAGAGGGCCGGGGTTAGATACCTTGCCCAAATACTCAACACCCATGTTTTATAACCATTTGATCAACTGATGTGCGAGTTCCCTGCACTTAGAGGCCACCACTTCAATACACACAACTACAACACGCCATTAGATATCAGAGGAGACAGTCTAACAAGCAGCTAGAAGACTCCATGTTTATTGAATCTATCTACTCTGACCCAGAAAAGAAGGAAATTATCTCCAGAATATATGTCCATTTATTATCACATATGCAGGCTCCAGACTTACTACCATGTAGAGAGGGGTAGAAGAGATGTTGGCCCCACTGACGGTGAACAGTGGAACCAGATTCTGGGAGTGGGCCCGGTGGTTTTGGTGTCGGCATCGCAGAGATTATCCCACCTGTTCATTCTGCACAGGGTTTATCGTACCCCGGTACAACGACACAAATGGGGCAGACGGGACTCCACCATATGTCTCGAGTGTCAGGCTCATCCTGGTGACCTCATTCACATGCTCTGGCGCTGTCCCAAACTGGTGAGATATTGGAGTCGTGTTGTCACTAGAATAAACAATGTCTTTCAGGTTCAGCTTTAATTGGAACCACTGGTGTGCTTACTAGGTAGTCTGGTTGAAGACTTGTACCTCCCCTTGGTATACATTGCCCTCACAAGACTCTTATATTTAGCCAGGAAGTTGATTCCCCATTTGTGGCTATCGGCATGCCTCCCAGGAGAGGCACAATGGATCCAAATGGTTAATGCTACTCTCATCCGGGAAAAAAAAAAAACACTTAACACAGGAAATCACCACGGGATAGGTTGCTCCTGGGTTAGCTGGTCACATAAAGTGGCGGGTGTGGTGTTATGAGGCGCAAACAAACGGTGTAATATAGGGTGATTTATTTTATACAATTGGATATGCATACTGGGTGCTTTATTATTGGTGTGTGTAATAATTTAACTTTTATTACCGATTTTTATTTTAGTTTAATTTTGTGGTTCTTGTTGAGTGAACACTAGGCCATGGTAATGCTTCATCTACATAGTGTATGATACCAATATTATCTAGCAAAACGATGTTACATTTCTATTGGTATGAAAATTAAGACTCCTGGTACTATCTATATATGTACATAAATGTCATACATGTGCTGTATATATCAGGTAATGCCTGGTGACCTTTCAATAAAAAGTTGTTATTGCTGATAAAAAAAAAAAAAGAAAAAGAAATCTGCTTATAATTACATTCCTACTGACAAGCCCCTTATAACCTGCCCTGAAATCCTTAACTGGCTATATGTTATGTTCATTCCCACAACCCTCATGTGCAGTGTCTATAGCCAGGCTTTCGCCCAAGGGTACCTTTGATTGGTTGGGGTGATCATGTGGCCATTATGAGTTAATTGGGGCAATTATATTATATAATATATTATAATATGCTAATATTGAATAAACATACAAAAAAATAAATGTGATCTAATAGCAAAAACTTTTCTTGTTCATAGAATTTGCCACAGCTCCTGAAGAAGCGTTCCTCTTACGCGCAACATGTAGAGCAGAGCTGAGTTTTTTTATATGACACACTAACTCATCAAATTCTATAATTCTCAAGAGTGGTCAGTTTGGTCCTCCGAATTTTCTGATTATATTGTGTATACAGGTGGTGTGTTATTCATGCTCAGACATTTTTTGTGAATGATTTATGAGAATTTTATATAATTGTCTTGATTTTAATTTTGTGAATAAATAAAACATTTTTTAATACGATTGTGTTATGCCTAAGAAGTCCATCATCCAAAAAAACTATAATTTTCTTAATAATCTATCGGGACATGGCAAATTATATCCAAGTAATATACATAGTACCGCTCTGTGGAGATAGAAATTTTAAATTACACCATTATTTTCCAGCACTGCCTAATCCCTCTTGGGCATGGAGTTCACCAGAGTTTCACAGGTTGCACAGGAGTCCTCTTCCACTCCTCCATGACGTCATCACGGAGCTGCTGGATGTTAGAGACCTTGCGCTCCTCCACCTTCCATTTGAGGATGCCCCACAGATGCTCAATAGGTTTTAGGCCTGGAGACATGCTTGGCCAGTCCATCACCTTTACACTCAGCTTCTTTGGTCATCTTGGAAGTGTGTTTGGGGTCGTTATGTTGGAATACTGTCCTGCAGCCCAGTCTCCGAAGGGAGGGGATCATGTTCTGCTTCAGTATGTCACAGTACATGTTGGCATTCATAGTTCCCTCAATGAACTGTAGCTCCCCAGTGCTGGCAGCACTCATGCAGCCCCAGACCATGACACTCCCACCACCATGACTGTAGGAAAGACACACTTGTCTTTGTACTCCTCACCTGTTTGCTGCCACACGCTTGACATCATCTGAACCAAATAAGTTTATCTTGGTCTCATCAGACCACAGCACATGGTTCCAGTAATCCAAGAGGCTTCCTTCTGGGACGAAAGCCATGCAGACCAATTTGATGTAGTGAGCGGCGTATGGTCTGAGCACTGACAGGCTTACCCCCCACCCCTTCAACCTCTGCAGTAATGCTGGCAGCACTCATAAGTCTATTTACCAAAGACAACCTCTGGAAATGATGCTGAGCATGTGCACTCAACTTCTTTGGTTGACCATGGCGAGGCTTGTTCTGAGTGGAACCCGTCCTGTTAAAACGCTGTATGGTTTTGGCCACCATGCTGCAGCTCAGTTTTAGGGTCTTGGCAATCTTCGTATAGCCTGGGCCATCTTTATGTAGAACAACAATTCTTTCAGATCCTCAGAGTTCTTTGTCACAAGGTGCCATGTTGAACTTCCAGTGATCAGTATGTGAGTGAGAGTAATGAGACCAAATTTAACACACCTTCTCCCCATTCACACCTGAGACCTTGTAACACTGATGAGTTACATGACACGGGGGGGGGGCTAATTGAGACTCACTTTTGTTGCCAGTGTTTTAGACATTACTGGCCATATTAAGTTATTTTGAGGGGAGAGAACACTTACACTGTCATACAAGCTGTATATAAGCTTGTATATTTTACATTGTAGCAAAGTGTCATAACTAATTTCTTCAGTGTTGTCACATGAAAAGATATAATAAATCATTTACAAAAATGTGAGGGGTGTACTCACTTTTGAGATATATATCTATATATATATATCTCTATATCGAGATATATATATCTATCTATCTCTCTATCTACACACACACACACACACACACACAATACAATAAAAACGGCCCTTTGTGTTTTAGCTCAAAGATCTTTCAGCTGATGTTTTCAAGCCCTTCCTCCTAAATAACTATTACATAAAGTTTTACTAAGGCATCAAGGCTCTGCAGCGAAGTATTTTTATTTTTTTTTAACAAAGTAAAGTATCAAAATTTTTTTAGTCTTTCCAGAACTTCAAAGTTTGTCATTGAGCTGAAACTCACATGCAGCTGCTGAAGCCTGAAAAGCTATCATCCTGCATACATTTTAGAAGCCAATGATTTATTAGATTGTAATACCAAGTTCAGGATGAGAGATCCAGCACAATGGCAGCTTCCATATTTCTGTCTGTTCACTTTAACCACTTAAGGACCGCCGCATGGCAATGTACGTCGGCAGAATGGCACCGACAGGCAAAAGCACGTACATGTATGTGCTTGCCTTCCAGCGGGTGGGGGGGTCCGATCGGACCCCCTCCCTCTGGATGTGGCAGTCCGTTTCGCTTCAGGAGGGGATGGCCGTTGGTTTCTGGCCATCCCCTCTCGATTGCTCCTGGAGAATGAGACGCTTCCCCCGCCTGTGTAGTGTAAACATAGGCAGGGAGGAAGTGATGTCATCCTCCTCGGGGCGGTCTTTTTGACCGGACTGAGAGGAGAACAGAGAAAGTAAGTGCACCAACACTACACTGACATGTAGGTACACAAATCCCCCCCTCCCCCCCGATCACCCCCCTCCCCCCCCCCGTCACAGTGTCACTGATTGCAGTGATCAGTAAATAAATGATCACTGCATTTAGTGTCAATTGTGACAGTAAAAAGTGTCAGGGCAGTTAGTGTTAGGTCCAGGGTAGCCCCCTACCCCCCCATAAAGGTTTGACCCCCTGATTGCACCTAGAGTTAACCCTTTCACCCCCTTTTGCCAGTGTCACTAAGCGATCGTTTTTCTGATCGCTGCATTAGTGTCACTGGTGCCGCTAGGTAGCTAGTTCTTTTTTTAGGTTCACCGCCAGGTTTTTATAGTGCTAGGTACCCCCATATACTACCCAATAATGGTTTTAACCCCGATTGCCCCTAGTTAACCCTTTCACCAGCGATCACCGTGTAAGTGCCACTGGTGACGCTGGTTAGCCAGTTAGTTATTTAGGTTCCCCGTCAGGTTTTTATATAGCGTCAGGGACCCCCATATACTACCTAATAAAGATTTTAACCCCGATTGCCCCTAGTTAACCCTTTCACCAGTGATCACCGTATAAGTGTTACGGGTGGCTCTGGTTAGTTAGTTTGTTTGCTTTTGATAGCATCAGGGCACCCACCTTTTATTACCCAATAAAGGTTTAACCCCCTGATCACCCGGCGGGTGATATCAATTAGGTTTTAGGGTCAGGGTCTGCGTCGCCCCAGGCAGAGCTAGGATAGTGTCAGTACCGCTAACACCCACGCGCAAAGCTATACTAGCGTCCCCAGCAGTTTAGGGTTCCAAAAAAAACGCATTGTTAGCGGGATCAGCCCAGATACCTGCTGACACCTGCGTTTTGCCCCTCCGCCCAGCCCACCCAAGTGCAGTATCGATCAATCACTGTCACTTACAAAACACTAAACACATAACTGCAGTGTTTGCAGAGTCAGGCCTGATCCCTGCGATCGCTAACAGTTTTTTTTGGTAGCGTTTTATATTTAAATCCTGAAGGCAGTGCTTGGTTTTCGGCATCCCGTACGGGGCTAGGCTCCCAAAAAGTCCCCCACATGTGGTATCTCCGTACTCGGGAGAAGCAGCAGATTTTATTTTGGGGTGTAATTTCACTTATGCTCATAGCATGTGTGAGCAATATATCATTTAGTGACAACTTTGTGCAAAAAAAAAAAAATTGTAATATTCCTGCAACTTGTGGCAAAATATAAAATATTTCATGGACTCAACATGCCTCTCAGTAAATAGCTTGGGGTGTCTACTTTCCAAAATGGGGTCATTTGGGGGGGAGGGGGGTTGTGCTATTTTGGCATTTTATGGCCTTCGAAACTGTGATAGGTAGTGAGGAGTGAAATCAAAAATTTGCACCCTTAGAAATCCTGAAGGCAGTGATTGGTTTTCGGGGTCCCGTACGCGGGTAGACTCCCAAAAAGTCCCACATATGTAGTATCCCCGTACTCAGGAGAAGCAGCAGAATAGATTTTGGGGTGCAATTTAGTGACAACTTTTTGTAAACTTTTTTTTTTGTGTCATTATTGAATCACTTGGGACGAAAAAAAATTTTGAGTCTTTTTCCTTTCATATCGTAAAAAATAAAAAATAAAAATCGCAGAGGCAATCAAATACCATCAAAAGAAAGCTCTATTTGTGGGAAGAAAAGGACACAAATTTCGTTTGGGTACAACATTGCATGACCACGCAATTACCAGTTAAAGCAGTGTAGTGCGAAATTGTAAAAAGACCGCTGGTCCTTAGGCTGACAATTGGTCCGGGGCTGAAGTGGTTAAATAAAAAAAAAAATAGAACTTTTCTTTTGGACCCTTTTTATGACACAGAAGCAGCTACACCGTCTGTACCTTTTGTGATTACCTTTTACCACAATCGCTCTTTGACGCAAGTGAAAACAAAGCACGCTGGGAAGGGAAAGGAAAGCAAGTTCAAATAATATTGCATAGTGGGTGGGGTAAGCAATCATCACACACTCTAATTAAGATAAAGTCTTTTTAAATTTACCCCAGGGAAGGGTGACTTTTCATATTTGCAAAAGTTCAATTCAGTTCAGTAAAGTTTTAGTTCAGCCTTAAAATATGATAAAAATATAAGTTTCTGACAAGCCCATGAGACCAGAGAGGTCACCAATAATTCATTTCCACTAAAGCAGCATTGCATATCTAATTATAAAGCCATCATGCACACTTAGTTTGATATCATAACACATTTTTTTTTAAGGCCTATAATTTTAGTCACTTAGTTAATGGGCTTCAGAAAGGATGAGAATCTGTAAAACATTTTCAACCATTTAAATTTAGCTTTCTGCTATGCAACAGAAAATATAACCAATGAAAGAAATCTGTTAATACCTAGAAGAAAGCTAAGAAATAGTCTAGCAAAACTAAAAGCTTGCAGGGTCTTTAAGGTTGCATATTTGAATACACTTATAATATATAAAATATTAAGTATGGACTTTACTTAGCACCTATTTGATCAATTTAACTATCATTATTGTCCTCTATGATGGAGTACTTACAATACAGGATGCAAGTTTTAGTGTTAACCTCAAAAAACTACAGCTCACTGGAAAAATTTAAAATGCAGTAATCATTCCTAAAAGAAACAGTTGCAAAACATTACCATGAATACTTTCTTGCCTGTTACTTGCACAGCAAATTTTGCAACTTTAAAGTGGTTGTAAACCCTTACAAACCACTTTGACCTACAGGTAAGCCTAGATTAAGGCTTACCTGTAGGTCCAAGCAATATCTCCTAAACCTATATGGTTTAGGAGATATTTGCCCGAAAACGGGCACCGCTGTCTACGGCGCATGCGCCGTAGACAGCGGCGCGCAGGCGCTCTGAACGCGGCAGTTCCAAAAATGGAGCTGCCGCATTTGTCGACCCCCGTGCGCATGCGCGGGAGTGACATTATCGCGGCTTTGCCGAATGACAGCGGCGGAGCTGCGAGACGCCACAAGCAAGATGGATGCGGCGGACTACAGGGGACAGCGCGACTTCGCTGGCTCCTGTGTCAGGTAAGTGACACATAATGGACCTACTATGCATAGTAGTCCATTATGCTTTACCTTTGCAGGGAAAAAAAGAGGAAGTAAACTCATCAGGGTTTACTTCCTCTTTAAGTTTGTACAAAGCCATATCCTAGTTATTCAGTATATATAAATGTTAGAAAAAAAAAGTCACATGTTCTTTATATAGAATTTTTCAAATAATTTTGCAGTTTTGGTCAGGAAGATGAACCAAATCTCGTCAGGAATCTTGTCACACTATCCCTTACTAGCTATAACTATAAAACCCCTTGTTTTAAGAAAATTAAATCCCTTTTCTACATTCAACTGGTAATTTTACTATTATCACCTAATACAGCAGGCCATTATAAATCTTTACCACTCCTGTCAAAAAGATTCTGGTGTAAACTTGTTTCCTCAATACGCAACTCTTCTTTTGTCCTTTGCAAAAACTTTATACTAACAGTGTGTATTAATAAAATCATCTAGCAGTAACCATTTTTTTTTTTAAAACATTTCACTGACGTGAGGTCTTCTATCCCTTTAATTATTTAATTGCCTGCCTCTTTCCTCTCTCTAAGTGCCGGTTCACACAGGGGCAACCTGTCAGGCGACTTGTCAGCCTGATAAGTCACGCTCCATTCAGTACAATGGAACCCTTCTAATAGGAGCGACTCAAGTCGCTCCAACTTAGAAGAAGGTTCCTGTACTACTGGGGAGTGGCTTGCATTGACTTCTATACAGAAGTGGTTTTGCAAGCCATGTGGAAGTCAAGCTGTATGGGGTGGCTTTAGACTCGGGTGACTTTGAAGCTGCCCCAGTGTGAACTGCAACTAAATGTTCCTTTTTGAGGGCAATGTCCAAAATTCAACTCTACATTCAAACAGTTTTAAAAATTGTTTGTTTATGTAGCCAATTTCTGTTGGTTGGAGGCTGGCTGGAGAGTTGAGCTGGGAATTTTCTTTGGTTTTGTTTGATATGTGTCACCCTTCCATGTGCTCCTTGCTGCAAAGACCAGCTATAGGTATGGGCAGTAGCCAGTTGTTTATTACTGGTGTCAAATTGGTGAGGGGAAACCCTGGACACCTTTTCTGACATTGTGCTATGTGCTGGGTGTCCAGTGTGCGCTGTGCCTTTAAGGAGGGGTGGGCTCACTCCAGGCTCACCTGTCCTCTATCCATTAGAATGCACGTGCTTCTACTATGGAGGCTCTCATAAATTTACAGAGTTAGGATTGCAGATAGTGCTGGGGTGCCATGAAGTGGCTCTGCATCTCACGCATATATTTGCAAATGTGTGCTAACTAAACCCCTGTTTTTTTTAATGCAAACTGTTATATAGGAGAATTTGATTGGTTGCAGGATAGCTGGTGAATTGAGGTGGGAATTTTCTTTGGTTTTGTTTGACATGTGTCGCCCTTCCATGTCATGTGCTCCTTGCACCAGTTATAGGTAGGGGCAGTGGCCAGTGGTTTGTTGTGGCTGTAACATTACACTTGCATCATATTCTTTTTCAGCTTTGTAAATAAACATTTGTAGTTCATTGAGGAACACGGGATTCAGAGATACTTTGGCTATAGTGCTACCTACAGGAGGATTCGGGTACTGGCATGCAAACAAAATAAAATGACCAGCCTGGCATTACCCCTTCCACTTCCAGGATTCCACAGTATTAAATCCTTTATATAGTTGCCCAATACAGAAAAGAAACATCTATATATCTAGGAGAGTATGCCCTGCCAGGAAAAGGTGAAACCTGATCCTTAAGACCAGGGGCTTGACAAAGTTGCCAGCTTTTTAAAAGTTAGGAACCAGTTTTTTTTATCTAACAAAGCTATATTTCGATGACAAAACCCCTTCTCTTATGTAGCCCTGATATGTATCTTTATGTATGCATGACACAAGTTTACGCACAGAAAAAAAAAAACCGAGGGGAAAAAGAAAAGAAAAAAACTGGAGTTAGTACTTACCGGTAACTCCTTTTCCGGTGGTCTTCCAGGACAGCCCTTGAGAGATGGAGCTCCTCCCATCGACACAGGAAACACATTGCCACAGTTCAAAAGGCGGTCCCTCAGGTCCCTGGTCAGTCATTCACCAAGAACCGAAGGATGGAACTGAAAAACATATAAACCATAACAGGTAATAACATTAGTACATCACTACAATCAAATAAAGGGTGGGATCGTGCTGTCCTGGAAGACCACCGGAAAAGGAGTTACCGGTAAGTACTAACTCCAGTTTTCCCAAGTGTTCTTCCAGGACAGCCCTTGAGAGGATCCCCAAGTACTTACCAGATTAGGGGGGGACCACGGCCTGGAGGACTTTCCTCCCAAAGGCCTGATCCTGACTAGACATTAAGTCCAGTCGGTAATGCCTTGTAAAGGTGGAAAAGCTTGACCATGTGGCTGCTTTACATACCTGCTCCGGGGTGGCACCAGCTCTTTCTGCCCAGGATGCAGACAACGCTCTTGTGGAGTGAGCTTTAACACCCTCAGGAGGATCTCTATTCAAGGCCTTATACCCCTCTGCTATAGCTAGCCTAATCCATCTAGCTATGGTTACTTTTGAAGCTTTCTGTCCCCTACGCTGTCCGGAAAAAAAGGACAAAAAGGGAGTCTGAGATTCTGAATGGATTTGTTATTTTAAGATATTCTAGAATACACCTCCTCACATCCAATAAATGAAAACGTTCCTCTTTCTCATTTGCTGCATTTTGACAAAATGAAGGGAGGACAATATCTTGGGACCTATGGAAGCTAGATGCTACCTTTGGTAAGAACCCAGGGTCTGTCTTTAGTATGACTCTGTCTTCTAGGATCTGTAGGAATGGTTCCCTGATGGAAAGTGCTTGGATTTCACTGACCCTACGGGCTGAAGTGATTGCCACCAGGAGAACTGTCTTAAAGGTAATAAGCCTTAGGGAGGCCTCTGAGATAGGCTCAAAGGGTGACCCCAAGAAAGCTTTTAGCACAACTGCTAAATCCCAGGATGGGACTTTTGTGATTCTAACTGGCTTACGTCTAGCGACTGCCTTACAGAATCTAGCGACAAAAGGATTTTCCTGTAAGCGTTCATCTAGGTATACACTTAAGGCAGCTATCTGTACCTTAATAGTACTTAGGGTTAAACCCTTGTTTACACCTTCCTGTAAAAACTGTAGAATATTAGCCGTATTTATGTCACGGCTATTCAGCCAGCTATTGAATTTTTTCCAGACTTTTTTGTAAATAGCTCTCGTGACTGGTTTGCGACTCTGTAGTAAGGTCGCAATTACCTCATCTGACAGGCCCTTACTCCTTAAGATTTCCTCCTCAGTAACCACGCTGACAGCTTCAGTGTGGCGACCTGCGGATGGTAAAGAGGTCCCTGCGACAGGAGGTCCTGTCTGTAGGGAAGTCTTAGAGGCGGACAATCTGTCAATTGTAGCAATGTTGTGAACCACGGTCTCCTGGGCCAAAAAGGTGCTACTAGAATCAAACAGGTTTTCTCCTTGAGGAATCTTGCTAGGACCCTCGGAATGAGATGAAGAGGGGGAAATGCATACGCCAGACTGAAAGTCCATGGAGTTTGCAAGGCATCTACCGCCAGGGGTTGATCTCCTGGGTTTAGCGAGAAAAAATTGGGAACCTTTGCATTTTTCTTGCTCGCAAAAAGGTCTACCTCTGGTTCTCCCCAGTGAGCTGTTATGAGATTGAATGCCTCTGGGTGTAAGGACCATTCTTGGTTCGAAATCCTCTGTCGACTCAAGAAGTCCGCCTTGTTGTTCAGCTCCCCTTTCAGGTGAACTGCAGAAATGGATTCCAGATTGGCTTCTGCCCACTGGAGAATGCGTCTGGCTACCAACATCAAACGAGGACTTCTGGTTCCTCCTTGTTTGTTTATGTATGCTACAGCCGTCGTATTGTCTGAACGGACTTGTAGATGGTGACCCTGTATTGCGGGGTGGAAAGCTAGAACAGCTCTCAGGATTGCTGTTAGTTCTTTCCAATTGGAAGAGAAACATTTCTCCTCCGGGGTCCACTTGTCCTGGACCCAGCTTGAGCCTAGGTGGGCTCCCCAGCCCCAACTGCTCGCATCCGTTGTTAGTGTTGAAGTGATAGGAAGGACCCAATGAACCCCTTTGTTTAGGTTCTCCCTGTCCTTCCACCACCAGAGGGAGCGTTTTACCCTTGAGGGGATCGATACCTCCTCCTCCAGATCTCTGCCTTTTAATTGTTCTAACAGAAAACCCTGAAGTTCTCTTTGATGGAACCTGGCCCATTGTACGGCTGGAATGGCTGCCGTCATAAGACCTAAGACCGACATTACTTCCCTCACCGTACACTTGGGGCTGCATTGAAGAAAAGATATTCTCTGCCACAGATTCAAAATCTTTTCTTCCGGCAGTATAATTTTCTGATCTACAGACTTGATCCAGTACCCCAGATACAGGATCTCCTGTGTTGGGGTTGTCTTGGATTTCTCCTGACTGACAATCCACCCTAATCGACTCAGACTGAGTTGAGTCAATTCCAGGTCCTGAGAAAGACGACTCTCTGAGTGGGCTGTTAGGAGCAGATCGTCTAGGTAGGGGATAATTGAGACTGATTGAAGCCTCAGAGGAACTAAAGCCTCTCCGAGAACCTTGGTAAAGATTCTCGGAGAGGATGATAGACCGAAGGGAAGTGCTCTGCACTGAAAGTGGTAAACCTTTGTGTCTATCTGCACTGCCATCCGAAGGAATTTCTGGCATTCCTCCCTTATTGGAATGTGCAGATAAGCATCCCTTAGGTCCAGGGTTGCCATAAATGTCTCTTTCTGCAGGAGATTCTTTATGGAATAAATGGACTCCATCCGAAATCTCTTGTAACGGATGGAGCGATTCAGTGGACGGAGGTTCATAATTAGTCTGAATCTCCCTGACGGTTTTCTTACCACAAAAATGTGCGAGTAAAAACCGTCCCCTTGTTCCTGAATAGGGACTGGTGTCAATACTTCTTCATCTACCATTTCCCCTATTAGTAAAGGTAAGGCTCTGGCCTTTTCTGAGTGACTTGGAAGCTTTGTCACCAGAAACTTGGAAGGAGGGTTGCTGTGAAATTCCAGCGCATGACCCCTTTTTATTATATTTAAGACAAACTCGTTCGAGGTTGTCTCTTCCCATTGTGGAAGAAATTTGCTTAATCTTCCTCCCACAGGAACCCTGACGTCACTGGGGTTTGGGATCCTGATTGGGGCGGCTAAACAGTATGCCCCCTTTTCCTTTCCCTTTATGTCCCGACCAATGTTTTTTGGGGGTTGAACTCTTCTCTGGTTTAGAGGGTTCCTTAAAGGGACGAAAAATTTTTCTTTGAAAATTTTTCTTTTTTGCGGGAAAGGTTTTCTTTTTGTCCGCCGTCCTTTCTAAGGCGGAGTCTAATTCAGGCCCGAAGACTAAGTCTCCTGTAAAAGGGACGCTGCACAGGCGGGTTTTAGACGCCGTGTCTCCCCCCCAGGTTTTCATCCATACTGACCTCCTTGCTGCCACTGAAAGTGCTGCAGATTTAGCCGTAAATTTTACGGAGTCCGTGGAGGCGTCAGAGATGAAACTGGTGGCCTTAAAAAGCATAGGGAAGGATTTCAAAAGCTCCCCCCTAGGAGTGCCTGCCTTTAAGTGTTCTTGTAGTTGCGATAACCAGAACTCCAGGTTTCTAGCTACACAGGAAGTGGCTAGAGCTGGTTTTAAGCCTGCCATAGAGGCATCCCAGGCCCTCTTCAAGACAATGTCTGTTCTCCTGTCCATGGGATCTTTCAGGTGGCCCATATCCTCAAAGGCCAGATCAGCCTGCTTTGAGATTTTGGACAGAGGGGCGTCTAGTTTAGGATTTTTATTCCAGACCGCCTCTGGGCTCTCATCAAAAGGGAACCTTCTCTTAAGGGATTTAGGAAAGAAAACCTTCTTGTCTGGTTCAGACCACTCCTTAAGGACAAGGTCAGAAAGCACCTGATGTATAGGAAAAACCCTTGCTTTCTTTTTCCCCAGAGCCTCATACATTTGATCATGTCTGGATAACTGAGTTTCTTCCTCCTCAATTTCCAGCGTATCATAGATAGCCCCCATTAGCTCATCTACTTCCTCGAGAGATAATCTATATTTTGAGGTTTTAGATGCTGCTTGATCCTCTTCCTGACCCGAGTCAGTGTCAGAGGATTCGGGGCTAATCAACGTGGGGCTAGGCTCCCTGACCATACGGGGCTCCCCTGAGCTGGGTGTTGTAAGGCATGGTGAGGATGAGATTATAGTTGTTTTACTCGTGGAGGCAGCTGCAGCTGATCCCACGTCAGTGATTAACTCCCGGAGGGACTTAAAGGTCGACGCCATTTCCTCTTTAAAGGAGCCCAAAAACTTTGCTAAAGGGGAATCTGCCTCAGATTTAAGCAAGCTTGCAATGCATTGCTTGCATAGGGCTTTGTTAGAGCCAGAGGACAACCTATTCCCACAATTAGGGCACTTTTTGCGGCCTGTCTTGTCTTCCCTTGGCATCTCTTTAGCCTGAAAATAAGAAGACAAAGGATTTCTTAGCATCAGCACCATGTCCCTCTTAGAATCACCACTAACAAACAACCTCACTGTGAGTAAACCGCCACCGTGGGGCACTACAGGGCCCAGCCTACAAACACCACCACTCCACCAGAGTAATAGCATGCCCAGCAGCCTACCTGGGTTTGGCTGGTGCCTGTCTCCGCCGGAGTATCCTGGGGAATAGCCTCCATGGTCCCCCTCTGACGCTCCGAATCCCGCCGCTAATCCGGTATAGCTGGACGCTGGTCGGGCTTCACAGGCACAGCGCTGGCTCTCCCTCTCCTCCTTGTACCCTTAGAGACCCGGAACCGGAAGTCTCGGCACGCAGTGATGACGCGGTTCCGCCGGAAGTGAACGCTCGGCGTCTCCGACCCCCTGCAACGAGGAGGGAAGATGGAAGGTTCCACTCACCACTCCTGGGGGAAACCGGCGTCATTCTGCCCCTGGCCACCTCGGCACTGGAAGGAGGAGGGTAACGGGTCTGCTCCGGTTCAGCTGGACGGTACCCGAGCCAAAGAAAAAAGGTATGGACCCAAACTGCAGCCATAAACCAGGACCCGGTCCCTTAGGCTTGCAGGTTCTCAGGCAGCCCCTGAGAGGGGCCTCCAGGTTCCTGGCAACATGTTCCTCCGACGGAGGAAACACAAATGACTGACCAGGGACCTGAGGGACCGCCTTTTGAACTGTGGCAATGTGTTTCCTGTGTCGATGGGAGGAGCTCCATCTCTCAAGGGCTGTCCTGGAAGAACACTTGGGAAAAAACCCTTAGAGAAAAGTTGGCCATCTTTCTAGGACAAAAAAAAAAAAACTGATGCATGAAGGGTGTGGGAGGAGTTACCCCAAGCTGGTCAATGTTTTTTTTGCTTGCCAGCATTCAAATTCTCTTGTAGGCAGCAGTATAACCTAATTGTCTCTGAAACCTATGTCCCTCAATGAACAAGAATGAAATTAAGGATTTTAACTCCTTGGTGGGCACTCCTTGGTGCAGAGCAGCCACATATTTGCATGCATTAGTGCAAATTGTGCTGTGCCGAGGGCACGCGCCCACGGCAGTTACCAGAGACAGCGATCTATAGCTTTCTGATCATGTGACCACAGTGACAGCCAATCGCAGCAGTCACATGACCTTAAGCCCCACCTCCCGGAATTCTAATCCCCTTAAGGGGACGGTAGGCCCCGGCTTCAAGTGGTTAAGGCTTTTGTCACAATCCTACTTTAACATGTCACTATTCAGCTGAATTGTAATACTTGGGTCATTGGCCCATTGTAAAAAGTCATCAGTCTTTCAACGAGTTGCTTGGTTAATACGTTCCAAACATCTAGACAAAATTAATATGTGGAATATAACGTAAAATGCTTTTAAATTGACTATACAGTATTAAAGCAAAATTTTATTTCAGCTTATCCCTTTTTAAAAATGATCATGTTAGTTAGACCAATTTTTAACCACTCAAGCCCCAGACCAATTTGCAGCCAAAGGACCAGGCCCCTTTTTGCGATTCAGCACTGCGTCGCTTTAACTGACAATCGTGCGGTCGCGCAACGTGGCTCCCAAACAAAATTGGCGTCCTTTTTTTCCCACAAATAGAGCTTTCTTTTGGTGGTATTTAATCACCTCTGCGGTTTTTATTTTTTGCGCTATAAACAAAAATAGAGTGAGACAATTTTGAAAAAAATTCTATATTTTTAACTTTTTGCTATAATAAATATCCAAAAAAACAAAAAAAAATTTTTCCCTCAGTTTAGGCCGATACATATTCTTCTACATTTTTTTTTGTTTTAACAAAATCGCAATTAGCGATTGATTAGTTTGCGCAAAAATTATAGCATTTACAAAATAGGGGATAGTTTTATAGCATTTTTATTAATTTTTTTTTTTTTACTAGTAATGACGGCAATCAGCGATTTTTATTGTGACTGCGACATTATGGCGGACACATCGGACATTTTTGACACATTTTTGGGACCATTGTCATTTATACAGCAATCAGTGCTATTTAAATGCACCAATTCCTGTGTAAATGACACTAGCAGTAAAGGAGTTAACCACTAGGGGGCGATGAGGGGTTGTGTGTTACGTTGTGTTTTTTTTTTACTGTGGGGGCGTGGCTTGGCATGTGACATCACTGATCGTCTTTCCCTATAACGGTGACAGCCACAGTAGGAAGCACGAGGAGAGGTTTGTTTACACAGACCTCTCCTTGTTCCTCAGCTCTGTGACCCGATCGCAGGACATCAGCAGCGATTGGGTCCGCGGGTCCCGAGGCCACTGAGCTCAGGACTGGGTTGCGAGCTTGCCGGCGGCAGCGCATGCGCAACCCACGGCTGGGCACTTGAAAAGCAACGTACCTGTACATGCTTGTGCCCAGTCGTGCCGTTCTGCCGACGTAAATGTGCAGGAGGCGGTCCTTAAGCAGCTAATGATCCCGTGCTTTACCATATATTGTGCATATTATCCCCTAGGATAGACCGGGAATTATTTTACAAAATCTAGAAGAAAGCTTTAAGACGTTAGAAGCTAGCAACTAAGTAGCTTTGATCTGACAATAAAATTAATAACAATATACTGTATGTAGACAGTTAGATTTTTTTAACCACTTACCGACCGGGCCATAGCCGAAAGACAACTACAGTGCGGTCGGCTTATTCTGGGTGGACGTCCAAGGGACGTCCTCACAGAATCACGCTCCCGTGCGCTGATAGCGGCCATTTACCATGTGATCGCTGTCAAATGACGAAGCAATCACTTTTAAACATGACATGAAGGGAGAGAGCGGATGGCAGCAGCGCTGGGGGCTGGATCTGTAGTTACAATTGCGGTCACATCCAGCCATCCATGCTCTGCCATACCCTGCAATACTCGGTGATACCCAGCCATACCCATCCAAACTCTGCCATACCCAGCCCTGCTCAGCCTCTGTATGTGGCCAGGCTGTGGAAGTCTCACACATGTGGTATCGCCATACTCAGGAGAATCTATTTTAGGGTGTAATTTTTGGTATGTACATGCTATGTGTTAGAAATATTGTATAAATTGACAACTTTGTGTTAAAAAAAAAAAAAATGCGCTTTAACCATTTCCCACCCCCGGCGATTTCCTACACCATAAGAACGTTCTTACGGGAGGTGAGAGGGGACATCCTCCCCTCCCGCCACCCTCCGGTGCTTCTACCGACTCACCGCTACGATCGAAGCCAGGATAGTTTTTTTTTTTTTTTCCCCTTTTTATTCCAGGCTTCCCAGCCTAGAGGTGAGATGTGGGGTCTTATTGACCCCATATCTCACTGTAAAGAGGACCTGTCATGCCATATTCCTATTACAAGGGATGTTTACATTCCTTGTAATAGGAATAAAAGTGATCAAAAAAAAATTTATTTTTGGGGAAAAAAAGTGTCCAAATAAAATAAAGTAAAATGAACAATACATTTTCTTTTTTTTTTTTTTTAAGCGCTCCTGTCCCCATGTGCTCGCATGCAGAAGCGAATGCATATGCAAGTCCCGTCCACATATGAAAACAGTGTTCAAACCACACATGTGAGATATCGCTGCGGACATTAGAGCAAGAGCAATAATATTGGCCCTAGACCTCCTCTGTAACTCAAAACATGTAACCAGTAAAAAATGTTCAAGCGCCGCATACAGGGATTTTTAAGTAGCAAAGTTTGGCGCCATTCCATGAGTGCATGCAATTTTCAAGAGTGACATGCTAGGTATCTATTTACTCTGCCTAACTTCATCTTTACATTATGCAAAAACATTGGGCTAACTTTACCTTTTTTTAAATGCGTTAAAAAAATTGCTGCACAAATACCGTGCGAGATTAAAAAAAAAGGTACAACGACCGTCATTGTATTCTCTAGGGTCTTTGCTAAAAAAAAAATATATATATTATATATATATATATATATATATATATATATATATAAATGTTTTTGGGCTCTATGTAATTTTGTAGCAAATAAATTATGATTTTTACATGTAGGAGAGAAATATCAGAATTGGCCTGGGTGCTCCAGAACACTTGAAGGTGATCCCTGCATGTTGGGCCTCTGTATGTGGCCACGCTGTGTAAAAGTCTCACACATGTGGTATCGCCATATTCAGGAGTAATAGCAGAATGTGTTTTGGGGTGTAATTTGTGGTATGCATATGCTGTGTATGAGAAATAACCTGCCAATATGACAATTTTGTTAAAAAAAAAAAAAAATCTTGATTTTGCAGAGTTGTGGGAAAAAAATGACAACTTTGAAAAACTCACCATGCCTCTTTCTAAATATCTTGGAATGTCTTCTTTCCAAAAAGGGGTAATTTGGGGGATATTTGTACTTTTCTGGCATGTAAGGGTCTTAAGAAATTAGATAGGCCTTCAGTACTTTAGGTGTGATAAATTTTCAGATATTGGCACTAGAGGTCGACCGATATGGGTTTTTCCCTAGCCGATGCCGATATTTAGAAATCATGGCGGCCAATGGCCGATATATAATGCCAATTTTTTTTGGGCCGATATGTTAGGCGATTTTTAATTTCCCCCCCCTTTTTTTTGTTTTCCCTTTCATCTCATAAAATCTAACAGACACCTTTCACACTGGGGAATTTTTCAGGCGCTTTTGGGCTAAAAAATAGCACCTGTAAAGTTCCTGCAAAACGGCTCCCCTGCAGTCTGTGTGAAAGCCCGAGTGCTTTCACACTGAGGCGATGCGCTGGCAGGACGTTAAAAAAAGTCCTGCAAGCAGCACGTTTGGAGTGGTGTATACTGCTCCTCCACCACTCCTGCCCATTGAAATTAATGGGCAGCACTGCCGAAGCGCATGCAATGCATTTTGGCAGCAGCGCTTTGCAGGCTTATTTAACTTCTTCCTCGGCCGCTAGCTGGGTTATAAGTGCCCCGCTAGCAGCCGAATAGCGCCGATAAAATGATAGTAACTAGCAGCATTTTACCGTCAACCCCGGCCCGCTCCAGTGTGAAAGCAGCCTTAAGTAATACAGCTAATTTCTTACATTTAAACATTAAACAAAATAAACCTCCAATCAGTTCACTGGTATGTAAAATTTAGATAAAAAAAATAAAAAAAAAATAAAAGGGCTAACTTTACTGTTTTATTTTATTTTTTAAATCATCAGTGTCTTTTTTCCCAAAAAATTGCATTTGAAAGACCTCTGCGCAAATGCCATGTGACAAAATATTGCAACAGCCGCTATTTTATTCCCTAGGGTTAAACTGAGAACTCTACACACTGAGTTTAGTTCATTCATAAGTGTAAACATTGTATCTCTTTGCTCTTTTCTTGGCAGACTGTCCAGAGAGGAAACAAGTGCTTCACCGAAGACTCAGGCAACTTGTATTGACTT
Organism: Lithobates pipiens; assembly: GCF_037356315.1. Lineage (NCBI taxonomy): Eukaryota > Metazoa > Chordata > Amphibia > Anura > Ranidae > Lithobates > Lithobates pipiens. Next base: position 376,120,101 of record NW_027507748.1, on the reverse strand, counting down.
CTATTACAGAAGTCATTTGCAAGTTGCGCTGAAGATATATTGGCCTTTTTATCAGCACAATCGGCCGATGCCGATTAATTAAAAAACACCAAATATCGGCCGATATATCGGTCGCCCTCTAACTGGCACCATAGTTTGTGGACTCTATAACTTTCACAAAGACCAAATAATAAACACCAATTTGTACTTATTTTTACCAAAGATATATAGTAGCATAAATTTTGGCCAAAATTTATGAAGAAAAATTACTAATTTGCTAAATTTTATAAACAGAACCTAAGAAAAATTCCTTTTTTTTTTTTTATTTTATTTTTACAGAATTTTCAGTCTTTCTTTTATAGCGCAAAAAATAAAAAACCCAATGGTGATTAAATACCACCAAAAGAAAGCTCTATTTGTGCTAAAAAAGACAAATAATTCATATGGGTACAGTGTTGTATGACTGAGTAATTGTCATTCAAAATGTGAGAGCACCGAAAAAGCTGAAAATTGGTCTGGTTAGGAAGGGGGTTTAAGTGCCCAGTGGTCAAGTGTTTAAATTAAGTAAATAGGATAAGGGGAATCACTGTAAAATTAACTGTTTAACAAGAGGATTCATGGTGCTAAACCACCAACAAGATAACATTTAGGTTTAAACAAAATCATTACTGTATTTATCGGCGTATAACACGCACTTTTTTCCCCTTAAAAGCAGGGGAAAATCATGGGTGCGTGTTATACGCCGATCCCCTGAAATTCTGAGCCTCTGGGCGGCTTTCAGCCACCTTCGGCCATTATCGGCGGCTTTCGGCCGCCTTCGGCCATTATCGGAAGCTTTCGGCCGCCTTCGGCCATTATCGGAAAGCTTTCGGCCGCCTTCGGCCATTATCGGAAAGCTTTCGGCCGCCTTCGGCCATTATCGGAAAGCTTTCGGCCGCCTTCGGCCATTATCGGAAAGCTTTCGGCCGCCTTCGGCCATTATCGGAAAGCTTTCGGCCGCCTTCGGCCATTATCGGAAAGCTTTCGGCCGCCTTCGGCTCTTCTCGGCAGCCGAAAGCTGGAGAGAAGAGCCGAAGGCCCGCCGAGAACTACCGCACGCCGCCGAGATACACATCCGGCTCTGTATCTCGGCGGCGGCATTTAAAAAAAATAAAAATACAAATAGCAAAATAAATAGACAAGGCTGCAATGGGGGACAAGACTGCATAAGGCTGCAATGGGGGACAAGACTGCAATGGTGGACAAGGCTGCATAAGGCTGCAATGGTGGATAAGACTGCAATGGTGGACAAGGCTGCATAAGACTGCAATGGTGGACAAGGCTGCAGATGACACTGATGGGCATATAAATGTAAGTTTTTTTTTCCCCTTAAACTTCCCTCCTAAAAGTTTTTTTCCTTAAAGTTCCCTCCTAAACTTGGGGTGCGTGTTATACACCGGCGCATGTTATACGCCGATAAATACGGTATATAAAACAGAATCATCTGTGCAGGATGAATGAAACTAGGGGCAAAAAAAACATGCAGACCTGGCAGAATCCAGTGGGATCCTGGTACACCAGTCTACACACTGGAGAAGTGTGTTCAAAAGAAGTCTTCATGGTATACTTGCCGCTAAAAAAGCTATACCTCTGACATGGAAACTTAAGCCAGGGCTCGACAAAACCCGGGTGCCAGGTCGCATTTGCGACTAGAATTAGTGACCTGGCGCCTGGGGCAGCACAGCTGGGGTTATCCTGTCTCCGTGGACCCCCCCCGGCGTGATTGCGAGCCCGTGGCTTTGAGGCCTTCTGCAATCCTATAATTCCTTCTGGAATCTGGCGCCCTCTTGTGGTGGCCGTTGGAATGACAACCAGCACTTTAACGCCCTAGAGAATAAAATGGTGGTCGTTGCAATACTGTCTGTCACACCGTATTTTGGGAAAAAATTATTTAATAAAAAAAAAATAAAAATAAAAAAGACAACAGTAAAGTTAGCCCAATTTTTTTAAATTGTGAAAGATAATGTTACGCAGAGTAAATCGATACCCAACATGTTACGCTTCCAAATTGTGCCCGCTCATGGAATGGCAACAAACTTTTACCCTTTAAAATCTCCATAGGCAACGTTTAAAAAATTCTACAGGTTGCACGTTTTAAGTTACAGAGGAGGTCTAGGGCTACAATTATTGCTCTCACTCTACCGATCGCAGCGATACTTCACGTGTGGTTTGAACACCACTTTCATATATGCGTTCGCTTCTGCACGCAAGCTTGGCGGGACAGGGCGCGTTTAAAATTTTTTTTTTTTTTCTTATTTTAACTTCTATTTTTATTTTTTTCACTGTTCTTTATAAAAAAAAAAAAAAAGTGTGTCACTTTTATTCCTATTACAAGGAATGTAAAAATCCCTTGTAATAGAAAAAAGCATGACAGGTCCTCTTATATATGAGATCTGGGGTCAGAGAGACCTCACATCTCATATTTACACTAAAATGCAATTCATAAAAAAATTGTCATTTGAAAAAAATAAAATAAATAAAATGTCCCTCTAAGAGCTATGGGCAATGACTTGGAGACAGGTGGGGGGCTGGGGGCTATCTTCCCCTCACTCGTCTCCATGTCAGGCCAGGGACAGGTCCAGATCGCCGTCACGGACCTGGCTCCTAACTTTTTTAGCTGGCTCCTAGAATCCAAGCAAATTTGTCAACCCCTGGCTTAAGCTTTGTACAAACGATCAGATTTTCGTACGATTGTTGATCCATTTTTTGTTGCATGCTAGTCTCATGTCGAAAGTGAAGAGGTTACTCACCATACGAAAATTCTCATATGACAGAATTCAACTTTAGAGGTGACGTCATGTGTTGAATAGTTTTGTATGTATTCTTTCGTTTCTGAGCATGCGTAGTCTTGCTCTTACGATTTTTTTTTGGACGAAAACCATACTAATTAAACAAAAATTTGACATTTTGTTCACATCCGACAAAAATGTTATAGTCTGATAGCTTTTGTCGTATGAGAAATTGAAATCGGCTGTCGAAAGCACCATAGTAACGATCTGAAAATCAGCAGATCGTTCGTCAGATGGATTTTTACTTCCGATTTTCATATAGTATGTACAGGCCTTAAGTCACTCTTTGCCTATGCATGAAAACGCTATAAACAGGAACATGGTGGGAAGTGCTCTGGACTTTTGAGTTCAAATCTGAAATATTTGGGTGTAACAGGAGGCAGTTAGCTCGCAGAAAGTCTTGAAAGCAGTACAAGGATAGGTGCATGGTTAAGTTTCTTTGCAGGTTTTGTATTGCATTTATGCACATGGAGTTGGGAATTTTTTATCAAAATGTGTGGTCTCTTCAATGTTGTAAAGTACACAAAGATAGTCATTTATCATGTAGTCCCATCAGTGAGGCATCTGATCGGTTCCAAGTTCATTCTGCAGCATTGCAATGGCCCAAAAGATATAGCCAAACCCATGAAGAACTATCTTTAGTGAAATTAATAAAAAACAAGTCTATGAATAAATTATATGGCCACCACAAAACCCTGATCTCAACATCATTGATTCTGTCTGGGATTACATGGAGACAGAAGCAACCGAGACAGCCTAAGGTCACAGAAATACGATTAGTTATCCTAGATGTTTGGAACAACCTACCTGCCGAGTTCCTGTGTGAAGGAAGAATTGTTGTGGAATAAGAGAATTGTTTTTTTTTTTAAAGGCAAAGGGTAGGGTTTTTCCTGCTAATGCACTTTTAAGTAAAGAAAGCAACCTTACTTTTAAAGCAATTTTTACAAGTGCCCTAAAGTGGTTCTAATGTTTTTTTTTTTACATCCCAACCATTAAGATAAAAAGCCTTCTGTTGCAAAAGATCCTGCCCAGCCACCCCCCTTATACTTACCTGAGCCCTATCTCAATCCAGTGATGTACACAAGAGCTGCAACTGTCCTGGCTCTGGCCTTCATCACTGGGCAGATTGGTAGCAACAGGAGCCATTGGCTCCTGCTCCTGTCAATCAAACTATGATGAGGGAGCAGTGCCAAACCCTGCTGACACAGGCAGGATAGCTCGGAAACGAGCCCACACAAGTGCCTCCATAGAAATTGGCTTTCTATGGTGGCACTTGGTGGAGGGGGGGGGTGAGCCGGAGCACCAGCGGGGATCGAGAAGAGAACAATCAGGGCACAGAGCAGGTAAGTATAACATGTTTGTTATTTTATGAAGCTTCAATATCACTTTAAACTGTTAGGCCGCGTACACACGGGCGGACTGTCCGCCCAACTAGGTTCGTCAAACAGTTTGACAAACAGTCCGTTCAAAATTTGCATGAGCGGACTTGACCACACACGACGAACGAACAGTCCGCTAAAAACTTGCGCGATGACGTGAACGGCACGTACGACGGGGCGAGAAATTCGGCGTCCGATACACTGTAATGCAACCTTCGCCGTGTAAATTCTTTCTGAGCATGCGCGAGACTTAGTTTGCCGAACAAGCCTACACACGAGCGGACTGTCCGCTCAAACCAAGTTTCAGCGGACAGTCTTACGGAAATTCCGAAAAACTTTGTTCGTCAGACTGTCCGCTGAAGCCCACACACGAGCGGACTGTCCGCTGAAACACTGTTCAGCGGACAAAGTTGGACGAACAGTCCGCCCGTGTGTACGCGGCCTTAGTGTTTTTTCTTGGTAGCAGGGGTGAAATCAAGATGAGAAGTCCACAGTTGAGCTTTAACAAAGCTCATATAGAGTATATTTTGAATAGATATGAGGACACAATGGTATGACCAGAAATTATTCCCAGAAGGTAATAATATTTTTTTTTTATATATATGCTGGACATCTAGTTCCTGGGGATTTTCCAATTTGATTTTTTGCTTATGTCATACCACAAATATCCATTTCTTATGACACAGTTATATTTCTGATAAAGTCAGCTACAGGTTATTTACGCAAGCAAGTAGCAAACTATCAATACAGAGATAAATCAACATGGCAGATTGGATGGCACACAGTACAACACGGTGTTAGTAAGCATACAGCACCTACACATAATGCTGAAACTGAAGGCCAGATAACTTCTACATAGGGTTCCAATATGAATAAATCCAGAATCATAAAATACTCTGCAGTTTTCTTTCTTTAATTATATTATAGGACTCCTGTATAGTACTGTATTTTAAACAAAGGTGAAAGAGCCAAGGTCAAATCTGAGATTATCAATTATTAATCAAAGCAAAATGTATCCACATTCTGTCTGTTAAAAGTCAACCTCTTAGTGACCTTCGGAGTTGCAATAAATTAAATAATTTCTTGCAAGATCAATACACATGCCTTTAATAGATGCTATCCATTTAACATAGACTGATGCAGCAGTTAAACAATAGACCCCCAAGAGGCCTTGAACAGGTCTGTGCTTTAAATACAGGGTTAAAATAAATTATTCATTGATCTCAGTTCAACATGGTTTCAGCTACAGTACTACTTACCGGGGGAGATTTAACTCTTGTTCAAGTAAATTTCAAATTACAAAAAGGTTGTTAGTCATACTGTATAGGGGGCAATTCACTTTGATAGATGATAAGGTATAGAGTTCACCAAGGTTCGGCTTGCCCCGTTAAAGCCTATGCCAGTTCACTTGCATCTTTTAATCTCTGCAGTCTGCAGATTCTTACAGCTTCTGCCAGCCTGCATCCACATGTCGATGTTTAGTCTGTATCCAACCTCTGAAGGACAACCTGCTTTTCTCTACATGAGGCTTAATTGGCTTAGCAATAGATAGCACCTGAGCTATTACTCAGATGCATTATACCTGAAGAAGCTGGTGAGTCAGCATCTCTAGAAGAGCGAACGTGTAAAACATTGACTTTTGCCAGCGTGTACAAAGAACTTTCATCCAATAAAAGCATAGGGTAGAGTAAAAAAAAAAAAAAAAAATAATCCACATGACCCATACTGAACATAAATTAGCTACACTGAGTGTTCGAATAACAAAAAATAAAATCATATTACACTACAGTTTGATAAAAACAGCTACTAATCAAATACAGTTGCCAAGCCACCTAATTACATTCATTTAACGGAAACGTAATTTAACGGCTGCACAAGAACATTTTATTGCCCTTTTTCACATCATCCAGTTTATAGGATGGCGCAAATTGCAATGTTTTCATAATTATTTTACCACTAATAAATGTGCCATATCTAGTGTATTCAGACAATGGACTGGCAATAGCTAACAAATCACTGCTGTTGCAAATCCCAAATCTAATATTGCATGTGAACACTGCATCCGCAAGTAATTGCACTGCAGCTTTTGCATTTTATATTGCTCTGGTCTAACACTGCACTGAACAATACGGAAAGTGAAGTTTGACTGCAGAAACAAAGGTCTTTCTACTCCCACATTGACATTTTGAGTCCAGTAAAAACACAAGGAAAAGTGCATACAAGTGTGACAGATCTGACAGCTGCTGGAGATGGGTGTATGTAAAATCAGAACTAAGTTCAGAAACACATGCACCTGCAAAATGAGAAACATTTCTGCACTGCCGACTTCTCTCACATCCGAGATGTTCTGCAGCAAGTAGCCGTTGTATAACAATGCTACATTAAAGATCATTAACGATCATTAAGCAAGTTTTCTTGCAGAATGCCTATGTGAGGAAAAGATATGCAGTATATAACATTTAAATGACCTTATGAAAAGGAAAACAAAGAAGACTGGCGCAGAACCAGGGCTGTCCCCCATAGCAACCAGTTTATTTTCACTCTTACACATAATGAAAATAAAGCCTGGTTCCTTACGCATCTCATTAACTATTTGTTGTCTTTGTGAAAAAACATCACTTTTTATCATTGCTCAAAGCTTACTTCTTAAAATAATCATGCAGCCAGACAAGCCTCATTTATTTAAAGTGCTTGTAAACCTCAAACATGAAATATGAACAAAGCATATTTCTCTATAGTGTACTTGTCTCAATCCAGAGCACTAAGTGTAATTTCTGTCTGCTGCCTCATTCTTTTTCTATCAACATAAACAACTTCTGACAAGTTTTCCTGACACCAAGAGAGAAAAGGTGACAGGGGAGGGACTTCTAGCTGATTGACATCCTCAGCTATGTTCCTGAATGAAGAGGTGTGTCCCTTCCCTCCAATCAACTCATAGATCTCTTCACTTGGCTCAAGCAGAGTGTAATATCAGCTCCCTGCTTTGTGCTGCTGTGAAAAATCATTTTTTTCTCTGTATTTCACAGGGATGTACAGGACAAATGGCAGCAGATAAACAGGTACAACTAACATAAGAGGCTTTGTTTTATTTCTGTGTGTCACCGGAGGCCAATCAATTAATTGGGTATATGTAAGAGTTTACAACCACTTTAAAAAGGTATGTGGTGTCTCAAACAAGTTAGGCTATCAGTAGGGTTGCCACTTCCTCCCTTTAAACCTGAACACATATTAATTACACAGGTTCTGTGGCCGATTAAGGTGATAATTAAACTCACGTGGTGCCTTATCTGCATTTAATTAGCCACAGAACCTGTGTAATTCAAAGTTGTTCAGGTTTAAAGGAATAAGGTAGCCATCAGGTACCATAAGTTAAAATATATATATCACATCCCTTTAGAAGTGTTCCTACTGGGAGTGTCTCACCAAAAATGACATTTTTTTTGCAGGGGATGCCTGAAATCTGACTTGTATCTTAAAGCGGAGTTCCAGGCTTTTTATGTTTATTAAAAGGCAGCAGCTATAAAAAGTGTAGTTGCTGACATTTAATAAACAGACACTTACCCGTTTCACGGTCCATCGATGCGGCCGAACGGAGCGCCGCTCCTCTCCGCCAGCGCCTCCATTGTCACTATGGGCACCCAGCCGTGACAGCTTTCGGCTTCATGGCCAGACATGCACGAGTCACGCTGCGCTCCCGGAGTGGACAGGGGATCTCATGGGACCTCTTACGTGTCCCAGGAGATAGCCTAGAGGGAGGGGCCACCTAAGGCGAAAGGATGAGTTGCCTTGGCGGTCCCTGGGCGGAAGGGGGAAGTGGGAGAGGAAGTCACCCTCCTAACGAAGCCCCCCAAAAAATGACATGCCAAATGTGGCATGTAAGGGGGCGAGGAGTTCTTAAATCGGAAGTTCCATTTTTGGGTGGAACTCTGCTTTAAGCAGGCTTTTGGGAAAATTGCTGAGCCAATCACACAAGCAGGAAATGATGTTTCTGGGGAGTGTTCAGTGCACATTCTGTGTACAGAACTCCAGGTAGCCATATTGGAACGTGTTCTCAGAAAATTACAGTGGCTGCAGATTGAAAAGGAAAGGTCATTTTTAATAACATTCAATTACAACATGACTTGGTGTTGTAATTGTACACGCTATATTATTTTTTTCTTAATTTGCTATTTTTTTTCCCCCACAAAAGAGGAGTTACCCTTTAAGTCTGTAAGTGTGGCATACTCTTAAAAAAGCAGACCTCCACCCTTTGCCATCTCATTCCTTACTCTCTCAAAATCATACACATAAAATCAATCTCTCGCTCTCTCTACACACATTAAAAAAAAAAAAAAAAAAAAAAAAAAATATATATATATATATATATATATATATATATATATATATATATATATATATATATATATATATATATATATATATATATACACATATACACACACACATATACACACACACACTTTATTTATTGACGTATACCATGCAATTTTTCACCCTGAAAATCGGGTGCAACTAACATGTGCTTGTTATACGCCGATATTGCAATTTGGGCTGCCTAGGAGGGAGGAGGAGGGGGTGGGATTAGCGCCGGCCGTCAGATGAAATACAGTGAGAATCTCCTGTTTACTCAGCGGCCTCTGTAACAGGAGGTCCCGTCTCCTGGGTCAGCATTGGACGACTGTTCTGTCTATCATAGATGGGCATTGATCAGGCTGTCTATGGGCATTGATCAAGCTGCATTGATGGGCAATTGTGAGGCTGCAGGTGGACAATGGTGAGGCTGCATTAATGGGCACTGACCCTTATTTTGCTTCAAAGTTTTTTTTGTTTTTTTTTTTGTTTTTTTTCCTAAAATGAAGGTGCGTTTAATACTCCTGTGCATGTTATATGCCGATAAATACAGAATATATCTCTATCTATATAGAGATAGATCTATAGATTGATCTATATATCTCCTTTTTTGGAGAATTTTCTGCACTCTTTCCTAGGCAAGAATATTGTTTCCCTTGGCATATCCATATATTGCATCGCGGGTGGCCACAGGATATGCTACTGCTCATATGGCACATCATCAGGGGGCTTTTTCTTGCAACTGGCCCCCCTGATGATGCCCTGCAGCACCTGCCAATCACCAGAAAGCTGGCTGCAACAGCCAAAAAAAAAACAAAAAAAAAAAAACAAACAGCCCCCAATGATGTCTCGAAGGCAAATACTGGCGCGGGACCCTGCGTGTAACAGCGGCATGAAGGACCCCTAAGAACATTGCTGGATCGACGGGTATGCAAGTATGTTTTTTTTTTGTGAATCACTCAGCGTAAAATGTAAGGGGGGGGGGGGGGTGTAAGTCTTCTTTGACAGGTAACAATAACATGCACAAGTGCCCATGGTAAACAGAGAGCTGTTATTCATATCCTAGAGCAGTCTGAGACTGTATTATTATTAATATATCAATAATATTGAGCTTTAGAAGGTACAAAGGGCATTTTCTCCATCAGGCTCACCATATATGACAAGCGTGGGTAAGGGAATCAGCACCACATGAGCCATGGACAGCTCCACACATCTCCGGTAGCGGATGGGTTAATGGAACAATGCCATCTGCAGAGGGCTCCATCCGAGCTCAGCACAATCACACAGCACTGCACATGTCTAATACAAACACTGGAGCTCCAGCAATGTACGACTCCTATGCATTGCAGCACTCCATGCTTATCAGTACACTACACAAACCCGTATAAAGGGGGAAGGAGCGCTCTCTCACTGACTAGTAAATATCCCCATTGAGTGCTTACCTGGAGCGCCGCTATGGCACACACGGTGGCATCACTTGCTTGCCTCGCACTGACCGCTCGCTCCGCTGCTCAGCGTCCTCGCGCCATCTACCCTCACAGTCCCCCTCCCCTGAGCACGAGGCGAGCAGAGGGGCGTGGCCAGAGGCTGCAGCTCCGCGGGATCCTATAGAGATCAGTGTTTCCTGCCTGGATAGGGAGAGGAGCGCGCAGTCCGATGCGGCTATTCAGCCAGCCTTGGGTGGCACGGTCACCCACCTTCTTCTTCTTCTTCTTTTTTTTTTTGTAACTCAGCAGCAAAAAAAATCATGTACAGCTTCAACTTCAACATTGCCATGACAACAATTGCTTGGCTGTAATGTCGGTATAGTTCATGTTTATCTCGTTTTATTAACACTTGTACATTGGTAGGGTTTTAGTCATGTTTATCTGTGATATTATGGTTTTATTCAGACGTTTTATTCATTTTTGATGGTAAGTAGCAAGATGGAAGTATGTAGACCCCGCTAAAACTGAGCTCAGTGCACGCTAGCGTTTTATTATAAGCCCAAAAAATGCTAGGGGAAAAAAAACGCTGTGCACGCTTGTAGCGCTTTAGGAGTGTTAGTACTTTATTAGCGTTTAGAGCTAGTTCACACCACAAAAACACTCCAGTTCCGTTCCAGATGCGTTTCTGCATGCACATGTTAGACGCATTTTGGTGCATTTTTGAAGCGTTTCTTTCCTTTTTTTTTCACTGACTGGAGTCCAGTGCGTATTTTTTGGTGCTCTTTTTATGCTTTCCAGTGCATTCTGGGGTGTTTTTCATGAGTTTTAGGGCCAGTTCACACCTCATGCAGTTCAGTGTGTGTTTTTTTGTGCATCAAAAACACATGGAAAGTAGGTTAGACGGTTTTCAATGGCATAGTTCACACCAGTGTGGTCAGTTACATGCGTTCCACAAAAAACAAGGTAAAGCATTTTTCCTGTGATGGACTGTCCTGGAACGCTGGCTGGTTCACACCACAAAAACACACTCCATATCCGGTCTGGATGCGTTTCTGCATGCGTGTTTTTGGCACGTTGCGGTGCCTTTTTGATGCATTTAAAGATGTATTCCAGATGCTTTTTTTCTTCTTTTTTCCTGTTTTTTTTTTCCCCCCACTTTTTTTATGCACTTGAAGCGTTGAGTAGCATTGAGTTTTTTATGCATTTGAACTTGAAGCGTTCCAGTGCAGGAAAAATGCAGCGTGTTCTATTTTTTTTTTCCTGGAACTGACCGCACTGGTGTGAACTATGCCATTAGAAACCATATACAGGCATACCCCACTTTTAAGTACACAATGGGGTTTATTTACTAAGGCTGGATTCACACCTATGCATTTTAGTGCTTTTTGCATTTTGCAGATTTGCACTACAGTCCATTTACCATGGATTCCTATGGAATACATTCTGTAGTACAAATCTGCAAAATGCAAAAAGCACTAAAAATGCATAGGTGTAAATCCAGCCTAAAGCTGGAAAGTGCAAAATCAGGCTCACTTCTGCATAGAAAGCAATGAGCTTCCAGGTTTTATTACCAAAGCTTAATAGAACAAGCTGGTGTTAGAAGCTCATTGGTTTCTATGCAGAAGTGAGCCTGATTTTGCACTTTCCAGCTTTAGTAAATAAACCCCATTGTGTACTTAACCCTGATGGGTTTACTTCCTCTTTGATTCCCTGCAAAGGTAAAGCATAATGGACTACCATGCATCGCATAGTAGTCCATTATGTGTCACTTACCTGACACAGGAGCCAGCAAAGTCACCGCTGTCCTCTTGTGTATAGAGCCTCCATCTTCTTGGTGGGTCTCGCTGCTCCGGCGCTGTCATTCGACGAAGCCGCAATGTCGTCACTCCCGCGCATGCGCATGGGAGCCGCCACTCGTGGCATATCGCCGTTGACAGCGGCGCGCTCAGTGCACCTGCGCGCCGCTATCTGCGGCGTATGCGCCGTAGATAGTGGTGCCTGTGTTTTGGCAAATATCTCCTAAACCTTGCAGGTTTAGGAGATATTTCTTGGACCTACAGGTAAGCCTTAATCTAGGCTTACCTGTAGGTCAAAGTGGTTTGTAAGGGTTTACAACCACTTTAAAAGTAGGGTATGCCTGTAATCTACAGAAGTGATTACACCCCTCATATTTGTGTAAATATTTTATTACAGCTTTAAATATTTTTATTCTATCTTTTCTTGTGACAACACAGGAGAAATGACACTTTTCTACACTGTAAAGTAGTGTGTGTACAGCAAGGGTAGGCAACCTTGGCCCAGCTGTGGTGAAACTACAAGTCCCATGAAACATTGCAAGACCCTGACAATCTCACAGGCATGACTCCTAGAGGCATGATGGGATTTGTAGTTTCACCACAGCTGGAGTGCCGAGGTTGCCTACCCCCTGATGTACAGTGTATAAAAAAAAGGAACTTTTTATCTTTCAAAAAGTGTTTCGGCATGCTAAACCTTTAATCCATTTTCTAAATTGCTACATTTGTACATTTAAAAAGCTGGTATAAAGGAATAGTAGTGGTTAAAAAAAAGCACCTGCGGGTTGAACTTATCATTTTCTTTGTATATGTCTCCTTTAAGGGGGCGTGGCAGAGGGTGTGTCCTATGCCTACATACTTTTGCTACTAAGTGTCCCTCCTATCTCAAAACATTGGGAGGTATGTAACTTTGGATATTATTACAGGTCATCGGAGGCCCTCTGATGACGCTGCCAGGGTGGAGTGAAATGCACTAGGTACAGAGACTTCCGGTGACATATTTTTTTGGATTTTGGAACGCAAACCGTGGATTGCACAGTGTTTTATATGCTTGTCATGAAAGACCAACATGTGAGTGCAGATTATTCTATAATAAAACCTTTTTAAATCCATATCCTATGAGTACGGCTAACTATTGGGGACAGGTGGAAGAGGATAAAGACACATCTATGAAAACGGAAAATTTATATCAAATACTTACCGTAATTTTCCTTTCCCGATGGACTCCATGGCAGCCTACGTATGGGTTAATCCCGCCTCTCATACCTCATAGGACCCCACTCCTATAAATCTTTGCTTCTGAACAGAGACTGTGTTCCGTAACTTAGCCTACTCCAGCAAATGGGAGGGAACTCCTGCTGCCATGGAGTCCACCAGGAAAGGAAAATTACGGTAAGTATTTGATATAAATTTTCCGTTTTCCTGACAGACTCCATGGCAGCCTACGTATGGGAAATAACTAGCCATACACACCCGGGTGGGAAAATTGCTGGTTAACAGAAAAAAAGGTTTAATTGGCACCGTCAACAGATAAGACATGTAAACCAAAATTAACCGAAGATAAAGAAGCCGGCTCAACACAATAATGTGTCATAAAGGTATTAATTGATGACCATGAGGCCGCTTTACAGATCACTTCTGGAGAAACATGACGAGCAGCCGCTCATGATGTTGAAACGCTCCTGGTAGAATGAGCTGTCACCGCCTCTGGAGGAGCCAAACCCTTAGCTTTATAAGCCCCTTGAATAGCCTGAACAATCCAAGCTGCAATGGTTCTTGAAGAAGCACGCAATCCCTTATTCTTTCCATGGAAGTAAACAAAGAGATGGTCAGAAGTCCGAAAGGGAGCTTGCATTTTAGTGCTTTTTGCATTTTGCAGATTTGCACTACAGTCCATTTACCATGGATTCCTATGGAATACATTCTGTAGTACAAATCTGCAAAATGCAAAAAGCACTAAAAATGCATAGGTGTAAATCCAGCCTAAAGCTGGAAAGTGCAAAATCAGGCTCACTTCTGCATAGAAAGCAATGAGCTTCCAGGTTTTATTACCAAAGCTTAATAGAACAAGCTGGTGTTAGAAGCTCATTGGTTTCTATGCAGAAGTGAGCCTGATTTTGCACTTTCCAGCTTTAGTAAATAAACCCCATTGTGTACTTAACCCTGATGGGTTTACTTCCTCTTTGATTCCCTGCAAAGGTAAAGCATAATGGACTACCATGCATCGCATAGTAGTCCATTATGTGTCACTTACCTGACACAGGAGCCAGCGAAGTCACCGCTGTCCTCTTGTGTATAGAGCCTCCATCTTCTTGGTGGGTCTCGCTGCTCCGGCGCTGTCATTCGACGAAGCCGCAATGTCGTCACTCCCGCGCATGCGCATGGGAGCCGCCACTCGTGGCATATCGCCGTTGACAGCGGCGCGCTCAGTGCACCTGCGCGCCGCTATCTGCGGCGTATGCGCCGTAGATAGTGGTGCCTGTGTTTTGGCAAATATCTCCTAAACCTTGCAGGTTTAGGAGATATTTCTTGGACCTACAGGTAAGCCTTAATCTAGGCTTACCTGTAGGTCAAAGTGGTTTGTAAGGGTTTACAACCACTTTAAAAGTAGGGTATGCCTGTAATCTACAGAAGTGATTACACCCCTCATATTTGTGTAAATATTTTATTACAGCTTTAAATATTTTTATTCTATCTTTTCTTGTGACAACACAGGAGAAATGACACTTTTCTACACTGTAAAGTAGTGTGTGTACAGCAAGGGTAGGCAACCTTGGCCCAGCTGTGGTGAAACTACAAGTCCCATGAAACATTGCAAGACCCTGACAATCTCACAGGCATGACTCCTAGAGGCATGATGGGATTTGTAGTTTCACCACAGCTGGAGTGCCGAGGTTGCCTACCCCCTGATGTACAGTGTATAAAAAAAAGGAACTTTTTATCTTTTATCTGGAGGAGCCAAACCCTTAGCTTTATAAGCCCCTTGAATAGCCTGAACAATCCAAGCTGCAATGGTTCTTGAAGAAGCACGCAATCCCTTATTCTTTCCATGGAAGTAAACAAAGAGATGGTCAGAAGTCCGAAAGGGAGCTTGCATTTTAGTGCTTTTTGCATTTTGCAGATTTGCACTACAGTCCATTTACCATGGATTCCTATGGAATACATTCTGTAGTACAAATCTGCAAAATGCAAAAAGCACTAAAAATGCATAGGTGTAAATCCAGCCTAAAGCTGGAAAGTGCAAAATCAGGCTCACTTCTGCATAGAAAGCTGTGGTTTCTAAGTACTGTTTTAGAACTTCTCCAACATCTAAAGGATGAATGTTAGAATCTCCAGAAGTCCGAAAAGTAGGAAGAACAATCTCCTGGTTCTCATTAAATACAGATGTGACCTTAGGATTTGACCCTAACATGGGAACCAAGACCACACGATCCGGAAAGAACGTCAGAAAGGGTTCTTTGCAACCCAGAGAGCTGATCTCGGAGACCCTCTTGGCCGATGTTATGGCCACCAGGAAGGCAGCTTTGAGAGAAAGAGCCTTGATAGATGATTGAACCATATGCTCAGGCCTTTCCTCTGAAAAGAAATCCAGGACAAAAGGAAGATTCCATTTGGAGAATCTTGGTTTTTTGTGGGGTCTGAGTCTTATTGCTCCACTGAAAAACTGTCTGATAAGACGGTGTTTGGCCCAGGAAACGCCAGTAAACGCAGAAATTGCCGAAATTTGAACTCGTAAGGAACTCACTGATAGTGACAGGTCTAATCTGGTCTGTAGGAAACCCAAAATGTCTTGAATCTTCGGATCACTACAGGAACTGCCAACGGAAGAAATATAGTCAGCAAACTTTGCCCAGATTCTTTGATAGACTTTATTAGTACCTGGCCTTCTAGCATTCAGTAGAGTGGCAATAGCAGTACTTGGACATCCTAATGCTTCCAACCTTCCCCTTTCAAGAACCAGACCATCAGATGAAGATGGGCCGGGCATGGGTGAAGAGATGTTCCCTGTAGCAGGAGATCTGCCCTGGAAGGGAGAGGAACTGGATCCTGAAAACTCAGCTGCATTAGGAGCGGGAACCACGGCCTGTTGGGCCAAAATGGAGCAACTGTCACCATCTTGACTTTCTCCCACCTGAGTCTTGAAAGGAATCGCAGGATGACCGGAACTGGGGGAAAGGCATAAGCCGTGCGAAACTTCCACTGATCCGTCAGTGCATCCATACCGAAGGCCTGGGGACAACGACACCTCATATAATATTTCTCCAGCTTGAAGTTGCACGGGGAGGCAAACAGGTCCACTTCTGGCAGGATCCCCAGCGACAGAATCCATGTGAATATCTCGGGATGGAGAGACCACTCGTTGTCCAGGGGGAACCTTGATAGGAAGTCCGCCTGGACATTCTGAATTCCGGGGAGATAAATCGCCGTCAGATTTGACAAGTTCATCTGAGCCCAAGACATGATCGGGTTTACTTCCTTCAGCAGAGAGAGACTGCGGGTGCCTCCTTGTCTCTTGATATAAGATACTGCTGTCGTGTTGTCCATCCTTAGGAGAACCGAGATCCCCGAAATCAGGTGAGAAAAGGCTTGAAGAGCACGGAGAGCAGCACGAAGCTCTAGAACATTGGATACTACATCTTGGGCTGGAAATTCCCATACGCCCTGGGCTATCTCTGACAGACACAGGGCGCCCCAGCCCCTGTTGCTGGCGTCCGTCGTTACTGTGATCCAAGAGACGGGAGCTATGGAATGGCAATTGAGGAGGTTCTTTTGTTGGAGCCACCAGAAGAGACTCTCCCGCATGGAGGGGGTTATCCTGACCAGATGGTCTCGAGACCCCTGGTCCCATTGTAGAAGAAAACCCTTCTGAAAAGGATGCAATCCTCCATTGTGCCCACTTTATCATGGGGGCTGTGGATACCATAGTGCCAATTATCTTGAGGCACTGCGAGGCTCTGAGAAGAGGAGAATGCAATGCAGGCTGAATCCTGTCTCGGATCACTGGAATTTTCTCCATCGGCAGGGAAATAGTACTTTCGACTGTGTTGAACTGGGCTCCGAGAAAAATCAAAGACTGAGTTGGGTCCAGATGACTTTTTTCCCGGTTCAACAGCCAACCGAATTCCGTGAGTGTCGAGATGACTTGAATTCGATGTAACAGTAGCTGTTCTCTGTCTTGGGAAAGCAACAGTAGATCGTCTAGGTAATGGTGTAATCGTATACCTTTGATCCTGATTAGTGCTACCACAGCCAGTAAGAGATTCGAAAACACTCGAGGCGATGTTGTAAGCCCGAACGGGAGACATACAAATTGAAGATGTAATTGGCCCACTGCGAACCGAAGGTACCTCTGAAATTCTTTTGCGATCGGAACATGGAAATAAGCATCCTTCAAGTCTATGGAAATCAATCAGTCGCCTGGTTGTATTGACTGACGTATTGTTAGTAATGTCTCCATCTTGAACTTTTCCTTCTTGATGAAGGAGTTCAGATGTGTTAGGTCGATGACTGGTCTCCAGGAGCCATTTTTTTTTGAGGACCATAAAAAGGGGGGAGTAGACCCCTTGAAATCTCTCCTTGGTTGGGACCGGAATGGCAGCGCCTTGGGCCAACAGGGAATCTGTGTAAGACAGGAGTACCTATCTTTTTTCTTCCACAAGTGGTAGGATTGTAGGAACAAACTGATAAATGGGCGGACTGTTGAACACCCAGGAATGACCTGAGGAGACCGTCTTGACAGTCCAATAGTCTTGAATCGAGGCTGCCCAGACGTGCCGGAAATGGAGTAGCCGAGCCCCTACTTGCTCCGTCTGGACAGGCCCCACATCAAAAGGACTTAGAAGCCTCTCTACCCCCTGATGTAGTTGACTTAGAGGATTTTTGGCCTGAAGACTGAGTTCTTCTCCAGTTCTTCCTAAATTCCCGACCAGGCCTGTAACGGCGAGCATCTCTAGCACGCTCTTGTTCTTGTCTGGGCTGAACTTTCCTCTGACTCAAGAGGCGACGATCCTGGGGTAAAAACCCTGATTTACCCCCAGTAGCACGGGAAATGACAGAATCAAGCTTATTCCCGAAGAGGGAGGGCCCCTCAAAGGGAATCTTACACCATGCCTGTTTAGAGGCAGGATCTGCAACCCACGGACGAAGCCACAAAGCGCGCTTCGCAGTAACTGAGGAGAGCATGACACGTGCCACTAGGCGGATAATATCAAGGGATGCTTCTCCCAAAAAGACATGCTAACTTCAGTTCATGTACTGGTGAACTTCGGATAAGTTCTTCCGAAACGCTTCCCAAAGCCGCACCAACATCATCCGTTCAAGACTCCATGGCTTTAGATAATGCTGCAAGAGCCAGAGCTGGCTTACAGGCCATGCCTGCAGTGATATAAATGCGCTTTAGGTCGGTGTCAATCTTCCTCTCTAAACCATCCTTGAACGAAACGGTATCTTCAAGAGGGAGTGTAACATGCCTGACCAGACGCATCAGTGCCGCATCAATAAGAGGGGCTGGATCCAGATATTTAGCGTCTTCACTTTTAAACGGGTACATTTTGGCAATCTTGAAAATCAAGGAGTTCTTCCTCTCCACTTTTCCCCATTCGTCTGAAATAATCTCACCGAGCTCACCCAAGAAGGGGAAATTCGGGCAATCCTTCTTAAGGTGTTTAAAGTACTTCCTCTGTTTAGAGGGTGCTTCAACTGGCTCTTCCCATTTTAGAGCATCCTTGACCGCTCTGACCAGCTGCGGAACAAGAGAAAAATCAAAACCTGCAGTTGATTCATCAATCTCACTGTCCGAAGACTCACTTGGAGAGACACTGTGTCTGGAGGGACCCGGAATTACAGGGTCTGCATCTACATCGACTGGAGCTGTAACAGAAGGAGGATTAAACATCCGATCAGACTCTGCTTTGTTCAGAGATTCTTGAACCACCTTCCTGAGCAATGCTTCCACTTGCTGGTCTCCGGCTCCTCTTTCCTTCATAGCTCTGGAATAACAAGACTCATAGAGAGATTTACCCTCTGGAACGTGAGATTTACAACCCCAGCAGGCTTTCTCTGAGCGGCTGGAACGGTGGGTTGAATGACGACCAGATCCAGATCTTGACCGATCTCTATGGTATCTGGAGGGTGATCTAGAGCGTCTAGAACTTGACGTAGAATGATGATGTTGTAACCTAGACTGGTCAGTATCTTTGCGTGCCGACAAATGACGTTCAGACCTAGAAGGGCTAAATAGAAAAGAAAAAGACTACAGCAAGAAAAAACAAAAATAATTACCCAAAATAAAACCAGCAGAAGGAAATAATATTCCTACCTGCAGCGTAAGGGTTGGCCACTGGGGGGCGATGATACGTCCATAATGAAAAAGTCTGTATGCTGGAGAGATTGTAAACACCATAAGCATCCAACAGGAATCAAATAGTAAAGCTTACTGGCGAACAGAACATACCTCCAAGTAAGACACACAGCACTCCGGGAATCCGCCTTTCTCCCGCAGAGCAATCCCAACCATAGCTGTATCTGACAGCTATTTAAATGTTGGCGCCGATGGTGACGTCACCACGCCCCCCGGCGTCGGTCAGCGGAGTTCGCGCGCATGCGCAATCACCGCTGTCTTCCGAAAACTGCGCACGTTTGGACCAAGCCTCGATCCGAACGAGGCATGCGCCTGCGCAGAACGAACGGAAGAGGTGGCGGACTGGAACGCAGATGCGCTCCAGCCGCCATACGTACCAGGAAATGAAAAAAAGATGACAAACAACACACAAAAACAGGCTGCCATAATGATAAATGATTAAATCAAGACGATACCGCCACGGCACGATCCCGATCCATCCTGACTGGGGGTACTCCACCCACTGCACGAACGGGACATCAAAACAGAGGCCTCCTGCTAATAGCAAAGGATGTATGGCCAAATTGCCGCTTGCCTGCCAATGGCAGGTTAGTAAGCTCTTCATGACATCGCATATATCGCCCGTCTCCACCCGCTAATAGCTGGGACTGCTGGAATCCATAATCACCCTCAGGGTCTTCATGCAAACAGGACTGGACCGGAACTCTTCATAAGGTAAGCAAACACCTTGGTCCTAGGAGGAGGACAAAAAAGGAACACAGTCTCTGTTCAGAAGCAAAGATTTATGGGAGTGGGGTCCTATGAGGTATGAGAGGCAGGATTAACCCATACGTAGGCTGCCATGGAGTCTGTCAGGAAAGATATATTTCACCAGTACAGGTGATCTTTACATGGATAGCTGGTAAGTGAGGGGACAGGAGGAAGGGGAGCCCAGCACTTTCATCACCTCTGCCATATATTTCTGCACTTTTTGAGGAACTTTTTCTGCACGGATGGTACTTTAAAGGAATCATCACGATATTGAAGAATCACAGCACTAAATAAACTTTTATTGTTATGCTTTTTCATTTGTTATAGCAGATATTGTTGATTATATGGTAGATATTGTAGACAATTTTTTATGATTTTATATCGTTTAGTGATTTTTAAAAAAACATGTTTTTATTGATCTTATTGCTAGTAAAAAGTGTTCTTTACTTTCATCAAATCTTCATATCCCTTTCCAGCTTTTGCTGAGTTCTCCCAAAGTTCCATTTGGGAAGCACGCACACAGTTACTTCCTGATGCCCTGTCGCTTAACTACGTCCCCCATGAGTACTTATAATTGCTTCTCCTAATGCACATACACCTGATGTTTTCATTGATTATCTGCTGATCTCACAGATGGGAAAAACTGTTAGTCAACAGACATGTGGGCAGGAAAGCGAGCAGATTCTAAGTGCCCTGCATCTCTTGACACTAGAACCCACAGAGGAGCTGCTGTTCATGAAGTAGGCCCAGTGGGGGGAGCGTGTAACTTGTGGTGGCTTCATAGAGAGTCAGTTAATAAAAGGAGCCACCATAGAAACGGATGTGAGTATTAGGAAAAACAAAGTTTACTTTACTTAAAAGGAAAAGGGTGGGATAAAAAAATAAAAAAAAGACAACCTAATGATCTGTGATATGCAACCCTTGCAATGGGTTTAACCACTTCAGCCCCAGAAGGATTTACCCCCTTAATGACCAGGTCATTTTTTGCGATACGGCACTGCATTGCTTTAACTGACAATTGCATGGTTCTGCAGCGCTGTACCCAAACAAAATGGATGTCCGGTTTTTCCCAAAAGTAGAGCTTTCTTTTTGTAGTATTGGATCACCTCTGCGGTTTTTATTTTTTGCGCTATAAACAAAAAAAAGACTGACAATTTGGAGAAAAAAAACAATATATTTTACTTTCTGTTAGGAAAAATATTAAAAAAACAAATGTATTCATCAGTTTAGGCCAAAATTTATTCGTCTACATATTTTTGGTTAAAAAAAATGCGATAAGCGTATATATTGATTGGTTTGCGCAAACGTTTTAGTGTCTACAACTATGGGATCGTTTCATGGACTTTTATATTTTTTGTATTGTTTTTACTGGTAATGGCAGCGATCTGCAATTTTTAGCAGGACTTTGTGGCAGACAAATCTGACCCCGAGTGACACTTTTTGGGGACCCGTGATATTATTAGTGATCATTGCTAAAAAATGCACTGATCAATGTATAAATGACACTGGCAGGGAAGGAGTTAACACTGGGGGCGATCAATGGGTTATCTGTGTTCCTTGGGTGTGTTCTGTGTGGGGGATGGACTTACTGGGACAACACAGAGATCGCTGTTCCTGATCACAAGGAACAGCAGATCTCAGTATTGTCCCCCTGTCAAATCCCAATTCTACCTCTCTGTACTGTGATCGCGGGTGGCCGGTAGACATCGAGTCCGCCGGACCCACGGGTGGAGGCGTGCGGCGGGCGCGCGCACCCACTGTATCTCATGCATGGACCGATGAACAGGTACGATGGTTCACGCAGTAAACAACGCAGAGCTCCAAATAGTGACAAGTCATCTTGCTGGTTTTTTATTCCCTGCAAAGAAGGGAAAGAATAGCAAGATTGCTTAGTAAAAGAAGCACATAACACACACACACATTACACATAGTTAGGCGCATATTTAACCCCTTGATGTTAGCCTTTTCCCAGCAAGTGTCAGTACAGTGACAGTGTATAGTATTAGCATTGATCACTATATTAGTGTCACTATTAATGTCAGTGTTAGTGTACCCCCCAGCCAGCAAGATTCTGGAAAAAATGAGAATCAAGATTTTTTTGCTTAGAATAAAGATCACGATTGTCACGACGTAACATCATCTTTTACATTATACAAAAAAATTTGGCTAACTTTACTGTTTATTTTTTTTAATTCATTAAAGTGTATTTTTTCCCAAAAAATCGTGTTTGAAAGACTGCTGCGCAAATATTAGTGTGACATAAAATCTCGCAACAACCGCCATTTTATTCTCTAGGGTCTGCAAATTATATATATAAATGTTTGAGAGCTCTAAGTAATTTTCTAGCAGAAAATAATGATTTTAAAGCATTTGTTAACCCCGCAAAAAATGGATCCTGTTCCCTTAAAGCATGTTATACAGCACAGTGCTTGTGCTGAGTAATTTGGCCCCCTGTATCACCTGAAATAACTGGCTGATCCTGCCTGGCTATACCCTCCCCTCTGTATGCTGACTTTGATATATCGGGGCTGCTGAGCCCTGACACCGTAGTCAGTGTATGCACCTCCGTCATACACAGCCTTCTCTCCTGTGTCTCCTTTGTCCTAATCTCCCCTCCCCTCCCTGTTTACTTGTATCAGTGCCCAGCCCCCCCCCCCCCCAACCCAACCGCATGCTGCTGCTGCTCTTATATCTGCAGCTAAATGCTGTAATCCCCTCTGTACTATAATAACAAGTGTGCCTGTGTAATGTAAAAAATCTACTGATCTGTACCTATATGAGTGCAGCTCCTGGTGCTCAGCTGACTGTTGGCTCTCTCTCTCCCCCTCCTCCCCGGCTGACGTCAGTGGGAGGGCTCGGCTTCGCCCACTGGAACTGTGAACCAAGAGATAAGATAGCTGAGTCAGCTGAGCGCCGGGAACCGAGCTTATATAGGTATAGATCTGCAGATTTTCGACATTACAAAGGCACAGGGACACTATTTATTATAGTACAGAGAGGACGGGAGGATTTTGAAAAAGTGGGTTAACAACCACTTTAACTTGTAAGCAACAAGTGTCAGAAAAAGGCTTACCTTTAAGTGGTCAAACCAACCTCATTTACAGACTGAAGTTCATCCCTTTGATCTAAAAGAACTACATTTTACAATGTTTCCTTTTGTCTCTCAGCGCTGAGCAATGTTGAAAAACATTTGCCAAATGGTTGGGTTTTTTTTTTTTTTTTTGTCAGCTGTGTGTGAGCAGAGAACGGCTCTGCACTTGTTACATGAACGAATCATGGAAATGCTGGATTAAGATCATTAGGGGGGGTGGAATCGAGATTTTTTAACGATTAATCGTGCAGCTCTAGCAGAATATTTAAAAAAACATTTTTTGTTTTAAAAATGTTCTATTTTTTTGTTTATATCACAAAAAAATAAAAAACACAGTGGTGATCAAATACTACCAAAATAAAGATCTATTTTTGTGAAAAGAATTATATAAATTTAATTTGCATACAGTGTTGGATGACTGTGCAATTACCAGTTAAAATAGCACTTTGCCGAATCGCAAAAAATGCTCTGGTCATGAAGGGGGTAAAAAATCTTCCGGAGGTCAAGCGGTTAAAAGTTTGGTGAAATCACAAAGTGCTCTAACTTTTTGCCCCTGAATAAAAAATTAAAAAAACATGAAAAAAGTGAAAGCTACAGCAAAGTATAACATGGGAAGGAAAATGTGAAAAAGACTTTCCTTAGACTCTGCATTCCTTCTGCTTGTTGACAGGGCTGGGTCAAGAGGTACGGCGTTTCAGCATTGTAGGGGGGTTTGGGGGGCTGCACAAACAAAAGCAGGACCTGCAACCTATGCTGTTATAGTAATTTAGGATTTATGGGGCTGGAGGAAGAACTTTTTGCCTTGGAGGATAAAGGGCATTGTGCCAGCACTGCTTGATGATGACATTACTGAGCCTCACCAAGGGATCATGGGAATGATTAGGATCCAAATTCTCACAAGAAGATGCTGCAGCACTGAGCAGTAAAAACAATTCTACCAGACTTGAGATCCTCAGACGTTCTATGATTCTGCAAGAATTCTCTTGCCTAGAGGCCAGGTTGTAAGGTCAGCATTTTGTAAATTTTTTTTTTT
This sequence comes from Lithobates pipiens, assembly GCF_037356315.1. Lineage (NCBI taxonomy): Eukaryota > Metazoa > Chordata > Amphibia > Anura > Ranidae > Lithobates > Lithobates pipiens. The sequence continues at coordinate 376,096,111 of NW_027507748.1, read as the reverse complement.
CAAATGAAGTCTTTATTCAAATCTTCATTCATCATTTTGTTTATGGGGTGGGGGTGGTAAACATGAGCAAGCATTGAATTGTCAATGAATGTTTGATTTTATGTAAAACTGTCTTATAAAAAAGAAAGAAATATGTAGTTTGTTTTGAAGTAGACCACTAAATGCAGCAAGCCCATGGAAATCAACATCTAACTTCCACCCATAGCTTAAAGCTGAACTCCAGACAAACCGCCACATATAAGCTTTTTATTTCTGTCATAGCAGGTTTCAGTTTTGAGTGGATTGTACTTACAGGGAAAGAGAGGTCTGCATTATTTTTGACAACAGACATCAGACTACAGCTATCATTTTGTTGCATGTTAAGAAATAATAAAAGTCTGATTCTTTCCATAGGCAACACAGATGTTTCCCCTTTATTAATCTTGCCTTTTAATATGTTTTTGAGCAATATTATAATAAAAAATATTGATGCCTTTTTTTAAGATGGTGTGATTTCTTCAAATAAAAACCATGCTCTCTCGTCATCAGAGAAAAAGCTGCGACATGCTGACAAATGCAGTCCATAATACAGACTGAGGACACTGGCTTGGTGCATCACAATGACATTTTAAAGTCAATGGCTCTAAAATAGCTCCTGTAAGTAATGCAGGAAAACCAATCTGCATTTAAGGGATTAATATAGTGAAAAGGCATCTTTTTAGCAGTGACTAGTGTATCAATATAAGTAAGATATATATATATATATATATATATATTTATATAGCTATGCAAAGCTTAGACTTCAAGATGCTGAAAGTGTCACACTTTATGCATATGATCTATCATTTTAATCAAGCACTTCAGAGCTATGAAGTGCTACAATGTGGATGTTATGGCAACATGGCAAGCTCAGGCTGTCACAAGGACCGCATTTCTTATTACAACTGTGCTATTTCAAAACAGTATTTGTAGTGTCATGTTTTTCATGGTGGGCAGTGATGTAATTTCATTAATCAGTACATAAGACGCCAAATGATTTGGACTGCAACACTTCCTAGATGTCACAACAAGAATTCTATTCATGGAATTTATTCATGGAATTCATTGAAAAGATTAAATGAGAAGAATTTAGAAAAACTGGAAATGTCGGAATTTCAAGCAGCTGTGCACGTAACAAATCAGCTTTTATCTTTCATTTTTAAAGCTTAGCTGAACAAGCTAAAGATAGAGGCTGATTGGCTACTGTGCACAGCTTCTCCACACTCTGTCTGCTCCAGCATTAATAAAGTCCCTTCTCTGAATCTTGTATATACACTTTGGGCTTCCATATACCAAAGTATCAGTACTAGGAATTATTATTATTTTTTCTATTACCGTTTTGGATCTGATAGTTTGAATCTCATTGGCAGGTAATGACAGTTATTGAACTATTTTTTTTATATCAGCCTCCTGTACAGCAAATACGAAGATCAGCACTCAGAGCCAAACTGCTGCAATACACATGTGCTGATAAGGTTAATGCTGACACAAGAAGACAGCAAAGAGAGCTGAGGGATGCTGTTGTTCCTTCCTTCATTAAGAATATATAAAAACAACCATGCTTAGGCAAAAAAGGGGCAATAGGTATGCAGCCTACCCTGCTAGGTCCCCCCAAGGGGACTAGAATGTAAAAAAATATATAAAAAAAGAAGAGTAATCTGGAGCTCCCTATATAGTGAGAAACAACAGTCCTCTCAATTAAATATAGTAAATGGGGGCGTGGCTAAGTGCATGGAGGAGAAGGTCGTCTGAGAGCTCAGCTCCTGCTCCAACGACCCGAACGGCACACAGCGCCGCCGATCCACGCCACACATAACCTCCATATGAGCAGGAGGGGAGGCACCAACACCCCCCGCACCTCGGGGAACCAGAAATCGGGGGACATCGGCTGTTACTTCCCCGCGAAAGGGCCGAACAGCAAGGCCGCGCCGGAATCCAAGATGGCGGCGACCCGCTCGGCGGCAGTACAGGCAGCGCACACTGCCTAAAAGGGACAGGCCTCTCAGCCCCCCTCACCTCCATCCTCTACCAGGTCCCCTGAATTGCCCAGCAGGAGCCTAGAGAGCCCAGCACGCTCTATAAGCCCCTCTCCAGCCTCGGATAAGCAGGGCAGTGGCTCGGACATGGAGAGCTATATTAAAGCTCTCCCCACTAAGGGGGACATTGAGTCATACATTAGCAGGCTGGAGAGGTCATACAAGAGAGAGATTAAAGAATTGCAGCAAGACATAGGCCAGCGCATAGAGGACATTGAGATCAATGTTGAGGAATCGGCGAATAGACTCATGGAACATGACCATATCTTGCAACAGCACACTAATCAAATTCAACATTTATTCTATGGTCTCAATGACCAGGAGAATAGAAGTCGCCGCAACAATATATGTATACGCGGTGTTCCGGAAGCGATTGAAAACAAAGACCTGCTGTTGGCAGCCACCGCCATGTTTAACCAGCTGCTGAACAAACCCAAAGAAGATAGATAGGATACACAGATCCCTTGGTCCTTGCAATCCTAACCCAGCGGACCCCAGAGATGTCATCTGCCACGTCCATTTCTTTAACGTTAAAGCTGAGATAATGCAAGCTGCACGTGCACACAAGTCCATTCTGTTCAACGGCATGCCTATTATGCTCCTGACGGATCTCTCAAAACAGACACTGCTAATGAGGAAAGCCTTTAAGCCGGTCACGGATGCTTTACACGCTAAACAGATTAAATATAGATGGGGGTTCCCGTTTCATCTTTTTGCTTCCTATGCCGGTAAATCGGCCACCTTCCGCACACTAGGGGACCTACCCAACTTCCTTGGCACTTTTGAATTGCCTCAAATCAGGATCCCGGACTGGCCACTGACTGCCGTCACCCCTGGTCTCCCCAGCACCTTGGCCTGGGAAAAACAAACCAAGAAGAAGAGGTCCTGCTCCCGCACTGCCAAATCCCCTCCAGGATGAACGCATTTTATCCCACCGGCCGGTGGGTGTTTGGCTTCCCCATTTTTTTCTTCAGCTCTTCGGTGACCTGAGGTTCAGGTCGATCCCCTTTACCCCGTGACTTAAGTGTCATTCACCTGAACATTTTTCCTCCTTTTCTTTCATTTAGCATTTTGTTCTTTTACCATTTTTGCACTTTTTCTTTTTGTTTCATCTGTGGACCACCCTCCCCCGCTCCCCCTCAGCTACAGGGGCCGCGGGCTGCCCCCCTTCCACATTGAGTTCCCGGCGATGTTGGTTCACATCTTGTGGATGGGGGGGTGGGGGAGGGGGGAGACCGAGATGGTCTGAGAAACGACTGCTCTGGCTTTTCTTTTGTATACTGTTTATATTGCTCTTCAGGTTACAGTTAAAGTTAAGCATGTATATGATAGACCCTTTGGTCTCACCTACCGTCTTGGTGGTTTCTGCTCTTAGTGCTTTCACAGACAGTTTGCTACCTTTTAAGTTAACTGGGCATTAGCACTCACATGCACCTTCAGATGACTTGAGAAATGTTAGGCGCTGTGTGCTATATGTCAGCATATTCAGTTTTTTAGTTTATGATAGTTGGGGCGGAGCCCCTGAGTTCAGTTTGACCACGATAGGGTGTACATAGTCTTTAGTGCCTCTGTTACTGGTATATCCCCTAGCATCAAACTGTAGTGTCCATCACTTCTGCCCCCATATGGACACTAAAGGGAGCATTCTCCCTTCAAGTCTTCACCTTCAGCTTCATAGCAAGCAAGTTACCACACTGACGCAAGAACCCTGTTGTCATTCCTACTGGCAACACCCCTCACATGCCCCTTTTTGGGTGCGCACATGCACATTCTTGACTCAGTGCTTCGGCTCTCTTCCTTCCCTTCTTCTCTTATCTTCCCCCTCTTCCCTCCTCTACCTTACTACTGTAGCACAGCTTTCTCATACACATCCCCACTCAGTTACACTCCGTAGCTCAGCATGGCATACCCTCCACTTCCCCTCGCCATGGCCACCGCCTTAGCCATTAAGTTCTCCTCTCTTAACTGTAGAGGATTTAACACTCCGGAAAAACGTAGACAGATCCTACATCACTTTCACAAGGCCGGAACACACGTCCTGTTACTACAGGAGACTCACTTCCGAGTAGATAAGGTGCCCCCCCTGCCAGATAAACACTACACGACCTGGTTTCACAGCACGAATCCCCTAGCGAGAACAAAAGGGGTCTCGTGGCTTTCCACAAATCCTTTACTCCACAAGTGCTTGAAAGCGACATAGACCCCAAAGGAATGTTTTTATTCTTGAAATTGCAATATTTACAAACTGTATTAACTGTTGCCAATGTTTATCTCCCGAACCAGAACCAACTTCAATTCCTTCTCTGCGTGACCGCTCGCCTAAAATCCTTCGGGACTCCTAACCTGATTCTAGGAGGTGACTTGAATGTCCCCCTCGTGCCGAGACTGGACTCCTCTACTGGTAAGTCTCACATGTCACCTACCTCACTGACCAAACTACGGGCCGCCTTAACGGACATGTCCCTGGTTGACACCTGGAGACTGCTACACCCTTCTGATAGGGACTATACCTATTACTCCCCTGCACATAAATCCTACAGTAGGATAGAATACATCCTCCTCAGCCAAAACCTCCTAGACCTACACCCTCAGAGTGAGATTGGGGTGAAGCTGTGGTTAGACCACGCCCCAATACACTTAACCCTTGGGAATCTCCCTCGATACCCTCGCCGTGGTACGTGGAGGCTGAACGACAACTTACTGAATGACACGGTATGCACTGCAGAGGTGTCAAAAGCAATTACAGACTTCATCAGCGACCCCACCCACGACGGGACTAGTAACATGACCAAGTGGGAGGCCCTGAAATGCGTTATTCAAGGTATTTTTATACAACAGGGCTCTAGATTGAAAAAAGCACGTACTGAGGATATACGCCGACTTTTCCTACAGGTAGCTTCCCTAGAGGCCTCACATAAACGCACATTAGACATACAGACCTTGACGGAACTTTCTAACGCGAGACGGGACTTGCTTCAGATTTTTACGGCAAGATCGCTGAATGCATGCAACAAAGGCCGACATACCCACTACTCACAAGCTAACAAGTGCAGAAAACACCTCGCACGAGTTATACATCCTAGACAACAAAGGCAAAACATTCCTCAAATTATATCTTCTTCCCAACAGAAAAGGTTTAGGGATTCTGAGATTGTTTCGGAATTCCGGGACTTTTATTCCTCCCTTTACAACCTCCCCTCACCAGGCACATCGAGCCCTGCTTCATTATCCGATCTTCATTGCTACATTCAAGACACGGCCTTACCTATCATTTCCTCGAACGACAGGGATGACTTGGAACAACCTCTAACCGCATCTGACTTCCTAGTGACGATTAAGAGTCTGAAGAATGGTAAAAGCCCAGGCCCTGACGGCTACTCCCCTCAATTCTACAAAAAATTTGCACATCAGCTCGCCCCGATTATGGCCAAGGCATTTGAGGAGATAGACGAAACACACCCCCTATCTCCACAAATTCTCCAAGCCCAGATAGTTGTGATACCTAAACTGGGGAAACACCATGCACATTGTGGGAACTATAGGCCCATATCCCTACTGAACGTCGATCTAAAACTTTACTCCAAAATTTTAGCAACACGACTCGCTCCCCTGCTCCCCTCCATTATTCACAGCGACCAAGTGGGCTTTATCCCAGGCCGGGAGGCCAGAGATAATACCACTAAAACCCTCCACCTTATTTCGTATGCCAAACAACACAACATCCCTGCCTGCCTTCTAGCTTGTGATGCCGAAAAGGCATTTGATAGAGTGAACTGGACGTTTCTCCAGGCCTCTCTGCAACAAATAGGCCTGGGCCCACACATGCTCTCTAAAATCATGGCTCTGTATACCAGCCCGTCTGCGAGGGTCTTAGATAATGAGGAATCGTCTGCAGCTTTTGGAATCAAGAACGGCACCAGGCAGGGTTGCCCACTAGCGCCACTTTTGTTCGCAATTACTGTTGAACATTTGGCCCAAGCCATTCGTAACAATAACTCTATTCACGGGATCGTCACTCCCTCGGCTCCCCGTAAGCTATCACTCTACGCAGACAATCTACTCCTTTATGTCACCCAACCCCGTATCAGTCTCCCAGCCATCCTGGAGGAGCTTGACCATTTTGGAGCACATAGCTATTTCAAATTGAACCTAAACAAAACAGAAGCTCTAAATGTATCATTACAGCCAAAAGACCTGAACTTCATTCAAGAACAATTCTCCTTTAAATGGCAACCACGCTCGGTTAAATACCTAGTGACAGAGATCCCCGCCGAGATACAAGACGTGTACTCACTAAATTTTAGCCCACTACTAACCAATATCAGACGTTCCCTTGAAAATTGGCATAACCTCAAGCTCACCTGGTGGGGGAGAATGAATGTTATTAAAATGGATATACTTCCAAAGACATTATACCTGTTTCAAACACTTCCCATCCTCCTCCCTAAGACATTTTTCCTCGCATTGCGCTCTATGGTGGGCAAATTCCTGTGGCAACACCACCCCCCGAGACTTAAACATAAAGTTTTATGTGCCCCCAAACATAAAGGAGGTACTGGCCTCCCGGACTTCCAACTATACCACTCCTCAACGCTGTTCTCCCGGCTCCTTGAATGGTTCCCGAGGCCATTCACTAAACCTTCCACCTTAATCGAACAGGATATAGCAAAAGTATATCTACGAGCCCTCTTATGGGGATATAACACCAAATTTCGCACTATGCAAAGGGTTTCTTCTCTAACGAAGGTGGCCCTCTCGTTGTGGTACAATAAAGCTACTCTTTACGCCCTGTCCACCGATCCTGGCCCTCTCTCTCCGTTATTTGACAACCTGGCCCTGCCTGCTCTCTCTGCCAAGGAAAGCTGTGGGACATACATGCGTGAAAACTGACGGACTGGCTGACCACAATCTCGCTAAACCAATTTTGCAGAAATCTCCACTTATCAGGGAGGGCCCACAGATCACTCACACCATTTGAGGACCTCTGCAGTTTTTCCCAAACACCTAGACACACTTTATCGCTCATATACAAAGATATTCAAGCCCACTTACATGACTCTCTTCCCGCGTACACAAGTAAGTGGTCTAGAGATCTGAATATGGAGATCTCCCCGGCACAGTGGACTACCTCGTTTACACTCATACACATAAATCATCCAGGTCCGGGTTCATGCAAGAGAAGAACTACAAATTGTTGTCGAGATGGTACAGGGTTCCGGTCTCGGTGCACAAGATGTTCCCATCGACCACAAATATGTGTTGGCGATGTCACGGAGAACAAGGATCCTACATCCATTTATGATGGGATTGTGTTAAGGTTCGTCCATTTTGGGATAAGATTTTTGGGATATATAATGATGTGTATCAAACTTCGTTGTCTCCTTCGCCTTTGTCTGCTCTCCTATCCATCCTCCCAGGAACGATCCAATCTCAGAGACGTGGTCTCTTAAGATTCTTCCTCTCTGCAGCTTGACATGTAATTTCCTTATACTGGAAGAAGGACTCAATCCCCCCTATTTCGGGTTGGGTGGACATCCTTGATGACATGATGCTCATGGAGGAATTGCAGGTGAAGGCGGATGACACTTATGATAAGTTTACCCTGTTGTGGTCCCTCTGGCGTCACCACTCCAACTCAGAACTATTCCTTAATAATCTCAGGATTTAACAGGCAGGCCTACCGCCACTTATGAACGGAGGGGGGTGTCGCTGGGGTGACCACAAGAGATGTTTGGAGGTGGGATTTACTTGAATCTGCCCCCAGGCCCGACCTTTACAGTGGATTTTATACCACCAATTGAGAATTTCTTACACATAACCTCTCTGGTAAATGCATTTGCTGTGCTTCCCCCCCCCCCCCTTTTTTTTTTGTTTTTCTTGTTGTGTTGTTTCTGTTTTCTCATTTCTCCATTTTCTATTCTCCCTTACCCCCCTGTATTGATACTTCGGCTATCCCCCTATATATGACAGAATAATGGATGGCAATTATACCTGGGCGGTGTCCGAAAGATGATGACACTGTGCAGGGAAATGAATGTTTATCGCTATGTGACGAGATGTTCCTAGTCATTAGAGCTGTCCGTAATTGCACTTTTATGCACTTAGCTCCCTCATCCCCTTACCTTCCCTGCCCCACCCTTATCACGTTCACTCCCATGTACCCCCCCTTTTTATTTTATTTTATTTTCCGCCTCCTCCCCCCTTTTTTTTTCTTTTCCTTACCAATGTGCCTACTTTGATGTTAATGGTGGCACACGTATTGTTGTTACCTGTTTACATGTTTGTCATTTTATATTACCTGGCATTTAATAAAAATATATTCAACCCTAAATATAGTAAATGGTGATGTGGCTAAACCAAATAAATGTGATAGATAAAAAGTCTGAAAAGCGACAAAGAAAATACTAAGTTGCCTTACAGAGTGCTAAACTCCTTAGTTACTACAATGTTAATATTTGGTATGTCACATGGTACACTTATGACACATGTATGTTGTAGCAGCTAAGGAGTTTAGCACTGTGTAAGGGGACTTAGTATTTTCTTTGTTGCTTTTCAGACTTTTTGTCTATCACATTTATTTGGTTCCTTCCTTCATTGTCCAATCAGAAGAATGGGGGCATCTTCTTGACCAAGCTGTGTTGTTTGACAGGGGTTTCTGAAGCATAAAAGTTTTGTAAAGAATTACAAAATGTTTGGTACTAAAATTAGTTACTGTATGTGATTTTTTGTGTATTTAGGTGTATGTATAGTTTTAATTATTTTCCCCTTGTATATAATGCCCTTAAAAAAAGGTGCATGGAACTTAACTAAGTCATTATTGTACTTTAAAAATACATCCATGTAATACTGTTTGATCCACTGAACCTCACATATTTATAAACTGTGATAGAAAGTTATTAGAAATAAATCTGACTGTTTTATTTCACAAGTATTAAAAAAAAAAGACAGGTTTTTACTTACCTGCTCTGTGTAATATTATTGCACAGAGCAGCCTCAAATCTCCTGTTCTCGGGTCCCCCGCCAGTGCTTCTGGTTCCTCCTCCTCCTCTCTGTGCGCCACCATAGGAAGCCTCTTCTTAGCATGGCACACTTGAGGGCTTGATACTGACCCACGCTGCCCAATGCCCATGCTTATAGACACAGACAGCACAGCTCGGCCTTGCACCCCGCTCCTTCTTCACTGGCTTTTATTGATAGCAATGGCTCTTGCTGCCTCAGAAAAGTAAATGAGACCAGGAAGTGAGCCACTGCATATGGGCACAGCACTGAATCAAATGAGAACAAACGTAAGTATTAACAGGGTTGAGGGGGCAAAACTTTTATGTATATATTTTTTACCTTAAAGTGATTGTAAATCTTCACTTACAAAAAAAAAATAACAAACATATACTTATCTCCACTGTTCAGTTCGTTTTGCACAGTGTGGCCTTGAACCTTGTCTTCTGGGGCCCCCCAGCAACGCTCGCAGCTCCTCCTCGCATCGGTAAACCCCGTGGGAGAAGCGCTCTCCCTGGGGGTTACCTTGCAGGTGCAGTCCCAAGTCCAGCATTTGCATGCGAAGACATAGAATGCCAGCTAGCTGCCATAACCCTGGTATCCTCTTCTTCAGAGGGCGGTCTGCTTTCAGATAAAAGTGGTCTCTGCAGTGGATTCGCCTCGAGATCACTTTTATCGACGGCAGGAGGGGGCCCCCCTCCTGCCACGTTCCGGTGCCCTCCGCCACTTACCGGAGCTGTTGGTAGCGGGGAAGGTGATCGCGTCCTCTTGCTGGCTTGGTATGGAGACGAGTGAGGGGAAGATGGCCCTCAACGTCTCCATATCATTGCAGGGAGGAAGAGATGTCAAAACGTTACTTCTGCCAATTGCTCTTAAAGGGACTTTTTTTTAAATGACAACGTTTTAATTTTTTTTGCATTTTAATATAAATATGAGATCTGAGGTCTTTTTGACTCCGATCTCATATTTAAGAGGTCCTGTCATGCTTTTTTTCTATTAAAAGGAATGTTTACATTCTTTGTAATAGGAATAAAAGAACAGTGTAAAAATAAAAAGTAAAATAAGTACATGCTGAGCTTGCGTGCAGAAGGGAACGCATATGTGAGTAGCGCCCACATGTGAAAACAGTGTTCAAACTACACATGTGAGGTATCACCACAATCTATAGAGCGAGAGCAATAATTCTAGCCCTAAACTTCCTCTGTAACTCAAAACATACAACCTGTAGAATTTTTTTAAACGTCACCTATGGAGATTTTTAAGGGTAAAAGTTTGTCGCCATTCCACAAGCGGGCATCATTTTAAAAAGTGACATGTTGGGTATCAATTTATTCGGCGTAACATTATCTTAAAAAAATATTTTAAAAAATTGGGCTAACTTTACTGTGGTCTTATTTTTTTAATTCAAAATTTGATTTATTTTTTAAAAAGTGCACTTGTAAGAACACTGTGCAAATATGGTGTGGCAGAAAGTATTGCAACAACTACCATTTTATTCTATAGTGTGTTATATAAAAATATATATACTGTTTGGGGGTTCTACATAATTTTCTAGCAAAGAAAAAACTGTTTTTAACTTGTAAACATCAATCGCCAGAAAGAGGGACTGCTGACATCACAGAAATCAGTCCAGGCACCGCATCATCCCAACAATGGAAGTCTGGATCCGCCTGGTGCCTGGACTGACAGAGCCTCTGTGAGCCTGAGATGGCCCACTCCCCCGCCTCCACAACTCAGCGCTCCAGTGAGTGAGGAGGAGCAGAGCGGACAGCTGCTGACAGTCAGCAACTCTCTGCATGGGGAGCTGTGAGAACCAAGAGATCGGCCGTGTTCGTTTGCTCAGTTCTCAGTGTAGAGGCGCCAGAGGACAAATGCAGCATCGAACCGATGCTGCAGTCACCTAGGTAAGTATGATACTGAAAAAAAATCCCTCTTTTAAGGAAAAGTACAATTATCCATAACAACCAATCACATTTCAAATGTAATTAATTTAAAGTAGTTAGTAACATTTATGAATTGTAATCACTATGCAATGCAAAGGGTATAAATTTAAATTTATAAAAATGTTTTGGACCTCATCTAGTATACATCATAGAATATACTGTACTTTTAAGCAATAGTTTTTATTGAAATTTTTGCATACAACAATCAAACTAACAAACATAAAATAAGAATAAAGAAATAAAAGAAAAGAAAAACCATATCAAGAAAATAACGGTGTAAAATACACTTACTAACTTGTCACTAGGGATGAGCTTCGTGTTCGAGTCAAACATACGTTCGACTCGAACATCGGCTGTTCGCACGTTCGGCAAATACCGAACGTTATGGCCCGTCCGCGCCAAATTCCTGTGGCGCTCACGGCCTACAATGCACTGCGCCATCGCAGTGCATTGCTGGCTCATGATTGGCCAAGCATGCTCTGTGACCCCGCATGCTTAGCCAATCACAGCACCGGCAGCGAGGAGAGCCATGATTGGCCACAGGCAGGATGCCTGTGGCCAATCATAGCTCAGGCTGTGTAGTACACGCCCCACACTATATAAGGCCGCCAGCGTGGCGGCCTTGTGTAGTGTGTTGGCGTCTGTAGGAGTTAGTGGGTGTTCTCTGTGTACCTTCAACACAGTATACACCTGTTTAACAGGGGCATTTAATTGCAATTTTTGATGCAATGCTTTGCAGCAGGGCTCATTCCTACACAACAACTAGAGTATATGGGAGAGGTTGCATTGTCGTGGCACCAGCACCAGTACCACCAGCCCAATTTTTCAGCCCCTGTTTAACAGGGGCATTTAATTACAATTTTTGATGCAATGCTTTGCAGCAGCGCTCATTCCTGCACTACAACTAGAGTATATGGGAGAGGTTGCAGTGTCGTGGCACCAGCTTAAAGTGGAGGGCCACCCTGAAAAAGAAAAATACATAAAAAATTAGAAAAAAATCTGAAAAAAAAAATGAATTTTTTTATTTAACTTACCAGAAATGCCTGTTGCTAGGCACATCATCCTAATCTGCCTCTTCCTCCTCCGCGGAGATCTTCTGGTCTTCTCTCCTCCGTGTGGCATCTTCTGGGTAATGGGTCGCGCTGTGGTCTGGGAACTGTGTGTCCCAGAACACAGTGCGCCCCATTCTCAAAGCGCTGCGCGACTCGCGCATGCGCAGTAGGAAATGGGCAGTGAAGCCGCAAGGCTCCACTGCCTGTTTCCCTTAGCCAAAATGGCAGAGCCGGGACCCAAGACCGAGGGACGGGTCAGCCTCGGGCGGCCGACATCGCGGACGCCCTGGACAGGTAAGTGTGCTTATTAAAAGTCAGCAGCTACAGTGTTTGCAGCTGCTGACTTTTTAATGTTATTTTTTTAAACCAGCCCTCCTGTTTAAGGCCCAATTTTTCAGCCCCTGTTTAACAGGGGCATGTAATTACAATTCTTGATATAATATTTCACAGCAAGGCCCGTTCCTGTGCCCACCGAGAGTAACTGTGAGGACTTATAGTGTTTTGGCACCAGCACCACAACCACCAAAGGCCCAATTTTTCTACCGCTGTTCAACAATGGCATGTAATTACAATTCTTGATATAATCGTTCACAGCAGGGCACTCCAGCGCCCACCAAGAGTCACTTTGAGGGCTTACAATGTTGTGGCAACACCAACACCTTGTTCCGCCATTTCTGCAGAGCATATAGGGCAGGCCCCTACTTTCAAACATCCAACTTACAAACGTCTCCTACTTGCAAACGGAAGGAGACAACAGGAAGTGAGATGAAAAAAGACGGACGGCAAAACAAATTATACAGGGGTGATAACCGTTCCCTATGTTTTCCAAAAATCTTAAAAATAGTTTTTTGACTGGAGCTACACTTTAAAAATGTACCAGTTCAAAATTACAAACAGATTCTACTTAACACAACAAACCTACACAGTCCCTGTCTTGTTTGCACCGCCTGTATACTGCTGTTCTGAGTACAGTGTATAGGGCCTGGGGGCCCCACGTCTTTCCTTTTTTTAATATGGGTACGGGGTTCCCCTTAATATCAGTACAAGACCCAAAGGGGCTGGTAATGGGCAGGGGGGCTACCCATGCCATTTTTCTCAATGATTTTCATCCATATTGCCGGAACCAGATATTACATTAAAAATGCAAGCAGTTTTAAATGACTTTTATTCCGTTAAATGTCATTTTGTGCAGGGACTGTTCTAAACACGGGAAACACGTGGCACTTCACAAGCATACTATAGATACCCCCAAGCACGATATTTAAAGGAATATTTCACTTTTTTTTCACTTTAATTGTCATTAAAATCAGTGCTCCCGCCAAAACTGGCATTTTTAAAAACATTTTAGGCATTGACCCATGTCCCCTGGGGCAGGAGCCAGGTCCCCAAACCCTTTTTAGGACAGTATCTTGCATATTAGCCATTAAAATAAGCACTTTTTATTTCAAACGTTTGAGTCCCATAGACTTCAATGGGGTTCTAACTTTCGTACGAATTTGCGGTCCGTTCGAAAGTTCTGATGCGAACCGAACCGGGGGGGTGTTCGGCTCGTCCCTATTTGTCACATGCTATTACATTATGTAGAGCTGTAAACATCCAACCCTACATTGGCATAATCTTATTCTCACATTCAAAAACATACTACTCGGAAAGCACATATTTAGGGTTGCAGAATAGCACTTGTTATTTAACATCACATCCATCTCACCATGGCCTGCCGTCCTCCAGATTCTCTACCTCCACCAACTATATGACTCAGAACGACCCACCTCAATCCTCACGTTTGAGCAACCATCTTATGACTGTATTAAGCAACGTGTTTCCCCTTAGCTGTTTGACTTTTGAGAGAATAGCTAGTACCCATCAATACAAACCCAATTAATTTACCATAAGACCACTGAATTATCCACTTTGCAGTAATCTAATGCCGCGTACACACGACCAGACTTTTCAACATCAAAAGTCAGACGGAATGATTCCGGCAGACCATTCGATCGTGTGTGGACTGCAGCGGACTTTTGATTTGCAAAAGTCTAACAGACTTTAGAAATAGAGCATGTTTCAAATTTTTCCGCCAGAACTCCGCCGGACCCAGTTCCTACCGAGAAGTCCGCTCGTGTGTGTGCTAGTCCGATGGACAAAAACCGATGCGAGGGCAGCTATTGGCTACTGGCTATGAACCTCCTTATTCTAGGCCGGTCGTACGTCATCACATTCGAATCCGTCGGACTTTGGTGTGATTGTGTGTGGCCAAGTCCGTTCATTCGGAAAGTCCGTCAGAACTCCGTCAGAACTCTGTCGAAAGTCTGTCGGACCTAAGTCCGGTCGTGTGTACGCGGCATTAGAGAAACCAGTGCAAATGGAGCCAGTCCAGGCGCCGCTAGCCATGGCTTCCAAAGATTGTAAAATGTATTTGGCATGCCCCTATTTCTATAAATCTGTTGTTCATTCAATAGAGTATAATTTACCTGAGTATGCCATTCCTCAAATGATAGAGGACTAGGTGACAACCATTTTATGGAAATAAGCTTACGCGCCTTGAACATCAATCTATTATTAGGTACTGGTGTCCCAGGCAAAAATAAGTCCTCATCCAAACAACCCAACAAGAATAACTTAGGGTCTAGATTGATGTGAGTATGAAAAGCACTGTTAATCGTGCGCATCACCTCATGCCAATACCTGACCAGTTTGGGACATTTCCACAGCATATGAAGGAAACCTGCGGGATATTGCTGACATTGCGGGCATTCCGAGGTGTCTCTCCTAGCCCATTGAAACAGCTTTATCGGGGTCCTATATATTCTGTGAATGATAAACAGTTGGGTCAGGAATTGTGCAGAAGAGAGTTACACGGAGGGTACATTCTCCAAAATAGTTTGCCAGTCATCATCAGTTATTATTCCTATATCCTTCTCCCACCCTCTCCTACCTGGGCAGTTGAGTGTATCCTGAAGGTTGGACATCAATTGGCCATAGAGAAATGAAATAAGACTTTTTCTTGACGCCTTCATGGCAGCACACACTGGGTTGTGACTCCGCCCCCACAACCTGACAGGATTGGATTAGCTATAATCCCGCTGCATTCTCTTTTTTATCCTCACCTGACAGTTTGGACGGACGGGGTTTTTCCTGTTACCAGCAGGTTCAAGCCTCTCCTGTTTGAAAGTCCCTCCTGTACAGTCTCTAAAGGAGCTTCTATGCAGGGAACCCCCATTCTGGTGGTCTCAGGGGGCTACTGGATTCTGGCATTTAGTAAGCTTTAAAGAAGCTTTTACTTTTGCAGTGGACTCCCTTCTTTATTTTCTTTTAAATCCTCTTATATAAATGTCTATATTTATCTTTTAATATCCATGCTAAGAGTGGATGTGATTTCCTTTTCCCCTTTACCTTGGATTGCTGTGTCTTGTAGTCCCACGGCTGCCCGTTCGTTTTTTCCTTCACTTGTTGCTGTTCTCTGTGCTGTAATTCCAGCCTAGATGGCGCAGTTCGGCCGCTCTGAGCAGGGTCAGAGCCAGTTTTCTTTTCCCTGTTTTACAGTGTATTACCTCTTCTAAGATGGCGCCGGAGCATTTAAGACGCTTCTGCGCATGCGCGGAGCGTCAATTAGCCGCCACAATGGCGCTATTTTTAAATACACAGTGATTTCTCCGTATGCTGCTGTGCACTCTGCAAACTCAAAGAAGATTACTGCCCCTGCATAGTATTCACTCTTCAAGCTTAAGGTAAGTCCCTGTGGGATCCCCTTATTAATGTAATGATATTATTTTTAAGTTTTTGATAAATAAATAATATTTAATAGCAAATAAATAAATATATATATATATATATATATATGTTAAATAAATAATGTATATATATATATATATATTCCTAGACAACACTTTTTTTCCCCTCTATTCTTAGACTGTCCTTTCCCCTTTTCTCTATGTTTCTAGTCCACTGCCCACGCAGACCACCATCAGCAAGTTAGGTAAGAGGCTTTTTACCGAACAAGGTAAGTATTGAAGGGGAGGAAAAAAAAGAGCGCCAGACATTAAATGCGCTTTTTTCGGCAGCCTGTCTAGATCAAGAGCCGCAAGCTCCTGGCATGGAAGAAGATCTAGCCATACGTCAAGCAGGAGGTCCTGCAGGAGTCGATCAAGATCTCCCTCACGGCACAGAAGGCACAGTCACTCACGACATGGCTACTCGCGCCACAGTCGATCAAGTCACAGGAGATCTCCTTCTTCGCACCGTCAAAGCCGTCACCGACGCGCAGCAAACGCTTGCTGGGTATGCGGCGCTCCAGCACTGCCAGATAAACTTGCCTGTCACCAGAAGAGCTGGAGGATCTCATTAAAGACGAATGGGAGAGGTCTGACAAAAGATCTAGTCTTGCAAACAGATTAGCCAAGATGTACCCTTTAAAGGAGTCAAAAGTGAAGCCTCTGATTAATGCTCCCATCGTCGATTCCTCACTAATGCGCCTCGCCCGACACGTCACACTTCCAATTGAGGATGCAGTTTCCTTTCGAGATGTGCTCGACCGGCAAATGGACCTAGAACTGAAGAAAGCATATTCCATGGCTGGGGGAGCCTGTAGACCAGCGGTTATCACAGCAGCAGTAGCCAGAGCCATCTCCGGATGGGCATCTAAAGTAGAGAAAGATCTACAGGATGGCATTGAAATGGGAAAGATTATTTCCTCTCTGCAAGAGATCAAGCTAGCAGGGGACTTTGTAGCAGAGGCATCAGTAGACATTATAAGATCTGCGGCCAGGGCTATGCTAGCTTCCATAATAGTGAGAAGAGCGCTATGGCTCAAACCATGGATGGCCGATACAGCATCTAAAGTAAATTGGTGCAGAATTCCATATGATGGCGCAAACCTGTTCCGAGCCAAGTTAGACTCTGCCATCTCCAAGGTAACGGGAGGGAAGTCAGGCCTGATCCCCTCCGATAGGAGACCCAAAACACAAAAAGGTCCGGCTTACAGATGTAATCTTCCTGACAAATATAGAGAGTCCAGGTCCTACCGTCCTGGACTGGTAGGGAATTTATAAGGGACTAGAAGAATACAAAGCCTTCTTTTTTGAGGTTACAGAAATCTAAGGCCACCCCGGCAGGGGAACAGCAGAAGTCATTTTGAAGTTTTGCGCACCCACCAAGCTCAGGTGGGTGCAAGGCTAAGAAACTTTACCAAAATCTGGTCAGACCATGTAAAAGATTTATGCACATTGTCCACAATACAATTTGGACACAGGTGGAAATTCGAAAACTGACTTCCACCAAATCATTTCCAGACAACCAGAGTTCCATCCTCAGTACCCCAGAAGAAGTATCCCAGCATGCCAGAAGGGAAGAGGGTTCTACTCGCCCTTGTTTCTGGTAAAGAAGAAGACAGGGGATTTGCAACCTGTATTAGACCTCAAAAAACTCAACAGAAATATCAAAGTGGAGGCTTTCAAAATGGAAAGCCTTCAATCCATACTTCTGGCAATAAATCTGGGCGATTGGATGCTTTCAATAGATTTATTGGACGCCTATCTACATATACCAATTCATCTATCCTTTCAAAAGTTTCTCCAGTTCGCCATAAACCAACATCATTTCTAATTTTGGTGCCTCCTGTTCGGCATCTCTTTGGCACCCAGGACATTCACGAAAGTATTATTACCGTTGGTGGCATTGCTCTGAGAAAAGGGTTTACGCATCCATCATTATCTGGACGACATCCTACTTTTAGCAAAGGATCAAGAGACGTGGATTCACCATCGGGAAATTCTCCTTACAACCCTCCAGAAGTTTGGATGGATAATCAATTGGAAAAAGAGCTGTCTGCAACCCACACAAAATATGATATTTTTAGGGGCAGATCTGAACACCAAAACGAACAAGATACTGTTCCCACAAGAAAAGATCCAGCCCCTGATTCTGAAAATGCAGAAGCTGCTATCGACAAACCACTTGCCAGCCAGAGCCTGTCTGAGTGTACTAGGGTCCATATCCTACAGAACTTATTCCTCAGGCAGTGGGATGGAGTCTCAATGCGTCAGACCATCTTCATCTCCGGATCGGTGAAACAATCGATATGGTGGTGGACACGCCCGAGCAATCTCGGGAAATACAAACCGATAATTCCTCCAGTTACGGAAGTAGTCACTTCAGATGCCTGCCAGAGCGGTTGGGGGGCCCACTATCAAGACCAGGCAGCCCAGGGCCGGAGGGATTTTCAGGGTCAGGGTTTGGTCTCGAACATTTTAGAGCTCAGGGCAGCCTTTCATGCTTTAAAGGCATTCGCACCGTTTCTGACAGACAGGAATGTGCTCATTCAAATGGACAATCAAGTAGCAGTGTCTTATGTTCAGAAGCAAGGGGGTACCAGAAGTGCCACCTTGATGGAGGAAGTTCGGCCCATCTTGGAGTGGGCTCAGATACATCTAGCAAGTCTAAAAGCAGTGTATGTCCCAGCAGCACAGAACATATTAGCCGACTACCTGAGTCGAGAAACGCTATCCAACAATGAGTGGTCATTGAACCCTCTGACTTTCTCCCTCCTTACGGAGATCTGGGGAACACCGGAGGTAGATTTAGCAGCCACTCCGATGAATACCAAGTGCCACAGATTCCTGTCGAGGGGTTCATTCCCATCGGCGGAGAGAGTGGACTGTCTCGTTCACCCATGGAACTTCAAGTTGGGGTATATATTCCCTGAAACTCCGTTAATTGCGAGGTAATTATCCAGGCTTCGGAGATCCTCGGTGACAGTAATTGCGATTATTTC
This sequence comes from Lithobates pipiens, assembly GCF_037356315.1. Taxonomy (NCBI): domain Eukaryota; kingdom Metazoa; phylum Chordata; class Amphibia; order Anura; family Ranidae; genus Lithobates; species Lithobates pipiens. Next base: position 376,077,300 of record NW_027507748.1, on the reverse strand, counting down.
ACTGTGGCCGAGGAGGCCGTGGTTCATGACATTCTTACAGCTCAGCCTTCAACCTCCGGTTCCTCTCCCTGTAACTCTGGATCTTGTGTCTCAAGGTCAATTCTTTCACCCTGCACCAGAGAAATTGCACCTGATGGCCTGGAAATTGAGAGGGCTAGACTGAGATCGCAAGGATGTTCTCACGAAGTCATATCAACCCTATTGCAAGCCAGGAAAGTCACTACCAATAACATCTATTCAAAGGTTTGGGAAAGATTCTGCTTCATGGCACAACAGAAAGGATGGAATGCCCTTTCTCCGGAGCCCTTTCAAGTCCTGGAATTTCTCCAGTCATGGGTCAACAAGTGTCTAAGCTTAAGTACCCTAAAGGTTCAAGTGTCAGCTCTGTCAGCAAAAACAGATACTAAATGGGCATTCCACCCACTGGTAATCCAATTTTTAAGAGACTATCTAAAGATTAAGCCCCCCAGGAGACCAGTCTTTCCATCATGGGACTTTTCAGTAGTCCTCCATGCTCTCTCTTCTTCTCCGTTTATTCCATTTGAAACTATCTCTCTATGGGACTTGACTTTAACTGTGTTTTCTCATTGCAATTACATCAGCTAGGAGAGTGTCGGAGATCCAAGCATTAATGGTTTCGGAGCCCCACTTAGTTCTCTTTCCCGACAAAGTAATCCTAAGGCCTTCAGAACACTTCATACCCAAAGTGGCAACTTCCTTCCATTACAACCAGGATATCATACTTCCATCCTTCACGGACGATCAGGGTAATCCTCATCCACTAGATGTCAAAACAACCATCATAAACTACTTATCTGCTACCACTTCCTTTAGGAAGACGGACTCTCTTTTGATCATTCCTCATGGAACCAGGCGTGGACAAGCAGCCTCCTCACGCACTATTGCATCCTGGTTAGTCAGAACCATTAGGAAAGCTTACTCCTCCCAGCATATGGCAATTCCCGAAGACATCAGGGCTCATTCAACTAGGACAGCGGCATCCTCCTGGGCAGCATATTGCAGAGTCTCACCAGAGACAATATGCAGGGCAGCAACGTGGTCCTCCAGGAACACCTTTATTTCACACTACAAAGTGGATTCTGCTCATTTATCCATGGCAGACTTCGGCAGATCAGTCATTAGAGCCAATTCTTCAGCATTATAAGGAATAAATATTATTTTACTTGCACCCACCCGACTGGCGAGTTATTTCCCAGTGTGTGCTGCCATGAAGATGCCAGGAAAACTGAAAATTGTATACTCACCTTTCCGTAATTTTCCTTTCCTAACGCATCTTCATGGCAGCACACAGTCGCCCTCCCTGTTTCTTTTGTGATATTTACAGAGAATGTAGCGGGGGTCTCCCCTTCAAATTTATAGTTAATCCAATCCTGTCAGGTTGTGGGGGCGGAGTGACAACCCAGTGTGTGCTGCCATGAAGATGCGTCAGGAAAGGAAAATTACGGAAAGGTGAGTATACAATTTTCCGTTTTTTCTCAGTAGCACCTGCTAGAGAGGTTATAAGCGGCATAGGGCTGAGATCTAATTTGACACATTTAATCTAAACCTGTAAGCCCCCGTACACACGCTCGGACATTCCGACAACAAAATACGTCGGATTTTTTCAGACGTATTTTGTCCGAAACTGGTGTTGCATTCAAACGGTCGGACAAAGTTGTTGGAAAATCCGATCATTCATAATGTGATGACGTTATTTCGTTACGACGGGACTACGTTCATTATAGTAGCCAATAGCTTTGGTCTAGGAATTTGATCTGAGCATGCGTGGCACTTTGTCCGATCAGAATTCTCTACAAACGATCGGACAAAGTCCGATCGGATCATGTTGTCTGAAAATTTTATATCCAGCTCTCAAACTTTGTTGGTCGGACAGTCCGACGGAAAAAAATCAGATGAAGCCCACATATGGTCGGATTATCCAACAGCACAGTCCGATCGGACATTTTTTCGTCGGAATGTCCAACCGTGTGTACAAGGGCTAATGCATGGCGTAATTGTAGATGTTTAAAGTCATGGCAGGAATTATTCTACTCTAATTATAATTAGATTGGTATGTATTACTCCTTTGCCATCCTTTTTTATATTTATTTATGAAAAAATATTTTAGACGTTCTTAAAACCAAGTTACTATGCAATCCAATTCTCTAAATCTGTCAGTAATATCTAAAATGCTGTGAACCACTGTGTTGTCACAAGTGTCATTAAACATACAGAATGTATTTATTTTTATTAATGTTCTTGCTCTTCCTGCTTAATATATATGACTTTGCCATCCATCTTACTGATGTAAATAGAGCCTGATCAATGCAAGACATATATAATTAATCTATGCAGCATAATCTAGAAACTAGTGTCTTATATTTTGTAAAAGCAGCACTGTTCATCTTAAAGGGTGCATACATAAAACCCGAAGACTAGAACAGAAATCACATTAATTGGCAAATATAGCACAGAAAAAATATCTGAACCTCTCTATAGATTCATTAATCGTATGTTTGATATAAATGAGAATTTAACATGTTGTATTGCAGGATCTGTCAAACATTCTAAAGCCGATAGTAATGAAAATATTACATGTGGTGCATTTTAGTCAATACTCCCATTCTTACAAAAATTTGAAATTTGGGATTTTATGGGATTGATGTCTGCAAGTCTTAATCTACCAATTTCATGTTAGGGCCCTTTCACATGGGCTGTCTATTCAGGTCCACCTGTCAGCTTTTTAGGCGGACCCGATCAGACCTTGCAGTCTCCCCTATGGTGCGGCAGATGTCTGTGCTGACATCCACCGCTATCTGATCTGATCCTGCCTGCAAAATCCAGATGGATGGTGGTCCTATTTTCCATCCGTCTGGCAGATCGGATAGGATGAAAACGAACAGGCGGTCCATTTCCATCTGATTTCCCCATAGAGCAGAGTGGCAGGGCAGTCATCAGAAATTGTGGGGCCCCTTACACAGCTTTAAGCCTGGCCCCCCCAGCCTGACCAACATTCCTCAGGGTCCTGCTCACTGGCCGCCCCACGGAATCTGCCCACTAGCCATCCCACCAAGTCCTTCAATTCCCCTCACACCTGTATGCTCTCTGCCCCCTCTCACCTGTACGCTCTCAGCCCCCCTCACACCTGTACATGCTCAGCCCCCTCACCCCTGTACGCTCTCAGTCCCCTTTACACCTGTACGTTTTCAGCCCCCTCATACCTGTATGCTCTCTGCCCTCTCACACCTGTATGCTCTCTGCCCTCTCACACCTGTACATGCTCAGCCCCCCTCACACCTGTATGCTCTCAGCCCCCTCACACCTGTACATGCTCAGCCCCCCTCACACCTGTATGCTCTCAGTCCCCTTCACACCTGTACGTTCTCAGCCCCCTCACACCCATACTCTCTCAGCCCCCCTTACACCTGTACGCTCTCAGCCCCCTCACATCTGTACACTCTCAGCCACCTCACACCTGTACGCTCTCAGCCTCCCTCACACCTGTACGCTCTCAGCCCCCTCACACCTGTATGCTCTCAGCCCCCTCACACCTGTATGCTCTCAGCCCCCCTCACACCTGTATGCTCTCAGCCCCCCTAACACCTGTATGCTCTCAGCCCCCCTCACACCTGTATGCTCTCAGCCCCCTCACACCTGTACACTCTCAGCCCCCTCACACCTGTACACTCTCAGCCCCCTCACACCTGTACACTCTCAGCCCCCTCACACCTGCAGACTCTCAGCCCCTCTTACACCTGTAAGCTCTCAGCCCACTCACATCTGTATGCTCTCAGCCCCCCCTCACACCCGTATGCTCTCAGCCCCCCCCCCCCCCACACCTGCAGGCTCTCATCCCCCCTTACACCTGTAAGCTCTCAGCTCCCTCACATCTGTATGCTCTCAGCCCCCCTCACACCCATATTCTCTCAGCCCCCCTCACACCTGTATGCTCTCAGCCCTCCTCACACCTGTATGCTCTCAGCCCCCCTCACACCTGTATATATGACATGCACATACACACACACAGGCATGTATACACACACAAGACATGTACACACACAGAGGCATGTACACACACACAGGCATGTACACACACAAGACATGTACACACAGAGAAATGTGTACACAGGCACACCCCCCCCCCCCCCCCCGCACAACAGCCCTTACTTGTAAGGTGGTCCTAGTCCCAGCTCTTGTTTCTACATGCATAGGGGTGCACATGCAGGAAATGGCCAGAGGTGGCAGCAAAGAGCCTGATGTAAACTCAATGACAGAGCAGGAGCCTGCCAACTCACACAAATACAGGAGCATGCACGGAGTTCCTCTGCACCTGCCCCTGCCTTTTCACATCCCTGCCAGTTGGCCGGGCCCATCCAGACGCTGAGGCCCCTTACAAGTGTATGGGCTGTACCCCCCTGATTCGCGGCCCTGCAGAGCAGGACTGTGTCCATGTCATCCTGTCATCTGCCTGCTCAGTGGGGATCAGTGGAGCAATCCCCTGCTGAGCAAGCAGAGTCTGTTGCACGGAGGCACCCATGTGAAAGGGGCCTGTCCCTCTAACATTTTTCAAAAAAATTTACCTATTCTTTAAATCGGAATGTTTCATGGTTTCTTTCTGATGTTTTTAGATCATGAGCTGATACAGTGAAATAGAAAATGACTTTTTTAGCAGCTATTTAATAATCCTAGTATGCACTGCTTTTTAACAATTTATTAAATAAACATTTTCAATATTTGCTAAGAATTTACTTTATTAATTTTATTCATTCAGATTATGAGCCTTCCTTTTGAATCACTAACTAATTTGTGATTTAATTTTAAAGCATGTCTAAACCTAAAAATGAAAAAGTATTATATTGCAGACTACCAGTCCTTAGAAGGGGTGATTAGTAGTTTACAGAGGGAAGAAATTAATGTTTTTTTCTCTCAGGTCAAGCTCAAAGAAAGCGACAAAAACAGTGCTTTTTGGCAAGATCAGCAGGTATTTTCTGCACATGTTGAAAATATTCTTTGTCTAAAAAAAAGCAGCCAGCACCTCTAAAGATTGTTAAGCTGCAATATATTATATTATTTTTTTCGTTTAGGCTTTTGTTATCCTTTAAGAAGAAATGTAGAGGTTTCCATTGCACACTTGCCATTCTTCAAATGATAGCTAACGTGCTCTCATGGTGCCCTTTGGCTTAAACACTTTAAATCAATAATCCAAAGCAAGTATGCAGATAAGAAGTTTGACATTCTTGTGGAGCATACCTGTCAATGACTCAAAGTATTAAAGCCAGAGGGTCCAAATAAGAGCCAGCAGACAACTAACTTTTTTGTAAGGATATCAGTAATTTCAGTGTACATTAACCATCATACCTATTTTATTATTTACAGTTTATTTAGGGAGTGCTGGCCATTATAATGGAGAATGTTTATAGCTAGAAGCTTTTTTTGAGCAGTGAAACAATTTTCCGTAAATTTTGCAACAAAAACATTTTATGTGCAATTAAATGTAGAAAAATATTATGGCTTGCACTGCTTTGAAACACAATTTTTTCCCCCATTTTTAGTGAATACAGCATGGAAATCATTTGGAAAGTTTGCAACCCAGAAGTGAAACGTAAGGTTATATTTGAAAAGTGAAAAGGTCAGTTTTAATAAGGTTGGTAATTGACTCTGTAGTCTGCTGTCCTTAAAACACTTGTACAAACTATGTTTCCATTTCAATAATTTTTTATTAAATTATTATAGACATACAAAATCTTACACATCATTCCAAACACATAAATACAAAACATTCAGAATAAATACAGAAACACATAAACAAATACAAAAATAATGGATCTATCCTTTAGCATCACCTCTCAAAAGACCATGTTTCTTAAAAAATCATAATATTTTTTTAAATATAAATAGAGATACTACACCCTCAGCTCCGCACCACAGGAAGAAAAAAAAATTATAATAAAAAATATGTTTTTCTCTCTCCTTCTCCTCTCGATATAATCTTCTTCCCCCTCATCTAATATATTTTGTGTATACCCCCACAACCCCCCCCCCCCGACTTATCTGTTCCTCTCTGTAAGGTGTCTATCCCCTAGTCCACACTCAGTTTTGTTCAAAAACAAAATATGTTTCTATATCCTAGAGTAGACTCTACAGCAAAAAGGTAAGCAAGACAAAAATGAGATTTACCTTGCACCTCGGAAGATAAAGTAAGCAGGGTAACATAAAGATATTGACCTGGTCCTGTCATGACCTGGAACTCCACGTTCCATGTTTTCAATGCTAAAATATATTGACCTCGAAATGTGCCCTATGTACGTTCCAATGTTTTCTACTTTTTGTATCCTCTATATGTTATGAACACACTCAGATTGGCCAAAAACATAACAGCTTGGATTTGAATTAATCATCAAATATACATGTTTGTCTTTTTGGAATGTGTTTTCAATCAGGCTCCTGTTATTTAAATAACAGTTTAAAAAAATACAAAAAAATACAACTTTGTGCCACCTTTATATACTGAATTCTAACCAAATCTAACTGAATCTAATTCTAATCTAACTGAAATATTGGAGACACCTCCTTCTTCTTCCTAACCTAACTAATTTAATGCATTATTAGTTGGAAGAACAGTTACATGGGTGGTCATTTGCCCTAACTTACTGCCCTGGCTACAGACTCTCTCCACACCCCATGTAATACCACTGTGTGTCTCAGTGTCCAGTTACCATGCACCACTGACGCCACAGGGGAAGAGAGGGAACAAGTTATAAGCTCCAAATACTCAGAGGTACTGGGCATTTCTCTGGGCATTTTGTTCCTGGGGCAAAATAGAGTGATAAGAGTGAAGGGAAGATTAGTACATGCTGTTGGTGGGATCTTCATTAAGCATGGTGGTCTACTTTAAGATTACAGATTAGAATACGTAAAAAAAGTTTATTCCAGACTGGTTCATGAAGATACAATCAAGACTAACACTTTAGTTGGTTAGGAGAAACCTAGGCTCTGTCTACCAGACTATTTATTAGAGGATGTGAACAAGTTTGTACATTTCTAATAGATATCACGGTTGCTTTATTTGACAGTATGAAGGGGATCAAAAGCAGATTTTCTTGCCATATCTCTATTATCCTTATTACTGTGTCTGCAAACTTTAATTAAACAAACATAATGGAGTGTACTGAAGCAGTACTGTGTATCTCTGTAGCTGTAATGGCATTTGAAATAATTAAAGAAGCTTGTCTGCCATCATTGTAGAACAGTATGACAATGAAGAGGCAACTCTCTGAATTTATTATGTGTTCATTTATATGTGCTGTTATTCTGCAGAAGACACTATGATCTGGTGCCTGAATATGGGACAGGATTTGCTCCAGTCTTAACCACTTCAGCTCCGGACCAATAAATACCTTAAGGACCAGAGGTCTTTTTGCAATTTCACACTGCGCTGCTTTAACTGGTAATTGCGCGGTCATGCAATATTGCACCCAAACGAAATTTGCGTCCTTTTCTTCCCACAAATAGAGCTTTCTTTTGATGGTATTTGATTGCCTCTGCGTTTTTTTTTTTTGCGATATAAATGGAAAAAGAGCGAAAATTTTGAAAAAAAAAGATATTTTCTTCTTTTTGTTATAAGAAAAATCGAATAAACTAAATTTTAGTCATACATTGAGGGCAAAATTTATTCAGCCACATGTCTTTAGTAAAAAAAATGTCAATAAGCGTATATTTTTTGGTTTGCGCAAAAGTTATAGCGTCTACAAACTAGAGTACATTTTCTGGAATTTACACAGCTTTTAATTTATGACTGCCGATCTCATTTCTTGAGGTGCTAAAATGGCAGGGCAGTACAAATCCCCCCCAAATTACCCCATTTTGGAAAGTAGACACCCCAAGGAAATTGCTGATGGGTATGTTGAGCCCATTGAATATTTATTTTTTTTGTCCTAAGGGATTGAATAATGACAAAAAAAAATAAAAATTTTTTTTTACAAAAAGTTGTCACTAAATGATATATTGCTCACACATGCCATGGTTATATGTGGAATTGCACCCCAAAATATATTCCGCTACTTCTCCCGAGTATGGGGATACCACATGTGTGGGACTTTTTGGGAGTCTAGTCGCGCACGGCACCCCGAAAACCAATCACCACCTTCAGGATTTCTAAGGGTGCAAATTTTTGATTTAACTCCTCACTACCTATCACAGTTTCGAAGGCCATAAAATGCCAAAATAGCACAAAACCCCCCAAAATGACCCCATTTTGGAAAGTAGACACCCCAAGCTATTTACTGAGAGGCATGTTGAGTCCATGGAATATTTTATATTTTGCCACAAGTTGCGGGAATATTACAAACTTTTTTTTTTTGCACCAAGTTGTCACTAAATGATATATTGCTCACACATGCTATGGGCATATGTGAAATGACACCCCAAAATACATTCTGCTGCTTCTCCTGAGTACGGGGATACCACATGTGTGGGACTTTTTGGGAGTCTAGTCGCGCACGGCACCCCGAAAACCAATCACCACCTTCAGGATTTCTAAGGGTGCAAATTTTTGATTTAACTCCTCACTACCTATCACAGTTTCGAAGTCCATAAAATGCCAAAATAGCACAAAACTCCCCCAAATGACCCCATTTTGGAAAGTAGACACCCCAAGCTATTTACTGAGAGGCATGTTGAGTCCATGGAATATTTTATATTTTGCCAAAAGTTGCGGGAATATTACAAACTTTTTTTTTTTTGCACAAAGTTGTCACTAAATGATATATTGCTCACACATGCTATGGGCAGAAGTCAAATTACACCCCAAAATAAATTCTGCTGCTTCTCCCGAGTACGGGGATACCACATGTGGGGGACTTTTTGGGAGCCTAGCCACGTACGGGACCCCGAAAACCAAGCACTGCCTTCCGGATTTGAATATAAAATGCTACCAAAAAACCTGTTAGCGATGGCAGGGATCAGGCCTGACTCTGCGATCGCTGCAGTTATGTGTTTAGTGTTTTGTAAGTGACAGTGATCGATCGATACTGCACTTGGGTGGGCTGGGCAGAGGGGCAAAACGCAGGTGCCAGCAGGTATTTGGGCTGATCCCGCTAACAATGCGTTTTTTTGGAACCCTAAACTGCTGGGGACGCTAGTATAGATCTGATCAGATCAGATATTGATCTGTTCAGATTCTATACCACTACGGGAGGTGTATGCTTTGTGTGTGGGTGTTAGCGGTACTGGCACTAACCTAGCGCTGCCTGGGGCGACGCAGACCCTGACCCTAAAACCTAATTGATATCACCCGCCGGGTGATCAGGGGGTTAAACCTTTATTGGGTAATAAATGGTGGGTGCCCTGATGCTATAAAAAAACAAACTAACCAGAGTCACCCGTAACACTTATACGGTGATCAGTGGTGAAAGGGTTAACTAGGAGCAATCAGGGGGTTAAAATTTTTATTAGGTAGTATATGGGGGTCCCTGGCGCTATATAAAAACCTGACGGGGAACCTAAATAACTAACTGGCTAACCAGCGTCACCAGTGACACTTATACTGTGATCGCTGGTGAAAGGGGGTGAAAGGGTTAACTAGCAGCAATCAGGGGGTTAAAACCATTATTGGGAAGTATATCGGGGTACCTAGCGCTATAAAAACCTGGCGGTGAACCTAAAAAAATAACTAGCTACCTAGCGACACTAGCGACACTGATGCAGCGTTCAGAAAAATTATCGCTTAGTGACACTGGCAAAAGGGGGTGAAAGGGTTAACTAGCGGAAATCAGGGGGTTAAAACCATTATTGGGTAGTATATCGGGGTACCTAGCGCTATAAAAACCTGGCGGTGAACCTAAAAAAATAACTAGCTACCTAGCGACTGTAGCGACACTAATGCAGCGATCAGAAAAACGATCGCTTAGTGACACTGGCAAAAGGGGGTGAAAGGGTTAACTAGCGGCAATCAGGGGGTTAAAACCATTATTGGGTAGTATATCGGGGTACCTAGCGATATAAAAACCTGGCGGTGAACCTAAAAAAATAACTAGCTACCTAGCGACACATGCAGCGATCAGAAAAATTATCGCTTAGTGACACTGGCAAAAGGGGGTGAAAGGGTTAACTCTAGGGGCAATCAGGGGGTTAAATCATTATTGGGGGGTGATAGGGGGCTACCCTGGACCTAACACTAACTGTCCTGACAGTTTTTACTGTCACAACTGACACTGAATGCATTGATCAGTAAAGAAATGATCAATGCAATCAGTGACACTGTGACTGGGGGGGGAGGGGGGGCGATCGGGGGGGGGTTTGTGTGCCTGTGTGTACCTACATGTCAGTGTAGTGTTGGTGCACACTTACTTTCTGTCTTCTCCTCGTAGTCCGGTCAAAAAGACCGCCCCGAGGAGAATGACATCACTTCCTCCTTCCTGTGTAAAGAATACACAGGGGAGGAAGCTTCTCATTGGCCAGGAGCGATCCAGAGGGGGTGGCCGAAAACCAACGGCCATCCCCTCATCACGGAGCGCTCCTGGACCAAATCGGACCGCCGTAACCAGCGGGAGGGGGTCCGATCGGACCCCCCACCCGCTGGAAGGCAATCACATAGATGTACGTGATTGTGCCTGCCTGTGCCATTGTGCTGACGTACATTGGCAATACGGCGGTCCTGAAGTGGTTAAAGACCATCACAGGGCAAAGAACATGTATCTTTTGCAGTGGGGCTGCACTTGTATTGCCAGGGTTAATTGCTCATTTTGTCCAGGGGAGAGGAGAAAACCTTATACTCACTTGATCCTCCACTCCACTGGCAAACTATGCTCGCTCAGGATCCAATGTTCCTGATGCCCTCACACCCAGAGCAGGTCTATGGAGCCTGCTCTGGGCTTGACGACATCAGGAACAGTCCACCATTCAAAACCACTAGACCATGGTGGGAGGGGGTGCAGGAGCTGCTGGGAACGGTCATGTGCAGGAAGGATTAGGTGAGTATATCTCCCCCTCATGTCTCTAGACAAAAATGAGCAATTAACCCTTGCTGCGCTTGCACATCCCCAATACAAAAACCTTTTTTTGCCTGGGCCTGGGCTTTAAGGTTAGGACTATAGTTCATACCTCTCTTCTGCCCACTCAATATTACTGCACTTATCACCTCCTGCTCATCCTAAGCCCACACAGTATCACCACTTCCACTCCACTGCCCTCCTATAAAATCCCAATCTGGCCTTACCACCCTTACCCCCTACTACTCCTAATATCTGGGGACATCGCACCAAACCCTGGCCTTTCCACACCCAGTTCCCACCCCCAAAATTGGCTGTCTACCTCCTCCAACAGTAGTCGTAATTCCCACCTTCTCATCCCAATTTCCCTGATCCCACAAGTCAGCTCCCCTTTCATGTGCCCTCTGGAATGCCAGAGGGCACATGACAGTCGTCAACAAACTAGCTTCTGTCAATAACCCTTTCCTCTCCAAATCCCTTAATCTATTTGCTATTACTAAAACCTGTCTCCAGGAACCGCTCCAGCTGCCCTGTCCCACAGTGCCCTCCTCTGGACTCACTCCACCAGACCCAGTGGACGAAAAGGAGGTGGTGTCGGACTTCTCCTCTCCCCACAATGTACCTTCCAGATTCCCACACCTCCCTCTTTTTCCCCCTGCTCTTTCGAAGTACACTGCATTCGTCTTTTCTCTCCAGCTTGTCTGAGGGTCGTAGTCATTTATCAGCCTCCTGGACCACTGTCACACTTTCTGGATGGAAAAAAAACAAGGGTGTAACTGCGCTGGCAAAAAAGAAAACTATAAAAGAGCAGCAGCAATACAGTGCGACAACACAGAAAATACAAATAAAAATTTAAAAAAGCTGCGCTATAAAATTAATAAAAAATAGTCCATACACTGTGCCGAGAAAATTGTAGGCAAAATCACAGTCACAGGTAATATAAATATATATATATAAGTCTCTGGTAAATGAACACCGCAGTGCACATGCATGAAATCCAAAACAGTGCCCGGTCACCATAGAAGTAGATTATGCTTACCAGATAGCAAGCATTTAAAGGCGATTGGCTAAACCCAGCCTAGGGCCTCTAAGCTTGCAGATCTCCACACCTCAGATCAGGGCCAGATACACTTATATACTGCGTCCGTCAAACAAAATCCGTGAGCTGTCATGAATGGCTCCGGAAAGAGAGAGGGACTAACATAGCGTAATATGTTCAAACGTTATCAAAATGTATTCATAAAAGTTACACTTACAATTGCGAATCAATAAAATGCAGTTAAACGAAAATGCTGGCCGGCATACACAGGGAGCCTGTCCTCCTACTCGGATAGCGTGGTGACGTCACTACATGCCTTCCTTCAGACGCGTTTCGTCATCAACCAGACGTTTTCAATGGGGAATAGTCAGCGTAGTGACTCCCCATCCTACATAGAGTATCCAGGCCTCGTTCTGAGTCACAAGTAAATGGATCTATAACACATAATATAATAATATATAACGCCATATTGGAAATGGGCAAAGTTTTCACTTACTGCCAAAGGCAAAGACAATTAAGTATATAGCGCTTCCGCAGACAAAAATAAAAGGCAAATGGAAAGTTAACCTTAGCTATACCATTCAAGGAGTAAAATATCGTTCTACTAATCACAGTCCAACTCCAGGACAATATTAACTCCTTCTGGGGAAAAGGCCGACCTAAGTATATCTGGTAAGTACAATAAAAAAATTATAATAGGTACATGAACCAGACTTGCCGTTACCATTCTCTATTTGCAGATATCATTTTTTAGCTATAATGAAGCATTCTACTATAATGAAGAAAAATATACCAATAGATAAAAAAAAATAATTAATGAAAATCAATTATATATATATGGGGCATTCCAAAAAACTTATAATAGTGAATGAATATTATATGTAAGTAACTGTTTATAGGTTCTAAAAAAGCTTTCTTTATATATTCACTGGACCATGTCACCTACAAAATACCCATTATATCTAATATATATATACGTATATATCCAATAGTGTTGCGAATATAAAAAAGACTAAAAAAATGTGATACTAGAAATGAATATATGTACAAAAAAAAAAATATATATATATATATATATATATATATATATATATATATATATATATATAAATTATATTTTATAGATATGCAACCTCTCTAACACCCCCTTTCCTCTCTCTGATTACAGCCTTATCCGTTTCACACTCTCCTTGTCTCTTACCTCCTAGAACTAACCACTTCCATCTACAACAACACGTTGTCATCCTCCCTAGACGTACATGCTCCTCTTTCTACACACAGAACCAGGCCCCATCTACCACAACCCTGCCAAACAGATGGCACCAGAAGTCTCAAGAGACGCAGCCGTACTCTTGAGCGAGCATGGCGTAAATCTAAATCCCTGCAAGAATTTACCCTCTACAAATTCGCCCTTCTCAAATACAACTCCTGCCCTCACACTGCTAAACAAACCTACTACAACACTCTCATCAAAACCCTCTCATCCATACCTTGCCAACTCTTTTCTACCCTTAATTCCTTACTTCACCCCCCACAGCCCCCACCCACCAACTTGCTTAATGCTCAACAGACTGCCAACCATTTCAAAAGCAAACTCAACACAATTCACAAGGAGATATCCAGCATTCAACTTCTTACCCTACCCAACACATCAGGTCCAACACCACACTCAATACTCTCCTTCTTCTGCCCAGTCACCACCGATGAAGTTGATAATCTCCTCTCCATGGCCCACCTCACCACTTGTTCCCTGGACCCTGTCCCCTTACAATTACTGCGACCACCTTCCCACTCTACCCTAAACTCCCTAACCCACATCTTCAACCTCTCTGTCATAAACCGGATGTGACCAGAACTGTGTGACTGCGAAAGAGTAAACCAAACATAAGTAGATCAAAGTAAGTGAGTTTATTAAGATAAATGCATGTATTGTGAATACACCACCAATACCAAACAGAGTGAGAAACCCAAATAACAGTGGCAACCAACCAGTATATACAACAAAGGGAATACCAGAACTGGAGTCAAGCCAGGCCAGGGTCATAAACAGGAGGTCAGCAGATGGAGGGACAAGGTTCCAGGGATCAGGTTGCAGGACAAGGTTCCAGGGATGCAGGAATAGACAGGATCAGGTACAACAGGTTCAGGAATCAAGGTTCAGGATGCAGGATCAGGATAACAGGTAACAGGTCAGGGCTCAAGGACAAAACCAAGGCAAACATGTGCACACGCAGGGCTCTCTCCGTAGATGTCCCCCTGTATGACTGGTGCGGGCTGGCTCCGCCCAGCTACGGGGGACACGTATTTCCTTGTCGGCGGCATCCCTGGACACTTCCGGACGTGCCTCACGTTCGCCTGACCCTTCGTGTGGACGAATGTGACGCATTTGCGTCGCGCATTTGCGTCGGAAGTGACGTCGTTTCGGGGCCGTTTTACGACCTTCCGGGACGCCGGGGCGGCCACGCGTGGTCGGCCTGTTTAGGCGACCAGGCAATAATGGGCAGTACCGGCCAATGGATGGGTGGCCATCGCCTGTGATGCAATCCCAGGGCACTATATAACACAGCACACTTGGCAGTAAGTGTTAGCTCCAACTCACAAACAAGGACTCTGTTATCTTTGAATCCCTGGTTGGTAAGTTCAATTATTTCCTGGCTTGGCTAGCATGTCTCTATTGTACTTAAATAATTTATTTAAACTAGCTTTTCTAACAGTAAGCTCGTTTTACTGCTCTACCTACTTTTAGATGGGGTGAGTCTATGGATTAGGAGTTAATGACCGTGTCTGGTACTTTTCCCGGGATAGTTTTCCAGTAACAGTCCCTCCTCTTTCCACTTTGGGAATCTCCTGCCTAGCCTAGTAATCCAGGTAATAGCCATTACTCCTAGTATAAACATGGTTCACTACATCTGGACAGCTTAGTTGTTTTTTTTTTTTTTTTTTTTCATTCCTTCCCCACTTTTTTCATCCCTTATGTCACTTTTCACGAGTCCCTCATTAGCTCCTTATGCACTTCCACTTTTATTCGTCATTAGCATATTTATGCACTCATCTCACTATTACCCCCATATCTTAGCCGTCACCTTTTATATTCCTTCGTTCACATACACACTTACACTTTTTACTCTCATATCTTACTCTCTATGCACGCTATTCACTCACTTATTCACTCCAGTCATCCATTATTTGGATGTTATTACACACACTATTTCAACTTATACCTTGTTTTACGTCTCTTCCCTTTTTTACTTGAGTTGTGGTTCGTTTGTTTTGGCTTTTTGGCCTTTTTTCCCTTTTTCTATTATTTGCTGTGTGGTGGTTTTGAGTTTTGTTCCCTCTCCTTTTTTTTTTTTTTTTTTTTTTTTTTTGGATGTAGATGAAGATATCTGGGGATATTCCCTTTATATACATATAAATCATGTGTATGATATTTTCATACCACACATGTGTGCTCATATATGAAACATATATGTCTAATTCTGTCTATGTTGGGATTTTTATCACAGACGTGGCTTACCATACGGGCGGGCTGCCTACATTTGCACCTACTTCCTATAATCTTTGTGGGACGTAGGGCTTTCGTGTGACCGCTCGTGAGCCGCGTCTTTGGGCCTTCGACCCCAGCCCCTCTGCTTGATTCTGTGGCGAGACGTATGGACCACACACCTTCTCTAATATGTGAGGGACACTGAAGCATGAACCTGGGTAAACTCCACCATTAAGCATTATAATTTACGTGAATCTTTCCGAAATACACCATTGGGTAAACCATATTAATATACTTAGAATATTTTTAATACAAATATTGCTTGATAGATTTATTAAGTTTCACTTTGTCTCTCTACCAACAGACTATCTCTGAAGAAGACCCTAGTGGTTGAAACGCGTTAGAACTATTTTTTGCTGTTACTAACCTTATACAGTATATTTATAGTTAAGTCTGTTTAGTGTATGCCCACTGATATCATTGTATTTTTTGTATATAAGAGCCTGGCTCTATTTTTTGTTTTAAATACCTAGGTGAAGCTCATATTTTTACCATACAATAAAATAATATTTTTTTACATCATTCCTGACATGCTATGTTCATTGTTTATTGCTGCCTAAAAACCCCGTTGGTGGGGGAATTTGTTCTATTTTTTCGATTTTATTGGGGTGAGCAGCACCCTCCCCGCTCTTGCTAGCAGTGTGTTCTTTCCAATATTATAACATGTGAGTGCTTGCCGGGTATTTATAGGCCTGTGATTGGCCTCAAGTGACACCTGATTGCAGGAGGTGCTGTCTGCTCCACACTGCCAGGATCCATCCACTGGTGGACGCCAGTACTGCAGCCCAAAGATGACATAACATCAGCAGGGAAAAGCTCTCCTGACAGTTCCAACCTCTTATACAGCAAATAATAAGTATATTTCAGAACCTTTGCCCCAAACATACAATTTCCCACCCACTATAACTCCACAAGCTCAAAATAGGGAAATATTTCACATCATTAGCCACGTAAAGGAAAATGTGGACCTGTGCCATCTGATGCTTTCTTATGCCGTGTACACACGCCCAGTTTTCCCGTATGAATACTGTAAAGTCTGAAGGTTTTTCTGACGGAGTTCTGACGGAATTCCACTGAAACTGTCTTGCATACACACGATCACACCAAAGTCCGACCATCAAGAACGCGGTGACGTATAGCACATACAACGGGACTAGAAAAAGGAAGTCCAATACCCAGTGCACCACCCTGTGCATGTAGTCAGTTTGTATCTGTTTTTTAGTGTGTTCTTGTCCGTTCATTGCTGATTTTCAGCTTGCTCTTCACAGGCCTTGCTGTTCTTCAGTGCATTCTGTTAAGTTTGTTCTGACCAGCCGACCGTTTTGAAACCATGTTGCTGTTACATACTCATCGTACAGTTCATGCTATGTGGGGGCTTGGTGTTGGGGTTCATACTTTGACCCAAGCCCAGTCCATGAATAGGGCGAGGAGGAGTTCAAGGACCAAGAATTGGTTACTCCAGCGTGACCAAATTATCTCATATGCCTCTGCTGCGTGAGATCCAGGAGAATAATCCTGATGATTTCAGGAGTTTTCTCCGGATGATGTACCCCGTTTTTCACCATCTGTTGGCTTTGCTTACCCCTTATATTACGAAGCAGGACACCTGCATGCGGCAAGCCATCACTCCAGAGCAGAGGCTAGTCGCCACCTTGCGGTACTTGGCAACTGGGAGAAGTCTACAGGACCTCAAGTTCTCTGTTCTCTACAGGCATCTCCCCCCAGGATCTGGGGATCATTATTCCAGAGACCTGTTCTGCCATCATTCAGGTCCTGCAGAAGGACTATATTAGGGTAAGTTTTCTCCTTTAACATCACATTATATGTATTTAATGTTTGTTAATGTATTGTATTTATTTCATCGTTCCCTAATTACCGTGATTGGAATATGCTGTGAATGTCCCCTTTATCCTCATGCATGCTGTAAGCTTTTAAAATGCTCCTTTTTTGGCCTACATGCATATTTGCCTTCACTAACCTTCCCAGCATGCTATCCTGGGCCCATATACACCTATAGACTAGTCCCTTAACAATGTATTTTGTCAGCTCCTTTGTAGTGCTTTACCCAAAACACCCCCTAACATGTGTACAAATGTTATGTGTGTCCTTAAATTAGTTTATAACCCCCTCCCCCCCCTCTAAAATGTGTACAAATGTTTTGTGTGTTGTTAAATTCAGGAAGAGTACCAGAGGCTCCCAAACGCAGCTCAAACCCTCCTCCCCCCCTAAAATTTTTACAATGGGCCATCAGAGGGGGTGAGGAATCTGATAAGTGGACCTTAGATTTTTGCCTTGAAATACTCATTAAAATAAATGTTATACTGATGTCGGCCAAGAATGTTTGTGTCTAATCTGCTTGCAATGTTATGTGCAAAAGTACTTATCTTTTTTTATCTTTTTTGACTCTGCAGTTTCCTTCCACGCCACAGGAATGGCAGACTGTGGCATCCCATTTTGACGACCGTTGGGACTTTCCCAACTGTGGAGGGGCTATAGATGGGAAGCACGTCCACATCGTGCCACCACCCCATTCGGGGTCTTACTATTATAACTATAAGTGGTTTAATAGTATAGTGTTAATGGCGGTGGTGTCGGCCCAATATGAGTTCCTCTATGTGGACATGCGGAAGAATGGGTGGATGTTGGATGGAGGAGTCTTTGCCAATACAGAGTTTTACCAATGTCTCCAGACTGGTGGCCTGGCATTGCCATCTGATGCGGACAACGTGGAAGGACTCCTGTTCATCTTTATTGCTGATGAAGCATTTGGTCTGGGCAAGCACCTGATGAGGCCATTCCTCCAAAGGACCCTCACCCCAAAGAGGAGGGTTTTTAACTACTGGCTGGCCAGAGTGAGAAGAGTTGTTGAGAATACCTTTGGGATAATGGCCAGGCGGTTCTCCCTGTTTCTGACAGCAATCCATATGCCGGAGTACAAAATCAACCACATCATCTTTTCCTGCTGCATATTGCAAATTTTTTTAAGGAAAAATGCAGAAAATTATATTGCCTCAGTTGGGCCTGAGGTGGAACTTCCTGAGAATACCCTGAAGGGCCTGGATACTGGCTGTTCTGGATGGCACCCCAAAGCGCCTGTGAAGTTCAGCAGAAATATATTATTATTTTATGGGTAGGGGGGCCATTGCTATGCCAGACAATGTGTAAATATTTTTTTTAATTAAAAAAAAAAGATCTGATAAAATCTTGAATTTTCTTTATTGCTTGTGTTTGTTTTTGGCTGTCTCCTAGGTTCTCCTAGTGCACTTGTAGTGCCAAGTGGATTTTCCTTTAGTAAATAAGCCCCATTGTCATTGTAAACACTAAATTACTTCAAAAACTGGTATTGAGCATTGAAAAAAGATGTCACGCATTGTTGATGAAAAAATATGTTGATTGTTGATGAGAAAATATTGAGTAAAATTTTTTTTCTCAACTTTTTTACAACTTTTTTTTTTTGGGGTATAAACACGCATGTTTAGAAACATAACATACCAAACTCTGGAACTTACAAAGTTCAACATAGAAAAAATGAAGGCAATATCAGACATTATAGTGTCAACAATGTCTTGATATTGCCGTCATCAGATGGGGTGATGTCACCCCTGTAAAAGCCAGTCAAAATGTCAAAATGGGTCTTTCCCTCCTGATCCCATGCCCAATGTCAACATGTGCTATGTCCCATCATGGGGGGGATCAATGGACATGTTTGACGGGTGCAACCCCTTCCTCTCACTTACTAGAGTTACTAGGTAGGTTGCACCCACAAAATGCCTACATTGATATCCCCTGATGGCAGATAGAACATGTTGACACACCGTGTGCATCTTCAAAATTTGGCTTTTAAAATTAAAAAAAAAAGTTTTAGGAAAGTCCACAAAATGTGAAAATGGTGGCATTTGGAAGAAATTCAGATTCTACCCAACACATCATTCATGTTCTTCATTTGTTGTTCCATAAGATTGAGTTTCTTCCTTATGCTGTCATTTTCCCCATTCCACACCATGATGTCGTTGATTAACCTTTGTGCACTTGCACCTGTGAAATGTTCAGCTTGCTCTTCAACAACCAGCACATCACCTAATAATTTGAGTAAAAACATGTATTTAGAAATATGCAGGCATACATAGAGTAGTACCTGAAGCTGGGGTGTCAGACACTCACCTGTTGTGGTGACAATCTCACCGACTTCCTCCACCTCTCCTCCTCCAGATCCTCGGGGTGTGTTTTTTTTGGAGTTCCCCTTCTTTATCATGTGGGGGGTTCCTGGTGTCCTCTGAGTGGTGTCCTCCGGTCTTTTCTCCCCTATGAGAATGAAACAAAAGGTATACTTAGCACACAGATATTTGAGTCCAGAAATAGGAATATGAAACATTGCTGGGAAGTGGGGTACAATTGTCTGTTTTGGGCAGCGTTCCAAGGTGAAGACCTGATTCTTTACCTTACCCAAGCTGAAATACTTACCTGTTTCTGTCAATTTTCACAGATAGAGACACCCCAAGTATCCACTGGAGCACCTTTGTGGGACACCTTCAAAAGTTTGTTCTTGTGTCCCACACTAGTGCTCCCGTGTCCTCTCCTTACATTACACTGAATTAAGCTTGAATTTCATTCTAGTTACACTAGTTGTGTGTTTTATACAAAACATCTATACATCAGTGTCCCAAACTTATTTTTAGACAAATAGGCATGATCAAATGTATTTAACTGCCCAAAACATCTTATTTAATGAGTGAACAATGTTTCCTACGACGATTAATGTGCCCACAAACATGAAAGTCGCCATTTTAAACTGTACAACAGTAACAAAAATAACATGGTGCAGCATGCAAGTAATAATAATAATCGGAACACATGACAACTACTTACTTTTTAGAAGAACTTTCTTGATCCTTCTATACTGATCCTGCTCCCTCAGTTTCAGGTC
The DNA here is from genome assembly GCF_037356315.1 of Lithobates pipiens. NCBI lineage: Eukaryota > Metazoa > Chordata > Amphibia > Anura > Ranidae > Lithobates > Lithobates pipiens. The sequence goes on along the minus strand of NW_027507748.1, from coordinate 376,056,802 downwards.
CACCCAGCGTTTCCTTATTTGCTCCTTTGATCGTCGTACCCCAAAATGTGTGTGCAGGCTCTTCACAACTTTCGTCATGATTTTGTCCTTTCTCACATTCGGGTTGGTGTACTGTCCATTCTTGCCTTCATAATTGTTCCTCCTCAAGATGTCCACCATCTCCACCATCTCAAGAAAGGTCATATTTTTTGCCTTAAATCGTCACCTCAGGGACATTTCGTCCTCTGGGCTTTTCTGCTCCTCGTTCCGACTCCAAACACACACCTGCTCTGTCTCCGCCATGTCGCTCCTACTGCGCACCAAAGAGAAGGGGCGGGGAATATTCTCGAAAGAGCGCCAGGGGCGAGCGACGTGAGCTGAGTTGCACGCATGCACAGTGTATATAAAGTTAACATGCGTGTGTGTCGTATGTACGTTCTGTGTGTGGAGGAACGAGGACAAACGTTTTAATGAAGGTAACATTTTAACTTGGGCCATCGGTGGCCTATACTGATTCAAGATTGAGGCCTATATTGGGATAAGATTATGAGAATTTAGGCTGACATTAGTGTTTTGGTCTTGTGTATTGTCTTACAGCAAATATGAATCCCTTCAAGGGCCCAAAATTCATGGCCAGTTTCATAGACAAATACAGGGAGATGAGGAATTTGTTGGAGGTGAAACATAGCTTTTATTATAATAAACAAGCTAGGAGGTCAACGCTGGAGAAACTTCTGGAATTTGTGAAGACTCAGGTCCACAATGCAACCATCATGTTCTTGGAAAAGAAAATTGGGATCTTGAGGAACATGTATAAGAAGGAGCATAATAAGATCCAGAAATCACTCCGATCAGGAGCATCAGCAGCACAAGTGTACGTACCCAGGCTGTGGTACTTCAACAAACTGTGGTTTCTGGATGACCAGACTGAAGCCAGGGAATCACTTTCTACCCTTCCCTGTAGCCTTCCCTCCACCCTTCCTTCAACCCCAGCAAAGGCTGAAGAGGAACAACCTGGGCCTTCCATCCTGAAAGAAGTGGTTGTGCCCAGCTGGAGCCAGGTATATTATTTTTAGACATATTTATTGTCCTAATATTAATGATGTTAACTAGATGTTATAATTGATAACAATTTAATGATTTAAAACAAAGAGATTTACATATAATAGACAGTAGTGGCCAAAAATGTTTGGGACAAGAATGAAAAATGCTGGGGTCAGAATGATAGTCTTTTCTATTTACAGTGCCTTGCAAAAGTATTCGGCCCCCTTGAACTTTTCAACCTTTTGCCACATTTCAGGCTTCAAACATAAAGATATAAATTTTTATTTTTTGTGAAGACACCAACAAGTGGGACACAATTGTGAAGTGGAACGAAATCTATTGGATTTTTGAAACTTTTTTAACTAATAAAAAAATTAAAAGTGGGGCGTGCAAAATTATTCGGCCCCCTTGCGTTAATACATTGTAGAGCCACCTTTTGCTGCAATTACAGCTGCAAGTCGCTTGGGGTATGTCTCTATCAGTTTTGCACATCGAGAGACTGAAATTCTTGCCCATTCTTCCTTGCAAAACAGCTCAAGCTCAGTGAGGTTGGATGGAGAGCGTTTGTAAACAGCAGTTTTCAGCTCTTTCCACAGATTCTCGATTGGATTCAGGTCTGGACTTTGACTTGGCCATTCTAACACCTGGATACGTTTATTTGTGAACCATTCCTTTGTAGATTTTGCTGTATGTTTGGGATCATTGTCTTGTTGGAAGATAAATCTCCGTCCCAGTTTCAGGTCTTTTGCAGACTCCAACAGGTTTTCATCCAGAATGGTCCTGTATTTGGCTGCATCCATCTTCCCCTCAATTTTAACCATCTTCCCTGTCCCTGCTGAAGAAAAGCAGGCCCAAACCATGATGCTGCCACCACCATGTTTGACAGTGGGGATGGTGTGTTGAGGGTGATGAGCTGTGTTGCTTTTACGCCAAACATATCGTTTTGCATTGTGGGCAAAAAGTTTGATTTTGGTTTCATCTGACCAGAGCACCTTCTTCCACATGTTTGGTGTGTCTCCCAGGTGGCTTGTGGCAAACTTTAGACGAGACTTTTTATGGATATCTTTGAGAAATGGCTTTCTTCTTGCCATTCTTCCATAAAGGCCAGATTTGTGCAGTGTACAACTGATTGTTATCCTATGGACAGACTCTCCCACCTCAGCTGTAGTTCTCTGCAGTTCATCCAGAGTGATCATGGGCCTCTTGGCTGCATCTCTGATCAGTCTTCTCCTTGTCTGAGCTGAAAGTTTAGAGGGACGACCAGGTCTTGGTAGATTTGCAGTGGTCTGATACTCCTTCCATTTCAAAATGATCGCTTGCACAGTGCTCCTTGGGATGTTTAAAGCTTGGGAAATCTTTTTGTATCCAAATCTGGCTTTAAACTTCTCCACAACAGTATTACGGACCTGCCCTGTGTGTTCCTTGGTCTTCATGATGCTCTCTGCGCTTTCAACAGAACCCTGAGACTATCACAGAGCAGGTGCATTTATACAGAGACTTGATTACACACAGGTGGATTCTATTTATCACCATCAGTCATTTAGGACAACATTGGATCATTCAGAGATCCTCGCTGAACTTCTGGAGTGAGTTTGCTGCACTGAAAGTAAAGGGGCCGAATAATTTTGCACGCACCACTTTTCAGTTTTTCATTTGCTAAAAAAGTTTAAATTATCCAATAGATTTCGTTCCACTTCACAATTGTGTCCCACTTGTTGGTGATTCTTCACAAAAAATTAAAATTTTATATCTTTATGTTTGAAGCCTGAAATGTGGCAAAAGGTTGAAAAGTTCAAGGGGGCCGAATACTTTCGCAAGGCACTGTATTAACATTCAATTTGCAAGTCATTAGCTGAAAATTGTGTGTGATTGATGAAGCAAAAACTAAAACTATGTCCCTTTTTTATACACAGGATGAGCTCAGCCAGGAGGAAGGTCTGGAAAGCGGCTGCCAGGAGGAGGCCATGCCCAGTGTCAGCCACAAGGAGGCCGTGCCCAGTGTCAGCCAGGAAGAGGCTGAGCCCAGTGTCAGCCAGGAGGTGGGCGGACCCAGTAGGAGCCTCACACAATCCCAGGTGCCTCCCCTCTGCCTTACAACAAAAAGGCCCAGGAAGGGGACGATGATGGAGAAGGCAGCACTGGGCCTCATTAGGGAAACAAGTGATGTCCTCAGAAGCCCCCCAACACTGAAGAGGCCTATGGCTGCTATCTAGCCACAAGATTGCTGAAATTGGAGGAGGGCCAATGCCTCCTCTGTGAGGGAATTATTGGTGAGGCCCTTCAGAAGGGGTTGAGGGGCCAGCTGACTGAGAACAGCCACATATATGAGCTCGCCCATCCTCCTCCTCCTGCCACAAGACCACCACCAGAGGCACAGCCTCCAAGGAAAGCTGCAGGGAAGCATGGAGGGAAGGCTGCAGCGAAGAGAAGAAAGTGATGACCTGGCTTCAGTCTGGTCTGACTGATTTGACTGTTTGATGGTCTGACAGAAGATGCAGGCTGGTGTAGTACCACAGCTTGGGGACAGATATGTCATCTGCTGCTGGTCCTGATCTCTGGGATTCCTGGACCAGATTGTGCTCCAAATTATATGGACTCCTCAAGCTACCAATTTTATTTTCCACAGACTTGATGTGTGCCCTGGGGGCCAAAAGGCTTTGCAAAATCCAAAAGTTTCTCCAGCGCTGCCTTCCTCTTTATTTTTTTATCAGCCAGAATAAATGGAGATTTTGTTTTCTGAAAATACTTGCCTATGTGTTTTTCTACAAAAAGGTCAGTTTGTGAGTAGGCAGGTACATTTCTAAAAGAAAATGCCAAATTAACAAGGGACACCAACCTCTTCCAGGTTAATAAAAAATACAAGATAATAATGTTATTGTGGTAACTTGACACACAAAAAATTAAATTATATATGGAGGTCACTAGAAAATAATTTTTCACTAATCCAAAAAAAAGAAGGAGATCTTGATGAAATAAAAAATAAAAAAGACCGGGGCGTGGCTTGGGCTTGGGCATGGACGAGTGAGGAAGCAGGATCCCAGAGCTCCTCACACACCGAAGCTAAATTAGCCTGTTCCGGCGAATATATATCGCCCCACAACCATCCTCACTGGCATGTCCCAGCGCCGGAGGGCCTCCTCCAGACATCGGGGTACCTCACAGCCTAGAAGCGGCTCCATAGGGGCATATTTCGGCAGCAAAGGCGGGCAGCACGAGTCTCCCAAGATGGCGGCCGGGAAGGGACGTGGAGCGAACGTTATGTGTTCAGCCGCAGTCGGCCAGGTCTCCTATACGCAGCTGGTAAGAGATGCTGCTCCCCCTGACTCCCCTGGCTCTTCAGCCTCTCTCGAACAGGGCTCTGAAGCTTCAGCATTGATGGGTGACGGGGACTTGAAGCAACATATCTGGTCTCTCCCCACAAGAGAGGACCTAGACCGCTTTGCCACTAGAGTGGAGAAGGCCTTTAAGCAGGACATAGAGCAATTGAAGGAGGACACAACTCAGTTGGGGAATAGGCTGGAAACCCTTGAACAGACAGTGGAGGAAGCTTTGCCAGTGATAACACAGTTAAGGGACAAGTGCGCAGCACAGGATCAACAGATAGAAGCACTGATTTCACAAATTGATGCTTATGAGAATCGCAGCCGCAGGTCCAACATCCGCATACGGGGGTTGCCAGAGGCAACAGGAGCTAAGGACATTGTCCCCTACTTGCAAGGCATCTTTAAAGAGCTCTTAGGCCTCCCCCCACAGCAACCGTGGAAATTGACAGGGCACAAAGGGCCCTTCGCCCCCCGTCACAGGATGTTGATAACCCTCGGGATATCATTTGTAAATTGCATAAATACACGGTGAAAGACCAAATAATGCAACTCATGCGCAAACGCCCCTACTTTGACTTTGATGGTGCATGCCTGTTCTTTTATCAAGATCTGTCCAGGCGCACTTTGATGCAGCGCAGGGCACTACACCCTCTCTTGGACTCCCTCCGCACAGCAGGCATTACTTATAGATGGGGGTTCCCCTTTAGCCTCCATGCTGAACGAGATGGGAAGTCGACCACTCTGCGTACTAAGGACGACGTTCAGCGTTTCCTGTTGCAACTGAACCTTGACCCCGTGGACATTCCTGATTGGAGGCTCTCCACGAATATACAGACAGTGCAAGCTCCCCCACCATGACAGCAGGCCTGAACCAACCGACCACCGCGGCACCGCAAACGCTCATCCTCGAGAGCCCATGGCAGGGAATTAGCGGCGCTCCACTTGCCGCCATCTTCTTCATGTTAACCCTTGGATGACTTTTGACCAAGAGCCTACAGTTTACGGCAGAGCTACCAACAGTATACGCAGTGGCGAAGTGTGCCTTATTTGCCTAGTCTGCGGCTCCTCTAGTTGTCAGTATTATTTTCAGTTTTATTTTTCCTTTTCTTTCCCCCCCCTTTTTTTTGGGGGGTGCTGACAGCACTTTTTGCAGAATTTGCACGGCGCAAGGCCGAAGGAACTGTCGTGAGAGATCACAGTTGTTTATTGTGCACTACAAGTTTTATGGCATATCAGTGACTTAAAAGGTTTTTTACCCCCCGGACACTTACAGCGTTTTTAGTAGTGAGGGGCGGGGTTTTCCGGGTTGTCCATGTCCAGTTACGTTCCCCACGTAGGACTACCCGTATTGGGTAATAGCCTAGGATTGGGCGCTTTGCCGGGCGCTGGCTGCTCCCCTGTAATGGGGGGGGCCGTGGGCTCCGGGCAAACAGTTTTTGATACCCCTGTGCTGCATTTTTGTGGCGCAGGTGGACCTCCTAGACCAGAGGATGTTATTTGTTTTATACGATGTGCTAATGCTTTCCTTTTTCTTTCCCTCATTTTTCTTTTTCTGTTTTTTGTTTTTTGTCCCCATCCTCCTCTCTGCCCCCCCCCCTCCCTCTTGCTTCCCCTCATTCCAGCCTACCTTGTTGCTCCCTGATAGGTTGGAGCTACCGGAATCTTGTCTCGCCGGACACCGCAGAACTAGGAAGGTCGCCTGGACGGAACCCACAGACACAACATGGCTACGCTTAAGGTAGTGTCCTATAATGTGAGGGGTATGTGCTCCCCTAATAAGCGAAATAGGCTATGGTTAGAACTGAAATGCTTGGAGGCACAAGTGGTGTTTTTACAGGAGACCCACTTTACTGATACCTCTCTCCCTAAATTGTCCTCACACCTATTCTCGCAATGGTTCCTGAGTAACTCGCCTATGCCCAAATCCAGGGGCACGGCTATAGCCATTCACAAAAATTGCCCGTTCCAACCCCAGGAACATAAGGTAGACCCCCAGGGACGCTATGTGTTCCTGAAAGGCACCCTCCTCGGACAGACATACACCTTTGCTACGCTCTACGCCCCTAACACCCAACAACTTACATTTATAGATCAAACCCTCTCTACACTGGCAGACTTTAGGGAAGGTAGATTAATCCTGGGAGGGGACTTTAATGTCAGCCCAGACCCCACACTTGACACCTCCGCAAGTAGATCGTCACATTCCCATGCCTTCCTGAGACATTTCCGCAGATCCCTCCAGGACTATGCCCTGGTGGACTGCTGGAGAGCAATACATGCATCTGAAAGGGACTATAGCTACTTCTCTGGAGTACACAAGGTGTACACTAGAATTGATTTGCTGCTAGTGGACCTTGGATTTTATCCTGGGAGCAACCATAGACCTCATAACAATCTCTGAACCTTCCCCCGGTGATGCTTACGCTTTCACTGGCCCAGGCCTCGACTAAAGCAAGGACGTGGAGACTGAACGAGAACTTGTTAGATGACATGGCGGTGGTGACGGGGGTGCAGGAGTCTCTTACACACTACTTCGCGGAGAATGATAATGAGAAAGTGAGCAAGGGCATTCTCTGGGAGGGTCATAAAGCCGTGGTCCGAGGCACCTTTATTGCACTGGGAGCTAAACTTAACAAAGAGAGACGGGCGAGCTTCCTGAGGGTGTTGCAGGAGCTGCAACGCGCTGAGATTGCACATAAAAGAATGTCAGGCTCTACGGAGCTCAGGCGTTTGACAGAACTCAGACAAATATTTTCTAAACTGCTGGACCGGAAAATTAACCGGAAACTGCACTACCTGGCCCACCCTTACTACGAACACGGCAACAAGTGCGGCAGGCTACTGGCCCAATCGCTTCGCAAGAAGAGACTCCTGGCCCATGTACATAAATTGTGCTCTCCTACTGGGGACTCTACACAGCACACATCCAAGATAGCTTCTATGTTTCGCGATTATTATGCGAACCTATACCACTTAGACCAGGCCTCCTCCCCGGCCGACATAGCCCTGAAGAAGACACGCATACAGTCATACCTCTCCTCTGTAGGACTCCCCACCCTTACTACAGATCAGGCAACTGACTTAGAATGCCCAATTACAGGGGAAGAAATCTTAGCTACGATTAAGTCCATGCCTACAGGCAAGAGCCCCGGCCCTGATGGTTTTACCAGGGCCTACTATGTAAAGTTCTTTGACAAACTGCAATCCCCTTTATGTGCCCTCTTCAACTCCCTTGCCTCAGGCAGGGTCTTGCCACAAGAGACCTCGCTGGCGCATATTACCGTGCTCCAGAAAGAAGGGAAAGACCCATCCCAACCGCAAAGTTATCGCCCAATCTCCCTCCTGAACACGGATCTTAAAATCGTTTCCAAAATTATTGCCAACCGCCTGAAACCGCTATTACCGGAGTTGATCCACGCTGATCAGACAGGCTTTATAACGGGGCAAAAAGCTAGAGACAACTCCAATAGAGCTGTCCAGCTTATCCACTGGGCACGTACACGCGGTCGGATGCCTCCATACCTGGTGCTGTCTACAGATGCGGAGAAGGCATTCGATCGCGTGGACTGGGAATTTCTGAACGTAGTGCTTAGGGGTACGGGGCTGGGCCCACGCATGCTGCGATGGATCTCGGCTCATCGTTCCCTATTCGTAACGGCACGAGACAGGGCTGCCCGCTCTCACCCCTTCTATTTGCACTGGTTTTGGAACCATTACTACAGAGGGTCAGAGACAATCCCAGTGTCAAGGGGGTGATGGCAGGCTCCTTAGAGCACAAACTTTCTGCTTATGCGGACGACATATTGTTTGATGTGGTGGACCCTCTGGTCTCGTTGCCGAATCTGATGGGAGAACTACAGGCATACGGAGAGGTATCCAATTTTCAGATAAATTATTCCAAATCAGAGATACTGCCGATCACCGTTCCCCCGGCTTTGGGGGACACCTTGAAGGGCTAATTTCCGTTCACATGGGCTGCCCCCTCCTTGAAATATCTAGGTGTCCAGCTCACGGATAGTACTGACTCCCTGTATGCACACAATTATTTGCCCCTAATGCAGAAGATCTCAACGGATTTGTCCACTTGGGACAAATCACTTTTTACCTTGGTGGGACGAACAAATATTTTGAAAATGACGATACTACCTCGCATTTTGTTTCTCCTACAAATGATACCGATACATCTGCCGCAAGGGTTTTTCTCGAACCTACGTAGCCTTTTTGTTAAATTCGTGTGGGGCGGGAAGAAGCCGCATTTGGTCATAGCGACGCTCCACCGCTCTAAGCTGAACGGTGGCCTGGGCATACCTAACATACTCCAATACTACCAAGCGATCACATTACAATACATTTTAAATTGGAAGTTTCATACTCTGCATAAGCTATGGGTCCCTCTGGAAAAGACTATGGCGGGCAGAGACCTGGCCTACACACCCTGGGTCCCGGCGGGGGACAGGGGGCTCTCAGGGTGGGTTTCCCCATTTACAGTCCACTCCCTGGAAACGTGGGATAGGGTTAACACACGCTTTGCACTAGCACCACAGTTATCCCCTCTGACACCGTTAAGTGGGTACCCATGATTCCCCCCAGGGGAACAGATGGCCGCGTTCGGTTCGTGGATACGGGATGGGAAGGTCAGCCTGGACAGATTTGTGGAGGGAGGGGCGGTGGTACCACTTTCTACTTTAAGGGAGCGATATGGCAGCTTCCCCTTTGATTTCTGGAGGCATCGCCAACTGGAGGCCTTTATAACCAAGCACCGTAGACAGACACCACTTTGGGCCACGCTGACAACCTTCAAGAACATGTGGGCATCCGTGGAGCCTCTGACACACGTGATCTCGGAGATGTATGGGCTCTTAGAGTCCACCACACCTACTCCCAATCCACACTATATTACGGACTGGGAAAAGGACCTCCAACATTAATTTACAGGCGACCAGTTACATTGTTTATACCGCCTAACACATACCAGCTCGATAGACTCTAATGCCGCGTACACACGAGCGGACTTTTGAACATCCAAAGTCCGACGGAATGATTCCGTCAGACTATTCGATCGTGTGTGGGCTGCAACGGACTTTTGATTCGCCAAAGTCTGACGGACTTTAGAATATGGAACATGCTTTAAATTTTTCCGACGGAACTCCGCCGGACCCGGTCCCTCCGAAAAATTCGCTCGTGTGTATGCTATTCCGACGGACTAAAACCGACGCTAGGGCAGCTATTGGCTACTGGCTATGAACTTCCTTATTCGAGTCCAGTCGTACGTTATCACGTTCGAATCCGTCGGAGTTTAGTGTGATTGTGTGTGGCCAAGTCCGCTCAGTCGAAAAGTCCGTCAGAACTCTGTCGGAACTCCGGCAGAACTCCTTCGGAAGTCTGTCGGACATAAGTTCTCTCGTGTGTACGGGGCTTTAGACTCAAGAAAATAACTATAACATTTTATCCAGGTGGTACAGGGTACCCGTCACCCTGGCTAGACTCTTCCCAAACACTCCGGATGTATGCTGGAGGGGATGTGGAATGAAAGGCACCTTCATCCATATTTGGTGGGAGTGCCCTGTGCTAGCGCCATTCTGGAATATGGTTCGCAAACACACGTCAGACAGTCTGGGTATTGATATCCCAGCCCTGGCTAAGCACTTCTTGCTCCACATACCCACTATGCCTCCATCACGATATAAAAAGAGTGTACTCCCCCACCTTCTCAATGCAGCCAAACGCTTAGTACCACTATATTGGAAGAGCTCGCGAATTCCAAGCGAGCAGGAATGGTTGGGGAAGGTGGGGGAGATAGTGGAAGCAGAGAGCTGGATGGCCACCTGTAGGGACACCAGGGAGAAATTTGAGCATACGTGGGCACCATGGAAGGCCCATGTCCAGACCGCAACTGTGGTTACATCCAGTTTAGATGTCACGCTTCTTGCCCTAGCAGACCCTGAATTTGGGAGACTTGTCCAGGCGAACCTTCCTCCTCCGAACGCACCTTCTGCTGGTGAGTTGAACACTGAATCCGGCGAGACATGATGTTCACACTTCCTTTCCCACCCCCATCCCAACTCTCTTCTCTTTCTGTCTCCCCTTTGCCTCTATACATACTCTAATGGAAGATGTTTGGTTTTGGTTGACTTAATATGTTCTTCCCTTTTTACTTTGCGGTAGGAGTCACTTGTAAAGCTTTAACAGTGTTAAGGGGGCACCCCACCCTCTTCTAGTATGGGAGAGGGCCCTGCTCATGTTGATCGAATGTCTGGATCGGGAAGGGTGATGCCCTGGGTTTGTTGAATGGAAGTAACTCTCTGCCACCATGTATGCTTACATGTAACTTGACTAGGTTGTATGTATCCCCCCACCCCCATGGAACACCATCCCTTTTTTCTTTTCCCCTTATTTTCCCTATGTATGTTGATTTTTTGTGTTGTTTCTCCTTCTTTTTGTTCAATTTTGAAAATAACAATAAAATACCAATTATATAAAATAAAAAAATAAAAAAGACTATAAAAATTAATTCTAAACATTATTATGGAGATCGGGCTTTTAAAAATGAAAAGATTATTCATGAGATCAGGAGAAATAATCAAGAAATAAGTTTGTGAGAACTCTGTGAATATGAGCAGCAAAACAACTTCATTATTCTAGCATTAAAAGAAGAAAAGAATGCGCTGCATTAAAAGATCACAGAATTTGCTGCGTCAGGAATGTGCTAGCTCCATTACGAATGCTAGTTTTACCACACCGAGCACTTCCGTCTCATACTTGCTTCAGAGCATGCATCATTTTTGGTACGTTGGAACAGCATACAGACAAACGGTTTTCCCCGATAGGGATTGGGTCCGTCGGAAATATTCAGAACATGTTTTATTTCTAGGTCCGCCAGAATTTTTTGACGTAAAAAGTATAATGGGGCACACACTCGATCGGAATATAAAATGAAACGCTCCCATCTGACTTTTCTGTCGGACATTCCGCTCGTGTGTACACGGCATAAGTCTGTTCGGGGTTAGATGTGTCAATATTTAAAAATGAATAGGGATTTAAGGGGCTAGAAAGGAAAGAATGAAAATAGGTAGGCATAACTAACATCTCAAGCATTATTTATCAGCATTATTTATCATGCTTTATGGTAAACCCGTGCTTTACACATGCAAAATAAATCAACAGGATCCTGCTAATGCTAGTGCTCTGCCTTTGCTTTTCTTGCACTCCTTTTGTCTGCATAAGCAGGGAAAAGAAGCACTATGTGTGATATCTCTGGTTGCTTAACCAATCAACTGCTAAGCAAAAGCACTGTCTCCTGGAAAAATCAAAAATGTTCCCTCCCTTGGGCACATGGCGCAGCAGGGGTACAAAAGGAAGGTAAGCATAAGCAGCTGCAGAAGCGGCATAAAACTGCATGGGCAAAACACTACTACTACAAGCTTGGTAGTAATACTAACCCTCCTGCTTAATACTCTTGAGTTACTGACTCAGAATAGGTATGCAAATAAAAACATTTGTCTGTATCTTGTGAATCACGTACATACTTGCTCCAGGTCAGTGACTCAACCAGGTAACTATGTATGTATGATAATGTGGTGTTCATACATCTGACCTGTAGATGTCACTAACAGTTACTACATGTATAATACTTTCTGTACTCTGTACAAGTTAAGCAGAACTTCACCTAAAAGGAGAAGTTCAGGTTTAAGTCCTCTTCTCCTCCTCCTCTACCACATTTAACATGTCATTTTTTTGGGGGGGAGCGGGTAAATACACTATATTGTCAAAAGTATTGGGACCCCTGCCTTTACACGCACATGAACTTTAATGGCATCCCACGTTTAGTCCATAGGGTCCATATTGTTCAGAATAGAGTTGACCCGCTCTTTGCAGCTATAACAGCTTCAACTCCTTGGGAAGGCTGTCCACAAGGTTTAGGAGTGCGTTTATGGGAATATTTGACCATTCTCCCAGAAGCCCATTTGTGAGGTCAGGCTCTAATTCATCCCAAAGGTGTTCTAAGGGCTGAGGTTGAGGTCAAGTTCCTCCTCCCCAAAATCATTCATCCATGTCTTTATGAACCTTGCTTTGTGCACTGGTCCAAATCATTTGGTAGAAGGGGGATTATGGTGTGGGGTTGTTTTTCAGGAGCTGGGCTTGGCCCCTTAGTTACAGTGAAGGGGACTTTTAAGGCATCAGCATGCCAAGATATTTTGGACAATCTCATGCTCCCAACTTTGTGGGAACAGTTTGGGGATGGCCCCTTCCTCTTTCAGCATGACTGTACACGAGTGCACAAAGCAAGGTCCATAAAGACATGGAGATTGTAAGCTCCTTGAGGGTAGGGATTGATATGAATATACAATGTATATGTAAAGTGCTTCATAAATTCACGGCGCTATATCAGTACCTTAAATAAATAAATAAATAAATAAATAAATGAGCGAGTTTGGGTGGAGGAACTTGACTGGCTTGCAACCCGATAGAACACCTTTTGGGTGAATTTGAGGCGGAAACTGCGAGTCAGGCCTTCTCGTCCAGCACCAGTGCCTGTCCACACAAATGCGCTTCTGGAAGAATGATCAAACATTCCCATAGACACACTCCTAAACCCTGTGGGCAGCCTTCCCAGAAGAGTTAAAGCTGTTATAGCTGCAAAGGGTGGTCCAACTTAATAATGAACCCTAATGACTAAGCCCTTGCACACACGTTCAGATATTCCAATGGACAATGTCCGATAGGACCGTGTTGTGGGATAATCTGACAGTGTGTGGGCTCCATCGGACTGTTTCCGCCGGAATACCCGACGGACCAAGTTTTACAGCTGGGCTATAAAATTTTACGACAACATGATCCGATCACTTCAGTTCCGATCGTGTGTAGCCTAGTCCGATGGACAAGGTGCCACGCATGCTCACAATAAAATTCTGAGACGGAATCGCTCGCTCAGGTAAAACTACTGCTCGTAATTGATATAGTACATTCGTCACGCTGCGATGTTAAAAATTCTTTCATGCAGCGCATTCTCTTTTTCTTTACAATGCTACAAGAATGAAGTTGTTTTGATGCTCATATTCACACACACTTCTCCCAAACTTATTTCTTTATTCTTTTTACTCATTTCCGCAATACAATATTTTAATTCATCACATCTCCCCAATAATTTTTTTATTTTGTGGTTGGTTTTTTTAATCACCATCTCCTTTTTTGACAGTTTGCTCATCTTTGCATTTTTTTTGGTGTGTTTTGTGTGTCAACTTACCACAACACCATTATTATCTTTTTAATTTATTTTTTTCTTTTTTAATCTACAGGAGGTTGTATAGTGTTGGTGCCCCTTGTTATTAATTTGACTTTGTATTTTTGAAATGTACCTGCCTACTCACAAATAAACTGTCCTTTTTGAATGAAAACACATACGCAAGTATTTCTTCAACCAAAAAAAAACTTTATTTAGGTGTCAAACAAATAAACAGGAATGCAACGCTGGAGAAAATGGTCAATTTGGCGAAGCCTTTGGCCCCCAGGGCAGACATGAACTAATTTGAAAATGCAAAATTGGTGGCCTGAGGAGTACATATCTCAGAGGGAGCAGTCTGGTCCAGAAGTCTAAGAGATCAGGAAGAGCAGATGCCATCTATGTCCCCAAGCTGTGGTTCTACAAGAGGCTGCATCTTCTGTCAGACCAGACTGAACCCAGGCCATAACTCTCTAGTCTTCCTTAGGCACTTCCCGCCAGGCTTCCTTCCAGGCTGTGGCTCGGCTCCTATAGTTGTGACAGGAAGAGGAGGGCGATGGTGGATCTCCCGGCTGCCACTTGCCACAGCCTCCTCCCGGCTAAGGTCTTCCTGTGTATGAAAATGGGACATAGTTTTAGTTTTTTGGTCATCAATCACACAATTTTGTGCTTGTGACTGTTGCAAATTGAATGTTACCAAATAGAACAGACTATAATTCTGAGCCCAGCATTTTTCATTCTTGTCCCAATCATTTTTGGTCACTACTGTCTATTGAGATGTAAACCACTTTGTTAAATCACAACTTACTAATCAATAATAACATCTAGTTAACATCATTAAATGTATGACAAAAAATATGGTCAACAATGCTATACCTGCCTCAAGCTGGGCCCCTCCACATGTTGTTGCCTGGAAGGCCCAGGTTGAACATTGGAAGCCTCAGCTGGGGGGTGAAGGAAGCCTTGAAGGAAGACTGTAGAGTGGTGGCCTGGGTTCCCCCTGGTCTGCCAGAAAATGCAGCCTCTCGTAGTACAACATCCTTAGGGATATAAATGGCATCTGGATCTCCTGATCTCAGGGAATCCTGGAACTTCTTGTGCTCCCTGAGATAAGTACTCCTCAGGGCACCAATTTTGGCCATCACATAGGTCATGTCTGCCGTAGGAAGCATGATCTTAACCAAACCAAGCACTTTCTCCAGCGCTGCCTTCCTCTTTCTTCGGTCCTTAGATAGGGGGTTGTTCATCTGCCAAAGGCAGGGCAGCTCCCTGAACATATCAATGATTAGCTCGAGAAAATGGGGTACCTTGAAGGGATCCATCTTGTCTGCAAAACACAACACAAGACAAAACCTAATAATGTCAGGCTAAACTCTCTATAATCTTGTGCCAATATAGGCCTCAATCTAGAAGCAGTATAGGCTAGTGATGTACCAAGTTAAAATTGTACCTTCGTTTGAATGATCAGTGTTTCAGTTCCTCCTTCCTCTACTCACAGATCGTACGTACGACACACGTGTGTTGCGTTTTATCTACAGTGCGCATGCGTGAAACTCTGCCGGCACCTGACGTTCTTTCTAGACTATTCTCCGCCCCTTCTCTTTCGGCGCAGTGGGGAGAGTACATGGTGGAGACAACGCAGGTGCACAATTATAGCTCCACTAACGAGGAGGAGGGAGAGGAAAGCGCAGAGCCTGAAACATCCCTATCCTTGGAGGAGAAGATTTAAGGCCTCAACAAATATGTCTTTTGGATAGATGTTGGAGATGGTGGACATATTGAAGAGGAACGACTATGATGGGATGTATGGACCTTACCCAAACCCAAATATCAGAAAGGCCAAGATCATGACTAAAGTTGTGAAGAGTCTTCAGAAGCATTTTGGGGTACGACGATCCTAGGATCAACTGATAAAACGCTGGTCAGTCCTGAAACTGAGGGAGCACGTACAGTACAGAAGGATCAAGCGAGTTCTTCAAAAAAGTAAGTAGTTGTCGTGTGTTCATATGATTATTATTGCTTGCATACTGCTCCATGTGCTTTCATTTAATGTTGTACAGTTTAAAATGGCCACTTTCATGTTCATGGGTTCAATCGTTCGTAATAAACATCGTTCGTTAGCCCACTCCCAAAATGATGTTTTCCCAAATTACACTTCACTACATTTGTTCACACTGCAGGTAAGTATTCCAGCTTTAGAAAGTGTCCAAAATAATGTTCTCACCTTTGAACTCGGCCAAAAAACACAATTGTACAACACTTCCAAGCAATGTTTCATATTCCTATTTCTGCCCTCTGTGTGCTAAGTATTCATTTTTTACATTCTCATAGGGGAGAGAAGACTCGGAACGTCTGAGGACACCAGGGACCCCACACCTCCCAAAGAAGGGGAAATTCCAACACCAGAAGCAGAGGAGGAGGAGGAAGGAGAGAAAGTTGGACAAATTGTCACCACAACAGGTGAGTGTCGGAGACCACAGCTTCCTGTAAGCTAATCAATGTATGTCTGCATATTTATAATACATGGTGTGTTTATTTTATTTTTTTAGGAGATGTGGAAGAAGAATCACATTTTACCAGTGAAAGTGCCCAGATCCTCATTGGGGAGATAATGGGGTTCAATCGCGATTTAGAAAATATACAGAAAAACATTAATGATGTTCAACAGAAAATGAAGAACATCATTGATGTTTTGGGGAGAGTCTGAAACACCCCAAACTAGCTAGCATATTTTATTATTTTTTCAAAAAACTTTAAAATTTTTCAAAAAGCCAAATTTGGAAGATGCACACAGTGTGTCAACATGTACTATCTCCCATCATGGGAGATTAATGTACGTGTTTTGTGGGAAGAGATGAAGGGGTTGCACCCCCAAAACATGTACATTGATACCCCATGATGGGAGATAGCACGTGTTGACATTAGGCATGGGATCAGGAGGAAAATGGCCACTTTTGTATTCTCAATGTGTGTGCATCTTCCAAATTTGGCTTTTCCAGGAGTGACACCCCATCCGATGAAGGCAATATCAGCACAGTTTGTACATACTCATGTCTGATATTGTCTTCACTTTTCAAAGTTTAACTTTGTAAGTTCCTATGTACTGTATGTTATGCTTTGATACATGACTGTTTACACAAAAACGCCAAGTTATAAAAATGTTACCCAAAATAATGTTTTCTATACACCAAATATGTTGGTTTGTTGTAAAACCCTTTTCTAAACGCACATGTGAATGTGCTTTGAGTAAAAAGTGAAATTATCAACAATGTGTGGCTTCCTTTTTCAATGCGCAAAAGCAGTATTTGGAGTAAAGTTGTTGTTTTCTGTGGCAATGGGTGTTATTTACTAAAGGCAAATCCACTTTGCACTCCAAGTGCAGTTTCAGGTGTACTTTTGCAGTGCACTTGTAGTGCATAGTGGATGTGCCTTTAGTAAATAACACCCACAGTGATGTTTAAATTTACCCAATCACGCCATTTTCATGACCCCACATATTTCAGCCATGGTGCTGAAAATGAGCAATATTTTTGTCAGTAATGCACTACATACATTAGCAACAAAAACAAGGTGTGTATGTAGCAGACCCACAACATAATAAGATTATCTGAAGAAGAGACTGTCACCTCATCTTGCTCAGAACTTGGGTTTGCACTGTTAAAAAAGGCCCAAAAAAACAGCAAAAATACCTACGAGACACCTAAAACAAAGCCAAGCAGTAAATGAAAATAAAGATTATTGGAGTTTCAAAGAAAAATGTATTTAAAAAAAATGCCTCTCAGACATTGTCTGGCACATCAATGGTCCCCCTACCCACAAAGTACTCCATGTATTGTTTTCTGACCTCGCAGGCACTTTGGGGGGGGGGGGGGGGGCAAGCCAGGACGAGCAGCTTCAAGGGCCGTGAGGTTGTCATTTTTCGGCAAGTCTGCATCTGGGCCAACTGAGACCACATAGTTTGCTGAATGTCTTTTAAAAAAATTGTGCAGAACGCAGCAGGCAAGCACAATGTGATTTAGTTTATATTCCGCCATGTGGATTGGCGTCAAAAATAGGCAGAACCGGCTGGCTAGTATTCCAAAAGTGTTCTCCACGACTCTTCTGGCTCTGGCCAGCCGGAAATTAAAGATCCTCTGATCTGGGGTGAGGGTCCTCATCGGGAAAGGCCACATCAGATGGTTTGACAGAGAAAATGCCTCATCTGCGACAAAAATGAACGGGAGTCCTTCCAGATTCTCCTCTGGAGGTGGCAAGCCCAGACTGCCACTCTGGAGACGCCAGTAGAATTCTGTCCGTGCGAACACTCCACCATCCGGCATCTGGCCATTTTGCCCCACGTCCACATACAGGAAGTCATAGGTCGCTGACACCACCGCCAACATCACGATACTATTAAACCCCTTGTAATTATAATAGTAGGACCTCGAGTTGGGGGGTGGGACGATGCGGACGTGTTTCCCATCAATTGCACCTCCACAATTGGGACGGCTGGCAAAGTGGGAGGCCACAGTCTACCATTCCTGTGGCGTTGAAGGAAACTGTGGAGTGAAACAAGAAAAAAAATAGTAATTTTGCACATCAACATTGCAAGCAGACAAAAACATTTTTGGACAATATCAGTATTACATTTTGGGAAATGAGTGTTTAAAGCCTAAAGTATAAGGTCGCCTCGTCAGAGTCATCATCCCCCCCCATCCCTCCCATCTGATGGGCCCTTGCAAAAAATGGGGGGGGGATGTTTTGGACAGGTAACCCTCTCCACTTCATTGAGAGCTGAATGCAGAAATAATGTGTGATACTTTGGCCAGCCCCTCCTTACTTACACTATTGGCAGCCCACCGGATAGGTAAGAAGTGTCATAATACCAAAAAAATGGAACAAATGGAAACACATTTTGACATTCTGCTATTACCTATCAAGATAATAATAGGAGAGCCGGGAACGAAGATGGACGCCTAATTCCTCAGCTCGTCAGCCGGGAGCTATTACCTCACGACACAGGCCGACATCGAAGACCCATCTGCGGTGATCCCACTCAGTAACGTCCGGAGAAAACGATGAGCTCATCTCGGAAGAGACTCACCGATCGCAAACCTCAGAAACTCACTGAGTTTGCATACAAGCCGGCGGAGCGTCCCGCGCCTAGTCAAAATGGCGCCGAACGGACTGCACGACGCGCGGCATATACAGATCTTCCGAACGATCCAGCGATGGACACTCTGGACACAGGTACCCCTTCCTCACCCCCTCTTGATCAGGCACCCGATTCCTTACTGGATAGCCCGGCCAAAGCCAAAGTGCGGCTAGACACGCCACCGCAGCGGCCTCCCCACCCCCAAATCGAATCCCAGGCTTCAGCTCCCTTGTTTTCTGGTCAGGCCCTGCAATCCTCCATGGCTGCCTTTCCCACAGCGGGCCAGCCAGTGCTGGACACGACTCTAAAGGAGATGCTCCTATCCCTCCAGTCTTCATTAATGACTGATCTCTCCTCAATGTTCTCTAAAATAACATCTGATTTTCACTCCTTATCTGACAGAGTGACTAAAACAGAAACGGCAATGGCTGACTGCTCCACTACAGTCAATGACATAATTGATACCTGTGAGGACCTAAAAGAAGAACAATCCTGGATAAAAGCCAAGCTGGCCGACCTCGAGGACAGGTCTCGCAGGAACAACCTCAAACTGCGAGGGGTCCCCGAAAATGTCCCCCCTACTGATCTACCACGCTATGCCAAAGAGCCCATCTGTGTTCTATTACCAGACATACCCCCACGCGACTTGATCATTGACCGCATTCACAGAATTGCCAAACCGCCCCACTTAGCAGCCTTGGTCCCTAGAGATGTGCTCATGCGGATCCATTTCTACCACGTGAAAGAAAGAGTACTACTAGACATGAAAGAAAAATCTCCTTTACCGTCTCCGTATACAGGAATCCAGTTATTTCCGGATCTCTCCAAATATACCTTACAAATGAGAAGGCATCTTAACCCAATCACCAAGTCGCTACAAAACCACAAAATCCCCTACAAATGGCGCTATCCAGCCACACTCCTCATTGCCAAAAATGGTCACACACATGTGATCGGTGCGCTTGACAAGGGTCTTAATCTTCTCCACTCCTGGGGTGTCATGATTGAACCCCCCACCTCAGCCAACCATCAAAGAGCTCAACCTGGGCCCAATCGAAACCTTGACTTTAACAAATCCTAATGCCGCCTCACCTACTACTAATCGGCCACTTTATGCTGTTATGATTCACGTTTTATTAGCTCCCGGGAGCTTTGATCCACTGACACCTCACCTTTCATCTCCTGGATATCCGAACTGTTCAACCCCTATCTGGAGGCTTTGGTTAGTGCTACTTGCACCCCTCCGACCAGTTTTCTTTTCATATTTTTAGTTTTCTTTTTTTATCAATCCCATCGCAAGTACATACAAATCCACCAACCCCGAGACGTCTAGAGATCAGAGAAAGAATTGTATCACTAGGACCCACTAGTATCACCACATTTTACTCTCTGCCTTTTCTCTGTTTTCTTTTGTATATAACCTGCACAGTATTGCTCTATCCACAGCTTAGAGAACACTTGAACTTCCGTCTCCTTGGATTATCAACTTTTGTGCCTGGATCCGTACAGCTTTCGATCAATACAGAGTTCACCTAACCATGAGTGATCCCACTACACTATTCCACTAATTGTTCACCATCTCCTACACATGATGTCACTCACCATTGTGTCTCTAAACGCCAACGGTTTAAACCATCCGGCCAAACGCCACTCACTGTGGAGAACTGCCTCTGACCTCCGTAGTGACATCATTTGCATACAAGAGACCCACCTACTGCCAGTGGATACCCCACTCTGCAAAAACCACTTATTCCCCCATGTCTTCCATGCCACTCATACCACCAAATCTAGAGGAGTTATGATTGCTGTCAAATACACTGTTGACTTCCAACTTCTAAATGCCACATCGGACCCAGAGGGCAGATACCTCATCCTCACCTGTATCATCAATCGAACAACCTATACGCTCCTTAATGTATACGCCCCTAATTCCCTCCAACTGAGATTCCTCCACAAGGTACTCCGAATCGCAAAACCTGCCCAAAAACATCAATTCATAATGTGCGGTGACTTCAACTTGACTCCAGATCCACTCTGGATTCCACGTCTACTGCTACTAGGCTCGGATCACCTCTAAGAGACTTAATTTCCAACCAAGACCTTTACGATATCTGGCGTTGCCATCATGGCTCTGAACGGGACTTTACATTTTTCTCCGCCAGACACCGTTCTTACTCGAGAATAGATCTATTCCTATCTGATAAGTGGACCTTGCAAAAAATTGTAGATTCCGCAATCCACACCACGACTTGGTCAGACCACGCCCCTATCTCTATTTCTATTGCTACTTCCCATTCCACCCCCACTGCTCATCTATGGAGAGCCAACAACTACCTCCTCCAAAACGATCAATACACAGCAGAAATCTCGACCCATATCACTGATTACTTCCAATTCAACAAGGGCACCGTGTCTGACCCAGGTGTGGTGTGGAGTGCCCATAAAGCATACGTGAGAGGGGTACTCATAAAATTGGGTTCCCTCCATAAAAAAAAGAGGACGCAACGTTTTGACGAATTAACAGCCCAAATTTCTGCATTAGAACTGAAACATAAATCTGACCCTAGCTACATATTGACAGACCAATTATTGTCCCTACGTCAGGAACTTAGGACCTTTTTGCTCCACTCTTATGAACACCTCCTGAGGAAAGTGAAAGCAACCACGTACTCAACCTCTAATAAGGCAGGCAAGAAACTAGCGCAACGCATAAAGGGAAGATGTCTTAAGACCAAAATTACCCATCTGACTCACCCCCATACCAAAACTAACCTTAGCGACCCCCAGGACATTGCTGACGCCTTTAGTTCCTACTATAGCGACCTGTATAACCTTGCACGAGACCCCTCTACCCCACAACCTTCGCAAACCGATATCGACAATTTCCTTCAAAATCTAGACCTCCCCACATTGACTGCCAAACAATTAACCGAACTTAACGCCCCGTTCTCCGAACAAGAAATTTTGGATACTATTAAAACACTGCCAAATGGCAAATCTCCAGGCCCAGACGGACTCACTGGAGAATACTTTAAACAATTTGCTCCAATTCTAGTCCCCCATTTGACTGAACTTTTTAACAACGTTGCCTCCTCTTCTACTTTTAATAAAGAATACTTAAAAGCATTTGTGATAACTATACCTAAGCCAGGGAAAGAACCGAATGTCCCCCAAAACTTCCGCCCAATTTCACTACTAAATCAAGATCTGAAAATATACACCAAAACTATAGCCCGCAGATTAATTCACATCATGCCCAAACTCATTCACCAGGATCAGACAGGTTTCACCAAAGGGAGACAAGCCCCCGATGCCACCAGAAGAATGCTCAACTTAATCCACCAAGCACAATCAACAGGAACGCCTTCTCTGCTTCTCTCTTTGGATGCAGAGAAGGCGTTCGATAGAGTTCACTGGCCCTACCTCACCTCAGTCTTGAAAAAAATTGGTTTTACAGGACATATATTGAATGCCATCATGGCACTATACACCAATCTGGAAGCACAAGTCTTCACGGAAGGAATGCTATCCTGTCCATTTCCCATCGCCAATGGTACCCGCCAGGGCTGCCCCCTTTCACCTCTTATTTTAAACTTAGTTATGGAACCCCTGGCTGAGCATGTAAGATCTCTATCTACTATCACTGGAATAACAATTGGCCCAATTTCCCATAAAATTTGCTTGTTCGCAGATGATGTCATCCTGAGTCTTACAAACCCGACTTCTTCCCTGGCTGAGGTTCAAAGACTACTTAAATGGTTTAGTTCGGTCTCACTTTACAAAGTAAATGAGTCCAAATCCCTTATACTTGATATCAATATAGACGCCACCACGAAAAATCTCCTGCAAATACAATATCCATTTCAATGGGCAACTACTCACATCCCATATCTTGGCATCCAATTACCGAGATCCCTAAAACATCTCTACGCGGTCAATTTTCCCACACTCTTACACAACATCCAACAGACATCACAGAAATTAGCACATCATGAACTTTCATGGACTGGAAAACTCGCCGCATTCAAAATGATCTGCCTCCCCCAAATCCTCTATTTCTTCCGCACACTTCCTATCCCGCTCCCTACTACATTCTTCCGTTCCTTACAAACAATATGCAATAAATACCTCTGGAAGGGGAAAAAACCCCGGTGTGTAACACTCACATCTCATCAAACACAAAACAGTGGGCGGAATAGGCTCCATAGACTTCAAAGACTACCACTCAGCAGCCATATTAGCCCAACTTCCTCACTGGATCTGCCCACAACCATTCACTCCTTGGGCCCAGATAGAACGACAAACGTTCACCAACGCTGATTTAAAATACTGGCTGCTCAGTATACCTCTAGGTACTAACATCCCGACCTACATATCC
Organism: Lithobates pipiens; assembly: GCF_037356315.1. NCBI lineage: Eukaryota > Metazoa > Chordata > Amphibia > Anura > Ranidae > Lithobates > Lithobates pipiens. The sequence continues at coordinate 376,033,724 of NW_027507748.1, read as the reverse complement.
CCGACTATGAAGGCGTCGGCCCTGGCATGGCGTAGACTAGTTAACAGACTTCCCAAAGCACCTTCCCCCAACTTTAGTATTCCTTTAGAAACGCTTACTCATTTAACACCTGACTTACCGACTTCACTCTGGTCCTTCAAAGGTATTCATACTCTCCAACACTTGTACCAAAACCATCATCTCAAACCCTTCTCCCAACTACAAACTGAATATAATCTTCCCAGCTCAGAATACTTTACTTACCTGTGCATCGGTCACTGCTTATCTAATACGCCCTCCACGCTGTATACAATTCCCCCCAACACTTGGAAGTTTCTCAATAATACGACTTCAAATATTAAGGGCATAACTCACTTTTATAACCTACTACAGCACAAAAACACCTTCCTTAAACTGGCTCCCCATCATAAATGGGAGAGAGACTTAGCACACTCGTATACGGACGACCAGTGGCAGTTGGCAATAAATGTTACCTACAAGTATACAAAGTGCGCAGCATTATGGGAACTCATGCAAAAAATTTCATTAAGGTATTACCTTACCCCAACTAGATTAGCGTCCTTCGATCCCCAATCCACCAATATCTGTTGGCGATGCAAATCGGAAACCGGAAACCTATTCCACATCCTATGGGCTTGCCCTCATCTAAAACAATATTGGGATGATGTTTTCCATCTCATTTACTCAATTTCTAATTGCACTGTGCCCCAGACCCCTGCATTGGCTATACTCAATTTGACCATTGATCAACTTCCTCACAACATGAGATGTGTCACCACACATATACTACTTGCTGCCAGGCTCAATATCACCAGACACTGGAGATTGGACACTCCTCTCACTGTAGCGCAAGTGTCAGGTATAGTGGCTCTACATTATAGCTACGAGTCCGGGTTGTCAATGGGCAGTGGTCGGTCTTCTAAAACCGCTGCTAATTGGCAACCCTGGGTGAAGTGGAACTCAGCTGTGACCAGTACTCCATGATGTTAACTTTTAGACCTAGTCTTGAATTCTTGACCGAGCAGTACTAGATACTATCCTCTACTTGTTCCTTGGATTACCCCCCTTACTAATATCTCTCCAATGCAATGACACTTAAGTCTAATGATGTCTAGGGAGGGTCTCCCATCGGTGTGGCACTAATGATCCCCCACGGGGTGCTACACCGGTGGGAATTCCGTTTACGATTTCTCGGGACATACTACTTACCTTGCTTTTCTTTTTTTCCCTTTTTCCCTTTCTTCCTTTTTCTTTTTTTTCTTTTTTATATAACTTTTTGAATTATACTATCTACTGATGTTTACGTGTAACAGTGCTAAACATTGAAACCACTGTATATGTTATGTATTGACGTCGCTGTTCGACGTACTATGTTAATTGTACCTGTAACTCTCTATAATACTCAATAAAGAATATAAAGTTGAAAAAAAAAGATAATAATAGGAGAAAAAATACTTGAAACTGTATCATTTGAAAGTATTGAGGCAGGCCCTTGAACTACATCCTTTGGTGAATTCGCCCATAAATCTGACCAGGAAAAAGGTAGGTATAGTGGGTATTGGGTTTGGCAAAGTCAGCAAAAGAGGATTGCTATCAGCTGACCTAGCAGTTGGGGGGAGGGGGGTTCCTAATGAATTTGGCCCAACCAAAAAAAAAAATCTGGCACTCTCCATGAATTTAAGCACACACATAACATTTGTACACATTTTAGGGGGTGTTTAGGGGAAAGCAACACTATGGAGCTGACAAAATGCATTGCTAAGTGACTAGACTATAGGTTTATGGGCCCAGAAGAGCATGCTGGGGAAGTTAGTGAAGGCAAATATGCATGAAGGACAAAAAAGGAACTTGAAAAGCTTCCAGCATGCATGAGGACAAAGGGGCACAGCATATCAATTAGAGCATATTGCAATCATGGTAATTAGGGAATGAGGAAAGAAATCCAATACATTAGCAATCATTAAATACATAGAATGTGATGTTAAAGGATAAAACTTACCTTCATATAGTTCTTCTGCAGGACCTGAATGATGGCAGAACAGGTCTCTGGAATAATGATCCCCAGAGCCTGGGGGGAGATGCCTGTAGAGAACTTGAGGTCCTGAAGGCTTCTCCCTGTCGCCACGTAGTGCAACGTGGCGATGAGCCTCTGCTCCGGAGTGATGGCTTGCCGCATGCAGGTATCCTGTCTGGTGATATAAGGGGACAGCAAAGCCAGCAGACGGTGAAAAACTGGGTCCGTCATCCAGAGATAATTCCTGAAATCATCAGGATTATTCTCCTGGATCTCACAGAGCAAAGGCATGTGCGAGAACTGGTCACGCTGGCGCAACCAATTCTTGGTCCACAAACTCCTCCTTGCCCTGTTCATGGACCGGGCTTGTGTCAAAGCTAAAAGCCCAACACCAAGCCCCTGCACAGCACACACTCTACATCGAGTACGTACACGAAACATGGCTTAAAACGGTCAGCTGGTCAGAACGGACAACAGAAAGCACCGATAAACAGCAATGCCTGAAAGAACGACCTGAAAAGCAGAAACGAGCAGACAATAAGCAATGCAAATCAAAGCATACTATACCAAGATATAGTCCACAATGAGCAACAAATGCTTACTGACTACATACACTGATAAGCAGATACTCACCGACAAGCACAAACTGAAGAGCAGTAACAAACTGAAGCACAAATCTGAAAAGCGCGAATCATCTCTCACCAAACCTCTACTAACACACGATAAACACGAGATCAGCAGAAGGAGCCCAAAGGGTGCCGGACGTGGTGCTGAACTTCCCTTTTCTAGTGCCGTCGTACATGGCTTACATCACCGCGTTCTTGGCAACCGGAAATTCCGACAACCGAGTCCGACCGTGTGTATGCAACACCACTTCCAGACCACTTCTGGACTAAATCTTTGGTTGCCGGAATGTCCGACCATGTGTACGGGGGCTTAGACTGGGATGCCATTAAAGTCCATGTGCATGTAAAGGCAGGCGTCCCAATACTCTTGACAATATAGTATAGTTTTGACAGGTACCCACAGCTTTCTGGGAAACGTCACAGGTTCCAGAAGGCTGCGGGACCATTCAGAAAAGTGCAGCATGGCTCACTCATGTGCAGTAGCATGACGGCTGTGAAGCCAAAAGCTGTCACAGTCAGCTTCCCATGCTAAAGATACTAGCGCTGGGAATACAGAGACTAGTGAAGAACTAGCCTGGGTGAGGACAGCGCTGGATCCCCGGACAGGATAAGTGTCTTTTTATTAAAAGTCAGGACTGACTTTTTATTTTTGTTTTTTCTACAGTGAAGATCCTCTTTAGTTCCAGTTCCTATTCCTGTTATAACATACTGTATTTTTGGATAGCTGAACCTGATATTATAGTAGTTTATAACTACTCTGCCTTCCAGATAACAGGACTCGCCAAGAGTGGTGATGCAATAACTGTTCTAGCTCTATAGCAGCCTGCACCTTTTGTTCAACACCCCAGTGATGTGTTTAGATTTGAATGTTTGACAATGACATACTTTTTGCGATTCGACACTGCTGCACTTTAACTGACAATTGCGCGGTCGTGCGACGTGGCTCCCAAACAAAATTGGCATCCTTTTTTTCCTACAAATAGAGCTTTCTTTTGGTGGTATTTGATCACCTCTGCGTTTTTTATTTTTTTGTGCTATAAACAAAAAAACTGCGTAAATTTTGAAAAAATCGCAGTATTTTTTACTTTTTGTTATAATAAATATCCCCAAAAAATATTAAAAAAAACATTTTTTTCCTCAGTTTTGGCTGATACGTATTCTTCTACATATTTTTGGCAAAAAAAAATCACAATAAGCGTTTATTGATTGGTTTGCGCAAAAGTTATAGCGTTTACCAAATAGGGGATAGTTTTATGGCATCTTTATTAATAATTTTTTTTATTAGTAATGGTGGCCATCAGCTATTTTTATTGGGACTGCGACATTATGACAGACAGATTGGACACTTTTGGCGCGATTTTGGGACCATTCACATTTATACAGCGATCAGTGCAATTAAAAATTCAGCGATTACTGTGTAAATGTGACTGGCAGTGAAGGGGTTAACCACTAGGTGGCACTGTAGGGGTTAAGTGTGTCCTAGGGAGTGATTCTAACTGTGGAGGGGAGGGGCTGTGTGAGACACAACACTGATCACGGCTCCCAATTACAGGGAGCGGTGATCAGTGACAGTGTCACTAGGCAGAATGGGGAGAAGATTGTTTAGCATTTGCCCATTCCTCCTCTCCGTGGAGCGATCGCAGGTATCCCTGCAAACACCAAATCTCACGAGTCTCCTGGCGTGAGGCGGTCCGGAAGCGGTTAAAGTTGCCTCTAGGACAGGCGACTTTGGCTGTGGCTAAACACAGAATAATCAGCTTTGTGGGAGGGACGGGGTTGCCTGGGTAAATGTGGGACGTACATGGGTAAATTGTTTTCTTTTTCCTGTAAAGTCGCTTCAATATAGATGGAGATCCAACTTGGAGGCAACTTCCATTGAAATCTATGGGTACAAGTTGCCTAGAAGTCGCCTTGAAGTAGCAAAGGGAGCAACTTCAGTAGTGTACATTAACCACTTAAGCCTCGGACCATTTGGCTGGCCAAAGACCAGACCACTTTTTGCGATTTGCCACTGCGTCACGCTTTAACTGACAATTGCGCGGTTGCGCGACATGGCTCCCAAACAAAATTGATGTCCTTTTTTTTTCCATAAATAGAGCTTTCTTTTTGGTGGTATTTGATCACCTCTGCGGTTTTAATTTTTTGCGCTATAAACCAAAAAACACATTATTTTTAACTTTTTGCTATAATAAATATCCCCCAAAAATATATTAAAAAACATTTTTTTTCCTCAGTTTAGGCCGATATGTATTCTTCTAAATATTTTTGGTAAAAAAAAATCTCAATATGCGTTTATTGATTGGTTTGCGCAAAAGTTATAGTGTCTATAAGATAGGGGAAAGATTTATGGCATTTTTATTAGATTATTTTACTGGTAATGGAGGGGAATGGCATTTTTTATCATGACCGTGACATTATGGTGTACACGTCGGACAATTCTGACACATTTTTGGGACCATTGGCATTAAGTACGATTAAAATTGCATACTGTAAAAATGTCACTGACAGTGAAGGGGTTAACACTAGGGGGCAGGGGAGGGGTTAAGGTGTATCCTATTTTGTGTTCTTTTTTTTTTTAAATCTTTAATCTATTTTTGTATATTGATGGAAAAAAAAAAAAAGATATTTTGTGTTCTAACTGAAGGGGGGATGGGACTGTGCAGGGAAACTAACAGATCGCGGTTCATACTCTGTATGGACAGACGATCTGTTAGTTCCCTGCTCAGAGAACCGGAAAGTGTGTGTTTATACACACAGCTGCCAGTTCTCTGTGTGCCCCGAGACCGCCGGGCACTCGCATAGGCTCGGGGACAGGCCTGTACTGGCCATCGGGACTACCGGGAGATTCCCGGTGGGCCGATTGGCTCAGTGGGCCGCTGGGCCGGTTTTCAGTTTGAGTTATAGTGTGTTTTTATTTTTAACGCCGGCGGCGGCCGGGGCTGCGGCTCCGCTACAGCACCTGGGCCGGCACGCAAGTACCACCCCCTGATGACGCTGCCACTCACTCCAGTAACCTTACTGGCAGCCTCCTTGTCCCAGTGCCGTGACGTCACACACGGCCGGAGGGCGGAGGCGGCCCGGGGATATGGGAGGAGCCCGCGCTTAGCTGCTTGGCCTGGAAGTGAAGAGAAAGCGCCGCCGAGGAGGAACGAGAACATTGCTCCAGACAGCTCCAGACAGCAGCACAGACAGCAGCACAGACAGGGTCAGTGTCCAGGGACAAAGAAATCCATCCCCTCACCAGTGTCATCAAGTAAGCACTAAATAAGATAATCAACTGCAGGCTGCATGTCTATGATATCTGTAATGTGCAGCATGGCGGGGGGAGGGGGTAGGGGTAAATGTACTGCCACTTTCCATGGTAATTGATTAATAATTTAATATCACTGTCCACAGTAATTGATCATTTATTGTCACTGTCCACAGTAATTGATTAATAATTTAATGTCACTGGTCACGGTAATTGATTAATAATTTAATGTCACTGGTCATGGTAATTGGTTAATAATTTATTGTCACTATCCACGGTAATTTATTAATAATTTAATGTCACTGGTCACGGTAATTGATTAATAATTTATTGTCACTGTCCATGGTAATTGATTAATAATTTATTGTCACTGGTCATGATAATTGATAATTTATTGTCACTGGTCACAATAATTGATTAATAATTTATTGTCACTGGTCATGATAATTGATAATTTATTGTCACTGTCCACGGTAATTGATTAATAATTTAATATCACTGTCCACGGTAATTGATTAATAATTTAATGTCACTGGTCACGGTAATTGATTAATAATTTATTGTCACTGTCCACGGTAATTGATTAATAATTTATTGTCACTGTCCACAGTAATTGATTAATAATTTAATATCACTGTCCACGGTAATTGATTAATAATTTATTGTCACTGTCCACGGTAATTGATTAATAATTTATTGTCACTGGTCACGGTAATTGATAATTTATTGTCACTGGTCACGGTAAATGATTAATAATTTAATATCACTGTTCACTGTAATTGATTAATAATTTAATATCACTGTCCACGGTAATTGATTAATAATTTAATGTCACTGGTCACGGTAATTGATTAATAATTTATTGTCACTGGTCACGGTTATTGATTAATAATACATTTTTTTGCGCAATTGCGTATAGTTTTATATACTGTTTTTGTGTGTGTTTGCAAAATTAAAGTGGGCCGGTCTGGATGAAGTCCAGGGCCAAATTTTTGTCCCAGTCCAGCCCTGCTCGGGGAGTGAGCGGGGGCATGCGCGCGTGCCCCCTAGTGGTTGTTTATGTTACTGACGTAACATAACGCCGATCCGCGCAGCCTTGCCATGCTGCCGCAGTACAACTGAGGCGGCTGGTCGGCATGCGGTTAAGATGACTCTCATCCACTTGGTCTGACAAGTCGGATCCCAAGTCGTTGTAGTGTGAACCAGCAATTTTGATACTTCTTTGTTACTGTTATGTCAACATGGTTATAGAGTATTATAAAATCTGACAGCATAATGGCGAATCCACAGTACAATTTATAGCAGCTTTGAGAGACTTTTTTTTATCTGTGAGTTTGGTACTCTAACAAAAAAATAAAACAATTAGTAGGAAAGAAAAAAACAGTCTGCTCAAAGCCTAATACACACAGGCCAACATTCGGTCCATGTGTTATCCAGTCGGTTCAACAGAAGCCAGCATTTGTTGACAGGGCATGACCGAAAAAGGTCTACAGATTGGTTGGCCAATGGCTGAGAATGCTGACCGGGGTGTTCTAGTGGGTGGGCCGTCCCCCTGTCAGAACACAATAAAATAGCAGGGGAGATTGCTGTACTAACATTGGATAGTTAGTACAACAGCTCTCAATGAGCTGTCAGGTTTTTTTTGCGTTTAGCCCTGCTAGGTTGAAAAAACAAAACAAAAACAAAAAACTACTAGTGTGTACTAGGCTTTAGAGAAAAGATTACTTTCTCTAGCAAAGGCTATTACAATTTCTAGCCAAAGTAAAAATGCTGTGGCCCAGGCAAAACCCTCAGTCGGGGCACTACTAGTACTATGCAAGCTGTGAATTAAAAAACTGTCTCTCATAGCAAACATAATCAGGACCGATACAAAGGTACAACAAGAGATAAATCTAAACTGTAATGTAGAGCTGCACATAACAGGGCACATTGGAAACTATGCTGCATGTCCTCCAAAAGATACACAATGTATTACTTGTACTACTAGACAGGATGTCAAAGTTACTGCCCCAGAGGTTATCATCTCAACTGTAGATAAATATCATGCTTTCATTCCAGATAACATTTTATGCACTGTACCTATATCCACTGCTGTACTTCCCAAGTGTTCCATTATTTCAACAAAATCCCAGCATCCCGCAGACCCAGTCTGCTTCTCAGAGCCCAGTGCTGGAAAGAGTTCCAGCAGTTGGCTTCACTAATTTACCTTGCAGTTTTAGCAGGGGGATGCTGGGCATGTGTTCTGCTATGCCATAGGTCCCTAAGGGTGCGATTTTCAGTCGACATCTCTTCCCTCACAAGAAAAAGTGTCAGAGCCAAGAGATGCTTTCCCTAGGCTCCTCCTCATCTCTGTGATATTTATCATCAGACATGAGGGGGAGCCTGGGAAGGACACCTCCCAACATTGAAAATCTGTGGTTTGTAAGTTTCAGAGATTGAGGGCGAATTGTACTGGGGGACACAATGACCTGGGAGGGGGATAGAAAACATTTGTGCTGGGGATGGGAGGATTTGTGTCAGGGAAAAACATATGCTGGGAGGAATGATTTGTGTGTGTGTGTGGGGGGGGGGTGGATAAAATGATTTTTGCTTGGGAGATTTGGGGGAAATTGGTGCTGGTAGGGGAATGAGGGGGTTTGTGCTAGAAGGGGATAGGATGGGGAATTTGGAAGGGAGTGCTTGCTGACAGGAGGATTAAGGGAGAAGAAGATTTGTGCTGGGAGGGGGACTTGGGGGATGGAACGGACTTTGTTTTGGAAGGGAGGATTGGGGGAAGGAGTATTTGTACTGGGGGGGGGGAGAGGATTTGTATTACAAAGGTTGACCTGGGAGGGGGCATTTGGGGGAGTTGTGCAGGTATGGGGGGTCGCTGAAAGGGAAGATTTGGGAGGGACGGAGAGGATTTGTGCTGGGATGGGGGGGGGGGTGATTTGGGGCAAATAATTCTGCTGAGAGCAGCAGATTAGTGCTGATTTTTGGGAGAGGGGAATGGGATTTTTACTGCAAGGGTAACGTGGGGGAGAATATTGCTTGCACTTTTCTGGCCCTTGTACTGTGTGTTACAAACCCCTGACTCCTACACTCTTTATGTTTTGTACTCTGGACCCCTACTGTACATTACACAATCCTCTCCCCTGCATTCTGTGCATTATGTACTACTGCTCTCTGTATGCTATATACTCCCACAGGTCAACATCTCCCTGAAGTGTTATTTGATTTTAACTTGTACTTGAAAAATATAATGCAGCGCTGGCTCCTGACGCGCCTGCGCTATATGTTTTGGGGCTAATTTTACTAAATGTGTGGTTTCAGTACCAGTCTGGCTGGGTTGCACTGGGTTCTTCTTGACCACAGGTGTCGCTGTCACCGCCAGCAAGTGTGAGAACGCAGTCTAGCTGGGTGTATTGAATGCCACGCTCTTTCGGAAGCAGCCCAGTGGGAGTGTCTCCTGCTGTGCATTCTGGGAGAGGGTATTTAAGGTACTGAGATCACGGGTTCCGGGGTTCCGGTCCAGAGGATATTTTCTGTCTGTTTGGTTCTGATCCTCCTGACCAGCCCCCATGGCCCTCCTGGCCTGGGATGCGTAAAAATGCATTTCCAAATCTCGGGGCTGGCTAGCCCAAGGCAACGCAACTGCAGGGACAGGCCTGAATGGATATCAGGTCTTATTGATTCAAAGGTGGTCCGGTGCCGTCTCATCTAAGGGAGAGGCCCAGCAACTGGAGAAGCACCCGTGGAGAACTCTTCAGGAGAAGGTCGTGCGCAAGGCTGGTTTCTCTGATGAATCTACACTCATACGGTATCGCCGGATTGGCTGAGAGATACTGGTACCGTATGATAGCTCTTTAAATTTGTCTATGTCCCTCAGTTACACTCAAGTATTCTACATTCAAGTCTGTGACATAGATTTTTCTCAAGTATTCTACATTCAAGTCTGTGGCAGAGACTTTACTTAACACTCCACCGGCTGCTAGGCCTAGTGAGAGGAGGTCTATCCGGGCGTTGTAAAATCCAGCTGTGAAAGGTTATTCTCTGGATTTCTTCTATAAGAGACTTGTCATTTTTGCATTCCGAAGTACCTGAACTTAATCTTAACCCTCTACCCTAAACTGAGAGACTCTGTTTATACTTCAAATAAATAACCCAAAAGAAGATTCAGTGTCAGTTTCCACATTTCTTTGGGCCATTTACCACGGGAAACCCTAGACAGAGAAGCAGTCAAGAAGGTAACGGTAAGCCCAATAAAACCAGCAGCTCTTTCGGGGGTCATTGCTACAATAATATAGGACTGGGATAGGATCATGGGGTTTAGGTCTAGTGTTTTAAGGTTGGTGTTTAATATTTTATTTGTTTTTTTGTTTTTTAAAAGGCAGGTATGTTTTATTATAAATGTCAATATTTTTCCTAATTGTTAAAAGTGTAAATTTGTTCCTGCAACAAAAATATAATTTTGGTGAGATACTGACCAAAGGGAAATCCTGTCTAAAGGGATGCAGACCTTGACAATGTCCCCATTAGAGCCCATTGAGTGCAGCAGCTGATTGATAATTATAAAATCACTTCAATACAGATTCACTCTGAACATGGACACAGATATTTCTTCAGGATAAAAAAAGGTAGGAATCTGTAACAAAGTTTGCTTAAATACTTGCAATGGACAATAGAACACCCAGAGGGGGGATTTTTTTTTCTTAGCAAAAGTGGAGTTACTCCAGAGCATTACATCCTCAATCTCCCTTTTTCCATTGCTTAAAAAGTTATTCAATCTCCTGTATTCATCATGTTTGGGAGGACTCGAAGGAGAGCCATCGGCTTTGCAGAACAAAGCAGTGGTTGGGCTACACTTTTAGGAGGCAGTAACAGTCTGCCTTTTTTTCAAAGTTGGTGTGTTATACAGCCAGACCACACATGGAGGAGCTTATGAAGTGGCCAATTAAGCCTTCCTCATCCTCCTCCCAGAAACAGAACAGCAGCTGCAAATGTGTCCTTTACTTCCTTCTCTATATTTAATCCCGCATTTGCCCCACAGATTATCATAGAGGTATCAGCTGAATTATTTCAGCACAGCATCAGATGCAGGAGGATGCCCAAGACTTCATGGTATCTGATGTTGAGGAAGAATTCTGCAAGTAGCACAGATGGAGTTGACAACAGGTGGGGGCCAGCAATTGCCACTGATGTTCTTGCAGCTAAAGTTTACTGTCAAGTGGGCTTGAGCGATGAGGAGGGTGGGAGTGAGGACCTGGCAGACCATTGCTGTGTGCCAGAGATTGTAGAGGAAGAAAGTGAGGGAGAGGAACAACAGCAGCATGGAAGTGTTGTAAATATATAATATGCTGCCAATAAATATGTTGTAAATATGAATGATGAAGGATGAATGATTTAATGTAATTATTAGTATTGTTGTGGCAACTGGAGTGTGCAGACAGGTATAGAATGCAAAGTCCTTCAATTAAAATGAATTTCTTCGGCAACATGGTTTTTCCAGAGAGTAGCATTTATTGGATCCCAGAACAGATGACTTGTAAGATATACAATAGTCAGCAGTCTTCAGAGTCTCATTCAATATTCTTTTCTGCCATAGCAAGCATATGGACTCTCCACCCATCTAGTAAATACTGTGTGTCTAGGTGGCTTCCATGCATGCCATAATGTATACTATATTCTAGACCAGTGATGGCGAACCTTGGCACCCCAGATGTTTTGGAACTACATTTCCCATGATGCTCATGCACTCTTCAGTGTGGTTGAGCATCATGGGAAATGTAGTTCCAAAACATCTGGGGTGCCAAGGTTCGCCATCACTGTTCTAGACCCTTCCTTCTCTAAAAACACTCTAGCAGTTATTATTATTATTATTATTCAGGATTTATATAGCGCCAACAGTTTGCGCAGCGCTTTACAATATGAGGGCAGACAGTACACTTACAATACAAATCAATACAGGAGGGATCAGAGGGCCCTGCCCGTTAGAGTTTACAGTTAAAAATCCTTTATTGATATACAGTTTCTTTCCCCATTTACTAAGATGTAAAGGCAGCTGGTCAGTTGAGACTTGTTTGATCTTAACATGAAAAAGACCCTACCTGTATTTACTGAAAACAACAATTAAAGCAGTGGAACTTCCACTTAATTGCTTCCTCCCCCCTCCAGTGTCTCATTTGGCACCTTTTCCATAACAGAAACATATTTCTTCTTAAAATTACATAACCATGAAATTATTTAATGTATTAATAATATCACATAGTCCATCCAGAACTGAACTAGATGACAAACCACCCCAACAGCTGAAAGCCACCCTCTCATGCATTGTTGTGTTGCCCATTCTACCACCCTGGAGACAAAAATTCCTCCTGGCAAGACCTTCCTCCCCACTGAACTAAGATCCTTCATTGGGGACATGATTTCAAGGTGGCAGGTCATGCTGGGTTCCTCCGATCCTTCCTGCTCATCCATCATCACTACTGGTGGCCTAATCTCCGCTTGGATGTCAAAGAGTACATTAAGGCTTGTAATGTCTGTTCTCAGTCTAAATCCTCCACACAAGCCCCCGCTGGTCTTCTTGTGTCCTTGCCTATTCCTAAGGAGCCCTGATCTCACATTGCAATGGATTTTATCAGCAATCTCCCACTGTCGGAGAATAATATGGTCATTTGGGTGGTAATAGATCGGTTCTTCATTTTGTTCCTCTTCCTGGTCTTCCTTCTGCTCCTGCCTTGATTTCCATTTTTGTTCAAGAAATTTTCCGTCTCCATAGGGTTCCTTCTCATATTGTTTCTGACAGAGGTGTTCAATTTATGTTTCGTTTTTTGGAGAGCCTTTTGCAAATCTCTCAATATTGTCTTGGATTTTTTCTCTTCTTACCACCCTCTATCCAATGGACAGACTGAGAGGGTTAATCAGGAATTAGAGGTCTTTTTTCGCACCTTCGTCTCTGCTCATCATGACAATTGGTCCTCTTTACTCCTGTGGGCAGAACTCTCTCACATCATCTAAATACCAGTTCTCATAAAACACCCTTTTTCGCAGATTATGGAAAACACCCTCAACTCCCTCTTCCCATGACCTGTTCTCCAGATATTCCAGCTTTGGCTATGGCTCAGAAGTCTTTCAATTCCATTTGGGGTGACGTTCATGTTTCCCTCCGGGCAACTGCTGACAAATTCAAAGGCTTTGCCGGCGCCACAGACGTAAACTGCCTTCTCTGCAGCAAGGGGACAAAGTCTGGCTCTCCACCAGGAACATCAAGCTCTGAGTTCCTTCTCTGAAGTTTGCCCCAATATTCATTGGTCCATACACTATAATCTCTAAAATGAATCCTTTAGTCCTCAATCATTTCTCTTGTCCTCTTCCTACTGCCGCCCTGGTCTCTGAGGATAATCAGAAGTATGAGGTTAGTCAAATTCTGGATTCCTGCCTCTGTAGAGGCATTCTTCAGTACCTCGCACGTTGGAAAGGGTTTGGTCCTGAGGAGAGGTCTTGGATCACTGCATCTGAGGTCTTTGCACCTCATCTGTTGAGGAGGTTTCATCTGAAGTTTCCCTCTAAGCCTGGGCCCAGGCAGGGGAGGGGGAGGCCTCATAAAAGGGGGGTACTGTCATGGGTATGCAGTAATGTTTGTTTGTTAGCTTGCCTCTTCATGTGTTTTGCTTAAGAGGCCAGCCACTCTCATCTGGCTGCTTAAGTAGTCTCTCCTCAAAGCATGGCTCCACCCCAGCCCCTATCAAGGAACTCTGTATTAACCTGTGCACTGCAAGCCAGCTCTGCTGATCAATATTGTGTGTTTAGCTTTCATGAGCAACATGCTGTGTCTTCTACGTCTGATTCCAATTACGGATTTTGGCTTGTTCTTGACTATCCTTACCTGCTTGTTACCCCGACCTTTGGCTATCTCCTGACTATACTTTGTTGTCGCTGTCTGCTGCATTCACTCTACCTCCCTGTAGTTTACTGTGAGTGTGAGCTTGGAGGCCCTAGGGGTCGCAACCTGGAGCCAGACTGCAGCTAAATCCATAACCACCACTAGGGGCTTCTGGTGAACACCCACTGGCTCTTAGGCTCTTAGCTCTAGCTCCCACTGTTATCCATGTAGGTACTACAGAGTACTTGCTCTCCTGTCCTCTCCTCAGTCGTAGGGTCCACTACCTTGCTGTGCACCCCAGACCCCAACGGGGTGCATCTGTCACCTGGGCTCAGGTGACCTGACACTCTGTACAATATTTCTGTCTTCTGTCCCATCTTCTGTCTCAAATAATATACTCTAATTTTCATTTCAGAATAAAGACTGTGTCAGCTCTCCCTGTTTGTCCCCAATACAAACTGTCTGGTCTCCCCTTCTTAAAATGTGACATATTAAAGAAGAATACATAGTCTACATGAAGTGTATACAGTATATACATTCCAATTTTGATGCCTAATCTCTCCCTTTCAAATTGTGGTCTACTCAAGCAACTTGCAGAGTGTAACATAGTATAATATTTCTGCCTGTTTTCTCAAAAATAATACACTCTAATTTTTATCTTATGGTCAAACTCCTTTGGATTGCCTCTTAAAATTCAGCAGGTCTGTATAATATTTCTGTGTGTTGTTTCTGAAATGATAAAATAAAAATTAGTGTATGTTAAAACCCGCTTGGCCTCTCCCTCTGAAACTGGGGCCTACAAAGTTGCTGACAGTGTGCATTGATCCTGTACGATATTTTTGATTTTTGTCTCTGTAATAATACACTCTCCTTTTAATGCCATGATATAATTTTCCCAGTGTCTTCCTTTTAAATTGTACCCTACGCAAGCCGTTTACATAATGTGCAGCGAGTAAGTTTCATATTTCTGGTTGTTAACCAGAAATAATATACTCTCATTTTTATTTCATGATAAAACCTGCTTCTTCTTCTCTCCCTCTTAAATTCCGGGCCTAGTAAAAATGCTTATATACGTTGCAGCAAGTTTGTAAAATATTTTTGGCTTTTGTCCTGAAATAATACAATTAAATGTAACGTTAAGTTTAAAAAAAAAAAACTTGCCTCATCTCTCCCTTTTAATTTGTGGCCTAAAAATAAGTAATTGTAGCCTAGTAATAATATTGTGCATATGTCACTTGTATTTCCACAGAGCAGCACAAGTGCTAGTAAATGTAGTTCCATACAGTAGCTCTAATATGCAAGATTCTGCTGCTACCTATTATCCCACAAGATGTGAGTTCAAGACCGGTAATTTACCCGCTGTTGAATATATCGGCTACATGCCCAGTCCAAGCCCAGTCAGGCCAACTGCCTCTTTATTTAAGCTGGGCTCATTCCCTCAGGCATTCAACAGTCTAGGCACAGATTTCTTGTGTATTTGGGTTTTTTAGTTATTAAAGGTTTCCCTAAGATTCCAAGTTTGCACAGTGTTCCCAGTGTTTCCACCCATTGCCTTCCAGTATGATCTCTGTACCTCCAGGATTCACAGTGTCATTATCCCTTGTAGTTCTCTGTATGTTCCTGCCAGCAGTGCAAATCCTAGCACCTGCCAAATTCTCTGCACACCACAGCCTACCTGTTTCTCTGCCTTCCATGTGCACCTCAGCAAGCTTCCAGCCTGCCTGCACTTCCTTGATTCCTTCTGTGTTCCAGTCTGCCATTTGTTTCCAGCATCTGTGCCTTCCAGGTCAGCATCCTGCTTCTGTGTTTTTTTTGTGCATACCTAGTCTGCTTCTACTCTGTGTCCCCTTGCACTCCAGCCTGCTTCCAGTGATTCATGCGACTCTTTGCACTTCTATCCATTTGCAGGGTCTCTGTGTATTTCCGTGCACTCTTGCCAGCTTGGACTGTACCACTTACTGACTGGTGATCCTAGTGTATTGGCACAGCTAGGGACTCTTACCTGAATATTAACACTCAGTTCAGCTGCCTGCTCTGGAGAGTCAGAGGGCCGCAATCCGGTGTGCACCCAAACCTATATCCACCTTCAGTAGCTCTGGTGAAGACAATTTGGCTATTTAGACGCTGCACCTCAGCCCTGGTAAGTGCTCTCATCTTTGCTGTACCTGCAGGCCAATGAGTATCTTTTCTATCTAAGACACCTTGTGCACTCTAACTGTATCCAGCTCCTAGCACCTTCTGGGACCCTTCTGCACCTCCTCGTTCCTTGTACATTCCATCACAATTGTTTCCCCTGTGCTTGAAGTGATTTATTCACGTGATCCAGACATACAGTAAGTTCAGCATTTTAATGCTGCAAGAAAACCCTGCACCCCACCCTCCCTGTGAGCTCGGCACCCCTGTGCTACAAGTGACTTTTGCTGGTACTCCTGCTCTCATGTAATTCCAGCCTTCTGGTGCTGCAAGATACGCCATCTCTAAACCTGGTCAGCTGTAGCCTCCACAGGTGTGTCCGTGTGCACCCAAGCATCAAACATGCACCTAGGTTCTGTAATTTCTAGTCATATGTGACAGCAATGAGTCTGTCCAACATTTCTGTCACCTATGAAATAATTCATTCTATTTATTATTTAGTGATAGAACCTGCCTGGCTTCTTCCTCTTAAATTGTGACCCATTAAGCTGCTTAAGTATTTTGCATCAAATTTTTACAATATTACTGGCTACTGTCTCTAAAATGCTACACTCTAATTTTTATTTCATGATAATACCTGTCTTCTCTCTCCCCCTTAAAGCAGAGTTCCGCTCACATACTGTAGCTGCTGACTTACTGGTCTGGCAGCAGGGGAAGGAGGAGGGGGCCGGACTTCTCCCCCTGAAAGGTGCCAAACGTGGACCACTTTTGGGTGAAACTTACTTTATATTTGTTATATGTTCTCAAAAACATAGCATAACTTTTGCTTACCTTTATAATGTGCTTTTTACTTGTTTAACATTCCTTACATGCTGTCCCTGCTTTGTTATGTTTAGGAGGAAGATGTGGAGTAATGTTGAACACCGTCTGTACTGTGTTTGCAGTTCTTCATGACTAGATTTGGACCCTGTCTATCCTAACAAAGAGATAAAAATTTAGAAACCATCTTCCCGCATTCTTTGTTAACAAGCATTAACTCTTGTGTGGAGAAAAGCATTCTTGTTAACAAGCATTAACTCGGAAAAGCACTGTAAAACCTTCTAGAAATTCTTAGAATCAGCCATGACACATTCTTCTTAGAAATATCTAAGGTAAGAAATATATATTTATTTATTTTACTTTTTTTTTAAAAGTATGATCTCTGAATAGGAACACATAACAAATATACAGTATATAGTGGGGTTTTCTCAAATTTGACTAAAATAATTATACATCCAAAATATGTGATGACTAAAAATGGTGTCACTGATGCTGTCCATGAGAATTGTACTGTTTTCTAACACTACACATAGTTTAAATGCATCTCCCAAGAATGAGGACCTTCCACCAATGAACTGTCTTATCAATGAATATGGAATGCAGGTCATCTTGCACCTGTTAGGTAGGACTTTTAATTTTATAAAGAACATTATTCTGTTTCTACTGATAACAACCAAACTGTAGACCAGGAACCCTAACCACCTAAACATATTGAAAGAATAAGAAGGTATCCTGTGTGGACCAAGGATTATGTGATGTAATGAATAGTATTAATTTGTGATATAATTCTGTTGTTGCCTCTATCTTTCAATGTGGAGGGAAAATACTCTTTTTAAGAGGAGAATATGTAATATTCAGATGTCTGAGGTTCATACATTGTTTGCAGTTGTTACATGTATAATAATTTCTATACTCTGTACAAGTTAGTTCTAGTTCCTATACTTTTTATGATAAACTCAGAATGCAGCGCAGGACACAACAGGGCAAGGGTCAGCATTATTGGTAATAATGGTTGGACTCATGAGCTATGACATGTTATTGCCATCATCCCAAAAGTGATATATACAATTGAATAACACCTCAAAATTATTGGGATTTTAAGGCAATGTAGAAAAAATATAATATACTAAAATATATATGAAAAAATATATAAATTTTTATTACAACTATCAAACGACATTACAATACCACAATGATTCATAAAATAACAGTGTTGTGCTAACATATGTGTATGGCATAGAATATTACTACATGCGTAGACTCTATCCAGCAAAACAGGCAGCTCTTTTCCTACGGGTTTCGAAAAATATGTATTAATAATTTCTTCTTCAGGGAAGCCACTGTCTGTAAGCACACAACAAGCAATGAATATTACAAAAAGTACATATATACAAATAACATAATACATTAAAACCCAATACTTGAATACTCACATGCTATTTTTTTATACCAGAAATAGGCACTCTCTCTTGTTTTGGCAGCCGTTCCAAAAAATGGAAAGACAAGCCAAGAGAGGAGGAGATTAAACCACAAATGTGGAGATGGTAAGGATGGTATGGATCTGTTGCAGTGTCACCGCATTCAAAGCCCTGGAGTCAAAATGAACTCAACAAAAGATGGGAATAAAGGGTTCCTTTACATAGATGTCCAATGGCCCATCAAATAGGGAGATATTGTGTTGTATAAACCTCAATCTTGTCTAAAAGACCTACAATAAAGAGAACCAAAGAACATTTTAGTCTACTCCCTAGCCTTGCACTTATCATAAGACAGGGATTCCCAAAAAGTAGCTTACCGCCATATCGGGGTTCCACGTTTCCTAGTTTTTTACGAATATCACCAAGTCTGGAGCATCCAAGGGACATAGGAGAAATTCCCACCTGCTTAGAGCTTCTGGCGTCTGCCTTAAATAGCCCTTATTGAGTAGATTGGCGCCAAAAAGGTTCCTCCAATCAACACAAAGACTCCTCCCATCTATCTAACCACTTGATTCTAATAGGAGGTTCTCCGAAGAGCTCCTCCTCTTTTCAACAACAACTTTTTTTCATTGGAGATCACACAGGTGATTACTCCAGGTATGTGAGTGCTTATTGGTCAAATAGCAGCGTTTTTG
Organism: Lithobates pipiens; assembly: GCF_037356315.1. NCBI lineage: Eukaryota > Metazoa > Chordata > Amphibia > Anura > Ranidae > Lithobates > Lithobates pipiens. The sequence continues at coordinate 376,014,908 of NW_027507748.1, read as the reverse complement.
CCGCTATTTGCAGCACTTCCGGTGTGATCTCCAATGAAAAAAAGTTGTTGTTGAAAAGAGGAGAAGCTCTTCGGAGAACCTCCTATTAGAAACAAGTGGTTAGATAGATGGGAGGAGTCTTTGTGTTGATTGGAGGAACCTTTTTGGCGCCAATCTACTCAATAAGGGCTATTTAAGGCAGACGCCAGAAGCTCTAAGCAGGTGGGAATTTCTCCTATGTCCCTTGGATGCTCCAGACTTAGTGATATTCGTAAAAAACTAGGAAACATGGAACCCCGATATGGCGGTAAGCTACTTTTTGGGAATCCCTGTCTTATGATAAGTGCAAGGCTAGGGAGTAGACTAAAATGTTCTTTGGTTCTCTTTGTTGTAGGTCTTTTAGACAAGATTGAGGTTTATACAACACAATATCTCCCTATTTGATGGGCCATTGGACATCTATGTAAAGGAACCCTTTATTCCCATCTTTTGTTGAGTTCATTTTGACTCCAGGGCTTTGAATGCGGTGACACTGCAACAGATCCATACCATCCTTACCATCTCCACATTTGTGGTTTAATCTCCTCCTCTCTTGGCTTGTCTTTCCGTTTTTTGGAACGGCTGCCAAAACAAGAGAGAGTGCCTATTTCTGGTATAAAAAATTAGCATGTGAGTATTCAAGAATTGGGTTTTAATGTATTATGTTATTTGTATATATGTACTTTTTGTAATATTCATTGCTTGTTGTGTGCTTACAGACAGTGGCTTCCCTGAAGAAGAAATTATTAATACATATTTTTCGAAACGCGTAGGAAAAGAGCTGCCTGTTTTGCTGGATAGAGTCTACGCATGTAGTAATATTCTATGCCATACACATATGTTAGCACAACACTGTTATTTTATGAATCATTGTGGTATTGTAATGTCGTTTGATAGTTGTAATAAAAATGTATATATTTTTTCATATATATTTTAGTATATTATATTTTTTCTACATTGCCTTAAAAATCCCAATAATTTTGAGGTGTTATTCAATTGTATAGGGTCAGCATTATTAGCTTCTATATTAGAGTAGTATTATCACGTCTCTTACCAAAGAGTGATACTTTTTAACTTGATTTGGAATTAATAAACAATATAATGATCAATATAAACTAAATATTTAATCAGTGGCATGCCTCACATAAAGTCCCATTCTTTCCTCTTCCTTTTTTGCTTAAGTATATTTTTCTATTACTTAAGATTTAAATGTTAGAAAAAGTCAGGGAATGTTGTGGTCATCATCACTTGCCTGTAACACATCAGCCTTTTATTGGAAAAATGATACAACAGCATGCTGTATATTTGCAGTTAGTCTTGTAATTTAAAGAATGTTTAAAATAATTATGGAGCCTATTAATGTGGTCTCTTCAAAAAGGTTATGGTAGAATTACCGCGGAGCAATCTGAGCTTGACCAGTGAAGCTTCTTCTAGTAGAGAATACTGCATCCCTCAGGCCCAATGTAGGACGTAATCTCCCCTTCACATTATTTCTTTGCCTACGGTTAGTTCCCATCACACACTTACAAAGAAAGCGGGGGGGTTATCAGAAACCTCTACATACATAGAGATAGACACATAGAGATAGACACATAGAGATTCATGATGTACAAGGGAAAAAAATGTCATTGTAGAGTGCTTATCACAAAATATGGTGTCACTTATCTTGGCTCACAGATAAGCTCCTGCATATACGTATGTGACATCCTCAGCCATGAAGAGGTTAACGCATGTATAGATTGTGTGTTATCTATACATGCATTCAAGGCAGCATATTGATCTGCTGTCTGTTGGAAGGTGTAAATACCAATAAGTATGTTCACATATTGAGCTGTCTGAAAGCTGGGGTGGTCACGGAGAGTGTGATAATTCCTGGTTGAGCTGACAGATGTGTTACAATTATATTAATGTCTTGAGACTTCCCTCTCGTCACGCACTACTATCTTCTCTTCTCCCCAATGAATCAACTCTTTAATTTCCAGCCTGAACTGTGATCTGTAAAAATCAGCATAATCCAACTGCACAAATGTATTTGTAGTTAACATAGCATATTATTTAAGATCTAAATTTGGTTTTGATGTATGTCTGTTTTTTTTTTGTTTTTTTTTCGACCTTGATACACAGCATACAGAAAATCTTCTGCTATCGTATGTACAGTGTTTGAAGTTTTATGCAAATCAAGTGTTTGAAGTTTTATGTAAATGGTGAGAAAGACAATCTCTGTTGTGAACTCATTTTTTTTTCAATATTTACACCCTCTCTGTACAGCAAAGCAGCAATTTTCATATCTTGTGTTTCCATTGAGAAAGCATACAAGACAATATAATTTATATAAATATGTATTATTATCATATTAAATGACATGAATCTTGGCAGCATGAAATCCACTAGTATGGAAAACTGAGAAAAGAACAAACAAGAGAACAAGCGTAAAGTAAAAGTAAACACTAACAACTAACTCTTTTGCTCTGGTAAATATACAGCCCCAATTCCCAAAAAGTGGGGAAGCTGTGTAAAATCTACAGACGACAGAATGCAATGATTTCCAAATCTCATAAACCCATATTTTATTCACAATAGAAAATAGAAAACATAAATGTTTAAACTGGGAAAATGTACCATCTTAAGAAATGTTGATATTCAAAGAGAAGTAAGCAGTACTAACAAGAAAGAGCTGGGAGAAAATATTGCAACTAATTAGGTTAACCACTTAATAACCGGCCTATAGCCGATTAACGGCTATAGGTCGGTTTGCTATCTCTGAGAGGCCGTTAATTAACGGCCTCCCGGAGAATCGTTCGTGCGCGCCCCCTGGGGCGCGCACGCCGGAACATCCGTGCTCGCCGAGTTCACGGGACCCGGCGCAACACGGATCGCGGTAAAGGACCAATGGCAGCGGTCCTTTACCACGTGATCGCTCCGTCCAATGACGGAGCGATCACAAATGTAAACAATTCGGCTTGCCGGGTCAAGCTAAGGTCATCAGTCTCCTCTCCTCACACCGATGCAGCGTGAGAGGAGAGGAGAACATTCCAGTGAAAATAAAAAATAACCGTGAGTGCCCAGCAGTGCCCAGCAGTGCCCAAATAGTGCCACAACAGTGCCAGAACAGTGCCAGAACAGTGCCAGACCAGTGCCAGACCAGTGCCATCTATCACCTGTGCCACATCTGTGCCACCTGTGCGACCTGTGCCACCTTTGCCACCTCTGTGCCACCTCTGTGCCACCTCTGTGCCAGCAGAGCCACCCCAGTGCCACCCCAGTGCATACCAGTGCATACCAGTGCCACTACAGTGCATACCAGTGCCATACCAGTGCCACACCAGTGCCACACCAGTGCCACCTGTGCCCATCAGTGCCACCTGTGCCCATCAGTGCCACCTGTGCCCATCAGTGCCACCTGTGCCCATCAGTGCCATCTGTGCCCATCAGTGCTCATCTGCGCCACTGCAGTGCCACATCAGTGCCGTCTGTGCCCACCAGTGCCGCCTGTGCCCACCAGTGCCGCCTGTGCCCACCAGTGCCGCCTGTGCCCACCAGTGCCGCCTGTGCCCACCAGTGCCATCTGTGTGCTAATCAGTGCCACCAGAGCCACACCAGTGCCACCAAAGTCACTATAGTGCCCATCAGTGCCACCTGTGCCCATCAGTGCCACCTGCGCCCATCAGTGCCACCTGCGCCCATCAGTGCCACCTGTGCCACTGCAGTGCCCCATCAGTGCCGCCTGTGTCCATCAGTGCCGCCTGTGTCCATCAGTGGCGCCTGTGTCCATCAGTGCCCACCTGTGCCCATCAGTGCCCACCTGGGTGTTAGCTTTCCAAAATGGGGTCACTTTGTGGGCGTTTCCATTGTCCTGGTGCTCCAGGGCCTTCATAAGTGTAATAGGTGGTTGAGGTATTAGATGTGTAATTTATGCTCCTAGAACGCCTGAAGTTGCTACTTCAATGTTGGACTTGTGTATGTGGCCAGGCTGTGTAAAAGTCTAACACATGTGGTATCACCGTACTCAGGAGGAGCAGCAGAATGTATTTTGGGGTTTCATTTGTGGAATGTATATGCCGTGTGAGAGAAATAGCCTGGTAAAATGACAATTTGGTGTGAAAAAAAATTAAAATAAAAAAAATCTTTATTTTGCAAAGAATTGTGGGAAAAAATTACAACTTCAAAAAACTAACCGTGCCACGTACTAAATACCTTGGAATGTCTACTTTCCAAAAAGGGGTCATTTGGGGGGTTTTTGTACATTACTGGCTTGTTAGGGTCTCCAGAAATGAGATAGACTGTCAGTACATCAGCTGTGATCAAATTGATACATTTTCAGTGATTGGCACCATAGCTTGTAGACCCTATAACTTTCACGCAGAATAAATAATATCCACTAATTTGGGTTATTTTTACTAAAGACATTTAGCAGTATACATTTTTGGCCAAATTTATGAAGAAAAATTACTTATTTGCAAAAAATTTTAATAGAAATGAAGAAAAATGCTTTTTTTTACAAAATTTTCGGTATTTTTTCATTAATAGCACAAAAAATAAAAAACGCAGAGGTGATCAAATACCACCAAAAGAAAGCTCTATTTGTGGGAAAAAAAGGACGAAAATTTCAGATGGGTACAGTGTTGCATGACCGAGTAATTGTCATTCAAATTGTGAGAGCACTGAAAGCTGAAAATTGGTCTGGTTATTAAGGGTGTTTAAGTGCCCAGTGGTCAAGTGGTTAATTGGCAAGAGGTCAGTAACATGACCGAGTATAAAAAGAGCATCTTAGAGAGTCAGAGTGTCTCACAAGTAAAGATGGGCAGAGGTTCACCAATCTGTGAAAAGCTGTGTGTAAAAATTGGTTAACAATTTCAGAATGTTTCTCAAGGTAAAATTTAATTAACATTAAATTGAAAAAGACTTATAATATATCATCATCTACAGTACATAATATGATCAGAGATTCAGATAATCTAGAGAAATCTCTGTGTGCAAGAGAAATGCAATATTCGATGCCCATGATCTCCAGGCCCTTAGACAGCATTGCATTAAAAATAGACATGATTCTGTAATGAACATCACTGCATGGGTTTAGGAATACCTCCATGAATCACAGTATGTGAACAAAGTTTGCCTTGCCATAAAAAAATGCAAGGTAAAGCTCTATCATGCAAGAATATATGAAAAATAATAAACAAAAAGAGTGCACAAAACCTCTGACCATCAAAATCACAATGGAAGCAAACAATAAAGTAATACAAATAATATTAGCATCAATAAATAAAACCACCAATACAGTGGAAAAATAGAGACACATTCAATATAAATGAAACAATGATATAGTGTAATAGAAATGAAAGCCCACTCCCAAAGGGATATATAGGACTCCACTAGGGGGCCAGTATAGATTCTTGTGAGAAAATGAAATGACACAGTTCCATGTATTTTAGTCTCATCCACCTTGGACATAGATTTATGAATTTCTTAGTGGATAACCAGGATCTCCAGATTATAAGAGATCACTATCGCAGGATACACCAAATGCGAATCACACCAGGTTAAGATATTCTTCTAGATTGTAAGCTCTAACGAGCAGGGCCCTCTGATTCCTCCTGTATTGAATTGTATTGTAACTGTACTGTCTGCCTCCATGTTGTAAAGCGCTGTTTGAACTGTTGGCACTATATAAATCCTGAATAATAATAATCTCCATGTCTACTAGGTCCTCCACTGGCTGTCAAAAAATGTGCAATTAAGCATCTCAGGGTAACAAAAGCTCACAGACACCACGCTACAGTACACCAGTGGGTGTGAAGGTGTCATAGGCTGCTAGGCTCTCCCTACACATTTTGTCCATGGAAGGGACATCCTCGGGGGACATAAAGAAGGGCTTCTTTTTGGCAACCAGAAGGACCACTCAGTTCAAAAAGCCTGCATCACTGATGGTATGAGGGTGCATGGACAGCTTGCACATTTGGAAAGACATCATCAATGGAGGCAGACAGTACAGTTACAATACAATTCAATACAGGAGGAATCAGTACACGCACTACTATACATTGTAGCAAAGTGTCATTCTTTCAGTGTTATCACATGAAAAGATATAAGAAAATATTTACAAAAATGTGAGGGTGTACTCACTTTGTGCAATATAGTATATCCAGGTTTTAGAGCAGTGTATTCTCTCATCCTGATTATGTCTTTTTTCAGGGCAGGCCTTGCACATTTCAGCAGGACAATGCTAAACCACACACTGCATCTATGACAACCACATGACTTCATAGTAGAAAAATCCAGGTGCTTAACTGGCCTGCCTGCAGTCCAGACCTTTCACCCAATGAAAATATTTGGCATGTCTTCAAATGAAAAATACAACAAAAAAGGCCCAAGACTATTGAGCAGACTATAACAGGCAAAAATTTGACAACGCTCCATTTCCAAAACTCCAGCAACTGGGCTCCTCAGTTCCCAGGTGTTTACAGAGTGTTGTTAAAAGAAGAGAGGAACATGGCCCTGTCTCAAATTTTTTGAGATATGTTGCTGCCAACAATTTCGAAATGATCTTTTTCTTAAAATGGTACATTACGAGTAGATTCCTATTTTGTCCCCTGTACCTCCCCCTCCATCAGCAGTGCTACACACCAGTGGCTCTCTGTATGCCCTTTTGGTCACTTGGCTCTGTCTACCTCACATACTTAGACAGCAAGACCAAGGGAGTATGAGGGAAGTAACAGTGCTGAGTGAAGAAATGAGTGCAGGAATGCCAGTCTGCCTTTCAGCAGTAGCCTGCACAGAAGCAGAGAGGTTGTATTGGGGAGACTAAGGGACATTGTGCTGGGCTAAGACATTAGCTGCTGATCAGGGGTGAAACACAAAGAAAGGTTACAAATTTACTACAGCCAAAGAACACAAGTTGGGTATATACTACAAGAATTAGGATACTGTAGAGGATACAGCAGTGTAAAACTGACCAGCAGCAGGACAGATTTATTCAGGGATCTAACTGATGCATGCCTAATTTTGGTATTATCCGTGCAAGTCAAATTCCCCATCCCCAGTATTGGCTACTATCAATAGATGCATAGTAGCACACTTCCATCTTTTCCCAACACCAGACGTTCCTCTGGTTAAAAATAGCGTATCAGTGTGTTCAATTCTGCTGTCTCCTTTTTTGGTTGGTCACTGCTCCCACAACTTCAGAACTTTTTACAAAGTTTTTCTTTCTCTACCGTGTTTTATTCACACAAAGAAGATTCAAGTCTATCATTATTTGAATGATATTCTGTTGCAGCTAAATTTCATGAACATTTCTTAGCGAGTTGGGAAATTAGTCATGAGCCAGCTCAGAAGTGAGTAGCTTTGATTGGCAACTAAACACTGAGAAGCGCAAGTTGGAACCTTCCCAGTCTCAGTACTGATTTATTTTACTAGTCATAAGATTACCTTTCTTCTTTTTTCATCAGTGTCTACATCTCCCGGGGGCCACCATCCCACAATTTACATGGATAAGGTGACACAGAAGTTATCTGCAGGGGACTTTTTTTTAGGAAATGGAATTGTGTGTTTATGTGCCAGAAGATTTAGATACTGGAGGTGGTCAAGATCACCTGGTGCTGGTGGATGTGTTTAGCCAATCTGTCCAAAAGCAGGCCTCTCAGTCCTGGAGACTATATATTACTGCTACTATTGATGCCAGTCTACAGGGCTTGGAGACCATTGTCAGGGAAGGTTGAGTTAGGGTAGGTGTAGGTAGGTGTAGAAACAACGAGGGGCAGCTTTTAATGTCCTGGATATAAGAGCAGCCTTTCAGGGCCTTATGGCTTTTGAGGAGCAACTTTTGGAGAAAAATGTCAAGCTAAAGATGCACAATCCAACCACAGTCTCATAAACTTCATGGGGCACTCTTTCCTTCAGTCTTTGAGTGGGTCTTTCCTTCATGAGAAAATCTGCAAATTTCTTTTCTTCAACTGTAAGATTTGCAACATGTACATTCCAAGTCTCCAAACTGTATTTTCGTTACCCAAACAAGCCTTTTCCAGCTCCAAAGAAGTGACATATGAATAGAAAATATCTCCATATTTTTTCCATCAGTTCATTTGATCCAAAGGCCCTGGCAGTGGGTGATTTGTTATTACTATATGTGTTTCTGGTAGTGTGCATATTAACATTCCACAGTGCTGAACAAAGCACACTGAACCAGTCACTTCAGTCTGCACTAAAGTAGCTTACAATCTAATGTCCCACCACAGCCACTCATTGATGTTGACATCTCCAGAGCCTCTCCAATCCTATGGAATGCCTTACCCCAATCTGTCCGGTTATATCCCAATCTATTAGCTTTTAGACAATCCCTGAAAACACTTCTCTTCACAGAAGCCTATCCTGTACACACAAAACAACTGTATTTTCATTTTCTCCATCACCTCATCCACCACAGTTATTACCATTTGTTCCACTTGACCCTCCCTTCTAGATTGTAAGCTCTAACGAGCAGCGCCCTCTGATTCCTCCTGTATTGATTTGTATTCCAACTGTACTGTCTTGCCCCCATGTGCTGCATAAACTGTTGGCCCTGTAAAAATCCTGAATAATTATAATAATATTAATAGTTAACTGCTTGTACAGTTGCAGTAACAGTTGAGCCATATTAAGGGTTGAATAATGGAAACATCTCTGGTAGAGTTATACTTTGTGCCAACCTGTGTCACTTGTCACTCTTGCTGGACAGCTTTGTCTACATATATTTTGTGATAGTGGTTGGGCCTGGGAAAGCAGCAGAGTCATAGGCTGTCCACGCACGAAGGCCAGTCTTGGGATCCACTCGAATCATGCCTCTCCTCATGGTCCCGAGAACACATAAAAATTTCCGATGTATCCATGTATACCTAAACTTTTCTTCCCCACCTTTAGGTGTAGCTGTAAGATTTTCTATTCTGTGAATTTCAGAAATCTTTGAGAACCACAGTGTAATTTGTGGGGGGGGGGGGGGGGGTCTCCTGTTTCCAGAGGGCTAGAATTCATGCCTTAGCCACATTTACAAGATTAATTACCATTGTATCTTTTTGTATCTACAATGGGGTAAATGGTAGAGAAGTAGCAGGTAATGGTCTGGGTCAGTTCCTAAATCAAAATCTGCCAGCTGCTTGATAAAGGTTATGACCTGTGACCAGAAGGTCCATAATTTATTGCACAACCAAAATATATGGAGTAGCATGGCCTCCATCCTCCTGAACCTCCTGCATCTGTTGGATGTTTGAAGATAAATTTTCTCAAAACCGATGGGACTCTGTACCACCTGGCTACTAGAGATGGCCCTGATGTTCGAGTCGAACGTAAGTTTGACTTGAACATCGGGTGTTCATTTGTTCACAAACGAACCGAACATATGGGGCATTCGTGTCAAATTCAAGGGCCCCATAATGCACTGCGAGATTGCAGTGCATTGACGGCTGCTGATTGGCCAAAGCATGCACCTGACCTGCATGCTTTGGCCAATCACAGCACGATCTGCTGTGAGAGCCATGATTGGCCAAAGGCAGGGTCCCTTTAGCAAATCATGGTTTAGGGGGCTAATAGTCCATGCCCCACACTATATAAGCCTTCTTACACTGCGACCATATGTAGTGTAACATGGGGATTGGGAGAATTAGAGCTAGATTAGTTAGTGGCATGAGGGCAGTTTAGCGTGTGTGTGTACATATATATATATATATATATATATATATATATATATATATATATATACACACACACACACACGTAGCACTAACCCCCGAAGGAGCTGCTGGTTTTATTCGGGCTTACCGTTACCTCACCTGCTCGCCTGTTCATCTTAGGGGGGTCCCATTGGAAAGTAGCCCAAATGATGATAAATCCGACGCTTAGTCCTTTTTGAAGATTTATTAAGGGATAACACCAAAGATAGACAAAAGAAACAGTCCTTCAATAGAGGGTTAGAGGATAAAGGGAAGTTCAGGCATCTAGTAATTGCGGGTTAGAGGTATTAGTCAGATCCAGAGGACAAACAGCTCCACAGACTGGATCCAGCAGTCACTGGATAGGCCCCCCTCACTTGACCTAGCAACCGACGAGATGCTCAACAAAGTCTCTGCCACAGACTTGTTAATTGAACTTAGAGATTTTTTGAGTTTTAGGAAGAACTACCATACAGTACCAGATTCTTTCAGCCGATCCGGCGATACTGTAAGGATATTGATCCAGGTTACATCCTTTAACTGAGTTTCCAAACTCCTCCAGAGACACCAGCCTTGCACTCGGTCCTCCACCTGAGAAGTCCTCCCCTGGATCCTCCAGTTTTCCTGGCTTCTCCCCGCAGGCGAGACAGCACAGGACCACCCCTGGATCAGCAGGCCCCAAGACATTCCTAGGCCTACACTCTCAGTTGCAAAGCCTCGGGCCAGCCGGCCCCGAGGCGCAGATCAATACGACACAGGCCCCAGGCCAGGAGGACCATGAGATCAGGATAGCAGGCCCCAGGCCAGGAGGACCATGAGATCAGGATAGCAGACCCCAAGACAGGGACCCGGAAACAGACCCAAAAAAATGGTGTTGGTACCTTAAATAACCTCTCTCAGAATGCACAGCATGGAAACCACACCCACTGAACTATTTACGAGCAAGAGGTGGCATTCAATGCATCCAGCCTGCTGTTGTTCCAAACCCGCCGACGGTGACAGCAACACCTACCGTCAAGGGGGGGATCAGTACAACCCAGCTGGACTGGTACAGAAACCAGAACTTTTAGAGAAATTAGTCTGAGCCAAACTACAGCTTCAGACAATTAAATTAAAAAAAAATAATAATAGCGTCTGCCCATCAGGAGCAGGGCACTACACACACATATACACACACACAGCTGGGAAACCGATGGGACTCTGTACCACCTGGCTACTAGAGATGGCCCTGATGTTCGAGTCGAACGATCTGCTGTGAGAGCCATGATTGGCCAAAGGCAGGGTCCCTTTAGCAAATCATGGTTTAGGGGGCTAATAGTCCATGCCCCACACTATATAAGCCTTCTTACACTGCGACCATATGTAATGTAACATGGGGATTGGGAGAATTAGAGCTAGATTAGTTAGTGGCATGAGGGCAGTTTAGCGTGTGTGTGTGTATATATATATATATATATATATATATATATTGTGGCAGCACGCAGGTAAAGTCACCTGGTTGTATCCAGGATGGGAAATATGTGTGCCCTAGATTCAGGCTTTATGCAGACCTTTACAATTAGAGGGGAAGAGTTAATGAGCCCAGCTGAAGTAAGTGGGCTCATTAAGACCTCTACAAAAAAAACCAGCATGCTTAGGGAGATGCTCCATCCTGGAACCAGTTTTGTGTTGTATAGACTGGGGAGTGTGATATCTGTTCTGTGCGGTGAGTTAACGCCTGTGTGGCAAACCTCTACAACAGAGACAGGGACTGGTGCAGCACAAGGCTGCACTCAGTTGTTAGACAGGGAATCTAAGTGTGTAGTTAGAGGTCAAGCTGACCAGGATTTATTTTCATGTTTTATTTTTGTTTGGCTGTTATATGTATCACTGCATGTAGCATAAATAAACCGCATCTTTTGTTTTTTGCACCTACAACGCTGTCTGCTGTGCCTGATTTTGTGTTGTGAACCCATCCAGGGGGTCACACACACCCGCTGCCGAGCTAACCCCTCACAGTTGGTGGAGAATTTTGGCAGTTTTTTTTCATCTTTTTTTTTAAAGGCCAGCATGGAGGAGATACTGAGACAGCTGGCTCTAGCAAATGCAAATCAGCAGCAAGCAAATGCAAATCAGCAGCAAACAAATGCGGCTTTACAAAAGAGCCTTGCAGCCCAGCAGAAAGCTCACCTGCAGAGTCTGGAAGCTCAGCAACAAGCCCAGCAGCAATCTGAAGCCCGCTTCATAAACCTGTTGCAGAAGCAAGAGCAGAATTTTCAACAGAAAATAGAGACATTAATACAGCAACGTCCGCAGACCAATGAGGCAAGTGGTTACAATAATACCGCATCCTTTGGTGTGAGCCGTTTATTGAAAAAAATGACTGGAGAGGATGATCCGGAGGTGTTTTTGACCACATTTGAAAGGACTGCTGAAAGGGAAAAGTGGCCTAAGGAGCAATGGGCTGGACTGGTGGCCCCTCTGTTAACTGGGGAATCGCAGAAAGCTTATTATGACCTAGAGCCTGACCAAGCAAAAGACTATGTGGTGCTAAAAACAGAAATATTGGCACGGCTGGGTGTCACCCTGGCCGTCCGGGCTCAGCGTGTGCATAATTGGACTTTTCAGGTTGGAAAACCCCCCAGGTCTCAAATGTATGATCTCATTCACCTGAGCAGAAAGTGGCTGCAGCCAGAGACTTTGACCGCACCAAACATTGTGGAACGTGTTGTTATGGATCGTTTCCTGAGAGCTCTTCCTACTGCCATCCAAAAATGGGTAAGCCATGGAGACCCAGAAAATGCAGATAAACTTGTGGATCTGGTTGAGAGGTACTTGGCTACAGAGAACCTGACCACCTCTTTCAGGGACTCACGGACTTTCTACCCTAAGACCAGATCATCCCCAGTGGCGGGTAAGATGACTCCAAGGGGTGAGGGTGGAGAGAGTGAGAGGGTGGGAGTTCTACCTAAGGTCTGGCGGGAGCAGCCCAGGAAGCCCATGCTGCAAGAGGCAGCGAAAAAGATTATTTGCTACCACTGCCGCCAAGAGGGACATATTGAAGCAAATTGCCCCGTTGTGGATGAGCCTATGCAATGTGACTTTATAAGGGAGAGACGTCAGTCGCTGTTTGCGACAGTTGCATGCACTGCCATTCGGGGACCTGAGAAACATTTATGTAAAATGTGTATTAATGGTAGAAATGTTGATGTGTTGCTGGATTCAGGTAGCCTGGTAACATTGATAAAAGCTGAATTAGTTACTACAGAGGTCTCTGGGAAGAACAGGGTGGCTGTTATTTGTGTGCATGGGGACACCCGAGAGTATCCTGTAACTTCAGTGTTTTTTGAGACCCCCAAAGGTAACCTCTCTCATCAGGTGGGGGTTAGTGTCTCACTTACCACATGATGCTATTGTGGGAAGGGATTTTCCAAAATTCTGGGAACTCTGGGATTGTCCTGAGCCCCCCACTGGTGCCCCTATAAACCAGGAAGATGACCAGAATTCCTCTGGGAGTGGTGAGGACTCTCCTGAATTTCCCTTGTCGGTATTGGCGGGGGAAACTCGAGAAACTGGGGAGGAGGCAACATCCTCAGATGAAAACATGCCGTCTGTGGAGTTTCCGGATCTTGAGGTTCACAGGGAAAATTTTGCCACAGAACAGTTAAAAGACCCCACCCTAATAAAGGCACGGGAAAATGTGGTGAAAATAGATGGCGAGTTAGTGAACCCAGATAAGACTTGCGCTTACCCGTACTTCACTATGGAAAGGGACCTGCTGTATCGAGTGGCTCAAAGGGCAGAAGAAACCATTGAGCAACTTGTAGTGCCCAAACCTTATAGGAAGTTGGTGTTAGAATTGGCCCATGGGCACATTCTGGGAGGTCATCTGGGGGCCGAGAAAACCAGAGAGAGGATATTGCAGAGATTCTATTGGCCTGGGGTCATGAAGGAAACAGAAAATTATTGTTCCTCCTGCCCTGTGTGTCAGAAGTCGGCACCTATGCCACATTTCCGTAACCCGCTGGTACCTCTTCCTATCATTGAGGTCCCCTTTGAGAGGATCGCAATGGATTTGGTAGGTCCGATAATGAAGTCTGCTAGGGGGCATCAGTACATTTTGGTTATATTGGACTATGCCACCCGTTATCCGGAAGCAATTCCTCTTCGAAATACCTCGGCCAAAACCATAGCCAAAGAGCTATCTCTTGTTTTTAGCCGCGTGGGTATTTGTAAGGAACTGCTTACGGACCAAGGTACACCCTTTATGTCCCGGGTTATGAAAGAACTATGCAAGTTGTACAAAGTGACGCAATTGCGTACATCTGTGTATCACCCCCAAAGAGATGGGTTGGTTGAAAGATTCAACAAAACCCTAAAACAAATGTTAAAGAAGGTGGTGGATAGAGATGGAAAGAATTGGGACTGTCTAATACCCTATCTGATGTTTGCCATTAGGGAGGTACCCCAATCCTCTACGGGTTTCTCACCCTTCGAGTTGCTCTATGGGAGACACCTAAGAGGGCTGCTGGATATCGCCAAGGACACTTGGGAAAATGAGAGTTCTCCTCACAGGAGTGTGATTGAGCATGTCGCCCTGATGCAAGATAGAATTGCACAGGTAATGCCAATTGTAAAGGAACATTTAACCCAAGCGCAGTTAGCACAGCAGAGAGTGTACAACCGTGGGGCCAAGACCCGTACTTTTTCCCCGGGGGATAGGGTCTTGGTGCTAGTCCCTACGGTTGAAAGCAAATTTCTGGCCAAATGGCAAGGTCCATATGAAGTAATTGAAAAAATTAGTGAGGTGAACTACAGGGTTAGACAGCCAGGAAGGCGAAAGCCGGAGCAGATCTATCACGTCAATCTGCTGAAAGCCTGGAGGGATAGGGAATCCCTAGTCGCAGTAACTTTGTCACAAGCCCAGTCTGATTGCTTAGTTCCTGAGGTTGGAATAGCAGACACCTTATCGAAACCCCAACAACAGGAGGTTAAAGAGTTTGTACTTCGTAACAAAGAGATTTTCTCTGAGCTTCCGGGACAAACATCTGGCGTAGAGCATGACATTATCACCCCGCCAGGAGAAAGGGTAAAACTAAAACCTTATAGAATACCAGAGGCCCGACGGGAGGCAATACGTGGGGAGGTTCAAAGGATGCTGGAATTGGGTGTGATAGAGGAGTCCCAGAGTAACTGGTCCAGTCCTATCGTACTAGTGCCCAAACCTGATGGGAGCTGGCGGTTTTGTAACGATTTTCGACAATTAAATAAAGTTACAAAATTTGACACCTACCCCATGCCGCGTATAGATGAGTTGATTGACCGGCTGGGAACAGCCCGATATATGACAACTCTTGATCTCACCAAAGGGTATTGGCAAATTCCCCTGGCCGAGTCGGCCAAGGAGAAAACTGCGTTTGTAACCCCAGATGGGGCATTCCAATATAAGAGAATGCCGTTTGGGTTACAGAATGCACCGGCAACATTCCAGCGGAAAATGGATAAGATTCTGAGGCCCCATCAGAAATATGCTGCAGCTTACCTGGATGATGTGATTATCCATAGCACAGACTGGGTCTCACATTTGCCAAAAGTACAAGCAGTCCTAGACTCTATCCGGGAAGCTGGGTTTACGGTCAATCCAAAGAAGTGTACCATTGGACAGGAGGAGGCCAAATATCTTGGGTACACTATTGGGAGGGGGGTGATAAAACCCCAAGTCAATAAAGTCAAGGCCATACAGAGTTGGCCACGTCCCAACAGCAAGAAACAGGTACGAGCCTTTCTGGGAATCGCTGGCTATTATCGACGATTCATTCCCCATTTTGCTTCTCAGGCTGTGCCCCTCACCAACCTGACAAAAGGGAAAGAGTCTGTTATGGTTAAATGGTCCCCAGAGGCTGAAGAAGCATTTCAGTCCTTAAAAACAGCCTTATGTAGCCAGCCAGTGTTGTACTCACCAGACTTCTCTAAGGACTTCGTTGTACAAACTGATGCATCAGACGTTGGGTTAGGAGCGGTGTTATCCCAGGTCTGGAACGGGAAAGAGCACCCAGTCATTTACCTCGTCAGGAAGTTGAAGTCCCATGAGGTAAATTACGCCACAATTGAGAAGGAATGTGCAGTGAAGTGGGCTCTAGATTCCCTTTGGTACTATCTGCTAGGTAGGCACTTTGACCTGGTGACTGATCATGCTCCTTTAAAGTGGATGGCTCAGAACAAGGAGACCAATAGAAGGGTAAATAGGTGGTTCCTGGCCCTACAAGAATTTAACTTTACAGTTAAGCATCGCCCTGGTGTTAAAATGGGGAATGTGGATGCTTTGTCTCTGATACATGCGTGTCTGACTGCTTGTGTTACAACCCCAAGGTTGAAACAAGAGGGGGGGGGTATGTGGCAGCACGCAGGTAAAGTCACCTGGTTGTATCCAGGATGGGAAATATGTGTGCCCTAGATTCAGGCTTTATGCAGACCTTTACAATTAGAGGGGAAGAGTTAATGAGCCCAGCTGAAGTAAGTGGGCTCATTAAGACCTCTACAAAAAACCCCAGCATGCTTAGGGAGATGCTCCATCCTGGAACCAGTTTTGTGTTGTATAGACTGGGGAGTGTGATATCTGTTCTGTGCGGTGAGTTAACGCCTGTGTGGCAAACCTCTACAACAGAGACAGGGACTGGTGCAGCACAAGGCTGCACTCAGTTGTTAGACAGGGAATCTAAGTGTGTAGTTAGAGGTCAAGCTGACCAGGATTTATTTTCATGTTTTATTTTTGTTTGGCTGTTATATGTATCACTGCATGTAGCATAAATAAACCGCATCTTTTGTTTTTTGCACCTACAACGCTGTCTGCTGTGCCTGATTTTGTGTTGTGAACCCATCCAGGGGGTCACACACATCCGCTGCCGAGCTAACCCCTCACAATATATATACACACACACATGTAGCACTAACCCCCGAAGGAGCTGCTGGTTTCATTCAGGCTTACCGTTACCTCACCTGCTCGCCTGTTTGTCTTAGGGGGGTCCCATTAGAAAGTAGCCCAAATGATGATAAATCCGACGCTTAGTCCTTTTTGAAGATTTATTAAGGGATAACACCAAAGATAGACAAAAGAAACAGTGCTTCAATAGAGGGTTAGAGGATAAAGGGAAGTTCAGGCATCTAGTAATTGCGGGTTAGAGGTATTAGTCAGATCCAGAGGACAAACAGCTCCACAGACTGGATCCAGCAGTCACTGGATAGGCCCCCTCACTTGACCTAGCAACCGATGAGATGCTCAACAAAGTCTCTGCCACAGACTTGTTAATTGAACTTAGAGATTTTTAGAGTTTTAGGAAGAACTACCATACAGTACCAGATTCTTTCAGCCGATCCGGCGATACTGTAAGGATATTGATCCAGGTTACATCCTTCAACTGAGTTTCCAGACTCCTCCAGAGACACCAGCCTTGCACTCGGTCCTCCACCTGAGAAGTCCTCCCCTGGATCCTCCAGTTTTCTTGGCTTCTCCCCGCAGGCGAGACAGCACAGGACCACCCCTGGATCAGCAGGCCCCAAGACATTCCTAGGCCTACACTCTCAGTTGCGAAGCCTCGGGCCAGCCGGCCCCGAGGCGCAGATCAATACGACACAGGCCCCAGGCCAGGAGGACCATGAGATCAGGATAGCATACCCCAAGACAGGGACCCAGAAAGAGACCCAAAAAAATGGTGTTGGTACCTTAAATACCCTCTCTCAGAATGCACAGCATGGAAACCACACCCACTGAACTATTTACGAGCAAGAGATGGCATTCAATTCATCCAGCCTGCTGTTGTTCCAAACCCACTGACGGTGACAGCGACACCTACCGTCAAGGGGGGGATCAGTACAACCCAGCTGGACTGGTACAGAAACCAGAACTTTTAGAGAAATTAGTCTGAGCCAAACTACAGCTTCAGACAATTAAATTTAAAAAAAAAAAATAATAGCGTCTGCCCATCAGGAGCAGGGCACTACACACACATATACACACACACAGTGCAGTCAGTGTAGACTATATATACAGTGAGGGCAGCATATTTAAAATATATATACTGTGTAGTATATATACAGTATCTCACAAAAGTGAGTACACCCCTCACATTTTTGTA
Source organism: Lithobates pipiens (assembly GCF_037356315.1). Lineage (NCBI taxonomy): Eukaryota > Metazoa > Chordata > Amphibia > Anura > Ranidae > Lithobates > Lithobates pipiens. Next base: position 375,997,102 of record NW_027507748.1, on the reverse strand, counting down.
AATATTTTATTATACCTTTTCATGTGACAACACTGAAGAAATGACACTTTGCTGCAATGTAAAGTAGTGAGTGTACAGCTTGTATAACTGTCTAAATTTGCTGTCTCCTCAAAATAACTCAACACACAGCCATTGATGTCTAAACCGCTGGCAACAGAGTACACCCCTACTATACCTCCAGTCCTCTCAAAAACCAGCACTGAGAGGAATGAAGGTATAGCAATAGGTGCCACAAGTACTTGCAGTCAATCTGCTAGCAGTACACCACCAGTTAATATCAGCAGGCAAATTTCGCTACCCCAGTTGCTAAACCATAAAAAAATTGTGTCCCAGCTATCCACGTGCTCAGCGTCTAAATGCTAGCTTGGCCAAATTGCTAGCACTGCAACTGCTGCCTTTTCAGCTGGTAAACTCTGCCCCCTTTTGTGAATTTGTGGAATGTGCTGTACCACAGTGGCAGGTTCCAAAACAATTTTTTTTTTCCGTTCCAGTTCTCTACCGTCATGTGGAAGGCAATGTTTAGGCCTTGTTGGACAGGGCGATCAGCAGCAAGTTTCACATTACTGCTGATTCATGGTCCAGCAGGCATGGTCAGGGATGTTACCTTTATCTTCATGGCACACTGGGTAACTTTGCTGGCAGCTGGGAAAGATAAGGTTCTCCACTAACCACTAATGTAATGTTTCTTAACTGGTCATTATTATGATTTTTGCTTATCATTTTTTTTATATTATCATTGATGATTATTTTGTGATTAGAACTGAAAATTATTTAATTTAGTGAAACTTTAGATTCACCATGAGTGTCACATACTCTACTACTCTACATACATCTTATTCTTTTTAATAATTATTATCAACATCACAATTTATTTTGTTATCTATATTGAAAAAAAGGATGAGCTGTAGTTTTAAAGTGTAACTCCACTTTTGTTGAGAAAAAAAACATTCCCTCTGAGTGATCTACAGTGCCTTGAAAAATTATTCATACCCTCTTTAAAATTTTCAAATTTTTTAATTTTACAACCAAAAACTTCAATTTATTTTATTTGGCTTTTATGTGATAGACCAACACAAAGTGGCACATAATTGTGAAGTGAAGGGAAAATGAAAAATGGTTTTCAACATTTTTTACAAATAAATATCTGAAAAGTGTGGCGTTCAGCCTCCTTTTATTCTGATACCCCTAACTAAAATCAAATAAAATAGTAGAACCAATTGCCTTCAGAATTCACCTATTTAGTAAATAGAGTCCACCTGTGTGTAATTTAATTTCAGTATAAATACAGCTGATCTGTGAAGCTCCCAAAGGTTTGTTAGAAAACCTTACCGAACAAACAGCATTATGAAGGCCAAGGAACACACCAGACAGGACAGGGATAAAATTGCGGAGAAGTTTAAAACAGGGTTAGGTTATAAAAAAAATCCCAAGCTTTGAACATCTCACGGAGCACTGTTCAATCCATCATCCAAAAATAGAAAGAATATGGCACAACTGCAAACCTGCCAAGACATGTCAGTCCACCTACACTGACAAACCAGGTAAGGAGAAACAGCCAAGAGGCCCATGGTAACTCTGGAGGAGCTTCAGAGATCCACAGCTCAGGTGGGAGAATCTGTCCACAGGACAACTTTTAGCTGTGCACTCCACAAATCTGGCCTTTATGGAAGAGTGGCAAGAAGAAAGCTACTGTTGAATGAAAGCCATAAAAATTTAAAAAGCCAGTTTGCAAGAAGCCATGTGGAGGACACAGCAAACATGTGGAAGAAGGTGCTTTGGTCAAATGAGAGCAAAATTTAACTTTTTGGCCTAAAAGCAAAACGCTATGTGTGGCAGAAAACGATCACTGCACATCGCCCTAAAGACATCATCCCCACCGTGAAACATGGTGATGGCAGCATTATGTTGTGGGGATGCTTTTCTTCAGCAGGGACAGGGAAGCTTGTCAGAGTTGATGGGAAGATGGATGGAACCAAATACAGGGAAATCTAATGTCGCGTACACACGACCAGACTTTCCGGCAGACTAGGTCTGACGGAATAATTCGCTTGGATTGTGTGTGGGATAGTTCTTTAAAAAAAATCAGATGGACCTAGACTAATCAACCTATATATATATATATATATATATATATATATATATATATATATATATATATATATATGTATAAAATATGAGCTGATTTATTCCCCTACTTTCCTGCCCAATTTGTTTTAATGATATTGTTATATCCAGAGTGTGCCGTATTATTCAATTGTATATGACCCTTTTAGTTTTACAAGGTTCTCTGAGAACTGACATTTTTTCTTCTAGGGTAAAAGTTTTATACACGCTGTCCTACAGCCTTTAAAAAAAAGCCTTAGTCTCAAACATAAATATTACTTAAGTTAGTATATAGTTACATAGTAGGTGAGGTTGAAAAAAGACAAAGTCCATCAAGTACAAACTACGTGTGTGATTATATCTCAGTATTACATTGTATATCTCTGTATGTTGTGGTTGTTCAGGTGCTTATCTAATAGTTTTTTGAAACTATGGATGCTCCCTGCTGAGACCACCGCCTGTGGAAGGGAATTGCACATCCTTGCCGCTCTTACAGTAAAGAACCCTCTATGTAGTTTAAGGTTAAACCTCTTTTCTTTCAATGTTAATGAGTGCCCATATGCCTTGTTAAACTCCCTTCCTCCGAAAAAGTTTTATCCCTATTGTGGCGTCACAAGTACGGTATTTGTAAATTGAAATCATATCCCCTATCAGGCGTCTCTTCTCCAGAGAGAATAAGTTCAGTGCTCGCAACCTTTCCTCATAACTAACATCCTCCAGACCCTTTATTAGCTTTGTTGCCCTTGTTTGTACTTGCTCCATTCCCAGTACATCCTTCGTGAGGACTGGTGCCCAGAACTGGACAGCATACTCTAGGTGCAGCCGGGCCAGAGTCTTGTAGAGCTGGAGAATTATTGTTTTATCTCTGGAGTTGATCCCCTTTTTAATGCATGCCAATATTCCGTTTGCATTGTTAGCAGCAGCTTGGCATTGCAAGCCATTGCTGAGCCTATCATCTATTAGGACCCCAAGGTCCTTTTCCATCCTAGATTCCCCCAGAGATTCTCCCTCCAGTGTATAGATTGCATTCATATTTTTGCCACCCAAATGCATTATTTTAAATTCTTCTACATTAAACCTCATTTGTCATGTAGTTGCCCACCCCATTTATTAGTAAAAGCAGATTTCTTTAAAATTTGGACTTTTATGGACCATGAACACTCAGAAAAATAGGATATTTATAACAGCTTACCTGTGAAATCAATTTCTTGGAGTACATCACGGGACACAGAGCACCATAGTAATAACTATATGGGTTATAGGCCACCTGTGGGTGAATGGACACTGGTATAACCAAAAAGGGAAATAGGAAGTCCGCCTCCCTATATAATTCCTCCCGTATCGGGAGTACCTCAGTTTTTGTAGCAAAGCAATATATATACATATCCCAGTAAGAGGGGAGGGACCTCTGTGTCCTGTGATGTACTCCAAGAAAATGATTTTACAGGTAAGCTGTTATAAAAATCATATTTTCTTAATCGTACATCACGGGACACAGAGCACCATAGTAATAACTATATGGGATGTCCCAAAGCAATGCCACCTGAGGGGAGGGAGACAAATAGCCTTGCATGAGGACCTATACTGCTGCCTGCAGCACACTGCGCCCAAAGGCCATCTTACATCCATTTGATAAAATCTTGTGAATGTATGTACTGACAACCAAGTAGCAGCCTTGCATATCTGAGCCATAGAGGCTTGGTGATGCACTGCCCACGAAGCACTGACTGCCTTGGTAGAGTGCGCTTTAATCTTAAAGGGAGGAACCCTTCTTTTCAGACCATAAGCTCGACTAATCACCTGATGAATCCACTTAGCAACAGTAGATTTACATGCTGCCTGAGCCTTTCTAGAGCCTTCCGGCAACACAAACAAAACATCAGTTTTCCGTATCTGAGCAGTCGCTTTCAGACAGGCTTTAATTGCTCTCACTACATCGAGAGAATGTAATAGTTTTTCTTCTGTAGAATGAGGTTCTGGGAAAAAGGAAGGTAAGGAAACATCTCGATACAGATGAAAACCAGACACTACCTTTGGCAAAAAGGTTGGGTGCTGACGCAGCACAACCTTATCCTTGTGAATGATTAAGTATGGCTCTTTACAGGAGAAAGCAGCCAATTCTGATACTCTTCTTGCAGAGGTTATGGCAACTAGGAATACCAATTTCCTTGTCAAAAGGATCAAAGAAATATCCCTTATAGGTTCAAAGGGTTGTCTTTGCAACACAGACAAAATCAGATTCAAATCCCATGGGCACAAGGATATTCTAACAGGCGGAGTTATCCGAGTTACCCCTTGTATGAATACCCAGACTAAAGAGTGCGAAGCAAGCGGCCTTTGGAAAAACATTGCCAAGGCCGAAATCTGACCCTTGATTGTACTCAAGGCCAGCTTCATTTCTACTCCTAATTGTAGAAATGTCAGAATTCTTCCTATGACATACTTACGAGGATGCCAACCCTTGGTTTCACACCAAGTGACATAGGCCTTCCACACCCTGTAATAAATTATCCTGGAGGTCGGCTTTTTGGCAGTAATCAGGGTGGTTACTGGTAGGAATATTCTTCTCCTGTGATCAGTCAAACTCCAGATGTATTGAAAAGCATACAATTTATTTCAATTGTGTGACACAAAAGGATGAGCTTCTTACAAGTTTGAGTCAAAATGCAGAAGTCATCCAGAATTCAGAATGTAACTTTCTTTTGTGAGATCAACAAAAAGAATCCTATTGGCTAGTTAAAGCAACGTGTCCTTAGACTCCATTTTAGAATCATCAGTCTCCATTTCAGATAAAATAGTCACATGATAAACATTAAAACTTTTCCAACAGTCACTACTGAACCTGAAAGCCTCCGATTTTTTAGAATGTGGGCTTCAATAGCCACACTGTTAAATTTAGCGTTTTTAAGGCAGGATGAAATACCTGCAACAGCAGGTCCGGAGGAGTTGGAAGAGTCAGAGACTCCCCTACTGCCATACTCACGATTCCTGCAAACCAGGGTCTTCTGGGCCATGCCGGGCCACTAGGATTACTGGCTTCCCTTCTTTCTTTGATCCTGTGAAGCAGCCGTGGAAGCAGCTGAACTGGAGGGAATGCATAAATCAGTGAAAACCGATTCCACAGGATCTCTAATGCATCTACTCCGAGTGCACGTGGATGGATCCCTTGTTATCAAAACTTCTTGTTGAACCTGGACGCCAATAGATCTACGTCCAGTGTACTCCATCTTTGGCATATGGCCAAAAAAACATTGGGGTGTAGAGACCATTCTCCCGGCAACAACTGTTGACGGCTCAGAAAATCTGCTTGCCAATTTTCCACTCCTGGAATGTAAACTGCAGATAGGCAAGGAACATGTTTCCTTGTCCAAGACAGAATATGGTCCACCTCCCTTTGGGTAGAGTGGCTTCTGGTGCCCTCTTGGTGATTGATATAGGCCACTGCTGTGGCATTGTCAGATTGTATCCTGACAGGAGCATTCCGCAACCTGGACATTCAGGCTATTAGAATCTCTAGGATATTGATTGGCAAGGTCTTCTTGGACTCTGACCACTTCCCTTGAACAGTGGTCTCTTCTATAACTGCTCCCCAGCCCCATAGACTGGCATCCATTGTTACTACTTTCCAGGAAACTGGAATGAAGGATTTCCCCCTCTGTAAATTCCTGGTTATCAACCACCAGTTGAGACTCTGGCGAACCTTTGGAGCCAGATTCATTGGATAATCCAAGGCTTGGATCCGTTTTTTCCAAGCAGGCAGAATACTGTGTTGCAACTGTCTTGAATGAAACCAGGCAAAGGGAACAGCTTTCGAAGGAAGCTACCATCTTCCCTAATAGTCTCATGCAAAGGCAAATGGAAGGACCCTTCTTTTCCTTGAGCAGCTCTCTTAGAGCGTTGATCTCTGCCTGAGGCAAGAACATCTTTCCTGGGTTGTGTCTATGACCAGGCCCAAATACAGCAGCCTTCGTTTATGAATAAATTAAATAGAATTGTGTCAGGGCTGGCTTAGCCCTTCCTTCTCTGGGCTGGCTGCTCAGCTGTCGGCTAATTGCCAGCTCTCATCTCTCTCCACAGTTACCAGCTGTTCCTGATTATGCTCGTCTGACCTGCCTACTTAAAGCCATCCAGCTCACTTCACCTCTGCCTTCGCCTTGGTCACATCACAAGAAATCATCTCCTGCAGTTCTGTTTAAAGACTGGCTTGCTGACATCCCTTCTGGCTCCTTATGCTGCTTGCTGTTGCTCTACTTGGATCCCTGACTTCTGGCCTGGCTGACTACCCGATCTGGTTATTGAACTCTGGCCTGGCTGACTACTCTATCCGGTTCCTGGACTCTGGCTTTGATTTGACTATGCTTTTTCTATTTACCTTTTTATTTTTATTAATAAACAAGTGTGATTTAATTGTACTTCTGTCTCAGTCTAATTCATGGTTTCTGACAAATTGGTCTCAGCACAGAACCCTGGGGGACCCCACTACCCACCCCAGACCATTCCGAGTACTCACTTCTCATCACCACCCTCTGAACTCGCCCTTGTAGCCAGTTTTTAATCCATGTACTCACACTATGGTCTATGCCAACAGACCTTATTTTGTACAGTAAATGTTTATGGGGAACTGTGTCAAATGCTTTTACTAAATCCAGATAAATCACGTCTATAGGCCTTCCTTTATCTAGATGGCCACTCACCTCCTCATAGAAGGGTAATAGGTTGGTTTGGCAAGAACGATTCTTCATGAATCCATGCTGATTACTGCTAATGATACCATTCTCATTACTTAAATCATGTATATAGTCCCTTATCATCCCCTTCAAGAGCTTGCATACTATTGATGTTAGGCTAACTGGTCTGTAATTCCCAGGGATGTATTTTGGGCCCTTTTTAAATATTGGTGCTACATTAGCTTTTCCCTAATCTGGTACCATTCCAGTCAGTTAACGGTCAGTAAAGATTAGGAACAATGGTCTGGAAATTACTTGACTGAGTACGCTTGGGTGCAAGCCATCTGGTCCGGTGATTTATTAATGTTAAGTTTCCCAAGTCTAATTTTAATTCTGTCCTCTGTTAACCATGGAGGTGCTTCCTGTGATGTGTCATGAGGATAAACACTGCAGTTTTGTTTACTGAAGCCCCTGATTCCCTTTTGAAGACTGAGAAGAATAAATTCAATACCTTTGCCATCTCCCCATCCTTTGTAAGCAGATGACCTTCCTAAGTCTTTATGGGGCCAATATAATCTGTCTTTTTACTGTTTACATACTTAAAGAATTTCTTGGGATTTTTTTTCCTTTCTCCCACTATGTGTCTTTCGTGTTCTATTTTAGCCAACCTAATTGCACCTTTACATTTCTTGTTGCATCCCTTATAATGTCTGAATGCTGATGATGATCCCTCAACCTTGTATTTTTTGAAGGCCTCCTACTTTGCTTTTATATGCATTTTTACATTGGAGTTAAGCCATCCAGGACTTTTGTTCCCTTTATTAAATTTATTACCCAATGGGATGCATTAGCTAATGCACTTATTTAATATGCTCTTAAAGCAAACCCATGTCTCCTCCGTGTTCTTTGTTCCTAAGATCTTATCTCAGTTAATGCCTTCTAGCAAGGTTCGTAGTGTAGGGAAGTTGACTTTTGAAATTCAGTGTCTTTGTGTTCCCCTTATGTTTACTATTTGTGTGATTTATACTGAAGCCAATTCACCTGGGATCACTGTTTCCTACATTGCCCCATATTTCCACATCAGTGATCAGGTCTTTATTGTTGGTAATCATTAGATCCAGTGACGCTTTATTTCTAGTTGGTGCGTCTACCATCTGAACCATGAAATTGTCCTGCAAGACATTTAGAAACTGGTGAGCCTTAAACTATGCTTAGTTCCCTCCGCCCAGTCTATGTCTGGATAATTAAAATCCCCCATCATGATAACACTTCCCATCTTTGCTGCTAATCCAAATTGTGATAGGAGATCCGTCTTCCCCTCCTCTCTCAGGTTAGGGGGCCAATAGCATACTCCCAGTATTATTTTCCCCTTAGTTTTATCCCTTTGGAGCTCTACCCATAAGGATTCCACCTCATCCCTAGCTCCCTTTAGTGATGTCATCTCTCACATTCACTTGTATATTATTCTTGATATATAGGCATACCCCTCCCCCTTTTTTATCCTCTCTATCCCTGTGATAAAGGGTATATACCCTTTAATGGTTGCCAGGCAATTATGAGAGCTGTTGAAACAGGTCTCTGAAATTCCCACAAAATCCAAATTCTCCTCGTACAACAGTATCTCTAGTTCACCCATCTTTTCCGCCAGGTTCCTGGCATTGGTGAACATGCCACGTAGTTTAGACCGGTCGCATACTATCCTCTAATTGGGTGTTCCGCTATTGCAACTAGGACTTGTTACTATACTTACCTTGGATTTATGTGCTTTAGTCAAGCTACCGCGATTGCCCCCCTCTGGAATATGTTCGGTGCTGACTATCTATACCTCTTGGCCCCCCCCCCCGTTGTCTAGTTTAAAAACCCCTCTAACTTTTTGGCCATCTTTACTTCCAGTTGATCTGCACCATCCTCATTTAGGTGCAGTCCGTCCCTTCTATAGTACTGGTGATCGACTGAGAAGTCAGCCCGGTCCTCCAGAAACCCAAATCCCTCCTTACTACACCCACTCCTCAGCCACTTGTTTACTTCCCTACTCTCCCTCTGCTTTTCTGGTGTGGCTCGATGTACCGGTAGTATTCCTGAGAATATTAGTACTACCTTGGAGGTCCTTTTCCTCAATTTAGCTCCCAAAACCATGAAATCAGACCGAGACAGAAGTACAGTTAAATCACACTTGTTTAATAATAAAATTAAAAAGAACAAATGTACTCAAAACATAGCCAAAGTTCAGTAACCGGAACGGATCATCAGCCAAGCCAGGAGTCAGGGATCAAAGTAGTGGAACAGCAAGCAGGATCTGTAGCCTGAAGGCATGTCAGCAAAGCCAGTCTATAAAACAGGAGCACAAGAGATAGTTTCTTGTGATGTGACCAAGGCGAAGGTAGAGCTCCTCTGGACTAGGCAGCCTAAGTAGGCAGGACTGAAGAGCAGGATCAACATCAGCTGGGTAACTGCGGAGAGAAATGGGAGCTGGCAGTTAGCCGACAGCTGAGGGGCCAGCTCAGAAAAGGAAGGGCTGAACCCAGCCCTGAAAGTACCCCCTCCTCAATGACCCCCCCTCGGAAGACCACCAGGCTTGAGGGGAAAACATCTATGGAAATCACAGAGGAGGACAGGGGCATGTACGTCCGAGGATGAGCCCCAAGAGCATTCCTCCAGACGGTACCCTTTACAATGCACTAGGTACTGTAGGTTCCGCTTACGGAACCTACTGGAGCCAACAATGGACTGTACTTCATACTCCTCATGGTTCTCAAACTGTACAGGGTGAAGGTGGTAAAGCGGTTGCAGACCAAAGGTTTTAATAAGGAGACATGAAATACATTTGAAATACTCATATTAGAAGGAAGGTCTAATGCGTAAGCCACTGGGTTAATCCTGCAAAGAATACAGAAAGGCCCAATAAACGAAGGTGCGAACTTCAGTGAGGGAACACAAAGTCGGAAGTTGCGAGATGACAGCCAGAACCTGTCCCCAACCTGGTAGGAAGGCGCAGGCAGGCGTCTGCGGTCAGCATGGAGTCTGTACCTATCAGCATGACGCACAGCTTCCTGGACTTGTGCCCAAGTGGAACAAAGACCACAGAGATGATCCTCTAACGCAGGAATCCTCTGCGGGAACAAACGAGTCAGGCAACATGGAAGGATGGAAACCATAATTCGCCATAAACAGGGACAATCTGGAAGCAGAATATAAGGCACTGTTGTGAGCAAACTCTGCCCACGGTAATAGGTCTGACCAGTTGTTATGATAGTCAGAAATATAGCAACGTAGGAATTGCTCCAAGGACTGATTGTCTCGTTCTACAGCCCCATTAGACTGCGGGTGATACGTAGAGGAGAAAGCAAGCTGAATTCCCAACTGTGCACAAAAGGCTTGCCAGAACCAGGACACAAACTGACTACTCCTGTCTGAGATAATCCTTGGGTAGCCCATGTAAGCGAAAGATCTCCAAAGCAAAAATGGAAGCCAGTTCCTTAGAAGTGGGCAACTTCTTAAGAAGAATACAATCAGACATTTTCGAGAACCGGTCAACCACCATAAGGATAACTGTGTTACCCTGAGAGTTGGGTAACTCCACAATAAAATCCATAGACAGGTGGGTACAGAACCTCTCTCCATTGGATATGGGTTGTAGGAGGCCCACTGAAAGTTGTCGTGGAGTCTTAGGCCGCGTACACACGGGCGGATTGTCTGTCCAACTTAGTCCGCTGAACAGTGTTTCAGCGGACAATCCGCTCGTGTGTGTGCTTCAGCGGACTTTTTCAGCGGACAATCTGACGAACAAAGTCTTACGGAATTTCCATAAGACAGTCCGTTCAAACTTGGTTTTGTCCGTCCAAACTTGGTTTTGTCCGTCCAAACTTGGTTTCAGCGGACAGTCCGCTCGTGTGTAGGCAAGTTGGACGGACTAAGTATGGCGCATGCTCAGAAAGGATTTACACGGCCGAAGGTTGCATTGCAGTGTATAGGACGTTGTTTTTCTAGTCCCGTCGTACGTGCTGTAGACGTCATCGCGCACGCTTTCAGCGGACTGTCTGCTCATCGTGTGTGGTCAAGTCCGTTCATGCAAATTTTGAACGGACTGTCTGTCGGATTGTCTGACGAACTTAGTTGGGCAGACAATCCGCCCGTGTGTACGCGGCCTTAGTCTGAGCACACACAAAACAGGCAGCTACGAAGGTGGTTACATCAGCAAATAGACTAGGCCACCAGAATTCTTGGGAAATGGCCCAAATTAGTTGATTCTTCCCAGGATGGCCAGCTTCCTTGGGAGAATGATAAGTCTGGAGCACGGCCGTACGGAGACTCTCTGGGACAAAGCAGCGGTCACAAGGTTTCTCAGGAGGAGCATGGACCTGAGAAGCAAGAATTTTGTGACCCAAAGGAGAAGTGAGACTGGTGCGAACCGTAGCCAGAATACGATCAGGAGGAATCACAGGAACAGACTATAACTTGGAAGTGGAGGAAAATCGTTGTGACAAGGCGTCAGACCTTATATTCTTAGTACCGGGTAAGAATGAGACAATGTAATTAACACTTGACAAGAAAAGAGCCCAACGCGCCGTTCTGGGAGAGAGGCGTTTAGCTTCAGACAAGAATGTAAGATTCTTACAGTCAGTAAGAATGAGAACCAACACAGTGGTACCTTTGAGGAGATGTTTCCATTCTTGCAGGCCTAAAATGATCACCAACAGCTCTCTGTCACCAATCTCATAATTGCGCTCTGCAGGTGACAATTTCTTGGAAATGTAGCCCCAAGGATGCATAGCACTCTCAGAGGTAGGACACTGAAACAGAAGGGTGCCAACACCAGTCTCAGAAGCATCAACCTCAAGGATAAAAGACAAAGGCAATGGCCTTAAAGGAAGGCCTTAAAGGAAGGCCTTAAAGGAATTACGGAGACCAACTCTGTAGGTCACCGTCCTTTCTGGTCATATCAGCCAGGGGCTTGACCAGAGCCGAGAAGTTACGAATAAACTTCGGATAATAGTTGGCAAAGCCCAGGAAACGCTGCAGAGGACGTAAACCCACAGGTCAGGGCCACTGTAGGATTGCTGAAAGTTTCTCTGGGTCCATCGAAAATCTAGCAGTGGAAAATGACATAGCCCAGGAATTTAACCTGTTCATGATGGAACTTTCACTTCTCCAGTTTACAATAGAGATTGTTCTCTCTTAGTTTCTGAAGCACACGACAGACATCTGTGTGGTGGCTCTCCAGGGACTTGGAAAATATGAGGATATCATCAAGATAAATCACCACACATAACTGCAACAAATCTCGGAAGGACATCGTTAATAAATTCCTGAAAAACTGCTGGGGTGATAAAAAGGCCAAAAAGCATTACGGGGTACTCATAATGACATGTTCTGGTATTTAAAAAATCCTCATATTGTATGCCCCTCTCAAATCAAGCTTTGTGAAAAACATTGCTCCCTTGAAGCGGTTAAATAACTCTGTAATTAACGGAATCAGATAGGCATTCTTAATCGTGAAACGATTGAGACCCCTATAATCAATACAAGGTCTCAGTTCACCACTCCTTCTTCACAAAGAAGCCTGCACCAGCAGGAGACGAGAATTTGCGGATGAAACCTTGAGAAAGTGCGTCTGCAACATACTCCTCCATGGCCTTATCCTCCAAGACAGACAAAGGGTAAACCTGGCCACGAGGGGGTATGGCACCAGGTTGAAGGTCAATTGCACAATCATATGGCTGGTGTGGAGGCAAACTACCGGCTTGACCTTTGTCAAAGACATTGCTAAAATCACGGTACTCCTCTGGCAGGGAGGAGAGTGAAGAGGTGAACAGGACCTTGACTACCTTCTGGAAGCATGTCTCACTGCATTGTGGTGACCAGGAGAGAACCTTAGCACGGAGTCAATCAAAAGAGGGGTTGTGCCACTGTAACCAAGGATAACCAATAACCAGCGTAAACTTAGGTGAGGAAATAACTTGGAATTTGATTATCTCATGGTGAAGAGCCCCTATGACCATGGACAATGGAACCGTCTCATGAGTCACATGGGCAGGCTGTAGGGGTCTCCCGTCAAGAGCTTCAATGGCAAGGGGAGTGTCATGCAGTTGCAGTGGAACTGAGTGCTTCAATACAAAGGCAACATCAATGAACAGACCTGCAGCCCTAGAGTCGATTAGAGCCTGTATCTCAATGGACGACTCAGCCCAAGAGAGGGTGACCCGAAAACAGGGGCTTATCCTTCTGGAAAACTGGGGACGAAACAACGCCACCTAAGGTCTGTCCATGACAGAACCTCAAGGTTCGGGCATTCCCTGAACAGGTAGGACAAGACTTCAAAAAGTGACCTGCCTGGCCACAATAAAGGCACAATCTCTCCGTCCTACTAAAGGTTTTCTCATCCGCAGAGAGACGCATGAAGCCCAAGTGCATGGGTTCATCTTCACTGACTGACTCAGTACCAGGAGGCATTGGAGATTAGGGAAGCAAGAGTGGCACTGCAAAGCTCGGAGGCAAATGTACAGGAGGCTTCTGCAAGCGCTCCTTAAAAGAGAGCTTTCTCTGAGTCTGGAGTCAATGAGGATGGCAAACATGACCAACTTCTCCAGCTCAGTAGGTATATCTCAGGCTGCTATCTCATCCTTGATGGAATCTGAGAGACCATGAGAAAAAACAGCCACGAGGGCCTCATTGTTCCAAGCAACCTCTGCTGCCAGAGTACGGAATTCACTGGCGTAGTTGGCAACAGTTCTCGTACTCTGATGGACATGAGGCACTTGGCAGCAGAAGCGGAGAGTGTGGGAACATCAAATACCCTTTTAAAAGAGGCCACAAACTCAGGGTAACTCAAGACAACAGGTTTTTGCACCACCCATAGAGGATTTGCCTAGGCCAAGGCTCTCTCAGAAAGCAAAGATATCACAAAACCTACTTTTCTTCGTTCTGTGGGAAACGCCTGGGGCAGCAACTAAAGTATATCTTAACCTGGTTGAGAAACCCTCTGCATTGAACTGGATCGCTGGGGAAGCACAGCGGAGAGGAACCAGACATACCTCTTATAGAGTTAATACTCAAAGAGGGTGCCTACACAGAGACTTGCATCAGCAGGGACGGCCTGCAACTCAGGTTGTACCGGAGCAGCCGCAGTGGGAGATTCCAGGTGAGTCTTGTGACTCAGGAGCTTTGGCATGCTATGGCAAACTGATCCATGAGGTGATCTTGCTCATCCAATCTGGAAAAAATATTACCAACTAGTGGATTGACTGTAACTTCTGAATTCATGGCCTTTGCCTACTGTCAGAAACCATAAAATCAGACCTATACAGAAGTACAGTTAAATCACACTTGTTTAATAATAAAAGTAAAAAAAACAAACGTAGTCAAAACATAGCCAAAGTTCAGTAACCCGGAACGGATAGTCAGCCAAGCTAGGAGTCAGAGTCAAAGTAGTGGAACAGTAAGCAAGATCTATAGCCTGAAGGGATGTCAGCAAAGTCAGTATATAAAACAAGAATGCATGAGATAGTTTCTTGTAATGTGACCAAGGTGAAGGCAGAGCTCCTCTGGACTAGATGACTTAAGTAGGCAGGACTGACGAGCAGGATCAACTTCAGCTGGGTAACTGTGGAGAGAGATGGGAGCTGGCAATTAGCCGACAGCTGAGCAGCCATCTCAGAGAAGGAAGGGCTGAGCCCAGCTCTGACAAAAATATGTACTGGAAAGCTTTGTATATCAAGGAGTTCTTTTCAGTTGCAGTTTGACATTGCATTTACTAAGCTTGCTTGACAAGGCATTGTAAAGAGCAACAATGACATGCAAAGTGTAGCAACCAGTCACTTTGCTTCACAAGGAATAAAATGATCGACACTTAAAGTCTTTTTGCTCATTGGGACTTTATTAAAACGGGCTCTAAATGCAGGTGTTAGTGGCGACAGAATTTGTGACGCGTTTCACACTAAACGTGCTTAGCCATAGAAAGCACGACCAAGCTTGTTTACTGTGAAAAGCATCAGAATTTCTTTTGTCACCACTAACACCTGCTGTAAGAGTCTGTTTTAATATATTCCCAGCGATCGGAAAGACTTTGAGTGCGGATGGTTTTCATCTTTATGAGTAATGGCCTGGCAACGGTTTCTTTCCTGCACCAGTTTCCTGCTGTGACCCCTACGCTGGGGTTTGCAGTTGAGCAGCTTGCTGTGTACAGTCATGTTACTGCAGTCACATCATTCTGATTAGCTACTATAGCTTTGCACGTGAGCTCTGCTTTTTGAACTGCCTTACACAACAAGGCTACACGTATCTTCATCTTTTTATTAACTCCAGGATGAGTTCCAGTCCACAACATTTTTGGCTGAGCTAAAATGAATGTCACTTAGATCACTTGACTCAAACACACCTTTAGATTTAGAAGAGAAATTTGTGCAATTTCTTGTGTTAATTAAATTGTAATTGTCCTCTGCTTTTATCGCAACAACATTTTTAGAGTTCTCAAGCTTAGCTCTGAAGCCTGGCATAGATTTATAAACCAGCCATCAGTATTGTGCATTTTGAATATTCCTATCTATCACTATCTTGTCTTGCTCTATAAATAACATAACAATTACACTTGGCACAAAACAGTTGCATAGAATGTTACATTGAAATGATTTATGTGACTCGTTCTTTATAGAGTTTATTTTATAGCTGGGAAAATTAAATGGGAATTGAAAATAAAGATGAAAAATAATCAGACAATTTTGGTCAAAATTGCACCCATAAATTACAATATTACAGTTGCTGTAACAGGGCTCGCTGTCACATTAATAGCTCTTTTTATCAATAAAATGCAGGAATTTATCAGTAAGAGCAGGAAATTACAAAAAAACTCCAGATTCAGTCAACATTGCAATATACCTTTGGGAACAGAGGGGCGCCAGACTGAGTGCAGTATAAATCATATATTTAATAAAAACAAGTAGTAACTCACAGGTTAAATTAGATGAGTTTAGTATGTGGTGAAAATCGCCAGTCTTGGAGTCTCATAAATGTCTTCCCTTTGCAGCCTGAGGCACTGGTGTGATCTTATAGGGATCCAGAGAATGCTGGGAACCAGGAGGCAGGAAACAAGAAGCAGCTGGTCGTGACTTCACAGGAACAGGAAATGTGATTATTCAGTGGCAAGGAATGGTAATGCATTTCGAAGCTACAGCTTCTTCATCAGACCATGATTGGCTGGCAAACCTGGCAGTCTTATATTACAGAGGAAATAGAAACAGAGAGATCTGATGGGCCAGCCCATCAATCAAATACACAGATTCAAAGAGGTAGATGGCTGGAGACCGAAGTGAATGTAAATATGAGTAAGAAGCTTGCTGATTAATAGTGGAAGATAAGTTTATAACGTTTGCAGAAATCGATCAATTCACTAATTGATTAAATACAGAAATATAAAATGTATAAATATACCTCAAATTTAAAATGAATACATTTTTATAAGTAAATTAACTAAAAAATTAATTAAGAAAATTATTAGTAATTTGGAAATCAATTGATTATTATAAATTATAATGAATTAATAAAATGGTGAGAATGGAGGAAAGAGAGGACTCTATGCTAGGTATAATATTAAGGTTCCAAGTTATATCATGACCAAAAATACTTCTCAAAAGGATAAAATCGAATAAAATCGAATCTTCAGATAATAAATGGTTAATGGATAATGGAGCTGCCTCCAGGTGCTAATCATACAAGATCTCGGATCATTTATGGACATTATGTTTTAACAAATGTTTTAATATTATGTGTGCTTATTCACACACATTTTATGTATACCTATATTCCAGTTGCTATATAATTTTATGTTATCACCATAGCTAGCGCCACTGTTCACCCCTGTTTTTATTGCAATATACCTTTGAATGATTGTGTAAAATGTATGCTAATATATTGGACAAAAAAGTTTGTACATGCTCGAATTTGCCCAAATCCTGAGCTTGCATAAGTCTCTCTAGCAAATGTGACAACAGAATTAATAAGTGTAAGTAAAAATCTCATGCTCACTCCAATAAACAATAATGTGAAAAGCAGTGGTGCTACAAAGTTAAAAATTCTACCAGAATATATGTGTGTATGAATGCACTGCAATATAATAAATAAATAAACCTAAATATTCGCATATATTTAGCGGTAGAAGTCGATGACGTAACATGTAGGGAAGAGCACCGAGACCTATCAGTTACACACAGTTGAGCGAGCGGAGAGAGCATACAGCAACATTCATGGATCTGTAGAATCTTTTTTTAACATAACGTTTATTTAAGTTTTCAAAACAAAAAAACAGCAGTGAAACCTTCATTTCAGACTGGTGAGAACTACAGTAAGTATGGTATGAACCAACATGCCAGCAAACCATATCACAGAACTAAAAACTAGTCAAGGTACGGGACTCAATAAACAGTAGGGATATCTCCAGCAGCAGACAAAAGTTGGAGGGTTGGGGTAACGAAGAATGGGAAGGATGAGGCGTGGGAGGGGTGGGAAGGACAAAGGCATACACATGAAAGGGTAGAAGGGGGGAATGACCAGTGGGGAAGCTGAGGAGCGATCTTTTATTGTCAAATACACATTAAAAAAAGTTAAATCCAAACGATAAAAAAAAAAGGGGGGGGGGAGATTACGAACATTACTCAGGAGTCAACTGCCTCGCCTTATCCCGTGCAGCCCAAATCTTATGGGCAATCACGTCCCAAGTACTTCAGTTTACATTATGGTAGAGCTGCATTCACTAAGGACTTCCGTAACTGTATAGTGGGCGGTTGAGGCTGGTTCCATTAAAGGAGGATCGCCTTTCTAGCATAGAAGACATACAGTTTTTTGGACTGTGGGGCTTCTAATGTGTCACAAATACCCAGCAATAGGGGTATAGGATCACAAGGGACCCTTAATTTGCCAATAAGGTTGATGTAATTTACCACTCCATTCCAGAAGTCTTGCAAATGTGGGCAGGACCATCACACTTGAAAGAAGGTAGCATTGTCCGAACCACACTTAGAGCACACTGCTGCTCTGGTAGGGTAAATTCTTGCTAAATGGACAGGGTAGTAGTAGACCCAGTGTAAAAACTTAAGCTGGGTAAATCTATCATGCACCAAAATCATCAGAGGAAGACATTGTTGAAGGTCCTCCTCCCAGTCATCATCCACTAGTGCAGATATATCATCCTGCCAGAGCAAGAACATCTCAGAAACCTTGGAAGTATTAGGAGCCCCTAATATAGAGTAAAGGGCCGAGAGGGGTTTATCCCCATCAGGTGATCTGAGTAAGCTTTCAACATCAGATATTTCTAAGAGTAAAGAATGAGAGAACTGGGCCCTAAAAGCATGTTGTAGTTGAAAATATCGGAATAACATACAGTTAGGTAGCTTCCTACTTCTCCTGATGTCATCAAAGGTGAGCAGCCGCCCCTGAGATACTATATCACTCAGAATCTTTATCCTGAGTGGCATTAAAAGTGAGCTATGAGTCCCCGCTCTCCTTCGATTTTATTGATAAGTGGTACTGTGTATATTTAATGTGAGTGCAATTTTCAAATAAATATTTGGGGATTTATATATAAACGCAGAAAACTATGGCTTTTTAATTTTAAGTTGGAGCGATCAGCTTGGATTTTCCTTGTTGATCATATGGTAGAATAAGGCTCAATCTTCCAATAGAGCTTTTCACAGCTTAAAGGGGGACTTCACATTCCAGACCTTTTAAATTTGAAGGTACAATTCGGGTGATTGTATACCCACATGAGTGGAAGTGGAGGTGACCACGTGAGCACATTTTAGGCTGACGCACCTCAAGTAGAGGATTTTGACATTTGTTGGGACTGGTGCAGCTGTGCATAGTAACCAATCAGCTTCTAACTTCAGCTTGTTCAATTAAGCTTTGACAATAAGCCCAGGTTCACACTGAGCTGCAGGAATGAAGCCATGCGAGTTCAGCCGAACTTGCACAATTTCACTCTCTCATGTCAGTAAGGGTTGCCATATCATCCCTTTAAACCTGAACACATATGAATTACACAGGTTCTGTGGCTGATTAAGGTGGTAATTTAACTCACTTGTTGCCTTATCTGCATTAAATGAGCCTTCAGAACCTGTGTAATTCATATGTGTTTGGGTTTAAAGGGATGAGGTGGCAACTCTAATGGTTTTCGGCTGTGATTCAAAGACATCTGTGTGGGTTTCTGCACAGATGTCAATGGAAATCACACCCTTAAAAATCAATGTGAATTGACAAGTAAAATCGTATGTCAAATCGGCGGCAATTGCCAGCAATGGCACCGCCCTAATCGGTGTGATGCCGCAGCGATTTCAAAAAGTAGTTTCTGTACTACTTTTTGAAATCGCTGCGGCATCACACCGATTAGGGAGGTGCCATTGCTGGCAATTGCCGCCGATTTGACATACGATTTTACTTGTCAATTCACATGTCAAATCGCACCAAAGTGAACCAGGGATAAAAGCTAGAAGCTGATTGGTTACTATACACAGCTGCACCAGATTCTGTGTGCACCAGTTTAGTACATTTCCGGCAATATGTATACCACAGGTTTTATCACAATATATATTTTTATTCATATCTAAATATTTAGGTTTATTTAAAATGGTTGTAAACCCTTAAAAAAACACTTTGACCTACAGGTAAGCCTAGATTACAGCTTACCTGTAGGTCCAAGAAATATCGCCTAGACCTAACACGGTTTAGGAGATATTTACAAAAAGACAGGCACCACTGTCTACGGCGCATGCGCCGTAGACAGCGGCGCGCAGGCACTGGGCATGCCGCTGCTAATGACGATATGCCGTTAGTAGCGGTTTCCGTGTGCATGCGCGGGAGTGACATCGCTGCTCTGGCGCTGTGAGAGGCCGGAGCAGCGATACCTGGAAGAAGATGGACGCTCCGTGCTACAGGGGACAGCAGTGACATCGCTGGCTCCTGTGTCAGGTAAGTGACAGGTAAGCGATGCATAGTAGCCCATTATGCTTTACCTTTGCAGGCAGACAAAGAGGAAGTAAACCCATCAGGGTTTACTTCCTCTTTAATATAGTGTGGTGCATATATGTATGCATATACAAAAGCATTAATAAGTTGATGGAATGTGATTCATTGCAGTTCCCTAGAAAGAGCTAGGAATGGATTTGTGTCTATTCTGGCATCATCAGCCTCTCTTTGGTTATTGGTGCTGCTTATAATACACTTGCTATTCGAACAGCCCCATAAAATGAAGTTCAACCCTTCACTTTAGAAGAGACATAAAAGACGCCAGCATTGACCTGCAGAAAAAGAGACAGAGAAGACAAATAGGAATCTGGATTTCTTAAACTATGGGGACATAGCCTTTCTACTGAAACACTTGAATACCTATAGTTATAGTATTCTCATCTTCTAAGTAGTTCATATATACCACCTGTTTCATGATTCCAGAACCTACCTCTCTCTGAGCTCATAGCAGCCTTAAACGGGACCAACGGGACCAAGAGTAATGCCCTGTACACGCGGTTGGATTTTCTGGAGGGAAAAGGTCCGATCGGATTATGTTGTCGGAAAATCCGATCGTGTGTGGGCTCTATTGGACTTTTTCCGTTGGAAATCCCAACTGAAAAAGTTTGAGAGCTGGATCTAAAATTTTCCGACAACAAAATCTGATCTGACTTTTTCCGATCGTTTATAGAGAATTCTGACGGACAAAGTGCCACGTATGCTCAGATTAAATTATGAGACCAAAGCTATTGGCTACTAGCCTCTACGTAGTCCTGTCGTACGCAACGAACATCACCTCGTTCCGAACGGATTTTCCGACAACTTTGTCCGACCGTGTGTATACAAGACAAGTTTGGCACAAAATGCATCTGAAAAAATCCGATGGATTTTGTTATCAGAATGTCCGACCGCGTGTACAAGGCATAAGATTGCACACCACAGGATCATGAGACTAGAACCTACGGACCTACCATAAGCATCATGCCAACATGTACTGTGATATACAGAAGCAGAGCATGATCACCCTCTCATCAGAGACTGGGCCGCAGGGCAGTATTTTAATATAACGACCCCAAACACACCTCCAAGACGACCACTGCCTTGCTAAAGAAGCTGAGGGTAAAGGTGATGGACTGGCCAAGCATGTCTCCAGACCCAAACCCTATTGAGCATCTGTGGGGCATTCTCAAACAAATGGTGGAGGAGCGCAAGGTCTCTGACATCCACCAGCTCCTTGATGTCGTCATGGGGGAGTGGAGGAGGACTCCAGTAGCAACCTGTGAAGCTCTGTTAACTCCATGCCCATGAAGGGTTAAGGCAGTGCTGGAAAATAATGGTTGCCATACAAAATATTGACACTTTGGGCCCAATTTGGAAATTTCCACTTAGGGGTGTACTCACTTTTGTTGCCAGCAGTTTTGACATTAATGGCTGTGTGTTGAGTTATTTTGAGGGGACAGAAAATTTACATGGTTATACAAGCTGTACAATAATATTTACAAAAATGTGAGGGATGTACTCAGTTTTGTGAGATACTGCATGTGTCATACCTGTGGGATGTACATTGAAGCAGAAAATTACCATAGTAGGCATTGCTACTAAATTATCTCCTTTAGCTTTCGGGTCCTGTGTTGAGCAGCTGCCCTGCTGCATTGTGAACAAAGGTGGTTGCTGGCTTGGCATGGATACTATTTAGGAAGCACTTTGCATTTTCTCAATGTATGCAAAACATTCTCTAATTGGACAACGTGGACTGGCAGGGTATGATACATAGATACTTATATTGGTCCAAGCTAAACCAATGTAACTATGCAAAAGTTGCCATACCTAAACGTCAAATTTTAGTTTTAGAAACTGAGCCTGTCTGTTGTATGTTAACGAGGGATAGCTCAGAGTGTCACCAGTCTGAGGACAGAGCCGCTGTGAGACTGTTCAAAATTGCTTCCAGTTAGCTATAAGGCCTTCTCCTCAGAAACATATAAAAGGTAAGAAATATTTTTTACTTTTTAGGTATGCTTTTTGGTGTGAATGGGAACACATAACAAACATATAGTGGAGTTTTCTCAAATTTGACTGTAATATACTTTAAGTCGTGCTCAGCCTTTATCTCTGGTCTACAATCATCCCATGTTCACACTCACCTCCCACTCTGCCTTATATATTCTCTGTCCATATTCAATTCTTTCTCCCTCCAGACCATGACCAGCTTTCCCTATGCTCCATGCCAATGATCAACTGCAACCCCATCTCCTCTCACCATCCTCACCCAGTCCATGAAAAGCCCCATACTATTTGTTTTTTCAAGGATTACAAAGTCATCTGCCACTTTCAAATGTACGCAGATGATCATTTACAGATATGTGCAGATGATCACGGACATATGTGTGTAGATGATCATTGGGACATATGATTTTACTGTTACATATGTGGGGGATAGTTGTTTTTATTGTGTGGGGACATGTGTGTGGTGACAGTGTTTTGGGGACATTGTGCGGGGGACACTGTGTGGGGACATGTGTGGGGACACTGGGCCTGTGATCAGTGTGTAAAAATCTGTAAAAAACAGCTTATACTCACTGATCACTGGTCGACTACAGTGATCCGCTCTATCTTTCCTCACTGATAACTACCATATGAGGAGAGGAAAGCCAATCGCCTAGCAACCGGCTCTCACAGAGCCCTCCTGCCGATCGGAGATGCGGCGTGTCCGGATGGCACGAGTACATCGGGCTGTATATGCATAGTAGCCGGGTGGGAGGTGGCTAAGCAGCTTGTAGGCTGGTGCAGCTTACCTTTCCCTCTGTAGGTGGTGCCGTGTTAATGGCCATTGTACAGAGGAAATTGAGGCTGAGAGGAACTTTGTTCCTCTAAAGCCTATGTAGGTACTCTAGCAGCGGTCCAATTGGATGCTGCAATACTGGATGACCTCAGTGTCCATCTTTAGTGACGGAAATGCTATATGTGACCGACCAAACTGGAACAGAGGCCTTTGGAGGGGACTAGGGGCAAGCCTCATACCCACTGATTATAGCCAATGTAGGGACTTTGTCTGCTTTTCCAATCAGAGTATAGTAAAGAGCTCAGTTCAGCCTCCCATGGAGAGAGCAGACCATTCTCTAACGATGGACAGCAACGTGATGAACACAGAGCGAGGCTTGGATTAATTCTCTGAATAAGGACAATAAAGCTTCCCTTCTGGAGTGGATGGAAAGGTATAATATTAATCCTGTACAGGTTAATGGTCAGAGGAAATATGATGGCCTTCCTGCAGACTGAGCTGAAGAAGACCCTCCACTTGGGATAGACATATTTATCAACAATATCCCTCGAGAAAGTTATGAAGATAAATAATTCCACTTTTTCAGACTGTTGGAACATTGTTGGTGTTCAGATGACTTGTATAGTGGACAGATTACACAGGTTGAAGCCATACACCTGAAGACAGCATGTGTAATGTACTTTGTGTATTCAGGGTTGTAAACTGGTGCCAGACAGTCTGAGGTGGGGTGGGATCCTTGATTAATCAAAGCATTGTCTGGGTGGGCAGTGACCTGAGTCACCTAGGCTTGTCTAGGTGACTAGTTGTTAATCTGATCACAGTTCGCTGTTGACTGTTCCTTAGACGTGCTAATAAAAATACTGTTTACAGTTGCATTGTTAGGGTAATGTGATCAGGCCTGATCACACAGAATATATAGCACACCTGATCTTGTGTGCTATATATTCCGAATTTACAAGTTCCAGTTTGCACCTAAGCTAGTGACGTCTAGTTCTTGGGTGCAATATTCAGCTAGAATACTTGGTTCCAAACTCGAGGAAGCTGGATACTGACAGAAGCACCCAAGCTAGGTGCTGGATGGTCTGTCACTAATAAATAGCACTGCCTCACTGCAGTTGGTGCATATTGGCAAAGTGGATAGTGTAGGGACAGGATCCATGCTGGATAGGGACAGTGTAATTAGCCCCAGGGAAAGGTTCCTGACAAGGAGGGGCATATTACTGTTGGGTTGGCTACACTACCACTGGGACTCTAGAGCTGTGACATAGATCCAATAAATCTGTCTTCTAAGGGCTGCATGGTGTACCACTGCTTTGCCCAACAGCCACCCTGCAACTCAGATGCTGCTCTGGTAACATAAGCCTTGTTCAGTGAAAACATTTAGTGCAGGAGCTACTTCAGTGTGTCACTTGCATTGCCGAAAGCCCTTGCACCTGTTACCTGTGATATAGAAACTCTGACATTGGATTACTTTGAGATCGTGAAGCTAGCATCTTTCTGCTGATTTTCAAGTGTTGTTATTTACAGTGAACCAAATAATAACCGTGCCATTTATTGAGGTCTCCATGTGCCTTTTCCTCATCTTGGGTATTAATCAAGTGGCCCCACCTGCAAGCTCATTTTCAACTTTCTCTCTTCCTCTCGTCCATAAACTCTATTCTCTTTTCTCTCTGAATCCCCCTAGGATAAACTCCTGTTCTACTTATTCTTCCTGTCCTCCCTAGTCCATGATGAGCTCCTGCTCTGGTCTGTCCCCCAATAGTGCAAAGTCAGCCCCCACCAAAACTTGCTGAGAAGCTTCTACTCCGTTTGCCACCACAATCAGTTCTCTCTCTTCTTCTTGATAATACCTACTGCCTCCTTGATTAAGGGTATCAGCTACAAGTGAGATGACACACTTCAACAATTCAAATATTGTCTGATTGGGCAGTAAAGCATACAATTGTGTTTTGAATCACTCAGGGCCCTAAAACTATTTAGCCTGCATTAACTCTTGCATGAATAGGCACACATTTGCTAGTAAACATATGAATTATAAATAAAGCCTGTTTGCAATAGATTTTTTTTAAAAAGGTAACCCTTTTAATAATAAAAAAGATGTGTATGAAATAATGAGAAAAAAATGTCTTTGCCTAATCTCAATGTCTTGTATGCTCTGCGGTTATTTCTTTCAATGTTTAGACCTAACAACAAAGCTTGAAATAAATTGTTGTAATTCATATTTCAAGTTTAAATAGTGGAGTGCATAATATAGCATCAAACCTAAAATCAAATTTTAACTGACGTTCGGTCAAACAGTGGAATGACGGCAGCATGCAGGTTGTTGAAATAATACATGTGGATTACAATATACAACAGTCGATGAATAAAGAGCTCTTTTCATTATGCCGGCAAAAAGGCATGATATGAGAAGCAGTGACTTTAATCAAGGAACATTGTGCGGTGTTCATTTAGGAGCTGCAGCTGCTTCTCGGAGGACGTGCCCATGGGAAGTCTTAGTATGAGGCACATGGCAAAGACAGCTTGTTAGAATGTAGCCGTTCACAGTATGGATAAAAATAGAAAGTGTTTAGAAATGTGGTGAGTTTGCCCGCTGCTCATCCTGTGAGGCAGGCGGAGAGTTTGCAAGCTACTATTTCTTTAATCTAAAAATGCAAAGCACAGAAACACAGCATCAGAGATGGAGCTTCATAAACATTAGGCTCATGGCTATGAATGACGATAGTATACTCACAGCAGGTATTTTGAAAAAGTGGAAGTGCTGTCCCCAGCAACCAACCAAGTGCTTTCTTTTTCTTTTTTTTCCCCCATGACGTCTATGAGTGATTCAGTAGATTCAAGTATTTCATGTAACAGTTGGGTCATGTAAGTGTTAACTTCTTAGAGACAACAAATAATTGCAAGTCATAGAGGCTATTGCACACAGAGATTTTCCAGTATGTTAAAAAATGCTTTCTTTTCTACACAGAAAATAGAACAAGTCTTTTCACCAAGAACACAATGAAGTAGAACATCAGCCGAATCATGCCAAATCCCTTAGGTGGAAACAAGAAGAGGCATATTTTTCTCTGCCTATTGTTCGCAGCGAGAGATCGACCCACGACTTATCTTTGCCAATACATGATACAATAGACATCAAACGTACAGTGTTTATTGCATCATACTGAATGCATCTGTGACATTTTGAAATAATTGATTTTAAAAGCAAACCTTTGACTTGTCCTTGCAAGAAAAAGCAACAGATATGCTATAATGGTGACCCCATCATCATCATTTTCCTTTTGCTCTCCTACTGATCCATTCAGGTGCTATAAGGGAAAAAAGGAAGCCTTTCATTCAGCTGCTATAAGTGAAAAAAGGAAGACTTGTGAGGGCCCATGCACACTAGGAGCAGGAAAAAAAAAATGTCAGAACCTCTGGCAAAAAAGCTGCATAAAAGGTGCCAAAAAAATAATACTCATAGTAACTCATGTTGCACAAGAGTTTAGGAGAGTTTATGGGCATTTGCTTGTATAAGTATTTTTTTCAAATCACTCCCCTCTGCTTAATTTTCCCTATATTCAATATACACTTAAAAAAAAGGCTGCGGCATTGGGAACATGTTACATGTTCCACCCTAAAATTGAGTGAAAGCTGTAACATGTTCCCAAAGATGAACTTATCCTTTAACAAATGGATAAGGACTGTTTTTCTGTCCCCCCTTCCACCTTGTGGCTGAGATGGGTAACCAAGATACCATTAATCATGCACCAGTGCTATTAAATGAGAAAAAGGAGGAGCCATAGTACAAAGTACTGGAAATTTTATTTGTTCTCAGTGGCTGAACGGACCATTGGGAAGAGAAGGTAAAGTGGGTATGTGCTACTGGGGAGTGTAGCATAAAAGTGAATCTGTTGATTTGCCTTGCATGGTCAAAAGATTTCCATCTAAAGGGAAACCGAGGAAGATGAGGTTAATCGAGACCCAAATTGCAGAGTTAAAAAGAAAGATGGGGCAATTGAAAGACATCCCTGATTTTGTGAGACTCTCTGGTGAATTAAAGAACAAAACAGAAAAATGAATAAGAACATAAAGGATAAAAAAAACTGAAAAAAAAGACGCAGAGGATTATAAAAATAGAAAATGGCAATAGAAAGTAGGAGATAATAATATCCCCTAACAACCCTCTACCCTAGGAGAAGATAGACAGTTGGTACCCCAAGGGGGTGGGGGTGATGTGAATGAGGGTGGGTCTGGTGTAGGACAACCTAGGAAAGATTTTAAACAAGGACCACAAAGCAATTTTATACCACAATATTATAATGGAGGGCCACAGAGACATAATGAACAGAGAGGAAAAGGTTACAATAGAGGAGGCCCCCATAGGAGACCTAATCACAATTGAACCCCAAGGGGCCAATACCCCTATTATAATCAAGGAGGCCAGACGAATAATAATAATTGGAGGTTCCTGTCTATAATTGGTTGGGATAGAGGTGATTTTATAGGACCATAGGTGACCCTGATCAGGGAATACATGGGGAAAGGATACACTGGAAACAAATGTGGAATAAATAGAGGCAGAAGAGAGGCAAACGAGTAGGAAAGAGGATTCAGAAAAAGAAAACACCAGTAAGAGAAGATATATACAACTTGTTTGGGACTGATCTTTCTAGAGATGAGTTTAAAGTCCTTAAAATTTTCCCCAACGAGGAACCTAAATAAATTCAGAAGTTAATATGGACTCTTAATATTAAAAAGTATTTTTTGGCTAATCCGGTGATTAATTTCCCCAATAATTTAGTAGGTAACCTTTATTCCCCCTAATGCGGACAATAAACACCTAGGTTTTTCTTGGAATATGGTTGTCAATGAGTTGGATTCACTTAAAGTTAAGAAACTTCAAGACCACGAGTATATTAGAAAAGGTATCCTTTAATTGGAAGAAAGTAAGGGTATTATAATCTGACCCGTGCATAAGGAAGGGGGAATAGTCTTAATGACTAAAGAGTATTACAAAGAGGAAATTAATAGGCTGCTGGAAGATAGGACTACATATCATCTACTCAGAAAGAACCCCATCCATGAATTTAAGAGGAAATTAGAAAAAATTATTAAGAAAGGAGTCAAGAAAAAAGTTTTAAATGATAAAGAGGCTCAATGTTTGTTACCCTGTGGGTGTAGGATGCTGATTATTTTTCACCTAAAATGCACAAAGATGCCATTAGGACACCAGGGAGACCCATTGGGAATGGAGTTGACTCCCTGTCAACACGAAATACATAGATATTCACTTACAGCTATTCGTTTTTTCCAATAAGGCATTTCTAAGGGATAACAAACATCTTTTACAAATAATTGGAGAGTTACCGATTTTTCTTGGTAACAGCAGACGTAAGTTCGCTGTATACTATGGATGCCATGGAGTCTGTAGAATGGGCTCTGAGGTCATGAGACCTCACTAGGACACATAAGAAGTTCATTCTAGCCAGTCTTGCATATGGTTTAGGACATAACTATTTTTGGTATGCTGGCCAATACTATCATCGAGTGACAGGAGTTGCTATGGGGGCTTGGTTTGCTCCCAGTGTGGCCAACATTTTTATGGCCCAATTTGAGGAAGAGGCTATTTTTAAAGATAAATCCAGGCAATCTGTAATCATCTGTTATGAACGGTATATAGATGATGTTTTTATGATTTGGCAGGGGGAAAAAATCTGAACTAAGAACTTTCATGCATAAATCAGATCAGAATAATAAGAATATTACCTTAACGTGGCATGTAGAGCAAGAGAAAGTGAAAATTTTTTATTTAGAAATTAATAAAAAGAGTGGGATTCTGTGCACTAAAAAATATTTTAAGCCCACAGACTGGAATAGCTTCACATCTTTAGATAGATCTCTGGACGAATTGTACAAAGGATGATGAGTTTTTGACACAGTCTTAGATTCTAAAGAAGAGGTTCTTAGAGAAAGGATATGATCAGTCCAGTATTAGACAAGAAATATAAATAGTCGGAAATATTTATACACTTATTATAGATTAAGAATCAATGGGAGTGGGCCAGATTAAAAATGAGCAGTTTAGAATAATTTTAGACTATAATGACCAAAGTAAAAAAAATAGAGAGTATTATTAAGAAATACTGGAATATTTAGCAAACGTATAGAGTATTGGGTAAAGTCCTACCCCCTCGATCTCAACGTGTGTATAGAAAAACACCAGCATTGAGAAATATATTAGCCCAGGAGTGGCAGATGCCCCTTAGCCTTCCATTGGTTGTAACCTCTTTCCATCTATGGTTGGTTTTTTTACGCTTGTGGTAAAT